>NC_137237.1:28403381-29013761 GCF_051294905.1 Botryllus schlosseri | reverse complement strand
TGGGCTACTCTTCTGCCATCCCCTATTTACGCTCGAAAATCCTCACTGGAGTGAATGACGATCATACGCAGTAATGAATTCCAATACGCATGCATAATTGCATAGACAATAACACCGTCCAATTTCGCGGCCCGATTAAAGAACGATCACGAAAGAACGAGTATTTGCTCAACCGATTCATAGGAACGATAAGATGGAATTTTTCGGCTCGGACTCGTCATATCTACATGTGCAACGACATCAGGCTTTTATCCTCTCTCCCATTTCGCATAACACATTATGATCATTTTTTTCGAACCGTACAATTGGCCAACAAGGTTGTGCTGATGATGAAATTGCGGGTATGCCGAATACCCACAATATTCACAGGCATATTTAGCATACCGAGGTTCGGCACTCATGCATGAAAATTGAAAATTGAACATATGACTGCTCTGCTGTTAAATCCTTAGGAACATGGTTAGTCGGAAAAGGTAGCGCCAAAGAGGAAAAGATTTTTAATTTCGCGAAGGCCTGCTGTTGAATTATCTGAACTCAGCAGATATGGTTGTTGCATATATAATAGCATCTTATGAAATACGTCGGAGCCGGAGCTACCCCTCAAATAACTTGCTCCAGCTCCGGCTCCGGATCCGGCTGAATTTTATGCAGAGCTCCGGCTCCGGCTCCAGCTCCGGTAAAAATGCACGGCTCCGGAGCTCCGGCTCCGGGCTCCGGCTCCAAAGCCCTGATCGGTACCACATCTCCGCCTATCGGGTGATAAACGTCCGTAAGCTCATATAAGACGTATTTTGGAAAGTATTTACACAATTATGGCATACTTACACAACTTGAAAAACATTTGTTTTTTAAATAAGCCTTTGTTCAAAACACTTTTTTAAAAATGTTTTAAACAAAGTGTTTTAAACAACCACTTGTTTTAAATGCAACCCTACATGTCACTAGACACGAGCTGATTCAATATTTTCACTTCCGAATCCTGCTGCGCAGTTGATCGTTGAACCTAATGCTAATAACAAATTTAAGTTTTTTTCATATCATTCCCAAATCCAGGTCAAAATCTAAAATTGTATTGGGATGTTGCATGAATATTGATAATTGGTGCTGGTAAAGGAAAAGTCGTGTTTCTGTAAGTAGTAGCATTAATCTATATTTCCACTGAAATACAAGTGAACGTATGATTGCAAGAGATGTCAAAAAACTTCTTCGAGTTGTAATATAATGAAGGGTTTCATAATTACTCGAGTATGGACCTTAAATGAATGGATTGAAGCCTGACTCTGTACACATTTGATTGGCAATCGCAGTGATAGTTTCCGTATATGCAAGATGCAAATTGTAAGAAGAGGATGCAATATTTTGTGTCAATGACGTAGCTTCACAGGTATTTTGGCGGACTGAATGCATATGAAGTCAAAATACTGAAGTAGTAAATTGGGTGAAGGGTCTGTGGCGCCGTCCATGCCGCAAAAAAATCGGTATAAAACTGTACTGTACTTTACAAAATCTGAAAAATTAGGAAAAATAAGTAGTTCGGCTTGAAAACTGTCGACTTTGAAGTGGAAGTGAGTTGTAAATATAACCAATTAGGTGAATTTGAAAGTATAGTAGACCATTTTAAAGTATTTTGAAGAAGTATGATGCCTTAGAAGGTAAGCAAGTCTATTCCATTCAAATATAATCCATCTGAGTATACTTCAAGTAAAAGACAACTGATCAATATCAGGTGCTATTTTGAAAAATTATAAGTTCTGTGTTACTAACCCCGGTGTGGGTACTGCCGGTATCGATGGTTTCTTTCTGCAAATATTGTTCTCAATCCCATGCAGTTTTCCCTCTCGCTTTGTCTGAGAGTCGAGAGGAATACAAGGTTGGTGATACGATTGAAATCGAATGTACCGGGTATGGAATTTCGACTGTCAACGTCAGATGGCAGAGACAAAACGGTGTACCCACGGACAATATTTGGAATGACCCACTTCAAAAGATTGAACCAGGAAAGGCAACATTGATCATCAAAAGCGCCACCCTGGAAGACTCTGCAAAGTACAAATGCTTCGCTAGCAATGATATTGAAGGCTTGTCCAGGCGTTATGTGACCTTTGTTAACATAACAGGTAAATCTGTAGGTATATTTGGCGAATATAAGTCGTTGATAATTTTTTATATGTAATAACTTATTTGGGAAAACGAGACAATTCCGGGTGCCATATATCTCATATTCCCGTCTAATAGCTAATATCATGGGTCCAATTTGATTTTTGAATGCTTGAATTGAATATAGGGCACCATTCTCGTGTGGCGAATATATGGAAACGATATGGAAACAATGCAAAGTTAGAATTTCTTGTTCAGATTAGTAACATAGCACATTGTGTCACCAAGAATACCGGTTACCAAGATCAAAGAACTGACCTACGTAACGAATAAGCATGCGATCGATACAAGCAGAGATTTCTTTGTTACAACTAAATATTAGAATATTATATCATTCATCTTTGTTGGAACTGTTCCCAGAAAAATGCAAGCAATTCCGCCATAGCATGCCAACATCCACTTTAATGATTGCACTGCTGGCATCGCATGTGACACGGGATCATTTCCCGATGCCTGTCACCTCTGAATCCAATCTGGCTGCGAGAAAAACCAGTGCCACTCCAAAGCGAGAGTACATGGGCACTCGACAGTGTTTCAGCAGAAACGACATCCGACAAAAAAACTTGATGATCATTGGCTCAAAGACTCAAATTCGTTTCGATTTTTTTCAACTGAAGGTGCCAGTGTCTCTATTGATAGACAATTGACAAAAGTTTATTTTCGTGTTCTTGATAAACAATCGCCTTTTCAATCTATTTCAGTTCATCCCGAAGCATGAAAGAAGCAAAAGCGAGTTAATAAATTTAATTATATATCACACTCTACAGCGGAAACTGCCACGTAAATTCTAATTGAATATATGATACTTTAATATGTGGCACATTTGGTCAATAAATGCTTCTCTGTTAATAAATCAATACTCTTGGAGCTCGTTTACTGATTTGTGTGTAATATTTTTGTGAAATGAGTAACGATGTAAATTTGGCAGGATAACTTCCTTCTGATCAAACGGTAAACGTGTGGAATAGTAAATTGGTGATTGCGAGTCATCCTAAACTGTTTGAGATTTGGTTTTGTTTTAGTTCATTTTAATTTAGGTGTTTGGAATAGGTTGGATTATGGGTTGACTTAGATTAGTGGTCAAGTAACGAGCAGATGTGGTCAGTAACGAAGTACTTTTGCTATTTCCATGTACTCAAGTAGTTTTCCTCTACTTGCATTACTTACTCAAGTAAATCTGATTTTCCACCGCTTCTACTTTTACGTCATCATATCTTGTGACTTACCTAAATTTCGCTATTTACGGCTTGGTAATTAGCAGTGTTATGTACTTCGAATACCAAAAAGACAGAGGCCAAGACGGAGAAATCGAGGTTCTATTTTCTGGATGAGTCAAACCTTGTAGTCTTGCTTCGCGCGAAATATAAATGGAGTGACGAACATATTCACGACAATCGTGGCCATTATATTTATGTAGCGGTTGCATGGTTCATGTGCGCAATTTCAGGCCGCTTATCTTCGCCCATGCGACACTTTCATCATGGTAAATAGATCTTTGTAAAACGCTTAGAATTATGCTATCCGCCATCTTCACATTCACATTACTAATAGCGCAAAGATATATTTAGCCTATAAGTACCCGTTACAACTTTTCCTTATCGCTCATCATCTTATTAACTACGATCCTTGTAATATGAGCGAGGCCGTCATACGATCGCATTTCCTGAGAGGGGCATTGGGATGAATAAAAGTATAGAACCACTGCTATATAGCAAAGGTATCATTTGCATCAGATAATGCGGTCGATTCCTTACGCTGTTAAAAATATATATCTGCTGCAAGGGGTTTGCTGCAACAGAAACCCAGCTCTGCCTTGTCTGCATGTGTCAACTTTCTGGTGTTGACGAACCATGAGAGCGTATTACGAGTGCTTTTCAAAACTACTTGAGGAGAGTTTCTGCTCAACCTGCATCAAAGCTTTATTTTCACTACTACTGGATCTCCGACAAACCAGAAAATACGTCTTGAAACAAAAGTAGGCCTAACAGGTAACAGCTAACAACCTAACGCATTGACTGGTGACTTTTAATTTAGATACGTTTTCTGGTCTGTTCGAGTTCGAGGTGCAGCATCAGTCAAAATTATACGTCAGTGTGTAATGAATATGATTGGTACGACCAAAGGATCACGTTTATAATAAAAAAAGGATAGGGGAGATGTGGTACCGATGGATCAAAAATCGGAAAATGATCGCTGGCCCTGAAATGTTCAGCTGAAAACAGCAGATCTTTTGCTGGCTCAGCACTTTGATACAAGCTCTACCTATCACGCACATATACATGAATATCCGTCTTTTCAAAAAATATTTATGGGCGTTCAAAATTTGTTGCTCGAACGTGTCATCGGTCCCCACCCGGTGGGTCCAATGACACGCGACCCGGGGACCTATGACACATATACCCTAAAAAACTCAAATTTGACTACTTTCTTGCTCAGTATTATAATCTAAGCCACAGCAAGCCAAAGAAGAATGTTTGGTCGCAACTGTCAAAAAGTAGAATAAATATTAACTCAAATGTTGTCATAAAATCACGTTTCGATTTAGGCTCGGACTTATAAATTTGAGGGTACATACACATTGTCCGAAAATCGACAGTGTGACTTCCAAATACCTCGTTATAGCGATAAAACATCATATTCAATTATAACATAAAGATTTTCTGTACGTAGACATGTTTCATTTGTTTCATGATTAGTATGCTTGATTATTTTGCTTGATTTGGCTATTGTATCATCGGTCCCCACCCTACGAATTTTATACATGAATCGAAAAAAAGTCCACTCAAGAAAAGTACTGAAAAAAATAATAGGTGCCATTATACAGCCTGATACAATTCCTACACTTCACAATAAAAATGATTGCTGGTTTGTTCGTGTTGAAGGTTACAAAGAAGAATGTATATGTCGATCTAAATTTAGTTTACACCCCCTAAAACAAAAACCATCAGTGAGAGACCCCGTTGCTCGCGCACGTCGAATTATTTTGTATGTGCGGAAAGATTTTGCCAGCATGCAATTGTAGACAAGTTCACGGAGTGTAATCATGTAATTATCATAGAGAATTTTCAAAGTATTTTCGGTCCCAGTGATCCATCGGTACCACATCTCCCCTATTGCTATTGTCCACGACCTGAAAGTTTCCGCTTACAATCAACCTCATTCTGAGTTGAAAATGCATCATTTCTCTCAAGAAGTTTGGCACTCCCCGTGACGTTTTTGACGCCCTCATTAATTCCAACACCCTTCGTTCGCGACACCAGGGATGCAGTTTGGACAATGATGTTTATTGGTTAGGCCACAGCTGGAACGTATGATAGGCTACTTAAAACCAAGCGACATCCTGGTAGTTAGCACTAAACCGTTCGATGAAACACCCAACTCGGCATTAGTAGAAGTAAGCCCAGTGATAGTAGAAAACTGAGTCATAATTAACATTCTCAATCTAAGACAGTTTGGTACCTACATTTATTTTACCCACGAACCCCGTCTGTATATAAAACTTATACACAGCTGCTCACTGACCGCGTGGCCAGGCATGGTGCCATTGCCATGACAGGCCATGCGAGCCAGTGCCGTTGAAACTGATTTCGATTTCACAGCTTTGGAGCAATATATTTTCAGAAGCAGTGCTCTATACCGCCGCCAATGACAGCATTGATATTTCGTGCTTTCACGCTCCTTCTTATCTATCTGGCCGACCCGGCGGTCAGAATAGTAATAAATTCTCTGTTGCAGTTGTTTTATCGGAGGTCTTCTACATATTCATGCAGTAATCGATGGTTTCGGTAATCGTTTTTCCTCCCCAGATTCAGCTAACGATTTTGGCAGCGCTTCTGTAGGACATTTCGGACTTACTTAACAATGAACATCGCAACAATCAATATGTTCATATTGCCAAATTTACTCCACTCGAAGCTTTGTGAGTGATCCTCGTCAGAAGCTAACGTCAGTAAATGCGATTAACAAAATTCGAAATATAAAAAAATATTGTCGTCATGACGCAATAATGAAAAAGACACTGAGTTATAAACTCTGGATGAAAACGCACGGTCGCGTTACAACAGAGACAAATTCGGCTATAGTCGAATGACAACACGACACAACTGAAATATTCCCAGGGTATAGAAATGTTCCTTTTGGCGGCAGTGGATCTGCTTTGCATCGTTCTAATGATAGATTCGGGGACCTTTAAATGAAAAAGAGGACTACTACGAGCAACTATAAAAAACTTATTGCTATTATAATGTTTGGCGCACTTGCGGTGTTTCAAGAGGTGCTGACCGATGGCAGAGTTACATGCTGTTATTTTATCTTAGTCGCGCATGGTAACTACTAACTAGATACTGTGATGACGAAGCAGAAATATAATAACTTTGCGATTTTCTAATCTGACGTGGAACATGTTGACTGATTCCTTGTCGCAGACGCTGAAATGTGCAACCCACATACCGACTGTCGCATCTGCTCATATGTTGGTAAATTATGGTACTCCGATTAATTGCAGGTATCACATGCTTACGCGTTGCGAGTAGTAAAGATTTCGTAGTGATTATGTTATGGTGTTTCGCTTGTGGAAAACCATGACTTACGGAAGATTTAATTTGCTTTTCACACCTGTTACTAACTATGCCAATCCACGCAAGGTACAAATATACTGGGCACCTTCTTGGTCCAGAGGACTTATCTTTACGGAAATCTTCCAGATTAGAATGGGTATTTTAGAATGCAAAGCCAAACTTACAAGAATATTTGACAAACACTGGAGTTGTTATTATTTTGACATTTGGCACACTACTTATGAAGGATTTCGGACTTCTCATGTATAGACCAGATTATCTGCTGTTATTTGACCAATAGGACGCAATACCCGCATTGGCATCCATTTTGAATGACGACGCGCTCGTTTGAAAATTGAAAAAAAGAATTGATGCTCAGAAGAGGAAATGTAAATATTTAATACGTGTCTCTGGTATTGGGGGGAAAACAGGCTTAATTTCTAAAGCGGAGAATCAGGGAAAAGCCACATTGGTCGTCAGCTTCGTGAGGTTTGTTTGTTTGTTCGTTTGTTTAATACACACACACACACACACACACACGCACACACACGCAGCACACGCGCGCACACGCGCACACACGCTCGCGCACGCACGCACGCGCGCGCACACACACACACACAAACGCACGCACACACACACACACAAACGCACGCACGCACGCACACACACACAGTGGCTCTCATCGCCTGGTCATTTGCGCCACGAAATTATTTTCAGTAGTTTCAGTCCATCAGGCCTTTGTAATGTTTCAGACGACTTCCATGCTAGTTCCTGTTCATCATCGGTCACTCTCGTCTTCCATGCGCCCGTAGCTTGAACTTTGCTGCCGACTTTTGGCTCGGCTCACCTTCACCCTGGGCTTTGGAAACCCTGCTCCGGCAGTAAGGTCACCGATGAGGCGGCCAGAGAAACCTCCGACACATAGAAACTTGATAGGGGCAAGACTAGAACCAACAACCATTGGTGTCGTGGTGATGTCTCTTAGAACACTCCGCCACCCGCTTCCCAGCTTCGTGAGGTAATATGTTAGCAGTGGTACAAAAAGGTCAATCAATTGGCTCCGTGTTTGCAATACCTTGTTCTTGTAGTACCGCAAACACTGCAAATAAGTTAAGTCGCCTATCATGCCTTGTCACGGGTGTCTGACATATGCCGATTAGCAATGTTCGTATCGGAAATGCGTTGAAGTACCAAACACGTATCGCAGTGCCATATGGTAAAAATAAACATTGTAATTTGAAGGAACGCATCAGCTGTCAGATGAAAAGCCTTGGAAGATATGAATCGGGTGATGAACTTTTGCACTGTCAACCTTCTTCAACATCTGACCACAATACGCTGCTGTTCTTTGTTCGAACTATATGGTGAAATAATTAGTTCGTTTCTGTTCTGGATTTATGGACATTCAGTGGAATACTTGCAATCCATCTTGTACGGAAGGTTCCCCTACATATTAACATGCGAGACAATGATAAACAACGCTTGAGCACGCGACACATGAGCATGTAACTTTATAAACTTAAAAGTAACCCCAAATCATCCCAACTCCCAAAATTCAACTATAACCTTAACTTAACCCAGACCTAACTTTAATCCAGTGTTACAAGCGCAGAAGTCACATGCACTATTATCGCTTGACCATTATGCCAATGTGCCAATAAGGATATTGCGAGCCACCGTTTCAAAAAATAAAAAAGAACAATTCGAACTCGATTATATTAGCGACGTCTTTAAACAGCCGCTCAGTTTTAATGATTTTGTGTTTCAAATGTAGAATGTGGAATTTTAAGATCTGTAGTCGGTTGAGCAGGGCATTTGTCCGGTTCACCTACTGATTAGAATGACAACCGGGTTAGTTTCTAGCGTTGAAGTCGTGAGATACGTATAGATCACCACACCGCTCGTCATTCATCGCGCCGGTAATGTTCTCAGTTGCGGCACAAAACCTTTCTTATCCACTGAATTCGTGTCTACAATACCTTGTTCTAGTAGTAAACTACCGTAGACACAGCGGTCAGTGGAGGGCTCTCTGCTACTGATACGGAAATCCGACATGTGGAGATTCGCAATGTGCGTATCATAAGCGTGTTGAAGTACTACCGTATTGTCGCGTCTAATCACATATCGCAGTAACATGATAACAAATATATGTATTCTAATTCGAGGGAACGCATCAGCTGGCAGGCAATGAGCTTCGAATGATATTGATCGGGTCATGAACTATTTCACTGTTAGAATGATCTTGAATAAGGGTTTACTTAAATGCCGAAACAATATCAATATATATGTCATAATTGATATTGGGACTGGTAAACTGTCTGCATGTGTGTCCCTGAAGACTCACAAAAATGAAAGGGTTCGCGCCAAAATCTTTTAGGAACGAACTAGGGAATAGGGATAGTGCGTACGGCTAAAAGATTCTGGTTCATGTGAACGCGAACCATTTTGAAAGGTTCTATCAACGCGAACGTGAACACTAGGGTTGTTCAGAATTGATCGACTTTCAAAATGTCGTGGTTTTCAGTCCGATTCCCATGCCTTATACCATAAAAACATATTCTAGGTACTTTTTTTCGTAATTCATCCCTTGCATCCGTGTGCACATTGAGCTGGAAGAATATCGGCTAAAAATAGGGATTCCCCTAAAATTTGAGTGTCGCTATTCAGACTAGGCTAGTAAAGCGTCATATATAAGCTGGTTTTATGTAGCTATTGCGGTTGGAGTGTTACATAACCTCACTATAGAAAGTATTGTCAGTTCAGGACACCATTTTCATGTCCCACACTGCCTTAGAACTCCTCAAAACTGCCTAAGACTGATAGTCATTTTGTTGGATCACCTATCCTACACTCCTCAACCCTACCCGAGATTGTTCATCAATTGCCGGGATCACCACGTGCAAGAATACAACTGTAAATGTATCATTCACTCACAGCCACATTATAAACATCACATTGTTCAAAGGAAACGAAACAAAAAGGCAAAGAAACAGATCAACTTGGCACATTGTATTGCACTGGGATGCAAAGCTCACTAGAAGTCGTTTCGGAGGGAAATTTGCGGCCTTGGCAGTGCTGGCATAGTCTGCGTATTCCAACGCATTTGAGAAAGGCAAACTTCTTGGCAATCGAACTCTGGAGAGTGCTACAGGAAAAGCACAGGCTGATCTGTCATTTGAACTGCTGGAACTTTAATATTTAACAAATAATGTCAGAGCTCTTGTGTTTGACACAACACCCTCAAACAATGGAAAAAATGAAGGTGCGGTTCTGTTACTTGAAGAATTGATAAACAGGAAAGTTTTCTACTTTCTACTTCTGCTTGTCGCCATCATATTTATGAACTAGTCATCCGGGGCGGTCTGGAAGTGAAGTGTATTTCGATCTGCGACCACAGGCCCTGAAAACACAGATTTTAATACCTTCCAAGAAGTGGAAAGATATTGATCAATTAAGAAGCTTTAAAACACTTCAGTTTGATGAATGCAGCTGGTTGGCGATCAAAGATGATGAAGCTAAGCAAGAAATAATTCCACTGATGAAGCCATATAATGGAAAGCAGAAAGAAGTCTTGATAATAAATGACTACAGAGAATGTGCAACAGGCACCTTGGCGATTGTAGCTGCCCAATATATTGATAATCGTTTTCGCAAGCCTGGTGCTACTAATAGCACTGGATGGATGAGTCAAGTGCTGTAGCCTACTGTCAAAAATGTTCATGTGGAGAGAGCAAATGGGCTATTCTGAAGAGTTCATTAGAAAGTTGCCCTGTTTTATGTCCCAGCTTGGTTGAAAACTGGTAATGCATGTGACGCACAGTATATTGATCTCAAATTCCTTCATGGCATGACAGACTTTTCATTGTGCGATTTCACAGTTGCTGATGTGGCATATAAAAAGATGCGAGAACATCATTGGCATCTCACCGAGGAAACGGTGGTATCAACAATGTTCTCGGCTAAACCAAAGATTCCTGACAAAGTGAAGGAAGCGATGGCTGCTAAATTGCTGCAAATGCCAATCCTTGAACAATTTCGCAGAGGTAGGCTATACCTCTGAGTCTAATCTCTGACTCTGTCTCTGAGTCAATGAGTATGGTTGCTTTAATTGAACCGAAGTCACGGTTTCTATCCAATGCTATACATGTCGAACATGATTGGTTTAGTCTTCCAGTTTCGGAATGGCATACTGATTCGCATTTCGTGACTGCTCAAGAATTTGTGAGTAGCGTTGAAATAGTTAACGGCACAGCAGAGCGTTTGGTGAAATTGAATACCGAGCCTCTTACAAGCCGTGGAAGATAACGGGAACAGATATGCCGATTTCTCTAAAGCAACTATTTCATCCGGACCTGATTTAAGTAGTATTTGCCAAGTTGGTCTGTTTCTTTGCCTTTTTGTTTCTTTTCCTATGAACAATGTGATGTTTATAATGTGGCTGTGAGTGAATGATACATTTACAGTTGTATTCTTGCACGTGGTGATCCCGGCAATTGATGAACAATCTCGGATAGGGTTGAGGAGTGTAGAATAGGTGATCCAACAAAATGACTATCAGTCTTAAGGCAGTTTTGAGGAGTTCTAAGGCAGTGTGGGACATGAAAATGGTGTCCTGAACTGACAATACATTCTATAGTGAGGTTATGTAGCACTCCAACCGCAATAGCTACATAAAACCAGCTTATATATGACGTTTTACTAGCCTAGTCCGAATAGCGACACTCAAATTTTAGGGGAATCCCCTATTTTTAGCCGATATTCTTCCAGCTCAATGTGCACACGGATGCAAGGGATGAATTACGAAAAAAAGTACCTAGAATATGTTTTTATGGTATAAGGCATGGGAATCGGACTGAAAACCACAACATTTTGAAAGTCGATCAATTCTGAACAACCCTAGTGAACACGGACCTTTGACGTCAAGTATCATCATGTTGCTAATTCCAACTCTACATTTCCGTAAATTAATATACTAATGTACAAGGTTCTTAGCGACGACTCAGGCTAAATTATGCCATAATGCTGACATATATGCTGCCTTTTTAATCACCACCAAATGTATCAACTGGAACAATCAAATTCTCTAATAATTCCATAAAATCAATATTTTTCTTCGCTTTGCTGACAATTTCGACGATGACTCAGCAGGGCCG
Source organism: Botryllus schlosseri (assembly GCF_051294905.1). NCBI lineage: Eukaryota > Metazoa > Chordata > Ascidiacea > Stolidobranchia > Styelidae > Botryllus > Botryllus schlosseri. The sequence continues at coordinate 29,001,895 of NC_137237.1, read as the reverse complement.
GACAGATATATTCTTAAAACATAGTCAGACTACTACTACGTCGATATTGATCAGAGTGAAACACCGGTTTCTATACTTTCGCCAGATATTATCTCAAAAACAAGTTAACAGTTGCCAGCACCCAAATCGGACGGATTTGGTTTTCATGATACAATAAGCATAGCAAATCAAGGTAGCTCTCGCACGCCTGATATATTTTTTACGTTCCACAAAGATACATTATATATATGAATTTCGTTGATGTAAATAATATAGTGGTTGATTAAGCATAATTTGGTACAAATAGTGTATTTCGTTCTTTTTGTGATTGCGGGCAAAGCTCACGGCGGAGAGTAACAAAATATTCACAAAAGTAAGTTGAATATATCGAGCAAACTTTCGGCCAAAATAGTTGTGAGATTGACAAGGTGCATGTTTGATTAGTGCTGAATTTCTTTCCACGCAACCTTACCAGCACCATGCGGAGAGTGGTCCGAAGTTGAAATGCAAAGAACCTCTAAATTAGTGAGGTTCATACACAAAGCGCGAACGTCAACCGCGCGCTGTTGTGGTTGCTGATGTTGTATAAGTTTAGTATTGGTGCTCGACTTCTAATGGTATTTTGCAACAGATCTATGCTTATAGTATTTTACATCATTTTTTATCGTTATATTTGTCGTCCAGTGAGTAGGACGTATTCGATCAGAGTACCATGGTGAGAGGATTGAACAGTAATGTTCCCAACCGGAAAGGCTTCTTTCTCAAGCAATATAGAACATCTAAGACGCGGCACATTATTTGTAATAATTATTTATTGAAAAGGTTGCTTGCTCTTCTTGGGCGAGCAACTTCAAAGAATGGCAGGTGCAGCAGAATATACTCCTATTAGGAACTCTTGCTTTTGATCAGTGGTTCTTAACCATGTCGGGAGCGCTCCAACCCCCTGCGGCGATATGGAATTGGAAGGGGCAGAAACACTAAAGGGGCGATATGGGAGGCTATGAGACGTTATGGGGGCGCCGAAGAAAAATGACGTAGCAGAGCAGATTATGTAGTAGTGGTCATGGGGATACTAAGCTTCACAGCTCTATATATCCTTGACATCCCGATGCAAAATTCATTCATTCATTCCAAACAATATTCATCAATTATCAAAAATGTTCGTCGAGCTTTGCACGAAATATAGCAAGTACCGACGATGTGTTTAGTATTTCCGCGAATGCAGTGGTTACTGTATTTCATCAAAAATGTGTTTTAAGCATCATGCGCGTAAATTTAGATAGCAAAATTTCCCAGTTCGATCACACTAGATAGGGATTCTCCCGACAAAATGTTTTAAACTAATAGGTATTATATATTGCAGCACACTGCGCCTCAAAATTTGGAAGAGTTGTTCCACACCACTTTTAGGGGTGAGAGCCATTTGTACAGTAGGCATTATTTGAAGCTTTCTGACCAAACGATTAACTAAATATCCTTGTTTTCGAGAGATACAAAACACATCGTCACCCGAGGTGTGTATATTGGGCTTACACCCGATAGGTATATGAACCCTTACCCAACAATAGTTTGATGAACCTTGATTTGATCCCGAAAATAGTGCATACAATTATTGGATTGTTAATTGGTCCGAGTGGCCATAGGGCGCTATTCAAGCGCGAAATGGTTCCAATAGTAAGGTTCGACAAAATCCCGGCAAAAACCCGACAAAATCGACCGGACTTGGACCTCTACCCCATCGTCTTTAGTACAGTCATTAAAATATATGGGGGGCACCAAACAACGAAAATTTCCAAGATAGGCGCTGGCACATATTTTCATGAGACACCACATCAAATATTTAACATGAACACTACAGTGCTTTTTGCCTTGGTATGACGGCGAGGAGTGGGATGCACCACAAGCTTCTCGAAGGGTCGGTCGTCATATACAGTTTTCAACTTAGCCGAAGTCCTTAAATACTATTTTTATGTTTTGATATAGGCCCCAGTTCATCCACCTGCAACAGGAATCCATTGTTCGGATTCAAAGGTTTCACTTTTTCCGAAAACGAAGTTATCCATTTCGAATAATGAGCGAACGTACCCAGACAGTTCTTCAGACTTTGGTATTGTTAGAGATAGGCATCTCTATCAAATGTTTCAGATGACAAGCAGAAGTGGAGTATTGCCATGGGAAATGAGGTGAAGCGATAATATCTCAACAGAGAACACACATTTCTTCTCATTGAGCGCCGTCCCGTCTACCTTAGTTGAAGTCACGAAAGGTTCAAGCTCTTATCGTGTTCTTCTCTAATTTTGCCATAAACGGTAACACCGTCAATGTAAGCAATCGTTATTTGCAAGTTATGATTTCGAATAAAATTGTCTATGACGCTCTGGAACGCTTACGAAGCCGTTTGTTATACCTAATGATAATTGATGATATTGGTATAAATTACCGTCAGGTTCGAAAACAGTAAAAAGATGGTCGTACGGGCAACCTGGTGGCCCATCGTGATATAGGCGGATTTCAAATCGACTTAATTAGAATATCCTCGATTTCAGGTAGTGACTATACGCTACCAGAGGAGTAGGCCCCGAGGTGGTCAAAGTAGTCACCGTCGCTACTCAAGTAGAATTAGGAGTGGTGGTTCACAAGTATGTAAGTAGGTATTCTACGCTTAATTCTGCCTACAAAACTGAAAACTATCAAGCAGAAGTAGTCCAAAATCATAACTACTGGTAAAGTAGTGTGAGTAGGCAAAATCTACTTCAAGTACTTCAAAAAGTAGAAGTACTTCGTTACTGACCACCTCTGAGTAGTCCTGTATCTATAATTCGTTCAGGATAGTCAGTCGATCACTAGCCGCTTTTTGTGGTGCTTATCATTCGTTACCAGAATCTGATCTCGCCACCGACAGACCGACTTCTCAATAGCATCTTCCTTCAGTAATCTCCTCTTCGATGAATTGGGCGTCATCGAAGCAATAATTTCGCATTTCGCAGCAATAGGCTCGGCATTTCTATTACCGGAGTGGAATATCTTTGTTGTATCGGTAGCCTTGGCGGCAGCAACGGCATTTGGGGAATCACCGACAACAGAGTCCCATCGGAGCTTTAAATTGATGATTACATAAGTTACTCGCGCGTTTTCAGAAACTAAATTTTTGCGACAAACTTTGGTACATCGAATTTATTTTGAATCTGAATTATGCATACGACACGCGTATAGGCGAAGTGATCAAGGTACACAAATAAACAGGCTTCGAAGCAAGCGCAAGTCCGGTTCAGTTTATACAGCCTTTGGTTTAGTCCACGCATTACGTTCGAAAGTAGGTTTCATGTTTTAAAATCCAATAATCTTTTCGCGGACCTGCCAGCATCGCGTCGCGGGCCGTAAATGCCGAGGTCTGTAATAGACCGTTGATGATTTAGTTCGAGCGTACATCACAATGGTGCAAGTGCTGTACGAAACTGTTTAGAAGTAGCCTTAAACTCATTCCGGACAAGTTACATGTGAAAGCAGAGACTACTAAACAAACATCGTTAAATTCGGAAAATGCAATTTAGCAACAAGTCGCAGTATAGAGGCTGTAACAAACGGCAAAGTCGTATTTCCTTCAAGGCTTACCGAAAAGTCAGCGAGTTTCAAATCTAATATTAAAAAGGCTCCATTAAATAAAGTTTCCAATATTACATTGGAGTTGCATCCATTTTTCGTAATTAAATTTAGGGGTAATTTTGATGTTTGAAGGTCCTCCGTTTGATTTCAAGCGAAATGTCAGTAATCTAATTTGTGAAATGCTCTAATACAAATTCTAATCTAATTTGTGAGATATTTCTACGTTCTAATCCTAATTCGGATTTAATTTCTGGTTTCTCTGAAATGCCACTTTGTCGGCGACGTATTTCATCAAATACATGAATATTCCTCAGACAGGGAAAACCAGCGCCAAGCCGTAGTCGCCTCGAGTACCGTGATAGCGGTTATTTTTACGTTATTAGTCACACTGGCATAGTAGAGTAGTCTGTAGGCTGACAACGCGGCAATGAATAGAGAGTATAGGTTTACCGCCACATAGCCTATTTGGCACTTATTCTTTTTAACTAGTTGTTTTGTATAGTCTAGTTGCGTGAATAATCAACAATTTAGATTCTCATCAATACTCAATTACTCAGTATTGCAATACGTGGATGAGTATTGACATGAACGAATCTACGCAGGAGATGAGGTTTAACCCTGATTCAAGACATTCTGACGAAGATGAGAAGAGGGTAAAAATGAGAACCAACTCCTAGAATCACTTCGCCCTTACTTTGAGCTTGTCGATAAAGTTCTTGCGAATTCAGTAGTTTTAATGTTGATATAGTTTTTAAATGATTGTAGTTATAATTTTAATTTTAATCTAATTTTTAAAGGACTGTGTAGCTGCATTTGTAATTCTAATTCTAATCTAATTTTGAAAAGCTCAAAATTTTCTAGTTGTACAAGACTGCCCTTGAGCCTTCTAAAAGGAAAGCAGGGTGCTGCAGTACCCCGGTTGCGAACCACTGCTGTAGAAGCGTGGAGTATCTTATATGTAGCCTAATCGTAAAATTATACAGCACTATATCTTCCTTTATTATCAACATATTCTGATACCTACGGGAACCACCATATGATATACGTTAGTGTAAACTCCAGCCTGTGACGAAGCTAAAGATAGCAAAGATAGAATTGTTTCAACAAATAAATCCTTTTCTATATAAACGCAGCTACCGAGAGCAGCTCCGCCCTTAGCCGTTCAGAGACACGGAATGACGGCTGTTGGATGCTATGGTCAATTTTTTATGCCCTGCAAGTGCGGTAAAGCCCATTTCATGGAATATAATCGTTGGAATAGCCCTTTTATGGTTGGTGTTGAAATATCTCAATCCAACCTATACTACGATATTTCTGTTGACATAAACTAAGTGTCGACTTGTATCAAAATCCACAAACCTAGGTTATGACAACGGGAGTTCGTTTATATATTTTTTTAAATAGTACATTAAGCTTAAGCCATCTGTTCCCTTCAATTATTCGAATGTTCATGGCTGTGACGTCATATTTGGTGATACGACTGTTGAAATACAAAGTCCTTTTCAATTCTCTACTAGTTGCTAACGAATACCCCTGAGGAATGTCAGCCGAAAATATTTGAATTTAATAAAATATGAATTTAATATTCAATAGAATACTGAAGCTCCGTACCTCCTACAATCTCTTGAAGTGTATAAATAGGTATATAATTAACAACCAGGAGGAAAAGCAAATTCGACTAAGAAATATGACTGATTGTTGTTGCAATAGGAGAGCCAGCTGTAATGTAGGATTACCCTCCGTCAGGGGTGCCAAACATACGGCCCGCGAGACGCATCCAGCCCGCGAAGCAATTCCGAGTATATTAAAAAATGTGTGTAATATTCAACATATTTCTAACAAATGTTGGTATTTTAAGTAAGAAATACCTCCATTAAATAAAGCCTCAAGACATCAGTTGTAGAATATGTTCATTTACCATATCATAACCAACCGACAGCCGTGTTGTGGTTTCACTCAAGTCACCATTATAGGAGCAAGTAGCTAACATTTACACCCAATTCCGAGAAAGCAACCGATTTCTGTATATCATGAGAAAAAAATTAATTAAAAATTAGTTATTCACAAAAGTGAAATGGCTAATGCGAAACCGTTATATACGGGTTACAGGCGAATATAGTGGATACACAGAAATAATATTCAAACATCTGTGGTCGCACTGCTACATCCCTTCTGACTCAAAAGATCCACGGCCTCGAGAGAAACCCATATCGCGATTTATTAATAATGAATTTTACATTTAGATCTGTTGCTTTCCTCAAAATGCATACACAGAATTGACGCCAGTATACGATTAAAAGACAGGAAGAATAGAAATATGCCAACTTATATCATCATTAGAGCCACTATTTTTGCAGGTAACCAGTTAATCAACATATTGATGCCGATTCCATTGTTTACGCACAGAGATGTAGAAAGAATAGAACGCTCATTATCCCTAATAAAATGTAATATACTATTGTGCATGGCAATAATAAGGTTTGAATCCGGCCCGCGACGCAAGTTGAGTTTGACACCACTGCCCTATTGTCCTGCTTTTTGTCAATGTGTCGTCTTGTTTTAGCTTAAAATACCCAAGAATACCACGAATAACGCAAAATGTCGGCCTAGTTAACGAGAGTCGGGTATTTCGGGAATCGAAATCGATAAATGACCTTTTATTTTAGTCAAATCGCAGTCGGACAAAATGATCTTTTTCATGCAACTTAATGAAATTAGCTGTATAAGTCTAAAAATCACACGTTTTCTCTTCCACTTCAGTAACTTTTGAAGCCTGTGAAAAGTGTCCCCCTTTCCGAATTTCAAAATTTGGTAACCTTATCTATAGTCCCTTCAATACGTATCAAAATTCCCGAGAAATTCTCAGATCACAATACTACTTGCCATAACAATTCGAACGGTTAGCTGTTACTTCCTTCACTACCTGATCATGAGTGACTTCAATTTTCAATATTTTAGGAAAAACTATATCCACCCGGCAAATAAACTTTCAGGACAGAGTCTGAATCTTACAGAATCGTGTCGGTAACAACAGGATGATTCCAAGTCTTGGTGTTATATGCACATATACGTAATGTCATTCACGTTATCTAAAAACTAATAATTACTACCGAAAATCGTACTTTTTGGCAAAAGGCTGTCTACTTTCTAATCGCTGGATTGATCAATCCACGGATTAACTGTAAATATCCCATTTGTCTTTTTAGTCTCGGTTTTGTCTTTGGATGTGTCCCACAACTAGTCCCCGGACCCCAGTACAGAACCCGTGGTTTTGTGTGACAAGATGCGATGCGTCTTTGTGTCTACCTTTTCATATAGGCGCAGCAATGAATATTCTGGTGCACTACGCATAAGTGCTGCCGAGCACTGCTCTAGAGCAGAGGTTCCTAACTCATCTATTCCGACCCAAAATTGTGTCGCCTATAAGATATTTTTGGTCGCTTGATTTGAAGTATATAGTATCAGAGGAAAAATAAAAACAAATTTAAAAAATTCACAAAACTTGCCAATACCTACACCAAATCATGAAGCGCTTAATGTCAGTATCGGGAGGGGCATTACTTGAAAAAACGAAAGTAGAACTTTCGTCATCGGTAATTAGCTCTCTCAAATGCGATTACCGCATAGTCCCGCATTGGTATTTCAAAACGTTCTTCGGCCAGTGCACGCTAGGGCGCTTTGAGATTACGTGAACTCTCGTAATTCGGGTTGCAAGAAGACTTTTCAGCCATCTCAGAAATGGATACAGTGATTCTAATTTTTAGTGAGTATACAATTGGACCAATGTAACATTCTGGGAACATGGCGCAGATCGCATTTCACAACCATTCAAGCCTAACAAATATATCATAAATCTTCCACAATACATTGAATTCCTTATTCGTAAGGCAAGGATGAATTATACATGATATGTAAAATAGTTCTATTTACCATTCCAATAGCATGCTTAAGCCGATTTGGATGTACGCGCAGATTTAAAAACCTCGCTGACAGCAAGCGAGAACAACTATTTCAATAGTGTGATATAGGAATGAATTTGATCATTTGATGTATTATGACTATATTGCTTGGGTTACGAAACTTTATTGATCTGAATCAAATGGGTCACCTTATAAACATGTTGGGCACCACTAGCGTGTGACTGCAATGAACCAACATTCACATATCACAATACGCAATTGTGACTTCATTAAATCCAAAAGTTTCGCGAGTCTTCGGGAATATAGTTGTTAGTTTATAAGCTCTTATATTCGATATTGCGACGAGTTGCTACTGGCATGAAATACCTCCTAAGTTTACATATTCATGCAGCTTTCACAGGAATTTTGATTTGGCTGTAGACGCGATAGCGTATATATTAGGAATTTGTACGCGGAGATAGATTTGGAACTCAAATTCCGAATATTATTTGACTTTGAAACTAACGAATCATATGATCTGCACATGTGCCTTGTCAAAATCGGCATAAACATTCCCGCTTTAAGTTGGCGACCGATAGAGTCGCTATACGGTCGCATTGTACGCGGGTGACAGTATATTAATCATTTGGTTAAATTGTTACAGAATAATTATTCCAAACAAACGATGATAGTGATACGAATTGCAGCTATACTCTTCGGTGTCAACTTCGCCCAAGGTATGTATTGTTTTCTTGAATCGTGGTTGTTGTTTGTTGTTTTGTGGCATTCATGGTGTTTGTCGACTACTATAGTCCGTATTGGTCATTAGGTCATTAACATGACATGACGAGGAGAAGCCTATAGATGAATCTCCAAAACTTGGATAGGGATTTTGGAGTCGACCTTGATCGGACTCGACCTTGATCGGACTCGAACCAGCAACCCATTTGTGTTGAAGCTGTGGAATGTGCCACTACTCTATCTCGCCAGCCCTGGAATCGTGGTGACAAGTACAGTTCCAGCGCTGCAGCACTCATTGGTCGCGGGTTTGAGTCTGACAGATTTCCCTTGAATTTTCTTAAACTATATTAGGTCTCAGTGGCGGCTCGTCCTATAGGGCAACTGGGGCATTGCCCCACCTAAAATTCTGTTCAATAACAATTCTTCACCATTTATAGACGCACACCTATCTATATAAACCGAAATCACAGCGAATATCGTATACTTCTTGTCCTTTCGCTTGTAAATGCCCATATATAGCGAAGTCTCTGCGAAAATCGAATTCTCTTCTGTGTTTTCGCTTTGCGAATGCCTAGCCGGGGCTTGCCCCGGTAGCGCTCATAGCAAGCTTTCACTGTCTATTCTCACAATAAAGAAACGGTGATTTACTCTCTCCTATTCATAAAATTACCGAGCAACCGGGGCACGATAGCTCTGTGCCCTTAAGGTGTGATGTAACAATCGTATCTATAGCTGAACTCTGTTACCGTCATCTGCGTTTAGTCGACCTTTGCTGGTATAGGTCGATTTTAATGGGGTTTCACACCATGAAAACTCTTGAAACTTGTTATGTCATGTCGTGATGGTGGTATTGAACACTGCCCCAAGTTTCAGGGTTTTTACTTAAAGTTTAGGGTAGTAATTCCGTTTCCGAAGTTGAGTGTGTGCTGATCCGTCATGTATCGCAAACAGATTTTACTCAAAAGCCGGTATTGGTATCCATTGGTTTAGACGATGTTCAATACCGAGATCGGTTATGACATTTGGCACGGTAAGTCTTAAAGTTAGTATCGAACGCTGTACCAAGTTTTAAGTTTGTCACTGAACTGTGTTAGTGGTAATTTGGTTTCCTAATTCGAGTGAGAGCTGACTAGTCATTTATCGCTAACAGATTATACGCAAAGCCGGTATTGGTCTCTATTGATTTTAACGATGCTCCTTACCTAGATCCGTCATAAGCTTTTGCACGGTATGTCTTGATTTTAGTATCGAACGCTGTGCCAAGTCTCAAGGTTGACACTCAATGATTAGGGCAGTAATTTCGTTATCAAGGTCGAGTGTGGTAAAGATGTGCTTCGATCTGACACTTTAGCCTACAACACATTGCGGATTTCACGCAAAAGCCGGTGTATCTGCGGTAACGTTAACTGAGATGATGATATCATTCTCAGTTTGCATTCAAATATTTACTTTGATATTATATTCTCCAATGTCAATTTCACCGTGAAATTGTGGCCTTCAAGCCATTTGCTTACAACCCCCCTGTCAAGCGCGATAGTTATTTCGTTTTCGATGGCGGCTAACAGCTGATCACTTGATCAGCCTATTCCTCAGTAAATTTTACGCAAAATTCGGTGTTGGTCTGTTCGCATTAATTTTGACGGTGTACCATACCGAAAAGGGCCATGAGGCCACTTCTCGATAATGTCATGTAACAGTGTACCAAGTTTAAGGCTTTCATCCACGTATTTATTCGTAGGCCGTATGTGTCGTGCGACAGTCACCAGCCTCAAGGCCAAAATCTCCTATGCTGTACCGGGACCGAATTTCCGAGGCTGCTATCCGTAGTTCTTCAGAATGATGTTTTGTATTCAATATGGCAGGCCCAATCTATGAGATAACAATTGCGTATGTGTCCAAACTCGTTGACCTTTCCAGTTAGGATTACGCAATCTCTCGAGTTATAGTCATTTCCATTTCTGCAGATAATTAGTCAGGTATAGTGCGAACATGAACCTTGTCGAATCTTTGTTCCGTACGCCGTTTACGCAGTTACCACACTTCAAGTCACTGCTCACCAGCAGACCTCTCGCGACACATACGTTAAAATCACTGTTGTCGGGAAGTTCGTGTTACCGTACCACCAAGTTACTTGTTTACGTTGGAAAACGCCATTGTGACGTCATCTTGATGAAAAGTCGCTTGCAGCCCTTGCCCCACCGCCCGATATTGTCACGAGCCGCCACTGTTAGGTCTGCTGATCGCGATCCATTCATCATACGTACTGTAGCTTTGTAATAAATTGCACCACCCTATAAGTCGGCAGCTAGGAAATCTTCAAAAGATTACATCGGTCTGATATAAAATCAACGTTAGATGGTGGCTCACCATTAAAACTATCAACAGCAAGGACAACAGACCCGGTACCACACATAACCAGAAGCTATACTCTCCACTCTCTAATAGATATTTTAGCATCGTGATATCTTTATCTCGCGGCAACATGCTGCACTGGGTCATCAATGCGTGTGTCTGCACTCTAAGGGCTGATTTATTATGTTAAAATTAAATTCCGTGTACATGCTAGCTTCAAATTCAAAATCAAAATAATGAATAGATATTTCATCATGCCAAATCGAAGTCCATATCTGTAAACCTATTCAGTTGGAAAGGAGGTAAATTCTATGTATTCACAATTCCATATCGTAATCGAAATAAAAATTCAGTTTAGCAAAATTACTAAATTCACATCAAGCAGAATTTTTTTTTACCACTTCTACATATATGTCTAGAAACTAACAAAATGAAATTTGCCATTTCTAAATATAATTATCAATTTATTACCTAAATGCTAGATGTTTAATATGCATTTGGTATACAGTCGACTTTCCTGAAAACTCCCACGAAAACTCAACAAAAGAGTTAGGGCATGTAAAATCGTAATCCGGCTCAGCCAGAATGGCATATCCCAATTAGACGCTAATCTAACACGGTTAAATTTATTTTTTTCTAATTTTCTTTTTCAATTCCTAATCCATCCCACTTCTACTATACACTATAACAGGGGCTCTCAAACTGGACGTACATGTGCGACGTCCTTTTTCAGGCACTGGATTATTTTCAAGAACAGCGACTTTAGGAAATATGCGACAATCGAGACTTAAGATTAAGACCAACAAATGCAGCGTTTATTAAGGTTCAATACAGCATATGTTTACATTGCCGTCTAACGTTACTCGCCCCATGTTCATCATCCGTAGTGAATTTCTGTTTCTTTACTGCCACTCTGATGAGAGTAACTACGCAGCCTAGCCTACTGTAGATCTCGAATAAATTCTTATGAGAACCAGTTTCATTTGCTTTTGATGAAGGATACATGATTAGCGCTATTGCATTCTTCAGTGTATTGCTCATGTAGCCTGCGATGAGCACTGAGCAGGCTATAGTTTATGGAGCTCCAACTGTGTCGACAAATGTGAGGGGAGTCTTTTTCGCTTCGCCTCCACTTCAAAAACAGATTTACTCCTGAAGTAGCGTCCAGCTCATCTATCGCAGTGGAATGATGCGAGAAAGAGTACTTGTCTTTCAATTGCGCACACTATACACATCATTATTTCTAAGGGGTATGTCATATACATGCAAATAATTCGTAAGGGGTACTCAGTTGAAAAAGGTTTGATGCAGCGCGTTCCAGATTCACGTTTATTGCGCTATACATATGTATCGAGATATATTTGCTCCCCGATTTCGATTCGCTGGGAAATTAGGAAATTAATAATTCTGAACGCGACGCAAGGTAATGCTGCATTAACATTCCAGCGGATGATTACACCTACTGGTCTCTAGGTGCTACAACTGGTAATCTATATGGATTATACTGGGGTAGTTATCTTTCCTACGGGTATGGAGAACAGAGCTGCAAGGACAAGGGCTGGAAGAATTTGGTTTACATCACGAGCTATCATATTGACAATGAAATTGCTGACCTGATGTTAGGTGCTGCCGACTAGTAAGTTTATACTTCCCTTCCTACACTGATATGCAATTCACGAGGACGACATATTCTTTTGAAGTGTCTCTCTCACTCCTCCAAGCAAACAGTGATAGCTTTCAATTGGCGCTTCTCACCGTAGGTGCTTAGTATCACCAGTCATGTCTTATATTTGTTACCACGAAATCGCGTATAATTATTTTAGTTTGACCTGGTAGGCCTACATATCAGGAATTGAGTAGCGACAATTTTAGAGGTTTCCAGACAAACCCATCGTCAGACAAACCTTACAATGACAACAAAGTGACTTGTATGATACAGAGGTGGGCATATTTTTATGATCAAGCCATAATGACCAAACAATTACCTTTTGTGCAGTTATTGGCTATGGCACCAAACACGTTAGGCTAGAAAACGATCAAAGCACCCACAGAAGATCGCGCGAAACGTGAAGAATATTTTTGCAGGAGATTCAGAAAATATTGCGTGCATCAAATGATATCTCTGGTGTGGTCGCGACCCAAAATTATAGAATTCGCGACCCATACTTTAAGAACAGCTGTCATATCATGACAGCTTTACCGGCAACTTGTTGGCAATAAACGGTTTGTGTTTTATAGAAGCTCGTTCACATGACTTGAAAGCATTCGGTCATGCAACAGGGATCATTCGAGGGATAATGTGTTTCGTGAATACAAATCTATCAGAAATGCATTATGAAGAGGACGTCAAATATATTTTGTAGTATGACTAGCATCACCAGATAGCTGTCACACTTTCTATGACGGTTATGAATAGTCATTGGCTAAGATCGCTTGTAGATGCTCAAGTGAAGGTAGTAAGCGTAGGTTCTATTTATATATTTTAAATATTTAAACTTCGGTAACTTCCTTCATATTCGGGGCCAAATTTTGTTCCGCAATAAGACCTTGCATATTGTGGTGACGACTTTTCCTCACGCTTTTACCTCTATAGATTTGGAATATATGTCTGTGTGCCCTGTCAATCAGGGCATGGAAACAAGAGTCACGTGTCGAAGTCGGGAGTCGAAATATTGGTGATCACTAGGGCGGTTTTTTTTTACCTAAAAAAAAGAAAATTTTTACCTAAAAAATCAAAATTTTGACTTTTTTTGACCTAAAAAAACTGAATTTTGACCAAATTTTGACCTAAGGTATGCAAATTAGGTGTTTTCCCACATTATGTTAAAATTGCACCACTTATCTTCATTTCTGGTTTGAACTGACTGTCCTAACGAAGTAGTTTGGCCTGAAAAAACGTTTTTGGCTTAAAAACAAGCATGTTTTTACATGAAAATAACAATTTTTTAACGAAATCTGGCCCGATGAAGAATTCCAGTGGTTACAATATGTATTATGGTAGAAATAATTAAAATATTTTGTAGTACAACGAGAGATGCTTTCCTACATTCTTGGGTAGAAAGTGCACGTCCTTACTAAGAAGCTTGTCAAGGACGTTCTACAGCAGCAGTTGTTGGCCGACAACACTCAAGTTGTGCGTACACTGCTGGTGCTGGTGACACACCGTGATGCTTCATTCTGCCAATGTTGTCTACATCACAATTTTTCATCATGCGCTTCTTAATATAAGAATGATGCAATGCACAAGAAGTCTTTCTTCAGTTAGGATATTGCGGTACGTTGACCATAACACCATGTCGACCTATTATTTGTTTTTTTTTTATCGTTTATGATTCACAATGAGCAGACGATTAGCCGTTTACAACGGTAGGCCTATAAAATAGGCTAAAAGCGTTAAAATTTCAAATTATAAGTTCACCGACAGTGCTAAATCTACGATACAAACAAAATGCAGACGTCAAAATTTTTTTAATTTTATGAAAAATTTTGACAAATTTTGACCTAGCGCTACAATTTTGACAAAATTTTGACAAATTTTGACATGTCAAAAAAAACCGCCCTGGTGATCACTAACGAATCAGAGTTGAGGTGGCTCTGTTCAATTTGTTGGTGTCAGAGTTGCTAAATTCGTTTGAAGGAATCAGGACTCAGGAGTCAGAGTCGCAGGCGCATGTTTGTTCGGAGGCAGTCGCTGATTCATGAAATAAAAATTCGGTTGTAATAGTCGCAACGAAATTATTTTCCAGACCCCCAATCGGGTGGTAACAATAAAGTATAGCTTGCATTTTGAGTCGGACTCGGCGTTCTAAGTAAGATTTGGAGTCGCAATATCATTAATGAGTGAAATGGGGTAAGAGTCGACTGATTCACGAGTCAGAATCAAATTTCTGATTGCATGTTTTGTGGAATAAGGAACCATTTCAAAGTCCTAATTTTTAATTGAAAGGATTCCAAGTCTCTATTAGGAGATTACGATCATCGGAAGTGTAGATGGAATAGGAAATGGTGGGATTCGCCTTTCGCAATATCGACGGAAAATATGTTAGGGATAGTGCGAACCCCTATAAAGTTCGAGTTCAAGTGAAAACGAACATTTATCAAAGATTCGTTTCGAACACCAACGTGAAGAGTAGCATAGACGTAACGTGATGGCGCAATGCTAATTCATACACATATCAAGTTTTGCCTCATCCTCCCCACGTCTTTTTTCAGAGTGGTGTTGTCATAATCACAGAATGTTTGGTGTCAGTGACCTGATAGAAATTTCCTGTGGTTGTATTATTTAGGCAATGAATTGGAGCTAGTTTTCGGTCCGCAAGATTTGATGGAGAGCAACAAGATTTGCTAACAGTTATAAAATACTGTCTATACCTTAGAATACTGAGCTTCCGGCCATTGTCGATTCAAGACTATATCTAATAATCAGGGTTACCATATTTTGGAATCCGGAAAGGAGGACACTTTTTAAAATCGAAAAAAGTTAGTTTACCGAAATCGAAAACAACCGATTTTGAAATATTTACTGGAAATACTGTTGTGTTGACTAAAAAAAGGTCATCACTTTTATTAGACTCCCGAATTACCCACTTTTTACGATTTACGATTAAAGACGAATTGCCAAAAAGGAGGACATTTAGGGGTCCTCGAAGGACATTTTCAATTCACTGGAAATGGAGGACAAATCCTACTAAAGAAGGACGTATGGTAAATTCTGTAATAATTGTTATATTCAATAGACATGCTTACACGAAGAAGTCGTCTCCGAGTTGAGACGTCTTCGGGCGACATCAAGACTCATTGGACGGCTTACGGAAGTGTTAAATTGGCGATCAGTTTATATTTGTTTATATTTTCAGTACCGGTGATTATGGGTATTGGAGCCCCTTCATCGGCATGACTGATTACTCACATGAAGGCTGGTGGAAATGGAATGACGACATCCCAGTGGTTCATCAAAATTGGTGAGCATAGGCAATGCTAAAGGAACCTTGAACATGGGATATTACATTGTTGAAATGCGAATCGGATCCTGGCTCAAATCCGTCCTAATAGTACTCTATAACAGTGCTCTTCAACCTTTTTCGACGTGGTACACCCTTTTAAGGTTTGCTCAAAACTCGTACACCCCTGTTCATAAGGGGTCTTCAAACATGACTATTTTTCTCAAATCGTACGGCAAGGGTCGGCAACCTACGGCCCGCGGGCCGGATCCGGCCCGCCAAGCGAAATCGTCCGGCCCGCGACGAAATAATTAGTTACCACAAGAATACGGCCCGCCGTTTCGTAATGAGTTCCAATCTGCAGTGCAGCACTGCTTCGAAAAATGTCAAAATTTATAATGTTTCCTTCCACTTACGGATGATGATTCCGGAACATGTAATTCACGCACCTACGGGGCTCGTTCACTTTCGAACCAAACTCAGTACAGCGTTACGGAGAAAAAGGGTTTTTGGTCCGAAAGTGAACGAGCCCCGTACTGATCCGGGTTCGTCATATTCCGATTTTAGAATCAGGCTGCTGCGTGAGTCGCAGAATACCACTTTTTAAATGTTAATCACATTAATAGCTCTCAGAGAAACGCAGAGATACCTCAAATGTTACTAGCGGTACTGAACTTGAATATTGCTCTCAGAACCACATTCACCACAGCAGAATCCATCACCTCAAAGATCCCCCGTGTGCCCCCATCAAAGAGTTAACGGCACAATAACAAGCACAAAGAGTAGGCCTATCTATGCAATCCTAAAATATTAAATAAAATACCGCTAATTGTCTGTGTTTTGTATGATTTGATTTTCTCTTGTCACTTTGTTATGACTACCGGAGTACCGGTACAGCTGTTAGCGATCCTTTTTATTATTGCATTGTTACGTCATATTTTGCCAATTTGGTTTTCGTATGTCCATATTTCAGTAAGCTCTTCTTGTGTCGCTAACTCCTGACTAGGGCTGGGCACAATGATTCGAGTACTCGAATCTGAATCGAGTATTAATATTAATGATTCGAGTCGAGTAGTAAAAGATGATTTTTTCGAGTACTGAAATTATACGCTCCTCGCCACTGAAAGTTAATTTATAAACGAGAATTAAATTTACCATGCTGTTTTCCACGGTGGTAGCCTTGAAACCTTGATTGTCCGTATCGCAGTATACAAAACAGTAAAAAAACAAGAACGTTACTAGAAATAGCACATTTAAAAAGTCATGATCATCCCACAACATTGTCACAAAGTGCAATGAAATCGGTATGGTCGAAAAATATACCTAAGTATCTTTTATGTGATGAATAACAGACATTATATTATTTGTGGTGGCTTAAAAGGTACATATTTGAGCTTTGACATATAACATTCTGTTATGACGTCATAATGAGTGGTACTCGAATACTCGACTCGACTCGAAGCATAATACGTGATTCAGAATCGAATCACTCAGGTACTCGATTTTGCCCAGCCCTACTCCTGACAAGGCGCATACGAAAAGCCTTTGAGTCAATATGTTCCACTGTAATGAATGCAGACCCAAAAGCAATAGTAAAGATAGGACTACCCCAATAAGCATTGCTTTGTCACGTATATTTCAAACACAAGAACAACGAAACATAGAGCACTTCAACTACAAGACGCTGTTCGGCATTCCAAGCAATATGCGTTCTTCTGAAGTTTTCTGTGTCTTGGGAAAACCCGTCGGTTGCAAGTGTCACTGGCAAAACGGGTACATGCTTTGTTACGTCGAGATGCTTGCACGAGTGTATGAACTGAGAAATGAAATAGCAACTTTCCTTGAAAATACAAACATCGCCGACTCATAATCTTGTCATCGAAAATGGGTATCTAATCTTGCTTTCGTAGAATATTTAACGTCACATCTAAACAAATTGAATTTGCAACTTCAGGGGGAAACAACTAAATAACCTCACTTTCCTATACTGGAGGAGAGTAAACCTAGTACCAGCACTATACATTTGTAACTGTGATATACCAAATTTAATTAATGAATTTCCATCCGCTTTTCCGACATTCGTTCTGTACAAAATAAATTCTGACTACCCAGTACTCCGGTTAATGTGGGCGCCAATACCATTGCCAGAAAATTTCAAATGGGCCCATTTGAAATGCCATGCAGTTGAATTGAATGACAAATTTCATACAAAGAGCATATCGCGGATTGACTTTGACAAAGAGTAAGTTCTTGAAATGGGTCTTCATCCCAGCTTGACCAACAATGCAAAAGAATAGCATCGACTTTTGGTAGCACGTGCGCATGTGAACAATAGTTTTCAACAATTGAAATTCACGAAGAGCAAGCTAAGATCACGTATCCCAACGCACATTCAGAATATGGCCTGATTCTAGCTTCATCGGACTTGTTACCAGAAGTTGAAAAGCTTTCACAAAGCAAGCTGCGCCCTGTGTCACATTTATGCTGCGTTGTTGAAGTGTAAATACATGTGTTTTGCTCTTTTTGTGATTTGTATGATTGAGATTGCAGCATTGTAGGGTAATATACCGACGTGACCGTTTAATATAGAATTAAGAAAAATTCCGGTCCGGCCCGCCAACATGTTGCGCACCTGAAATTTGGCCCGCGACTAGCAAAAGGTTGCCGACCCCTGTCGTACGGGCTACTTGATAAAATTATTAGGTTACCTAACTTAAGCCTACACCCCAAATTTGGTTCAATTCCAACTAGTAGCCGCTTTGCTACGGGAGAGGAAAGTTCTATTTACTATACAAAAATAAATAACGAAAAATTTGAATTTTTCTGTTCACCCCATGAAAGTATTAGGTTGTCTATAAAAACTATGTTCTTCAAATTTGCTTCAATTCCGACCAGTAGAAACGGAGGTATTGCCGTCAAAAAAATTGGATTTGAATAAAATAGTATTTGGTCACAGAGTCTATTCGCAGCCAGTTAGGCAGCCCGCCACGCAAATTTAGGCTTACCATATTTTGGAAATCTAAAAAGAGGACACTTTTTCAGAAATTTGAGACTTGCGAAACCGGAGAAGAATTCTAAAAAACCGGTGAATTTTTCCCACTTGGTGATCAATTGACTATAAAAAAAGGTCATCTTTCCGCTCAGAGCTCAAAATATCGTTTTTCTCTCCGCATTGCTAGGTGGATGACTAAAAAAAGGTCAACTTTTCACTCAGAGCTAAAATCACAATTTTTCACTCCGAAATACCAGCCGGAGCGTCACTTCTGTGCTGATTTATGGCATATCAATTTGCTCTAAATCTGACCTAAATTTTCGAAAAAGAGGACAAAATCTCAAAAAAAGAAGACAAAAGGGCGTCCTCCGAGGACACTTTAAAAAAAGTCAAAAAAGAGGACAAATCCTCTTAAAAGAGGACGTATGGTAAGGGTAACCCTACGCAAATTGGAATTTATTTCGTGTCAGAGCAAAAACAGCATGATATAACGAACGATATTCAACCTAAATGTAACAGTATTGGGGGGAGAGTAGTTAAAGCTACTGCTGCAGAAGCGGTAATTCAGATCAGCGATGATAGCAGGCGCACCAGCCTACTGCGCATCAGGCCTGCCACACACCACACACAGTCGATAGTAGCACATGGGCTGCAAGAGATGTCAGTAACCTCAGATCGTATGCCGCTATACACAGTCTATTGTCGCTAATTTACATCACTTATAACAAAATACTAAATTGCAAATGTATGGCGAAAGATTGGACATACAATTGGCATTTTAAAACAAAAGGGTTTCGATTTCAATATGGAAGCTGTTTCGACCCTGGCTAGCTACGTCACTTCATTTATGTGCATTGCGGTATTTATTAGCGTCGGGTAGGAAGCACGGATTCAAAAAGTCTGAGCTATCGCGGCGGTTTCCTCACAAATCAATAAAATACTAATGACTAGCTGAACACATGTTTGTTAACTGCATACTTTACAACACCAAACGGAACCATTGGTCTATTGCCGACGGCTAAATGAATAAAAGAAATATTTGCTTATGACATCACAATCAAGCGGTGTACAGTATTACACTTGAGATAACATTGTACCATATTGCTCGTTAACCTGTGCGTCAACCTGTCTGTACTGACCTATAAACTGGCATTTGTGATAGCTAGCCATCGGCTCATTGTAATTTGGATCTGGTACACCCCTGTACACCCCATCCGAGTGGTACACCCTTTGCGAATTCTGGTACACCCTAGGGTGTACGACCACCCCGGTTGAAGAGCACTGCTCTATAAAATCCCGGATCAAGTCTAGGGCTGATACGTTACAGCAGGGATCGGCAACCCCTGGCACGCGTGCCAATTGTGGTAATCGAGATGATATTTCACAGTGGCGGCTCGTGACAATATCGGGTGGTGGGGCAAGGGCTGCAAGCGACTTTTTATCAAGATGACGTCACAATGGCGTTTTCCAACGTAAACAAGTAACTTGGTGGTACGGACTACGTACGGTAACACGAACTTCCCGACAACAGTGATTTTAACGTATGTGCCGCGGCCCGGTGAGCTGTGACTTGATGTGTGGTAACTGCGTAAACGGCGTACGGAACAAAGATTCGACACGGTTCATGTTCGCACTACACCTGACTAATTATCTGCAGCAATGGAAATGACTATAACTCGAGAGATTGCGTAAGCCTAACTGGAAAGGTCAACGAGTTCGGACACATACGCAATTGTTATCTCATAGATTGGACATGTCATATTGAATCCAAAACATAATTCTGAAGAACTACGGATAGCGGCCTCGGAAATTCGGTCCCGGTACAGCATAGGAGATTTTGGCCTTGAGGCTGGAGACTGTCACACGACACATACGGCTTACGGTCTATAGTGTCTATATGTCTGCTGCAAAATCGCCTTGGGAAAATATATTATCGAATAAATACGTGGATGAAAGCCGAAAACTTGGTACACTGTTACATGAAATCATCGAGAAATAGCCTCATGACCGTTTTCGGTATGGCACACTGTCAAAATTAATACGAACAGACCAACACCGAATTTTGCGTAAAATTTACTGAGGAATAGGCTGATCAAGCGATCAGCTCTTAGCCGCCATCGAAAACGAAACAGCTATCGCGCTTGACAGGGGTTGTAATTGTAAGCAAATGGCCTGAAGGCCACAATTTCACGGTGAAATTGACATTGGAGAATATAAAATAAAAGTAAATATTTGAATGTAAACCGAGGATGTTAGTAAACTGTTTCATGATATCATCATCTCATCACCTATCTCAGTATGGAACACAGTTAGCGTTAACACAGATACACCGGCTTTTGCGTGAAATCCGCAATGCGTTAGGTGGGCTAAGTGTCAGATCAGCGCACATCTCTACCATACTCGACCTTAATAACGAAATTGCTGCCCTAATCATTGAGTGCCAACCTTGAGACTAGGCACAGCGTTCGATACTAAAATCAAGACATACCATGCAAAAGCTCATGACGGATCTAGGTAAGGAGCATCGTTAAAATCAATGGAGACCAATACCGGCTTTGCGTAAAATATGTTTGCGATAAATGACGAGTCAGCTCTCACTCGACTTAGGAAACGAAATTACCACAAACACAGTACAGTGACAAACTTGAAACTTGGTACAGCGTTCGATAGTAACATTAAGACTTACCGTACGAAATGTTATGACCGATCTCGGTATGGAACATCGTCAAAATCAATGGATACCAATACCGGCTTTTGAGTAAAATCTGTTTGCGATACATGACGGTCAGCACACACTCAACTTCGGAAACGGAATTACTACCCTAAACTTTAAGTGGAAACCCTGTAACTTGGGACAGTGTTAAATACTACCATCACGACATGACATACCAAGTTTCAAGAATTATCATGGTGTGAAACACCATCAAAATCGACCTATACCAGCAAAGGTCGACTAAACGCATATGACGGTAACCGAGTTCAGATATAGATACGATTGTTACATCACACCTTAAGGGCGACTAGGCTATGTTGCCCCGGTTGCTCGGTAATTTTTGAATAGGAGAGAGTAAATCACTGTTTCTTTATTGTGCGCGGCTTTGAGAGAATAGACAGTGAAAGCTTGTTATGAGCGCTACCGGGGCATGCCCCGGCTAGGCATTCGCAAAGCGAAAACACGGAAGAGAATTCGATTTTCGCAGACTTCGCTATATATGGGCATTTACAAGCGAAAGGACAAGAAGAATACGATTTTCGCAGTGATTTCGGTATATATAGATTGCTGTGCGTCTCTAAATGGTAAAGAACTGTTATTGAACAGAATTTTAGGTGGGGCAATGCCCCAGTTGCCCTATAGGACGAGCCGCCACTGATATTTCATGGCACGCCGAATGAAATAACTCATACGACATGTTGTAATCATGTTTGTTGCAAAAAGTGGAACAGAAGTTTTCAAATTGGAAAAAGCTCGAAGGTGACCAAAAATTAGTTCGTAAATCAATATACAGTAGAGAAGTGCTTTTCAACCTTTTTGAACTCCAGCCGCACTTTTTTGCAAAAAAATCCATTCGCACAAACCTATCGAAAATTGACTCGCGACTAAATCAGAAGAGCAAAGAAATTCACGATACCGTATGTTTGGCTCTGTAGCTCAATCTAACTTGGAAGTTCATAGCAGTTCAATAGCCATGGTTCTTAAACTTTTTAAACAGCGACGAAAATTGGAGTTTCAGTGTGATCTCGCGACCCAAACCTCACACAATAAAAGGATTGCATTTTTTTATATTATAATAGTATGCTACGATTTTACGGGCATGTATGACATAGAGAACGCATAGACAGACAACAACGCCACCCAGCTTTACGAAACATGTCTGACACACGTGATATCAAATCGGGGTGAATAAATTTTCCTCTGTGCGTCGCAATTGTTCCACTGTCTACTCAAGGTTGCGAAGGCGGAACAATTCGGTGCCGACTATCGACCATTTCGACGACCGAGCATATTAATATCGAAAGTTGTGGTCAACCAGCGACGGTCATTTTCGGCCAAGCTTTTATCGCCGCCGATCATTTTGGCACCCCACTTTCCCACTGGTATATCGACCAAAACTTCACGGCTTCCAGCCAGCAGCACCAGCCCGTTGCACACCCGCAGACTATAGTGTTTCTTAAACACCTTAGCGCTCGTACCCCTTGAGCTGTCATGAAATAATTCCAAAGTGTTATCTTGGCCATTCTTTAGGTTACCTACTGTGAATGTTCCCATTTAGTTTCATAATACATCCAGCCTTTCAGGCTGTAGCTGAGTTGATGATTTCCCGATCCCTTCGCTACAGCCTGGTTCTGAATTGAATTCTATATACTCTGCTTTGTATTCATGTATCTATGTATGTTCATGGAACCGAAATCTCTCTCTCTCTCTCTCTCTCTCTCTCTCTCTCTCTCTCTCTCTCTCTCTCTCTCTCTCTCTCTCTCTCTCTCTCTCTCTCTCTCTCTCTCTCTCTCTCTCTCTCTCTCTCTCTCTCTCTCTCTCTCTCTCTCTCTCTCTCTCTCTCTCTCTCTCTCTCTCTCGTACCCCCTAATCAGGATCGAAACAGTACTTTGTCAATCCACCCTCAAAGGTCCCCATAAGGTTTCCAACACAATTTATGTGGATTTCAGGGACAGCGACGGTTTAACCGATTTTAGGGTATAAATGTTTATGGTTGCCGTCGGTGCACCGAAATGTCACAGGTCTTGGCGTGCTCTGGGACGGAAATTACGGTCAGTGCCGAAATGTATAGGAGCGTGATAGTCCCGCCCCAGCAAGCTTCACAACCCAGTACTAAAACACCCTGACGGCCTCAAGCCACCATTCTCTCATAATTTTGAAAAAGTCTAGACTCATTTCTGTAACTAATATTGTATCTTTTATTATAAGGCTACAATTGTTTTGTCGGAGGGAATGGCATAACCAAATTTCAAGCAAGAATGCACTTGAAGGGGTATCGCGCTACGCGCAAAGAAAATTTTCGGGTTGAAGAAAGCCGACTAATAATATTCCACTGTATGATAATTTGCAAAGTAATATCGAGGTAATTAAATAGCGTATAATTGCACACTTCATCTCGTACCCCCAAGTGGTCTGTGGACCCCTGTTTAAGAACCACTGCCCTAGACTAAAGCATCCGAATGGTCTTCGACGGTCTTTTCCAGAGAAACCTGGAGGACAAATCTTATCATTAAATCAAACCATGTATTACAAAGGTAAGCACATTTTCATGATCACGCCATATGTTTTTCGTGTGTCGCTTTTTCGCTACTATACCAAACGCAGTGACCCATGATATGTAAAAACCATCCACAGAAAATCGCGCGAGTCACGAAGAATTTTTTTTTTTTTGTAAAAACTTAAAAAATATGGCATACATATTAACAGATCGCTCTGGTCACGTGAAGACCCGTTGCGACCCATACTTTAGAAACTTTAAGGAGTGATTTACGTTTCAGTAACTTGCATATGTGAGTCCGTAATGATGGTATTTACTACTATTGCTCCTGAGTGAGATCTTTACTGGCAGCTCAATAGACGACAATATTGCCTTCTCCGGATATATTGTACGGAGGGTTAGTAATTCAAACAAGGTTGTACGTACAGCGTACATGAGTCAATAATACGATATGCACTATGTCATATACCAGCGATAGGTCACGTGATATAGCATTATACCATAACAGATAGGAGAGAGAGGGGGCCAGGGCTCCACACTATATTCGTGTCTCGTGCAAATCGAACCCTTATTACGAAAATATGATGATTGTTCAGAGAAAGAGCGCAGAAAGTCAATTTTACTTCATTGTTTTCCGCGTGTCGCAGGGTCTGACGGGCTGATGCACCGTTTGCCTGTCATTACAACCACTCTCGAATTGTTACCTCTGACCGCGTATTGCGCATATATTAATTAACTGCGGCTGGTACCAGGGCATGGTATGGTATGGAATGGAATGGAGATTTTCCATACTACATCCCCGCCAAATCGTTCCATACCATATACTTGACAATTTTCCATACCATAGCAACATTCTTCCATATAATATTTGATACTTTTTCCATCTTTCGCAACTTGCCCAACCTCTCGAATGATATTCTATTTTTGATATGTGGAAATGTTTCAGCGTTTTTATTCTAATTTTTTTGGATGAAACTATCCATTTAAACAGCCCTGATGCACAATTATATCCTCAATTTCTTCATATCATATGTCGTCAGCAATGTACGTTACCAATCAACGAAGACGGAACGCATATTAGATAGGTCTACACACGGGATTATTTGGAAATCACAACAGAATCTCATGACATGTCTAGTATAGTGTGGTAACGGACAGCTAGCAGTAACCAGACATGGGGTGATTACTTCATGAATGTAATCGATTGCGATTACGATTACTTATGAATCACGCGATTACGATTACGATTACGATTACAGCGAAATCCGCGAGTAGTCGATTACGATTACGATTACTTTGGAAATGTAATCACGATTACTCACGATTACATTCATTTTGCTTTTGAGAAGTTATCTTTGGAAGACAACAATGCGATGAAAAGGCCTCATGAGGGAAGGTCTTTATTTTTAAATGAGACATAATGACGTCATTTCCTGTGTATGACATAATATACCATTGCATGATTCACACAGAAATAAGCATTTCGGTGCCAGCCAATATCGCGCCGCAACACACCAAGACATGCTACATCGGCCGAAACATTGTGTATTTGTCCATATCCACGCTCGATGGTCGAGAAGAATAGTCTGCTCAATCTCAGCCCCACAATACAAATGCCACCGGGGGCACTCACTGAGGAAAATGATGAACCACGTGCATAAATGACAATTTTTGGGTGCGTGTCACGAAAGTTTTTCGTTTAGTTTTTTTTTTCGTCTGCTACGATTTGGTGACTCCAATATCTGTTGACTATATAGCAGACAGGAGGTCACGAGTTAACAGCATACAATAAAGTTATAGTTGTAAATTATGTGCCTAAATATTCGCGCTTGGCGCGACTTGACAACAAATGCACAGCGGATCCATCGCATCAAATCGTGTTTTCCAGTTCTTGTGAAAAGCCCGGTCGTTAAGGGGGGTCTGGGGGACTTCGCCCGCCACAAGCTTTATTGATCGCCTTATGGGGAGCACAAGATCACCATTTGTGAGAATGGGGGTGGCGAAGTGCTGTTTCGGAACTGATTCTAGCTGCAATCCACGCTAACATGGTGTGTAAACGGATGGCTAGTGGCATATCCGAATGATGAGTATAAAATTGCGAAAGAACAATTGTTGCCCGTTTTAGGGCCGTATGAGAATATCATAAGGTAATCATCAACTTCTGACTGCAATCCACTTAATACAGATATTTCGATCTACCGTTATACGAGTAACGGAAAATAACGGCTTGGTTATGATTTTTTTATCAGCAGCCTGGTTTTTAATGCTTCGATGTAGAAATTGTCATGTGTAATTTGACGGGTACAAAATTTCAAATCTTTGGCCATCGTATACGTAAATAGGCCTACCGCTTGCCAATCAGCTACGATCAGATTGCGTTTACCTAAGCATAACAAAACATCATTACATTGTACTATGTACATTGTACAATTTGTACATACGTTACTATTCGAAACTAGGCCGATTGGTGATTATTATCCTGCTGCGAGGTAGTGGCGTGTACAGTGTATTGATAACCTGACATAATCAACAGCGGGTGTTCTTACAATTACAGTACTACATGTACATCGAATTCGTTACGCAATCAAGAACCAAGCTAAAACTTGTGACGCAATAATGAGTATAGAGGCGTGTGAAAACCCGACATTTCTGCTATCCAAAACCTGTCTTAAA
Source organism: Botryllus schlosseri (assembly GCF_051294905.1). Taxonomy (NCBI): domain Eukaryota; kingdom Metazoa; phylum Chordata; class Ascidiacea; order Stolidobranchia; family Styelidae; genus Botryllus; species Botryllus schlosseri. Next base: position 28,975,506 of record NC_137237.1, on the reverse strand, counting down.
TCACACTCTTCGTTGCTCATGAATGTTCAGTTTTTGTCATGGGCATTGTACAAATGAAAAGTAATCGTTCTTTCACAAAGAAATCGATTAGATATGTGAAGTAGTCGATTACGATTACGATTACTTCGGATTTTTTTCGAATGTAATCGATTGCGATTACGATTACTTGGAAATGCTGTAATCGTCGTAATCGATTCCGATTACTAATCACGATTACCCCATGTCTGGCAGTAACATCATCTACAAAATTAAATAAACCAAAGTCATTGTGAAATTAGAAGATTGGTTCGCAACTCATTTTTCTTTATTCCTCACAACCTGAAATCTATATTTCCACCCTTTAAAATTGCCCCCTCAAATAAAATTTGGTCAAGACCTTGTTTTGTAAAGACTAGCTATTGGTGAAAGTTTTAGATCCCCAGAATTGAACAGCACGCAATGAAATGAACGAGCAGTAAACTGGCAACGGTAAACGCAATGCTGCGCCTCCGTCAGATGTGTGTGTACGCCAACGGAAAAAATAGGAAGGTTTGCAATATTACCAAATGTAGCGAGGTAGCACCAATTTACATGTGTAAATGCCAAACAATGCATGGGTCAGATACATTCCTGTTGTTAGATATAAGCCGCCATAAGCTACACCTTCGCACGCTACATAACTCGAAAAGAAATATGTCATTTCATCTGTAACGAGTCCGGCTATATTATCAATTAGCGAGTCTGCGATCTCCCTGAATACATATCCTCCAGTGGCGGCTCGTCCTATAGGGCAACTGGGGCATTGGCCCACCTAAAATTCTGTTCAATAACAATTCTTTACCATTTAAAGACGCACACCTATCTATATAAACCGAAATCACAGCGAAATCGTATACTTCTTGTCCTTTCGCTTGTAAATGCCCATATATAGCGAAGTCTATGCGAAAATCAAATTCTCTTCTGTGTTTTCGCTTTGCGAATGCCTAGCCGGGGCTTGCCCCGGTAGCGCTCATAACAAGCTTTCACTGTCTATTCTCTCAAAACCGCGCATAATAAAGAAACGGTGATTTACTCTCTCCTATTCATAAAATTACCGAGCAACCGGGGCACGATAGCTCTGTGCCCTTAAAGTGTGATGTAACAATCGTATCTATAGCTGAACTCTGTTACCGTCCTATGCGTTTAGTCGACCTTTGTTGGTATAGGTCGATTTTCATGGGGTTGATTTTAACGATGCTCCTTACCTAGATCCGTCATAAGCTTTTGCACGGTATGTCTTGATTTCAGTATCGAACGCTGTGCCAAGTCTCAAGGTTGACACTCAATGATTAGGGCAGTAATTTCGTTATCAAGGTCGAGTATGGTAAAGATGTGCTCCGATCTGACACTTTAGCCTACAACACATTGCGGATTTCACGCAAAAGCCGGTGCATCTGCGGTAACGTTAAGTGAGATGATGATATCATTCTCAGTTTGCATTCAAATATTTACTTTGATCGTATGTTCTCCAATGTCAATTTCACCGTGAAATTGTGGCCTTCAAGCCATTTGCGTACAACCCCTCGTCACTTGATCAGCCTATTCCTCAGTAAATTTTACGCAAAATTCGGTGTTGGTCTGTTCGCATTAATTTTGACAGTGTACCATACCGAAAAGGGCCATGAGGCCACTTCTCGATAATGTCATGTAACAGTGTACCAAGTTTAAGGCTTTCATCCACGTATTTATTCGGTAATATATTTTTCAAAGGCGATTTCGCAGCAGACCTATAAGACAGTAATAAAAACGTATGTGTCGTGTTACAGTCTCCAGTTTCAAGGCCAAAATCTCTTATGCTGTACCGAGACCAAATTTCCGAGGCTGCTATTCTTAGTCCTTTACAATGATGTTTTGGATTCAATAGGACAGGCCCTATCTATGAGATAACAATTGCGTATCTGTCCGAATTCGTTGACCTTTCCAATTAGGCTTACGCTATCTCTCGAGTTATAGTCATTTCCATTTCTGCAGATAATTAGTCAGGTCTAATGCGAACATGAACCGTGTTGAATCTTTGTTCCGTACGCCGTTACCACACTTCAAGTCACAGCTCACCAGCGGACCTCTCGTGGCACATACGTTAAAATCACTGTTGCCGGGAAATTCATGTTACCGTACCATCATTAAGTTACTTGTTTACGTTGGAAAACGCCATTGTGACGTCATCTTGATAAAAAGTCGCTTGCAGCCCTTGCCCCACCACCCGATATTGTCACGAGCCGCCACTGATATCCTCATACCTATGAACTTTTATTACAACGAATCAGGTGATTCCAATCACACCATTTCACATGCGACTGAATAACAACGTACATGCGGGAGATCGCGTGCCGCTGTCGACGTGTCGAGTCGATTCTCGCTAATTGGAAGCACTGATAATACTAATTGCTGAATTGCAAATGAGCTAATAGGCCTAAATATTAGAGATACGATCGGCATTTCATAGAGACGTTTAATAAACGAGGTTAATAATGTGATTTTTAAATAGTATATTCATACTGAAATGAACCCGAATATTTTCGGCAGACACTCGTCAGGGGTAAACGTCAGCAACTAGAACAGAATTCAAAAGAACATCGTATATCAACAATCGTAGCACAAAATATGACGTCACCAGCATGATATGTCGAATACGAGAGCGTTCAATGTAGCCTACTATTTTAGATGATACACGAACTGTTTTTGTTGACACAGCCTTGGCTGGTGTATTTTGATGAAAGTCGACTCCAAGGCACACAAATGAAAGTGTGAACGACCCTTTCCAAGTATGCGAAATCTGTCGTCTCGATAATTTTTCGCACAGGCGGGATTATCCAACAAGTGTTTGCCAATTGCAGAATTTATGGCCTTTGATTGTTCCGCATCAATCTTGAGCGGATGAGTTAAGGGTGAGCTTTTCACCGAGCGTGTTCTAATGAATCTAGGGACATGCTGATTTATGCGTTCCTGCAAGCGCTTTGACGTTCTTCCCACGTAGCCACAATCACAGTGACACTTAAATTCGTAGACTACATTGCTTTGTTGAAGTGCGGGAAGCACGTCTTTACGTGTTGCAGGGAACAGCTGCGTTGTCGTGAAAATCACGTTGGTCTTCACTGTGTCGTAACACTTATTGACCGCTGAAATCAATTGCCTTTCAAAGCGGGTGGAAATAGGCCCTATCTAAAGTTGGTGGATGTAAACATCTTTGGTTGTTTGTTCGGTGGGCTCTGTTGACTTTTCTGCGTTGAGTTGCGTTACTTTCCTCTCTATGCCGCGGTTGATGACATGTTCAGGGTAACCGTTATCAAGTAAGATTTTGCGGATATTGTAAAGTTCTAAGTTCAGTTTATTACCCGAACATATCATCAACGCTCTATGCACGAGGGTGCCTATGAGGTTGATTTTTCTGCGTCTAGGACTAATTGAATTCCAACGAAGGTATTGGCCAGTGAATGTCGGTTTCCTGAAGATGGATGTTTCAAATTTATTGGTGTCATGCTTTTCGACTAAAACGTCCAAAAATGAAAATGAGTTATTTCGTTATTTTTCAATTGTGAATCTCAGAGCCTAGTGAAGCGAGTTTAAGTGAATGAGAAATTGATCACAGTCCAACTCATTCCTGCATATGAAAAAAATATCGTCGACATATCATCGGTACAACAACGGTTCGGTGGACACACGCTGGGAGAGAAGCTCGCCCTCATAATATTCTACGAAAATGTTAGCCAAAATAGGTCCCAAGGGAGATCCCATAGACATGCCGTCTAATTGTTTAAAGATAACATCGGTAAAGCTAAATTCAACGACAACTTTACGCGGGAATGGCGGTGGTGCTAGCTTACCGCCGTAAAGCGCGTTGGCACAAATATCAACAGTCTCTTGCAGCGGAACGTTTGTAAAGAGACTAGAGATATCAAATGAGCTCAGGTACACTTCTGAATTCGGCAGGTTCAGGTTTCGTATCTCACTGGCGAAAGTGAACGAATCACGAACACATTCTGTGCCGTACAGTTAACGAACAGGTTCCAAGATGCCGATAAGCCATTTTGCCAGTTGATATTGAGCAGTCCCGATCATGGAAAGTATCGGTCTCATTGGGACGCTTTCTTTGTGAGTTTTTGGTAGTCCATACATGCGTGGTCTTTGCGTTCCCGTTGGTCTGATTGAGCTATATATTTCCGCAGTCAAGACACCGTTTTCCTTCAACGCCAGTAGTCGGCGTACCAGTCGTGTTTCAATTTTGGCTGTGTTATCGAATTCAGAAACCGAACCAAGCGAGATAAATTTGGTTTCGTCATGCAATATTGATTCCATTTTTGAAATGTGATTTTTGTTAAGAGTGAGTCTATACCCGACCAGAAACCCCTAAATCACCCACCGATTCGAAACCACTGCAATGGAAGATATCTTAGAATATAAATTTACATCACTACAACCATTTTGGCACAGCGAGTCAAATGTCCATTATTCCCGCCATCTGTTGGCCAGACATTAGATGCATTACCCAAGGTCAGGTTGTCTATTCTTTTATCAGAGATAACAAAATTTCATGAAGTTTAATGCGTGTTGGAGGCCAGCATATCGTAACGTCGGTCCAAGACAAACTACACATTTTTGAATTACAATGATGGTTATGTCAAACAGATATTGCGTGATGATCCTCCTACCTAAGCGCAGAAAGTTAATTCCCAGTTTTACAAATTGATAAAAACATTCATGTAACTTTTAAATTCTCAGAATCTACGATTATAAAACTCCCTTGATAGTTTACGGAGTGGAAGTTACGATAAGCGGAATGCAAGTTGTAACGCGACAGCGGATGAATATCATTCGTTTTTATAATTTTTAGATTTGATTTGATTTGAATATTCATTATTAATATTATTTTCCTTCATCAAATAGATGTCGACCGGGGTGGGTGAGTGATAAATCGCCATTTGAGATATGAACAGTAGACAGTGAGCGATTTTCTGAGGTATGCAATCAATTTGACAAATCGAAAGTAGGATTGGGTTACCATATTTTTGTGGCTCTAATTCCGGACACTCGTTAGCGCCCACTTGCGGATTCCAAAATGAGGTATGATCACACTGTCTGTCAATATGGCGTCACAATAGCAAAGTTTTGCCTATCGACCGGAGGCGGTAACGATCCCGTTCAGGAGTATGTGGTTGTGTGTGGTAAGTCTTAACCACTAACGAGGACCAGAACCATATTTTTCAGTCCCTCCCGCCAAAATAAACACTGATCTTGGGCCCACCATAGGGTAATCGATGCAGCTTCTAGGAGGCTTGCTGTATGCATCTGGTCGTTAAAGTTTTGAATGAATTCTGTCAATGTTACCATATAGTTTTGACGCTCTCTCCACCCACATGATCAGAGTTAGCGGTACAGCTGATGGAGGATGATGACTTCGAAAATGCAAGGAGCGTAATTGTTCATCGTTAAGTCATGTTCAGGTTAAACCGATAAGATTATTTATCAGCCTAGTGCCGGTGAGCGCCACTGATCCATATAAAGACCACACATCCGGTGGTTTTCAACCTTTTATGGTTGCGACTCCATTTCCGATTTGAAAATGTTCCGTGGCTCAGCTCTAAATTTGAATAACTGATTACTACAAAAAGGGTGGCAGCTTTGCCCAGAATAACTCACGGCCTATTTAGGAAGCTGATTACGTTCAACATCTTCGCGAATCCCAGAATAAAGGCAAACGACCGCCCGCCCCCCCCCCAGGTTTGGAACCAATATATTTGAATAAAGCATTTAAACGACCTTAACCGACTCTAGGAATATCCCGTTCTCCTTTAATTGCGATCACAATTAGACTCATCTCAGTAAATGAAGGTTATTTTTATTTATTTTTGATTGCAGTTTCTGCAAGGGCAGTAGTCCCCATATTAAAATTAATATATGTGATACTTATCGCGCGCAGCGCGAAGAAATACTGCGATTATAGCATACATCTGCCCCAAAATAATGTTGTTTATGTAAATTTACGAAAAAAATGATGAGCCCACTTCAAGCCTTCAAAATTCCGGACATCTAGGCATATTTTCGAATTTCCTCCCGGCCGCAGATTTAACAGTGGAAGCCCGGATATGTCCGGAAATTCCGGACGTGTGACAACCCTAAAGTAGGATCATTGTCATGCTTCTGGCAAAACTGCCAAAGTATGGAGAAACTATGGAAGCATGGAAAGAACATTCCATACCATACCTGTGAAATTGCCATACCATACCATACTTGCACTCTTCCATATTCCATACCATACCATACTACCATACAATACCATACCATGACCTGGCTGGTACGAGACAAAGTGATTGTAAAAGCTACGATTAGTGATAAGGGAGCCACAGACTCGAATTTCCTTTAGGTCTATTTGAATTATTCCTCGTCAGAAAATGATGAGAAAAACGGACAATTTTAATCCGCACTCAATCAGTATTTTCATCCGCACCAGGCTTGTCATCCACCCTGAAATTTTTGTCATCCGCACTGTGCCTACCATCCCACAGGTTGCAAAGCACCGCAGTAGTTGGAGCAGGCTCTAGTTTTCTTGAAAATTTTCTCCACGCTTCGTACGATTTATTGGAACCGGATTGCTTTTGATGTGGATATCCCCACCCCCAAACAATACATCGAAAAAACACAAAATATGCTTAGACCGCAATGAATCGAATCGTATTAGCAATTATGAGAGAACGGCGTGCTAATATCGTATGTGACCGTTGTGATGCATTAGTCTAGGGCGGGGCGAATAATAGAAACCGGCATTTCGGGCCTGGGTGTATTTTTAAGTAGAAGATACTAAGACATAACTTTTCGGGAAACATGCGACTTCGTGAAGTGCGTTCCAAAACTGATTGGATGCTGCAAAACCTTCAAATTAAATAGCCGTTGCATGTTGGCGTAAACGTTCGATATTGATATGTCTAGGCGTCGAAATGATCGGCGCCGAATAGTCCTATGTCTGAGCGGCTCGGTGCAAATGATACCCACAGAGAAAAATAATGAGCCCAGCGACGAAATGGGAATTTGAAGTCGTGTTCGTTTCACGAAAGGAGATTTTATTCCATAGTTTCGTCTGGTACGTGTAAAGCGATTAAAATATATTTTGTGCAGCGGCAATCTTTACGGCTATCTTTAGAGCTTTGCAGAAAATCGTACTGTGTCATCAAACCACGATACGCGGGTAGGCATATTATTCATGATCGAGACATGCGCACCAACGTTGTAATGACGGTATGCATACCGCAGTCATTACAACGTTGGTGCGCGTGTCACTTATTGGCTATGGTACCGAACATAGTGGATTAGGAAACTGCAAAAGCCACCACAGAATATGAATGTTGGCGCGAATAGATTTTTTTGCAGTAAAATAAGCAAATATTAGGCCTACGTAGCCTACAGGAAATATTAGGTCTGGTGCGGTAGCGACCAGAATTTATACCTTTCGCGACCCATACTTTGTGAATCACTTGCCAGCTTCAGATAAGGGGTTGATAGAATTCCTTATTGCTTGAAACGATAAATATGACAAATCTAAAAACTTTGGCACGTCAATTGGTAATATTTTTGAAATTAACATATTATGGCACGCTGCACAGGAAAGGTTGCCGACCCCTCGGTTACAGGCTGCAGCATGTGTCTTACAAAAGCCAAGAACGGTAAAGGTGGTCACTGCTATGTGTGTTATATGTGCCCGATAAAAAGTCATATATATTTTATAATTACTTAGCATTGCTTAGCGGGCCGGATCCGTTTTTGAGATTGCTGCTCCAGAGTTTGGCTAGGCTAGATCAGCAGAAATATGTCTATAATGTGTTATTCCGTTGCAGGGGACCGGGTCAGCCGGACAACCATCGTAGAAACGAGGATTGCGGATCCTTAGAGTGGCCAATGAACTGGTGGAATGATATCGATTGCGGGGAACGTCTGCCTTACATTTGCTTCCAAGGTAAAAGATATTTGCCTGGGACAAATCGATTTGTTTGCATTGAAGCAATAAACTGCTTCCTTCAAAACATCCTTATAACGCGAAATAAAAGGGTAGAAACTGCAGAAGTGCGCTGACACAATTTCGTAAATTTACAAATATCTGTAACATTCGCAATGAATTAATTATTATCAGTGATAGTCGATAACTTAGCGTTACTTTTAATGTAACATGTCTGTATGTGATAATACTTTAATTTAACTGTCAAGTCAAATTACCAGAATTTCATAGGAAGATAATGAACATTTATTGGTTATTGCATTTTTTCTGGCTACTAGCAACATTGATAAGCTCCGAATTCTTTTCCACAAATGTATATGCTTAACTGAATGTAGGGTTGTAATGACTCGAGTCATGACTCGACTCGAGTCTGACTCGAGTCACGATTTTCTGATGACTCGACTTGACTCGTGTCATATTCTCCAAATGCGGAAATCACTCGACTCGACTCGAGTCAATCAGTGTATTGACTCGACTTGGACTCGAGTCATTGCGCATGACTCGAGACTCGGACGACCAAGACCAATATTTCACTATAATTTCGAAAAACAGTAAAGTAACCCCACTATTGCGATTTCGTCTATTGGTAGTGGCACTTGAAAATGCGACCAAAAACTGCTAAAAATGAGGAAAATAAGTATATTATAAATGCCGTAGGTTCGATATCACCAAACAGAGTTATAAAAAGTGTGTTTAACAAGACTTTAGCTGGAAACTGAGCAGTCAACACAATGACTGGCCTAGGACTCGAGTCATAAAACCATGACTCGGACTTGAATCGGTGATGAATTGAAAATGACTCGACTTGACTCGAGTCAAAACTATAAAAGTGAGATTGACTTGTGACTCGGAGCCTTATGACTTGGTTACCACCCTAAAATGTCATCAAGATATCATTCTCGGGTAGATTTGACCTGATCCAACCTCGTTCACGAAAAAGGTAAGTGGTATGGAAATGGCTGAACCTAGTTCCAGTTTTGGCATAGTATGTGGTAGAGTAGGCTACAGTATATAATCAACAGCCGAAGCGGATATGAATTCACAATAGCCAATATAATTCAATAATATGTGTGATTATACGTGAGAATCTCGATTGCTCGTTCCTGCGACTGATTGCGTCAATGTTACCCAATTTCACATTTAGAACCATCTACAGCTAGCAGAAGTTCGATCGATAACAGGCTCTTCTCAATCAGAAATTTTGACGGCGGTAAAGGCACTCAAGAGTTGGCGCGAAGCAGTTGCAAGAAGGTCGGGTTAAGACTTGCTGTGGTGGACTCGGACGAAGTAATCACGAAAATCGAGAACAGCAGGAATCCGTAAGCAAAAACAAACAAATCTAAACAGATATCGCGGTATGCCAAATGAAGATTAAATGCGGGGTGTAATTTCAAAAATGAAGCAATATACCTGGACATGTCCGAAGATTCATCTGAACATGACAGATAGATTATTATTATGGAAACAGTGGCGATTTCAACGGATGATGGTTATTTGCGCCACGCTCTGTATAGATTCAATGAAACGATCGCAAAATGCAACATATATGGACAAACAATTCACAGGAGACAATAAATTGTATAAGCAATGGAGTAGCAATAGATTTTGTAAAGTCAAAGCAATGTTTTCATTGACACAATGTTAAACCAACAAGCGGCGATGAAACGGCATCTCATTAGTAGGGCGAAGTTTTTTACTTAAAAAACGGAAGACTTTGATCTAAAAAATCAAAATTTTGACAATTTTTGATCTTTAAAAAATCAATTTTGACGTAATTTTGCCCGCATGTATGTAAATTAGGTGTTTTTGCACATAATGGTTGAATTGTTCTACTTATCTTCATTTCTGGTTGGTATTGTCTGTCCTTATACGAAGTAGTTGAGCCTGAAAAAACTTTTCTTACTTCAAAACTGACAAATTTTGACATGTGAAAACTCTATTTTAACGAAATCTGGACCTATGAAGAATTCCAGTGGTTATATCACGCATTATGGTAGGAATCAATAAAATTGCTTGTTGTACAATGAAAGATACTTTCCTGCATTATCGGGTAGAAAGTAGCCTATCTGTCCTTACTAAGTAGCTCGCCAAGAACGGAGAAAGAACGTTCAACAGCACCAGCTGTTGGCTGGCAAAACTGAAATTGTGCGTCCACTGCTGGCGACACACCGCGTTGCTTCATTCTGACAATGGTGTCTACATCACAATTTTTCATCATGCGCTTCTTTATATAAGAACCAATTCCTACGCAGTCTTGCTTCAGATAAGATATTGCGGTACGTTGAGCATAACATCCTGTGAAGCTATTTGTTTCATTTGACCGTTTATGATTGATAAGGAGCAGACAATAGGCCGTCTACAACAATAGGCGTATAACTGGGGTTACCAACACGAGGTCCACGGGCCGCACGAGGCCCACGGGCCGCATGATGCCCACGAGTTCCTATTTTGTGGCCCGCGACCTGATTTGAGGTTTTCATAGGAACGCCTAGTAAGGCATTTTGAAATGCTGAAATTGATTTCAATTTAAAATATTGTTGCTGTTGCTCAATATAAGCTATTCTCTTGTGCCCAGCATCAGTATAATTGATACGGCTTCGACGACGGTGATAGCATTCCATGAAGGAGGATGCATGACTGGTTTGTTATTGAATTTCAGGAATTCCAAAGTTGGCTATTGGGTAGATGGAACGCACAACTGTTTAAACGCCGACAAATGCGAAGGATTGACTAGTTACGTCTGTGAAGATGGTAGGAGATTGCTTTTTGCTAACAGTTCAGTTCCGAAATACCGCTTGTGCTAAATTTTATGTAATACTTTCTGATTTATTTTTTTTGAATTTTTGTGGAGAATTAGCATCAAATGTATTTATGCGGACTCAAGCAATATCATTGTCTACGTCCCCGAAATCGGCAGTTAACGATGACTCGGAGGATCACATAGCAAGGGATTATCTGGTTCAATATTCCAAGTCCAAACATGATAATACTGAACATATATTTGGAATGCTTCATCAAAATTGAAAATGATTAGAAATTTCGAGTTACAGACCAAATCCAATTTCACACTGGGTGCGGATCTAACTCCAATCCAATTCCGGGCAAAACGTTCTAATTGGTGATTTAAAAAATGTAATCCAAATTCTTTCTCGACTGCTCGTTTCTGAAACAAGCTAATTATATACCAATCATAGCGTCCTTATTTATACACTCTAGATACACTTGTGTCTTGCTTTGTAGCATTGAAAGTGTGCCAATCACAGTTCTACAATGTACAGGTCGGACTCCAGTCCAAGTCCAAAGATTCGCCATACTGATGGATGCGATCTATCTCCCAGCTTGTAATTCGCGATCCCCGATCTGAGAAAAATCCTGTCGACGTTCAGAATTTATGAAGTGCCATTTCGATAAAATATATATATAAAGCGGAATATGTGCTTTCTTGCTATTGGCAAGGTATTAAAATAGGCCTTTGCATAACCAGAAAAATATGATAAATCGCATAAAGGTGACGGAACGATGGTGATTCGAGAACCTCAAAGTATATATTCCGAAAATCACAGTCATAAATCCAAAATCGGACCAGCCTTAATAAATATTTGTCCCCTCTCGTTTAACAAAGAACAATGACAGGGTTCCTGCCCGGGTAATCTCTCATGGCTACATGTAGGCTACTCAGTTGAGTTATGGTTAGGAATTATAATTGTGTGTAAGTATTGACGTTTGACTGAATGAGACTTTTACAACTAAGATGTGCATTATCAAAAATTATGTTAATTTGGTCGATAGTAAAAGTATAGCATCTCATGAAATGCGTTAGAGGCGGAGCTAGTTTTCAAACAACTGCCTCCAGCTTCTTGTCAAGCTCGATTTGAATTTCACGTAGAGATCGGGCTCCCGTTCCCGCATCGTTGGTAATGAGCAGCTCCATGCCTGGCCTCTTCCTTCGGCTCCAAATCCCTACCCCGAAATGTGGTGAAGAGAAAAGGTTGTGATACTGACATTATAGCAGTGTTGGGATCAAGTCACCACCTTCGAGTCACGAGTCAGCTCGAGTCATTGCACATTTTGACTCGAGTCAAGTCAAGTCAATCGATTTTCAAAGGTGACTCGAGTCAAGTCAAGTCACTCGTTTTTTGGAGGTGACTCGAGTCAAGTCAAGTCAAGTCAAGTCACGAGTCAAGTCACAATTCAAGTCAAATTGAATTTTCGAAGTATGAGTGATCATTTAAATTCATTATCTTTTACTAGCTGTGTTAAAGAGATCAATTGGTCATTAATCTTGAATCAAATAACGAATTTAAAGGTAAATATACGTGCAAAAATACGTTGTATCGCTCACGCACACGTATAACTGCTAATAAAATATGCCAGTAACTGTATAGCTACATCAGGGGTGTCAAACATACGACCCGCCAAATGATTTCATTCGGCCCGCGAAGAAATTCTGAGTAGGCTATATGTTGAAAATTGCGTGATTTTATTCAACACATTTCTCGAATTTCTAGTAAGAAATACTACTAATAAATATTCCTTCAAGATTTCGAGTATATTCATAGGCCACATTATAACCACCCGACAGAGGAGTTGTGATTGTAGTCATCGTCAGGAGAAAATCGCTGACATTGACACCTAATTCCGAGAATGCGAAAAAGCGCATATATTGAGTTAAGAGTTAGTAATATTTTGGAATCATTTGACTGGTGCGGCCCGCGAGTGATCTGAATATTTGAATTCGACCCGCGACGTCAGTTGAGTTTGATAACTCTGAGCTACATGCTACATTCTCTTATTATCAGCCAAAATAGAGGATCGAATACGAAGCCTCGAGAAGATGGAGGAAATTGATATCGTACAATACACTAGCCGTATATACACATTCGTGAGGATATGAATGCATAAAATATATTTGTTCCATTTAAACCATACAAGAGGGTTGGTAAAGGTGAGCACCGTGCAATGTAAGAACAGAGCCGTCCAATAAACAGCGATACGTTGCTATCAAATTAATCTGCTGCTACGACAACGCAAGCTGTGATCATTTCGTTTGCGGTCAATGTATTTGTGATGTAACAATGTAGGATCAGTGAAACGTACAACCAGTAAATGACTGGTTGCTCTCACAAGTCACAACGGCGTATCGTGAATAATCCGAACATGCACAAAATACATTGATTTAGTCGACACCGTTTACTTGATGACTTGAAATTGACTCGTAAATTTTGCTCCGAGTCACGAGTCAATCCACATTTTTGAAGCGCCGAGTCAAGTCAAGTCAAGTCATTTTTGCAAAGTGACTCGAGTCAAGTCAAGTCATTCGAAAAAGTTGACTCGAGTCTGACTCGAGTCAAGTCATGACTCGAGTCATCCCAACACTGCATTATAGCACTGTGATTCCTTCGCCTCCTCATCGTACAAGCACCTCGGTGGTGCATACGAAAGTAAACCATATTACAACTGTGTCTAGTCATTGGCAGAAGTGTTAGTTGAGGGGCAACAGTGACCCATCCGCAGTTGACGGAGTGAATCCAAGGCATGGAGAACTACTTCAAGTAGAAGTGGGAATTGATAGAACTGAATTAGGCTAGAGATGACACAGCAGTTCACTAGTCCATCGTTGTTGGCAACTTGAAAAATCTCGTGAAGCATCTTCGCGATCAACGCACTATAATAGACAATGTTGTAGGTACTATTATGAAATTTTATTCTGGGACCGTAATATATTGCGATCCATCCGATCCGGTTGCTAGGACCATATCACTCATAATCGATACGGTAATCAAATTGTATTTCAAAAATTCCGAAAAGTGAAAGCAAAATATGCCAGCTTTAAATCTATAAAATTTGAGTTAGAAATGGGAATATGAACTCGGGCTATGGTGACCAAATCTGTCGGATAGATGAAATATAACTGTGGAGTGCTCAATATAGGAAAATAAGCACAACGTATTCAAAAAGTTGATATTCTGTGTTACTGACCTTGTATGTGGCAGGGCTGTGGAGTCGGAGTTTGGCTAAATTTCGCTTGATGGAGTCGGAGTCGGAGTCGTGAAAACTATAGTGGCTGGATTCGTAGTCGGAATCGAGGAAAAATATTGACTGGAGTGAGAGTCGTAATTTGTGAAAATGACCCTGACTCCGAAATCGATTCCGACTCCAATTTCTTTATCATGAAAACAATTGCTCTCAAAGGATTTTTAATAGGATATTTATGTACCATCCATCACCGTTATTAACAGCGATGCAGATCAGGGGGTCATACCGTGGCCCTCAAGCCAAATGTGGCCCACGAGAACGTTTTGTGTGGCCTGCGAGGTAATTCTCGAAATTAGAAAATTGCAACAAAATGATAGAGGCATGTTCACTGCAACCGTCGATATTGCTATGTCTAAACGCCAAATAATCCTGTCCTTGCCAAATGAGCTTGAGCCCAATATATGTGAGTAGCATATTTATTGATAGAATTCATTCATTACCTTTAAAAAAAATTCGCGCTTGGCGCGATCAGGGCATAACTGCACACTGCACAGTTGCATGACATAATTGTTATCAATTTTAAAGCGTAGTAATATAAGTCTTGTTTCCAATGTAACCTAATTCGGTCCGCTCCTATCGGAAGACTAAAAAAGGTTATCAACATTCAAGTTGCCCGCGCAATGGTTCGTACATCTCTTGTGGCCCTTTGGCCGAAATGACTTGCCACCCCTGATATAGATAAAATTGGGCATTATTTGCGAATTGCATTTTAGTTGCATAGAGGAAGAAAATCGCAATATGCATCTTCGCGATGCAGTCACAAACTGATGCAATTTTTGGAATTATACCATGATACTGTGACATCGTTTGGTTTTGTAAGATTGATGTAAATATAACCAAACGGTTCTTCCCACTTGACAAAAGTAAAAATATATGTAGTATAACTTAGGTGCTTGGGTCGAACAAGTGATTAAGAAAGACTGCAAGTCCTAGTCTTTGAATACTTGACTTAGTACATGTAGACTAGACATATGCTATTTGACTACTTTCTAAATTTCATTAATGACCAATGTCTATTAGTGGTAAGAATGTTTGTGTTATATTCAGCATAGTGTTTAATGAGAAAATTAATAAGTTACATCTCTGTATCAGTTGCTGACTCATACACAAGAACAACACATTGATTGTTTTATCTACATTTTAATTATACAGGATTGGATACAAGTCATGTTTGAATGATTCATGCATATTAGGATATTAGACAATCCATGTTAATCAAATATGAAGAAGGGAAGGATATTTAGAAAGGCAAACTTTCATGTTAATTGCGTAGTGCATAATTCGAGCTGTGCTACAATGAAACAATTATGCATGCCATCGTTAATCATGTTTGCATATGTTTAATGGTTATATGATAGTCATTTAACCGTTACCGTGGCATATAATTTTCGAAGTAAATTGGTATTATTGTTGGAGTCGGAGTCGGGGTCGGTACGTTTGAAGACTCAGTAGTCGGAGTCGGAGTCGGAGTCAGTATATTGAAAATATGTGGAGTCGGAGTCGGAGTTAGAGTCGGTGGTAAAATTACCGACTCCACAGCCCTGGTATGTGGGTATGTCGGTATCGATGGCTCCTTTCTACCACTGACTTACAATTGATTTCATTACGTTGCAAAACTTATGGTTTTCAATTCCACGCAGTTTTCCCTCTCGCTCTGGAACCATCAAGCCAAGATGAGGATTACATGGTTGGCGATACGATAAAAATAGAATGTACTTCATCTGTGGTTTCGACTGTCAAATGGCAAAAGCAGGAAGGCGCACCCACCGACAATATTTGGATGGATCCTCTTCAAAACATTGAACCTGGAAAGGCAACTTTGATTATCAAAAGCGCCACCCAGGACGACTCTGCAAAGTATAGATGCACCGCTAACAAGGACATTATTGGCCAGTCAAGAGCTTATGCGACTTTTGTCAACATAAGAGGTAGGCCTATCTCTATATATATTTGGGCGACTACAGGACATTCAACGATTTTGCGATCACATGAAGTCTAAGTTTGTGTACACTCAGGACTTATCCTATTATATTCACTTGTGAACACGAGCCTTTAACGATACGATAGATAATCGTTGTAAATTCAAGGAAAATGCAAATTCGCAATCGTCTCAGGCATATATAGCCTATACACCGGGTTGGCTGGCAACAATGGCAACTTCATTCTGGGGTTCGCGAAGATGTTGAACATAATCAGTTTCCAACATAGGCCGTGAGTAAGTGTGGGCAAATGTGAGACGAAGTTCAATTATCAATCAGCTTATCAAATTTGGAGCTGGGCCACGGCAAATTGGAAATGGAGTCGCGACCATAAATGGTAGGAAACCACCGGATATGCGGAGTTTATACAGCTCAGTGTTGCAGTGCGCACCGGCATCAGGCTGATAAATGACCTTACTGCTGTGACATGAACATGACTTAACGATGTACAATTACGTTCCTTGCACTTTCGAAGTCATCCTCCACCTGCTCTACCCCGCTAACTTTGATCATGCGAGCGGAGAGAGGATCAAACATATTTAGTAATATATGGATGAACCAATATTATTGTCATAACTCATTCTAATCATTTAACTACCCGATGCATATAGTAAGCTCCCAAAAGTGGCATCGATTACCCGACGGTGGGCCCAAAATCATGTGTATATTTGTGCGAAAGGGGGCTGAAAATGTGTCTTCGGCCCTGGTTACAACTTCCAACACACAACCATATCGTCATGAACCGGATCGCGACCACCTTTAGTCGATAGACAAAGCTCAGCTGGTGTGACGTCTTATTGATCGACAATGTGCTCATACATCATTTTAAACTCCCCTAGTGGGCGCTAAAGAGCGTCCGGAATTTGTGTCACAAAAATATGGTAACCCTACAGTAGCGCTTATCGCCTGTTCAGGCTTGGTGCTCCACGACAATGAATTTGGTAAAGTTCAGAATCTTTGCTTTCTATCTCGAGGACGACTTTTCATGCTCTTCCACTCCCACACTTCCATTCACTCTCGAATTTCTTGCGTTCAATTTTGGGTCTCTGCTGCCGACTTTGGGAGCTCGGCTCACTCTTCCTCTGGGCTTTTCAAGACAGCGGGATCGATATTTCCCTAGCTTCGTCCATGCTTACATCAAATTTTGCCTGGAACACTGTGGCAGTATTGCTAGATTTTTTTCTTAAGAAACAACCGGATCCGTTGATGTATATACGCCATGTTACGGTTCCTAGCAACGGTCGGACTCCCTGTCCGCGCATAACCTTGTGGCTGTACATGTACTGTACACCCGATCGAGTTGTAATGCTTACAGCTCGAGTGTGGTGATTTGTGTTCATGAAGATCACGAAGGCGAGATAAGCACAATAAGAAATCACTACCAAGTGCTTGTAATTTCCACGTGAAAGATTCCTATCTCAGTGGAAATTTCTCGATGCTAAACGTAACTCACGAAAATGAACCTAGAAACATCTATTTCTGAACGCTAAAATCTATATATCACCAAGGCTCTTGATATTCTTTCATTACTTTGATGTAAATAATGCGGATAAGTTTTCTCGGTCGACATAAATTTGCAAGATACCAAATTGCGTCACAGAATAGCAGTGGCCCACGAGATGAGAAGACCGATCCTGTACGAAACGATGTAGCCTAGCCCTATATAACCAATTATCATAACGGTATTTCGTTGTGACTAAAGTGGATTTCGAAGCTTAGCGGTCCTTCAGCTGTTATAGCCCAATATTCGGATAAGGCATTATCAATGTTCGTCTAGAGAAAAACGAATGTAAACCAAAGCAAACCGACAGTCGCCTCGGCAATACGCGTCTGGCCTCGCAGCCGTCCCTTCAATTTTCTACGGCTGTCTTACCTGATTCCATGTCTGGCGAGGGAAACTATGTGCGGCGGGATGGGGTTCCTCAACCCCACTCACGAGAGAAGCCGGTTGACTCTCTCTCATGTCAAAGCACATCGTTGAGACAGAAAGTTTCAAATGTATTTCGACTTTTCCAATTGAAGATACCATCGATTCTTCATATTTATCCAGTGGTTTTATTCTTGATCGAAATCACCTTTTTAATTCATTTCAGTTCATCCCGAAAAATGAAAGGAGACAAGACAATGGGATGAATCATGTTGCAGATACGCGACTTCTCAACGCGAAAGTGCACGATGTGAAATGTAATTGAGTATATTATCCTTTAATCTGCGGTACATCTGATCGATATGTGTTACTCTGTGAATAAATCAAAATGCCATGGAACTCGTTCACTAAGTTGTTTGAATCAATTTGCAAAATGAGAAGCGACGTAAATTGAGGAAGTTACTTCATACCGATCGAACGACATAACAGGCAAATTAGCATGTTAATAATTGCCATTAACAAAAAAAGTCCAGGGTTGAGTTTGGTTTTGTTCAGAGGTTGTCAGTGACCAAGTACTTCTACTTTTTCGAAATACTCAAGTACTTTACCTCCACTTGCTGTACTTACTCAATTAAATCTAGTTGTCCGACATTTGAGGTGGGGAACATTGGATACAGGGGCAGAATGTTACATCGTGAATATTTTAGAAGCCCGCGCGCGCGATAAATAATAAACATCCCTATGATTTAGTATAGTATCATATCATTCGTAATCCTGACGTTGTTTATTTTCGCCTGGGTCGGCGTCTTTGTGAGAAAATTACGAGTTCTTAGTTTTGTTGACTCGCGTAACTTTGCATCGCTACTTTCCTGTCGTGTTTTGGTGGGTATATCCTATTGTTTATTGTGCTGAATGCGATGTCCAAAACGTAACCAAACAGGTCATCGCAAAGTCGCAGATACACCAGTCATATTGATCCAGAATAGTGTTTCCCAACCTTTTTCGACGCATTGCTCGACACAAATTTTCGCCCCACGTATTTATGGATCCGAAAATGACATATATTCTGAAAATGTATTCACTTAACTCTCATCGCTGGTGAATTTACTGTACCGAAAATGTGTTAGGTGCTCAGAAAACCGGTTTCCGCGTTTACTTTCGGACCTTTCGGCGTCAGATGCAGAATAGATCATCTTCACGTTGATTTTTGACCGTGTTAATTAAGTATATATGACTAAACGTTTTAATATTTTCACCCCCTATCGCCCCCCCCCCCCCCCGTCGCCGCCCTTGATATTTTCGCCCCCTTTTTACTCAAAATCACCCCGGCTGCTGGGAACTATGATCTAGTAAAAACTATAGCGCGTTGCTTTGTGTTGATTTTCCAAGTGACCGTGAACCATTAAAATTTGCAGGGCGCGTTCTATGGTTGCTGGCACGCCCTCTCTACAGCAGCTACTTTCAAACGCATTTAGACAGATCCTAACGACTTTCCTGTGAGCTTACTGCAGGGTCATTGACGCTTTTTATGAATAATCCATATAATGAGACATGGATACGCATCAATTTTGAGATTTTCCAAATTATGGACATCTCTAATGTACACAATTATGGCATAATTTTACAACTTGAAAAAAGCAATTTTTTTCAAAGGCCTTTGTTTAAAACACTGTTTAAAACATGTTTTAAACGAAGTGTTTTAAACAGCCATTTGTTTTAAATGCAGCCCTACCTATAACGTGTTTTCATGCGGCCCCATACATACTCTGATGTTTGAAATGCGGCTCCGACATCCAAAAAGGTTGGGAACCACTGATGTAGACATATGGTATTTGACTACTCCCTAGATTTCGTTTCTGACCATCGTATATTAGTAGTGAGAGAGTGTGTACTTGTCATAAGTAGGGGAGATGTGGTACCGATGGATCACTGGGACCGAAAATACTTTAAAAATTCTCTATGATAATTCCATGATTACACTCCCTGAACTTGTCTACAATTGCATGCTGGCAAAATCTTTCCTCACATACAAAAAAATTCGACGTGCGCGAGCTATGGGGTCTCTCACAGATGATTTTTGTTTTGGGGGGTGTAAACTAAATTTAGATCGACATAGACATTTTTATTTGTAACCTTCAACACGAACAAACCAGCAATCATTTTATTGTGAAGTGTAGGGCTCGTATCAGGCTATATAATGGCACCTATTATTTTTTTTCGGTACTTTCCTTGAGTAGACTTTTTTCGATTCATGTATAAAATTCGTAGGGTGGGGACCGATGATACAATAGCCAAATCAAGCAAAATAATCAAGCATACTAATTATGAAACAAATGAAACATGCCTACGTACAGAAAATCTTTATGTAATAATTGCATATGATGTTTTATCGCCATAACGAGGTATTTGGAAGTCACACTGTCGATTTTCGGGCAATATGTATGTACCCTCAAATTTATAAGTCCGAGCCTAAATCGAAACGTGATTTTATGACAATATTTGAGTTAATATTTATTCTATTTTTGGACAGTTGCGACCAAACATTCTGCTTTGGCTTGCTGTAGCTTAGATTATAATACTGAGCAAGAAAATTAGTCACATTTGAATTTTTAGGGTGTCTGTGTCATAGGTCCCGGGGTCGTGTGCCATTGGACCCACCGGGTGGGGACCAATGACACGTTCGAGCAACAAATTTTGAACGTCCATAAATATTTTTTGAAAAGACGGATATTCATGTATTTGTGAGCGATAGGTAGAGATTGTATCAAAGTGCTGAGCCAGCAAAAGATCTGCTGTTTTCGGCTGAACATTTCGGGGCCAGCGATCATTTTCCAATTTTTGATCCATCGGTACCACATCTCCCCTAGCTCATAGTGTTTAGTGATAAAATTTGTAGATCTCGGTATTATAGTTGCTGAGTCATACACAAAAGCTACACTGCTATTGTTTATATCCACATTCTAAATTTCCGGGATGGGATATATATCATGTTTGAATGATTCATACATATTAGAGTATCCGTGGGTTGTCCATGTTATAGACACTTGCAACATATGAATAAAAAGAAAGATATTTTGAAATAAATACTTCCATGTTAATTTCACAGTGAATATTTCGAGATGTGTACCACGATGAAATAATTTTGCATGTCATCGTGAATAATATGTTTGCATATGTTGAATGGTTATGTGAAAGTCATTTCGCCGTCACTGTGGCATATAATTTTCTAAGTAAATTTGTAATACTATTGGAGCCGGATTCGGAGTTCTGTGAGGAAAATAGTCAGAATCGGAGCGGGCGCCGGAGTCGGTACGTTTGAAGACTCAGGAGTCGGAGTCAGTTTATTGAAAATGTCTTGAGTCGGAGTCGGAGTTGGAGTCGGTGGTAAAATTTACCGACTCCACAGCCCCGGTGACATACCAGAGTACAGCGCACTAGTTGATAGCATGCAATGCCAGGCTTCCCACTGACTGATATCGAAACAGATAACATGATGTCCCGTCTAAAGTGTGACAAGATTTATTTTAAAATTTGATTTGACTGTTGTTGCATAATTTATACTAACATGGTGCGAAGTGTATCATGATTCCTTAGAAATCTTAGTGGCTAGCTAGTTGGAATGAGATGTTTTGATTCAAAAGACTCTTTTAGAAATCTTACCGCAATGTGATTCCTGCCCAGTGCTATGAATATTACAGCGGAAATTCAGTCTGGCATGGGTAGATGGCGGGATTAAATGGTAGCCCGTCGCTTCTATCAGTAACCAAGAAATAGCTCTTGGTTGCAAAAAGGTTGGTGACCCCTGCTATAGGCTATGTCCTCCTTTTGAGAATCCGTCCTCCTCCATAGCTCTGACAGTCAGGATAATTGACAGGAACAACTAAATGAACGCCATTATATGACGCGAAATCTGCAATGCTGATGTTCGGGCGGGTCTATCAAGGATAGGAATGGGAAAATGACCTTTATTTAGTCCCCACAACATGATTTACCATAAAAATTGTAGTCCGGTAATATAACGTTTGTAATTTGTAAAAATCGTCCTCCTTTCCGTATCCTAAAATATGGTAACTCTATCATAAACATTTCTTCATGGAGGCAAAAACGCCAATGTGAAACCGTTTATATACGCAGATAACACGCACGGATAATATAATGGTTACAAAAAGAGCACAGTTCAAATATCTGTCGTTGCACTGATTCATAACTTCTGACTCAAAAAGGTCTCGGGCCTCCAGAAAATCCAGTGATTCAATAATAATGAAACACATTAAAAAATTCCTACTTTACATTTAAATCTCTTTACATACTCTAAGCCACTGTTATAGCCGTTTATAACTGTATTAAATCGGAAAATAATCGTACTTTTTGGCAATTCCAGTACTTTCACTGCCAATCCAACGTTGCATTCTCCGACCCACTAAGAGATAAGACGGAACGAATGAGATAATATATCGACGCACAATGACACGATTCGTGTGAGTAACGATGATTTAAATTAGTTACCCACAAGTGAAATTGCGCGACAATTGAAGAATACGAGTGTATCAAGCGGACAAGAATTCATGTAACAACTGATTGCTGACGACAAAGCTCGTAATCAAACAGTGTCGTCTTTTACGCCGAACACAAAGGGGTCCCGAGTAGGGATGGCGCTAGCGCGAACCCATGAAAGGTTCAGGTTCGCGTGAAAGTGAACCTATGGCGTCACGTGACATCATATTGCTCATCCCAATCCTACATTTCAGTTAAGTGATATATTAATGTACATCACATTATGCCACAATACTGAAGTACAAGCTTACTTTTGAAACGTCACCAAATGTATCACCTGAAGCAATCAAATGCTATAATACTCCCATAAAATCAATATATTCCGTCGCTTTGCCAACAATTTCGACGCGGACTTGCAAGGAAATAGAAGCCGATGCCTTAACGGTCGAGGCCAGGCTGGACAATCAATTCGGCGTCTGACTATTGCTACAGTGATATTGAGCAGAGTGTAAAATCGCGTTCCTATAGCGCATAAGGTGGGCAAAATACGGCCCGCGAGCCACATGCGGACCGCAACACCGTTATGTGCGGCCCGCGGAAGCCTCAAGAAACGAAAACATATTGATAAAATTGATATTAAAATCATATTGCTGTGGGTATTTGATTAAACTTTTTCTTCGCGTATTTCAACATGATAATGGTAAGTTATGTTCTTACCATGCTATTTATTTTATTTCATTGATGGCGCCATAGCCCGACCTTGAGGCCAATGCATTTTGAAAAGTTTCAATTGTTAAACACCACTGAACGTGAAACGTATATGACATCACTTGGAACCCGAATATGGTTTTAGATTGGCATTAGTTTACTTTTAGTGCTGTAATTGGAAAAACCGATTCGCTATTGTGTTAGATAGATTCGTTGTTTGTATAGATAGAAGTACAAGTACAACACCCGCGCGTCCAAGTCCTCCAAATATTATATGATCGACCGAAAAGATCATCGCTCTATCAAATATGCGGGAACTGGCGTGTGGAACAGTATCCCGCCGGCCATCAGACAGTCGACGAGCATGTCCACATTCAAGTCTTCATACAATCAATTACTACTAAATAAAAACTAGTCCATCCTCCTGATTACCAGACCACGACCTGACCTATCGATCTCGCCTTCCATGACAAGCCACTCCATTTTTGTTGCTTGCTTTTTTCTATACTATCTTATTTACTTTTCATTCAGTGTGCATGCCTCCTCTTCATATCGCCAATGCCAAAGTGGGTGTCTGATTCCAACGACTACTCCAAGTCGCTTCGACACCTTCCTATCTTTTCATTGTATCGCATTTTTGTGGTGTATTAAACTGATAACATTGCTAATAAACCAACCAATTATATTTACATTATTTATATACTGTAGAAGCGTATTTAAAAGCAACGTTGTTTGCATTGTGTGTCTTGGAGTTAAACCAAAATAACAATCAGCAAATCTATGAACAGATCGCTGATCATACACCTCATATACATATCTGAATTTACATCCAGATCTAAGAATCGAGAAAACCGACTTTCCTCCCTAATTTTGACTATGAGGACGACCAGCTTGTAAATTCTCGTCAATGTTTCTGACGCGTGTACGTTATCATCAAATCAAAGTTTGATTTGCTTTAAATATACAAATTCATATATCAATTTCCATGTCGTCGGTCACTATTAATCAATAACAATATTGATTTCTGGCTTAGTATCCCAATTTTACATAGTGCGGCCCGCGAATGGATCCAAATGTCGCGCAGTGTCAGTTGTGAGAGCAACCAGTCATTCACCGATTGTATGTTTCACTAATATTCCATTATAACATCACAAATAAATTGACCGCAGACGAAATGATCGCAGCTTACGTTATCGTAGTTGTAGTAGAATAATCTAATAGCAACGTATCTATGTTTCTTAGAAGACTCAGTGCTTACTTTGCGCAGCGCTCACCTTTGCCAACCCTCTTGTAAAATTTAAATCGAACGAATATAGTTTCTGCGTTTCTATTCTCACGGATGTGTAGATGGGTGAGTAGTGTATTGTACCAAAACAATTTAATTGTTTCAACCTATCGTATTCGATCCTCAATTTTGGAGGATAATAATAGACTGTAGCATGTAGCTATACAGTTACTCACGTATTTTATTAGCAATTCTACGTGCGCGTGTGCGATACAGCGCCTTTTGGCACGTAGTTAACTTTATTCGTTATTAGATTCAAGATAAATGGCCAATTAATCTGTCTTTCGTGCAGCGAGCAAAATGTATTGACTTTGAATCATAAACTCATACTTCGAAAATTCCATTTGACCTGAATTGTGACTTTGACTCGTGTCTTGGCTTGACTTGATGTGACTTGATTCGAGTCACCTCCAAAAAACGAGTGACTTGACTTGGCACCAGTCACCTTCGAAATATGATTGACTTGACTTGACTTGACCAGAGTCAAAATGTGCAATGACTCGAGATGACTCGTGACTCGAAGGTAGTAACTTGATCCCAACACTGCTACCGACATGTAACGTATTTCGTTCTTGATGTTGTGTCATTTCGGGTCAAGCTCACGGCAGAGAGTCACTAAATATTCACAAACGGAAAGCTGAATATTTCGAGAAATTTTTTTAACAAAGCAACTGAAAGTTTTAAGTTTGACAAGGTGTATGCTCGTTTAGTATTGATTTTATTTTTTATGCTGCTAGCGCCATGCATAGAGTGGTTCGAAGTTGAAATGCAAAAAATTTCAACGAAATATGTTGAAATGATCTGAAAAATCTTCACAGCACAGTGTAGAACGTACCAAGGTTCGTTCGTGAACATGAACCCTAAATTTCCGAAGTTCACACACAGAACGAGAATGTGAACGTCACGTTCACGCCATCCCTAGCCCCGCGTATAGCTTGCGTCGAGGCAATGGTTAGCTGATTCTTATCGGGCTGGATTGTATTTTCCAATCAAATTTCGCAAAGTTCATGGAGGAAAGAATGATTGGTTTCCAATTTTAAGGCATACATAAAATACACTATCCAATTTCAATTACACTCCAATGAATATGACTCTCACGAAAATCTTTGTCATCTGTTTGATTGTGAGCGCGATAACGTGACTTACGGCACGGAGAAAAACAATTTAATTTAGAGGAGATGGGATATTTGCCCGTCTAATCGTGAGAAAAGAAGGTGTTTGCCATTTTTGGCAAATTTTATAGAAAACTGTAGCATTTAGAATTTATTCGCGACCCGTCTGAAATATAGCTTCCCGACCCACCGGTTGGGAAGCACTGATATAGAAGGTTCTGTCCAATCCATGACGGTCATTTTGTGCTTAGATTTTATTGCCGCCGGTCTTTGTATCAGCGCACTTTGCCCAGTAACATTTTCGCCACCCCAGCGTCATGTGTCCCGGCGAGGAGAGGGTTGGCTCCGAAATAGCTGCGTCGATTAGTACGTAGCACAACCGCCCGCTGCACACCGCATCCCAACTGTCTCAGGCAGCGTTAAATGATACGAGGAGTAGGCTATACCAATCTTCTGCAATTGGGCATGAAGTTAGATTCATTGCTGCAGAGCAGGGTCTCAAACTCAAATGTGCTCGCAGGACACTTCCTTACTTTTTGATGGCGCCGCGGGCCGCACCACCAACAATATGGGTATTCAATGTATTTCCAAGTAGGCCTTATTTGACGGGACCTTGCAGACTGATATTCCTCACACATCGTGAAAATGTGATTTAGGCTACTATTGTGAATTCACGCCTGGCACGAAATAAATCATATTTTTAAATATTTGAATAAAATAGTTGTTGTACTTGGCATAGTTGGTCAAAATAATTAGTTATAATCAGCATGCGATAGTACAAATGCATTATGACATCGTGAAAGCTGTCGCGTTATAATTTTGCAGCTATCGGACATTTGACGTGCCACAATTATAGGTGGAATATTTTAGAATTTACCGAGATTGATCTGATATCAGAGCAGCCTAATCTGGGTTTCAGCCATATACCCCTGATAATTAGGCTATTTATCATGTAATTACCAAAGTCAAATTAAATCAGCGTTAGATTTACCTTCGAATATATTGAAACAGATCAATAACAACTTGAATATAATGTTCAATGTGCCATAGCAATAGAAATGTCCATCACCGAATAATCCGTTGGTGTTATAGCTGTGGGGCGTACCACTAGTTTACTCGGCGACTTCAATTGGCGATAATATCATGGATAAAGAGACCCAAGATGACAGATGATGTAACTAACTATACATCAAGAGGGCAACATAATTCCAATGGTTGCCATACCGACCTGCTTATATATCTAAATACACAACGGAAGTTACGACCTTTTGATATATTACTATTCCCCATAACAGTTTCATGGTTTGTTTCGCCCGTTGTTGTATCAAGTCACGGCGTTCGGAGTCACAATAAGTCAGGGCTGGGCAAACTTTTGAGCTCGCGGAGTAGTAAGGGAAAGCAATTTATACGCCGGCCAATCCCAGAAGGCCACGTCGCCTTAATTGCCACGCCTACATTGCCACATCATCCGCCCATTGCCGCACCTATGGGACACCCCTTGCCACATCATCCACCCATTGCCACATCATCTGCTACTGTAACAGTGTTGTTGTAAGTTCTTTATTCTTCAAGCTATCAGATCGCAGCACAGGCGCATGGAAACAGGACCAGTAAATACAGCACGTGCACCTCGCACGGCGTACATCCAAGAGAGTGAGCGCATCAATAACAACACGCTTCGTCAATATGCATGACGTCATCACTAGCCATAGATGGCGCCCCGTTACATATACCCCCCTCCAATTTTTTAGAGGTAACATGAGGAACATTTATCTCTAAACCAATAACACATCAAATGGTAAACCGAATCAAAGGCAAAAAGACACATACAACATCGTGAAGACTAGGCCAAACAAATAGCTGATATCGAGACAAAACAATATATAAAAACATGAAATTCCAAACAATCTTGTCGATCATCATCAGGTCTGTCGATCCATCCACCCAGTTATGCGAAGCAAGGTCCTCAATTTCTTCACCGCACCATTTGATAACGTCTTGTACAGTAATGGAATTCAACTTGCTGACATCAGTACGGACGCAGTACGTTTTGTCTTCCGTCGGCAACAGAACATACGGAGCATTATACTTATTCCAGATTTTCTCGAAAACGGTCAACTCTTTCAAGTCCAAGCTCGGGTCAACTTCAATGTTATGACATGTCACAACAGACCCGCAATTCTCAAGTTGCGCTAAGGAATCATCCCTCTTAGCTGACACATCAGGCTCCATCACATGCCTACAGTCATCATGATGCGCTAAGGAATCATCCAACTTAGCAGACACCATCACAGATCCACAATCTTCAAGATGTGCTAAGGAACCATCCAACTTAGCAGACACCTCGGACAAAACAGGATCAGCCAGACCAGGCAAAACAAGTGCACCAACATTTTCATGCTTTCTCGGAACAATTCGCGACGATTCAACCTCATTATAGGGTTTAACAACCCGCAATGGATGCGCAGGCGTGGCTCCAAAACTTTGCACAATACTCAATACTTGATCGAGAATACTCTTCTGGGCCTCAACCATGTCGTCAATCCGGCGATGAGCCCGCTTGATCTCTGTACGAATATATTCATGATCCTTACGCAACAAATCCATGACACTTTGTTACCGCTCAGGTGCTCACTGACTCTTGAAAGGCTTGAAGACTGGAGTGCTCGCCATTTGTAACAGTGTTGTTGTAAGTTCTTTATTCTTCAAGCTATCAGATCGCAGCACAGGCGCATGGAAACAGGACCAGTAAATACAGCACGTGCACCTCGCACGGCGTACATCCAAGAGAGTGAACGCATCAATAACAACACGCTTCGTCAATATGCATGACGTCATCACTAGCCATAGATGGCGCCCCGTTACACTACGTCATCAGCCGCGGCCATTGCCACATCATCCGCCTGTCGCCTTAATTGCCACGCCTACATTGCCACATCATCCGCCCATTGCCGCACCTATGGGACGCCCCCTGCCACATCATCCACCCATTGCCGCACCTATAGCACACCCATTGCCACATCATCAGCCACACCCATTGCCACATCATCTGCTACGTCATCAGCCACGCCCATTGTTACATCATCCATCCATATAACGCCCATTGCTACATCAACGCCCATTGCTACATCATCATGATTATGCGTACTGAGCTGTTTTTTGACTTTTTTGCGTCAAATCTTACCTTAGCTAGAATCGACAGATTTTCTATTATGTGTATTTAGGACTATGTATTTAAATTCCTATTCAGATTATACATAAATGCGAAAACTATGATGTCTATGCAAGGCTATATTCTCCGGATAATATTATTAATATCAAAATTCTACATATCATCACTAATTACTTAATATAAAATCCGATTTTGAGCGCTGCGACTTGATAATATGAATCCCTACGCTTCTGATGCATGATTTTTTGCGATAAGGACCCAGGTAACATTCAGAGTCTGCAACGATTGTTTGGATATACATTATAGCAATACCCCACTAAACTATAGGCGGTTATATTACTCTATTGGTCAGAGATAACTCATCCTTCCATATTTTTAAACTTGATTTTACGTATACAAGTTACGCTCTCTGCAGCCCCACATTTTACGAATTATTTTCATTAGACGCAGGCAAGCGATTCTCCAGTTCGGAGGTACGGAAACAAATCACTCGCATGTGCGCGTTCCGAATAGTCTTGTAGAATTTTCTAAAGTCGTAACAGCTTAGTAGCATATACGCGAATCCCAAGGTGAAAATAATCGAACGAACTATAGCCGCAGGCGTGCGATTCGCAGGGCTTTATTTATACAAACACTTTCGATGCCTGTACGCGAACCCCAGCGTTATAACGATTAGGTCTAATTAGCACGTTCTGAAGCCGTAAATTTAGTCAACATCATTGAGATGTCCATGATTTAAATATGGTGATCGAGTGTGACAATAGCACTCGTCAAGGTTAGACAAACATAACCTTAAACTACTCTCTACTTCACAAAATATAAAGAACGAACACCTTCGCCGCAGGTACGCGATCCCCGACGTTATAATGATAGTGCCAAATTAGCCGCATGAAAGCGAGTCTAATGAATATAACGACAGACACCAAGTTAGTTGAAAAGTAAAACTAATCGTGACCGATGCAAGACGGATTGAAACAGCGCTTTCGCTCGATTCTTGTAGTGACCACATTTCATACGGTTCAGTCCTTTTCATGTCACTAGAATAAGGGTGAATAAACCGACAGTGAAACGCCACCGACGACTTATAACGTAATAATGTAAGCTGCGTCGGGTGCTGCTTTAATGTTAGGAGCGAATATAGTAGAAAGTCCACGTCTGGACACCTGTAAGCAGCTGCGCATACTACCGTAGTAAAACGCATAGCAGAATTCACGCAAAAGTCGATATTGCTTTGTGATGATTTTGATGTTGTTCCATACCGATTGGGAATATAGGACTCCTAATTCCTTAACTAACTACATAATCCCTAGTAACGTAGTCAGACGCATAACGGAATTTACGCAAATCGGTATTGCTCTGCGATAATTTTGACCACTATGTTTTGATAATAACTTGCTTCCGAGAAATAGATAACATTCATTATACGTTAGATGATACTTTTCCTTTATATTCTATTATGTGTATTTAGGGCTAATGCGACATCACTATGTTGGCGACAGGCCTGATTTGAACACGCTAATTTTGCAAATTAAACTTATCACCCACCACGAACACTCAATGAAGAGCACCCTGGAGCACCCACATAAATGCTCCACAATTTGTGACGTATAATATACTGAGCATATAATAAGCTGACAAAACTGATACTTGAGTACTCCGAAATGAACAAGTATTTTACCTTTACACGACGTTTTTGTAAAATGAATACTAATGGTACGCGAATGATCATAGACTAAGCTTGCTTTCAGAGTTGGAAACTAAATGCATATGAAAATTTAACTATGTTTTCCCCTCACGCATCAGATGTAGGCCTACTCAAGTGTTTATGAGGCGGCGAATAGTTCGAAGGTTGTTGGTATGCAAGGACGTCACATAGAATTGTGGAGTTTTCTGTAAACTATAATCCAGTGATCTATTTTCAATCACTATACTTTTATTAATCTAAACTAAGTACTGTTAGTAGGCAAATCCTAGAAAAGTATCCTCTGATAAAAGCAGGAGTAATTCGTTATCTGTGAAATAAATAGATAGCGCGCAATATGAGCGGTGTTACGATGACTGACAAATACTTTGAATTAATGCATAGAAGTAGCGATTTCGAACTACGTAAAAAGTTAGTCGAGCTCACGCATTTTCCATTTTCAAAAGTCGACGTTTTTGTAAAATGAATAATAATTTTAATAAAAAATAAAAAAGAGCGAAAAATTACATTTTATCTCGGAACGCAACAAGAAAAATCGTATGAACTTGTAAACTACTTATTTATGACATAATAATAATTCTACTTGTACACTTATTCACATTTTATACCACTTTTAGTAATACTTAACGGTTTCAGTTTTAAATAAAACTCGGAATATAAAGTAATCGAAAAATTCGGTAACCAATTTCGCGTAGGCTATGCATACATATGAGGGAAGTTACATCAACGCGTGTTAACTAGTTGTATTATGTAGCTTGTAATTCATGCAAGTTTCGAAACTTCTACACCGAGTCTTTTTAAAGTAGATAGAAACGAAAAACAATTACGCCTAGGCTATGCATACAAATGAGGAAAGTTCCATCAACGCGTGTTAACTAGTTGTATCGAGTTATCGAATGAGTTTTTTCCTTACATCAAAACAACTAGAATGTGTAACTACATTAAAAAAACGTTCCTAACCCTTAACGCACCCGCGATAAATCGTACAAGCAACAAGTTTCGAGTAATCGAAATCGCGCCCCCTGAATTCAAAGCTTATTTCGAGATCTAAGCTACTTTGAAAATGAGGATCCTAGGATTTGCTTGAGTTTCATCTATATTTTACAATGCGTTTTCGCGTTCCAGAATGACTTATGTCAATGAAAAATAGCCATTGATCATGGTTTTGTTTTTGAAAGATGTCGCGATGCCGGTGAATTTTATAGTTCTTGTAAAAAGTTGTTTGTACACAATATATGTTTAAAGTAAGTCCTACGCATTCATGATTTCGTCCGAGTTCGTATTTTAGTAATATATACTAATTTACGATAGCGCGTTTGTAACTTGTGCAAGTACAGGAATATCATAGTTCTTGAACCGTGCTCAATGCTTAATAGAGCATTTTTGCTATTTTTCATCGCCATAAGTCATTCCGGACCGCGTAAACGCATCGTACGATATAGATGAAAGTTATGCAAATCCTAGGATCCTCATTTTCAAAGTAGCTAAGATCTCGAAATAAGCTCTGACTTGCTATTCTCCTCAAAGCATGGGATTATCAAGAGTATCACCTTCGATCACTGAAGAAACGGATGAAATTATATTCGAAGCATATTCCTTGACCAGGAATTTTATCATGTACGAACTCGACGGCTCATGCGTTAAGGTAAATACGAAAGCAGAGAGAACCTTACGTCGAGTTGGGGATGAAATATTCGAGCGACATCGAACTGTCCTAAACGCAGTCTCCAAACGTCTCCGCTATTTGCACTTTTTCACATTTTATAACACCTTAAGTAGTACTTAACAGTTTTAGTTTTAAATAAAATACGGAATATAAACTAATCGAAAAATTCGGTTTTTGCGTGCATCTGTTTTGCGGGAGCGTATAGCACGTACCTATACATAGTCAACTTTAACAACGGAATTACCATGCTTAACATTGAATCCCAACTCTAAACTTGATACGTAGATGTAGGACATTATGGCAATGCACCATGCTAAATTTCATCACACATCTAATGATGGAACACCTTTAAAACTAACGCAGTCGAATACCGACTTTTACGCGTATATCTGTTTTGCGTGAACTTAGCATATACCTATACATAGTCAATTTTAATAGCAGAATTACCGTGTTAAACATTGAATTCCCACCTTGAAAGTTGGTACGCGGTTATAGGACATTATAAAAATGCACCATACCAAATCCCATCAGACATTTCATGATGGAACAACTTTAAAACTAACGCGGCTCTACATCAACTTTTTGCGTACATCTGTTTTGCGGGAGCGTATAGCACGTACCCATACATAGCCAACTTTAATAACGGAATTACCATGCATTGAATCCCAACTCTAAACTTGATACGTAGTTGTAGGGCATTATGGCTATGCACCATGCTAAATTTCATCACACATCTAATGATGGAACACCTTTGAAACTATCGCAGTCGAATACCGACTTTTACGCATATCTGTTTTTCGTGAACATAGCATATACCCATACATAGTCAATTTTAATAACAGAATTAGCATGCTAAACATTAAATTCTCACCTTGAACGTTGGTACGCAGTTGTAGGACATAATAACAATGCACCATACCAAATTTCGTCAGACATTTCATGATGTAACACCTTCAAAACCAACGCAGTTCTATACAGACTTTTGGCTAAATCTGTTTTTCCGTAGCGTAGCACGTACCTAAACATAGTCAATTTTATTAACGGAATTACCATGTTAATATTCGACTCCCTACCTTGAAACTCGGTACGCAGTTGTAAGACATTATGACAATGCACCATGTCAAATTTTGCAAGTACTTTATCTTTACACGACGTTTTTTGTAAAATGAATACTAATTTTATTGAAAAAATAAAAAATAAAAAAGAGCGAAAAATTACATTATATCCCGGAACGCAACAAGAAAAATCGTATGAATTTGTAAACTACTTGTTCATGACATAATAATAATTCTACTTGTACACTTTGTCACATTTTATAACACTTTAAGTAATACTTAACAGTTTCAGTTTTAAATAAAAGACGGAATATAAACTAATCGAAAAATTCGGTAACCAATTTCGCGTAGGCTATGCATGCATACAAATGAGGAAAGTTACATCAACGCGTGTTAAAGTAGCTGTATCGAGTTATCGAATGATTTTCTCCTTACATCAAAACAACTAGAATGTATAACTAAATTAAAAAACGTATCTAAATGAGCTCCAGGGCATTGTGATTATGCTGCATACCAAATTTCATCACACATTTCATGATGGAACAACTTTAAAACTAACGCAGTTCTATAGCAACTTTTGCCTAAATCTGTTTTCGGTAGCGTGTACATATACATAGTCAGATTTAATAACAGAATTATCATGCTAATATGTGACTCCTCACCTTGAAACTTGGTACGTAGGTATAGGACATTGTGATTATGCAGCATACCAAATTTCCTCACGCATTTCATGATGGAACAACTTTAAAACTAACGCGGTTCTACATCGACTTTTTGCGTACATCTGTTTTGCGTGGGGGCGTATAGCACGTACCTATACATAGTTAACTTTAACAACGGAATTACCATGCTTAACATTGAATCCCAACTCGAAACTTGATACGTAGTTGTAGAACATTATGGCAATGCACCATGCTAAATTTCATCACACATCTAATGATGGAACACCTTTAAAACTAACGCAGTCGAATACCGACTTTTACGCATATCTGTTTTGCGTGAACATAGCATATACCTATACATAGTCAATTTTAATAGCAGAATTACCGTGTTAAACATTGAATTCCCACCTTGAAAGTTGGTACGCGGTTATAGGAGATTATAACAATGCACCATACCAAATCCCATCACACATTTCATGATGGAACAACTTTAAAACTAACGCGGCTCTACATCGACTTTTTGCGTACATCTGTTTTGTGGGAGCGTATAGCACGTAGCCTACCCATACATAGCCAACTTTAATAACGGAATTACCATGCTTAACATTGAATCCCAACTCGAAACTTGATACGTAGTTATAGGACATTATGGCAATTCACCATGCTAAATTTCATCACACATCTAATGATGGAACACCTTTGAAACTATCGCGGTCGAATACCAACTTTTATGCATATCTGTTTTTCGTGAACATAGCATATACCCATACATAGTCAATTTTAATAACAGAATTAGCATGCTAAACATTAAATTCTCACCTTGAACGTTGATACGCGGTTGTAGGACATAATAACAATGCACCATACCAAATTTCGTCAGACATTTCATGATGTAACACCTTTAAAACTAACGCAGTTCTATACCAACTTCGCGTGAATCTGTTTGCAGGAGTGTAGCACGTACCTATGCGTGATCAACTTTAGTGATGGAATTACATATGTAATTAAGTTTCAACACTTTTACAATGATTCGTCTTGCTTCCTATAACATCCCACTCGAGAAAATGCGTCGTAGGATATAGATGAAACTAGCACAACTCATCAAGACCGCTGAAAACAGTACATTTCAACATTTAGTAGCAGTAAATTTCTAGTAAAGTACAAGACGTGATGATTTCCGAGTGAGTTAAAAAGTAAGTATTGCAGGTATAGTTTACCTGAAAACCGAATACTCTGAAATAGAAGTAGATGCAGTGTAAATAGTTAATCACTTGATTAAGTTTAGTGCAAGCAGATAAAACCTATACTTGAGTAGTACAAAATGCACGAGTACTTCGCTATCGCCTCCCTCCACGTAATAAGTGTCTACGGTTTAAGACTGCTTTTACCGATACTCGTCGGTTTCAGTTTTAGATAGAATTCGGAAACCAAATAATTTCATAAACATAAGCTAATTTAATGAATTTACTCGAATGTACTATGCCGCGCTGATAAGATTAATTATAATATACTTATCATGTTACAGCGATTTTTCTAGCGTAGAAAATCTTTAAAATGTAGTAAGCAGGCCAAATGAAGATATTCGTTGAGCTGAATAAACATAAAAAATACTCTAGACTACTTTATCGGTACTTTACAGTTACAGTTTTAGATAAAATTTGTCCCTTTCACCTATAATTACAACTCCTCGCTATCTAAACATGTTTAGAATATATTATTTGCGATGATACGAACCCGTGAAGTACTCAAGTTGCTTTTCGTAGGATATGGATGAAACTGACAACACTCACCAAGACCAGTGATCCACTGAAAAAAGTAAATTGTAGCAGTAAAGTCCCACTAAAGTACAAGAAGTAATGATTTGCCAGTTAGTTAAAAAGTAAGTATTGAGGTATAGTTTGGTCGAAAAAGCGAAAAACTCTGAAATAGAAGTAGATGCAGTGTAAATAGGTAATCACTTCATTAAGTATAGCGCAAGCAGGCCAAACCTATACTTAAGTACTGCAAATGTACAAGTACTTCGCTATGTTCTCCTTCCACGTAAAAAGTGACTAGGTTTTAGAGTACTTTATCGGTACTCGACAGTTTCAGTGTTAGATAAAATTTGCTAAGACTTTAAATTTTAAAGTAGTTTGAGCTTACGTTTGTATCACCTTGACAAGTAACATTATCAGACATGAAAATGATACTATCACCGAATATAGAAGTTAACACGCGTCAATGTGTTTCGGAATTCACGAGAAATTGCTTACTAAGAGAAGTATATTGTTGTATACACAATAGTGGAGAGAATATTTAAAATGTAGTAAGCAGGCCGATGGGTATTCGTTTAGTTGTATAGGTATAAAAAACATTCCCGCGCGCGTCTTAGTATTAGGTGGTAGGGTTAGGAAGTGTTTTGTTTAAGAGCGCGCGGGAATGTTTTTTATGCCTATACAACTAAACGAATACCCATCGGCCTGCTTACTACATTTTAAATATTCTCTCCACTATTGTGTATACAACAATATACTTCTCTTAGTAAGCAATTTCCATCATTAGATGTGTGATGAAATTTAGCATGGTGCATAGCCAGGCCACTTTAAATTGTACTTTTTGGTCTCAAAAGTACAATTTAGTATAAAATAAAATTTCTGTCGAGTATAAAATAAGGATTTTTTTGTATACCGTTTTTCGGTGTTTGTCAGTTCACAGGAGTCTCTAAGAAACTCATTGGCGGGTTTATCGTTTCCGTTCGGACCCTGCTGGCTCCCACAGGTGCTGTCTGGCGGTTGGGTGGGGAGACCGACAGCGGCGGGGGTGCAGATGCCAGCATAAGGCACGATGGAACGAGTACAGTACACTTTCAAAGGAACTGAAGCTGACTTACTTCGACAACAAACAGGACACTAGGAGTACTCTGAATGCTCATTTCGAAGGAGAAGGCAGTCTGAAGTTCAAGATTTGCAAAGAAATAGTGGGGCAGATAATCTGGGAGCTGCTTTTCCACCCCAACGATCATGAAGAGACCACTCAAAAACGTGCTCTGAGTATTTTCAAACGATGTGATGAAGACGATTCTGTGTTTCTTTCTGAATTCAAGTCGGGGCGAATGTTCCAATTGGTGAGGAAATTCATTCGTGACGGTGCGTCGTTTCAACAGGCTTGCAAATTCGTTGCTTCAGTCAAGGAAGAGACGGGTCTGGCATTCTATACGGGCTGCAGTGAAGGGTATTGTGCGAAAGTCGTTCGAATGATCGTGGCTGTGAACTTGCAGGGTCTCAAAGATTTGTTGGAACAGTCCTGGGCATTTTCTGTTGCCGTCGATTGTGGTAACAAGCGGAGTACAACCATGGATGGTGATATTCACAACTTTCACGTGATTGCTGTTCCTGTGTTTGAAGCGAAAACTGCCAAAAAAATTTGTCAAATGTTGACCTCTGTTGTTGACCTCTGTTCTTGAGATTTTGTGTTCGGATTTGAGGAGCAAGTTGTTAGGGTTTACTAGCGACGGTGAACCGACAATGACAGGCCACGTCGGTGGTGTTGGAACCCTGCTTCAAAAGGAAGCTTCACAAGAGATTTTCCACTTCTGGTGCGGACTGCACCAACTCGACTTGGTTGTGCAAAAGGCCTACTCGAAGCTTGCCAATGAAACTTTCATTACTCAAATGAACAGCTTGATCGGATTTCTGCGCCGACAGCAGAAGCTCCAGACTGAAATGCAAACAACATGCCCACGCTTTGTCGACACTCGGTGGGCTTCAATGAAGTGAGTGACTGGATGGTTTGTTGCGAACAAGATACGCGTGCTGCAGTATCTCGATGAAAAAAATCCTCCTGCACGCCCATCGCCAGAGTGGTGGATACGTTGTCGCTCTTGACGTTGTCGCCGGAGAGGTCCTGAAAGTGGTCAAGTCCCCGCAAGGCAAGAAAACTCTGGTCACCGAGCAGCACGCCAAGCTGATGAAGTTGCGTGACAACCTGAAGGACTTGTGTTCAGCAACTACAGAGCTTCGTGAGGAGGATGGCTTCCAGGGTGAATTAGAATACGTCAGAGTGGAATCAGTTTCTGTTTCCATGACAAATGTTCAGGAGTTCATGCTCGACTTGGGACTTTTTGTGCAGGCCAAACTTAATGAAATCTCAGCTGCTACAAGGAAAACTGTTCAAAGGGGAGTCGGCCTTCTGGTTTGCACCCTACTTCATGGCGTCTGTGATCTCCTGGCAAACAACGCGGACATCAAAAACAACAAGATACCACCGACGCTTCTGAAGGAACTGGTCAAGTTACGTCGTTCAGGTGTCTCTGACTTGCTTCGCGAACAGTCAGGACGGCTTCGAGCAGCTAGGTGGGCCGAAGAAAAACTCGAGGATGTCGAGACGGAGCACGCTCAACTGCGGGACTATTACAGAGACCATGACAATTTCCGCATTTCGTTGGAGGAGGAGGGCCCTGACAGCAACTTCAAGGACGCTCGGGGTGTCCTCGAGGGTATGAACATCCACCTGCCCACCCTAAAGGACTTCTGCGGAACGCTTTCGACCGTGTTTCCAACGACGGCACCAGTGGAGGCGGATTTTTCCGCCATCGGAATTGTAAAGAATGACTACCGGGAGAGCCTGACCGATTTCTTGCTCGAAGGCTGCCTTCATGCAAAACAGTTTCAAGAGCTGCAGAAACTTGTGTGATTTTTGGTTAGATCAATAAACTTGAAACATCAGCAGGTGGAGTAATGCAAAACACGAGCTTGTTTTCACATAAAAGTCTCAGTATTGTACCCTCCTACGCCAGGAAAGCCATTTTTTCATAAAAGTATATTTTAGTATAATTTAAAATTCTGGTTGAGTATAAAATAAGCTATTTTTGCTAAATTGTACTTCAGTACCATTTAAAGACCCCTGTGCATAGCCATAATGCCCTACAACTACGTATCAAGTTTAGAGTTGGGATTCAATGCATGGTAATTCCGTTATTAAAGTTGGCTATGTATGGGTACGTGCTATACGCTCCCGCAAAACAGATGTACGCAAAAAGTTGATGTAGAGCCGCGTTAGTTTTAAAGTTGTTCCATCATGAAATGTCTGATGGGATTTGGTATGGTGCATTTTTATAATGTCCTATAACCGCGTACCAACTTTCAAGGTGGGAATTCAATGTTTAACACGGTAATTCTGCTATTAAAATTGACTATGTATAGGTATATGCTAAGTTCACGCAAAACAGATATACGCGTAAAAGTCGGTATTCGACTGCGTTAGTTTTAAAGGTGTTCCATCATTAGATGTGTGATGAAATTTAGCATGGTGCATTGCCATAATGTCCTACATCTACGTATCAAGTTTAGAGTTGGGATTCAATGTTAAGCATGGTAATTCAGTTATTAAAGTTGACTATGTATAGGTACGTGCTATACGCTCCCGCAAAACAGATGCACGCAAAAACCGAATTTTTCGATTAGTTTATATTCCGTATTTTATTTAAAACTAAAACTGTTAAGTACTACTTAAGGTGTTATAAAATGTGAAAAAGTGCAAATAGCGGAGACGTTTGGAGACTGCGTTTAGGACAGTTCGATGTCGCTCGAATATTTCATCCCCAACTCGACGTAAGGTTCTCTCTGCTTTCGTATTTACCTTAACGCATGAGCCGTCGAGTTCGTACATGATAAAATTCCTGGTCAAGGAATATGCTTCGAATATAATTTCATCCGTTTCTTCAGTGATCGAAGGTGATACTCTTGATAATTCCATGCTTTGAGGAGAATAGCAAGTCAGAGCTTATTTCGAGATCTTAGCTACTTTGAAAATGAGGATCCTAGGATTTGCATAACTTTCATCTATATCGTACGATGCGTTTACGCGGTCCAGAATGACTTATGGCGATGAAAAATAGCAAAAATGCTCTATTAAGCATTGAGCACGGTTCAAGAACTATGATATTCCTGTACTTGCACAAGTTACAAACGCGCTATCGTAAATTAGTATATATTACTAAAATACGAACTCGGACGAAATCATGAATGCGTAGGACTTACTTTAAACATATATTGTGTACAAACAACTTTTTACAAGAACTATAAAATTCACCGGCATCGCGACATCTTTCAAAAACAAAACCATGATCAATGGCTATTTTTCATTGACATAAGTCATTCTGGAACGCGAAAACGCATTGTAAAATATAGATGAAACCAGTGGCGGCTCGTCCTATAGGGCAACTGGGGCATTGCCCCGCCTAAAATTCTGTTCAATAACAGTTCTTTACCATTTAGAGACGCACAGCAATCTATATATACCGAAATCACAGCGAAAATCGTATTCTTCTTGTCCTTTCGCTTGTAAATGCCCGCCCATATATAGCGAAGTCTGCGAAAATCGAATTCTCTTCCGTGTTTTCGCTTTGCGAATGCCTAGCCGGGGCATGCCCCGGTAGCGCTCATAACAAGCTTTCACTGTCTATTCTCTCAAAGTCGCGCACAATAAAGAAACAGTGATTTACTCTCTCCTATTCATAAAATTACCGAGCAACCGGGGCAACATAGCCTAGTCGCCCTTAAGGTGTGATGTAACAATCGTATCTATATCTGAACTCGGTTACCGTCATATGCGTTTAGTCGACCTTTGCTGGTCTAGGTCGATTTTGATGGTGTTTCACACCATGATAATTCTTGAAACTTGGTATGTCATGTCGTGATGGTAGTATTTAACACTGTCCCTAGTTACAGGGTTTCTACTTAAAGTTTAGGGTAGTAATTCCGTTTCCGAAGTTGAGTGTGTGCTGACCGTCATGTATCGCAAACAGATTTTACTCAAGAGCCGGTATTGGTATCCATTGATTTTGACGATGTTCCATACCGAGATCGGTCATGACATTTGGTACGGTAAGTCTTAATGTTAGTATCGAACGCTGTACCAAGTTTCAAGTTTGTCACTGTACTGTGTTTGTGGTAATTTCGTTTCCTAAGTCGAGTGAGAGCTGACTCGTCATTTATCGCAAACATATTTTACGCAAAGCCGGTATTGGTCTCCATTGATTTTAACGATGCTCCTTACCTAGATCCGTCAGGAGCTTTTGCATGGTATGTCTTGATTTTAGTATCGAACGCTGTGCCTAGTCTCAAGGTTGGCACTCAATGATTAGGGCAGCAATTTCGTTATTAAGGTCGAGTATGGTAGAGATGTGCGCTGATCTGACACTTAGCCCACCTAACGCATTGCGGATTTCACGCAAAAGCCGGTGTATCTGTGTTAACGCTAACTGTGTTCCATACTGAGATAGGTGATGAGATGATGATATCATGAAACAGTTTACTAACATCCTCGGTTTGCATTCAAATATTTACTTTTATTTTATATTCTCCAATGTCAATTTCACCGTGAAATTGTGGCCTTCAGGCCATTTGCTTACAATTACAACCCCTGTCAAGCGTGATAGCTGTTTCGTTTTCGATGGCGGCTAAGAGCTGATCGCTTGATTAGCCTATTCCTCAGTAAATCTTACGCAAAATTCGGTGTTGGTGTGTTCGTATTAATTTTGACAGTGTACCATACCGAAAACGGTCATGAGGCTATTTCTCGATGATTTCATGTAACAGTGTACCAAGTTTTCGGCTTTCATCCACGTATTTATTCGGTAATATATTTTCCCAAGGCGATTTTGCAGCAGACATATAGACACTATAGACCGTAAGCCGTATGTGTCGTGTGACAGTCTCCAGCCAGTTAGGCTTACGCAATCTCTCGAGTTATAGTCATTTCCATTGCTGCAGATAATTAGTCAGGTATAGTGCGAACATGAACCGTGTCGAATCTTTGTTCCGTACGCCGTTTACGCAGTTACCACACTTCAAGTCACAGCTCACCGGCAGACCTCTCGCGGCACATACGTTAAAATCACTGTTGTCGGGAAGTTCGTGTTACCGTACGTCAGGGGTTCTCAACTTCTCTTGTGTAACGGGCCGCATTTTAACAGCAAAATACGCTGCGGGCCGCATAGCAATATTACCGTGTATTTGTGCGCTGCAATTAAATTTAGGCTACTGCAGCCTATTTACCACTCGTATACGGGCATTTAGTACATTTTTATGCATTATAATTTATAAAGCATCAATGGACAGCGTTCATACGTTTGCAGCTGCTGCTTATTCTGAGAATATGTATCTTCTAGCGGCGCAATTAAATCCCTTCATGGAGCGTGCATTGCATTCATTGCCAGGTCGGTATATGCAACTTAAAACCCTTCCACCAGAGAACCGAACTCTCTGTTTCAATGCTTGAGTGAGCAATTATAAAATGATGGTAAATTTTGCGTTACAGAGGCCATTATCACATTGAGTGAGCTCTGAGTGATATGAGAGGAAGTCTGGCGTTCGGGACCATTTCTGAGCAAACCAATCAACCATTCTCCATTCCTTCCATGCCTGGAGCCCTACATCAACAGTTACAGAGTTAGCTTTGTCAAGCTGATATTTTTCGCAGGCCCCCTCACCACGTTTGCCCAGCCAGCATTTCCTCTGCATATATGTCCACTCCGATAAAATTCAACCAGATAATTAGTTATGCAATGTCGGTGGATTTGTCCAAGGTTGGGTTAAAGCAGTACCTACTAGGCAACGTGTTTAAGAACATGCGACCGACTGACATTGACGTAACTCGTCTGGACACGATTGAATCAGACGACTGTATCTTCGAAATTTGTCTGGTGATATTGTCTTTGCTGCTAAGTTCCGGAAACAGCTGATATTCGCACAGTATGTGAAGGTCTTATTGAAATCGCACCTTCCGTAGCAGATTTCTAGGATTTAGCGATATTCCAAGTAATTTTGAACGATGCGTCTGTAACGTTGTCGGCAATCTCAACAACCGTTCGCAGTGAGTCACACATTCTTTAAAATTGCAGGCTAACTACGTAGCGGGATTCACTTGAACCAGAGTCCAGCAGAATACCGATTCAAAACAGTAACAATCTGAAGTCGAGCATATATCAAGAAACGAGAGCACATTAAAGCAGTGGTTCTCAAACTTTTTCAGACATACCCCCTTTTTTTATAGAGAATAATTTCGTGCTCTCTTATCGTCATATAACAAAATGCAACCAGAATGCTACAAACGGCTAGTTTGATGGCATGGAAGGTTATGACTG
Organism: Botryllus schlosseri; assembly: GCF_051294905.1. Taxonomy (NCBI): domain Eukaryota; kingdom Metazoa; phylum Chordata; class Ascidiacea; order Stolidobranchia; family Styelidae; genus Botryllus; species Botryllus schlosseri. The sequence continues at coordinate 28,932,642 of NC_137237.1, read as the reverse complement.
TTGATGAGAGAATTCTCAAATATGGAATTCGGACTATACACAGAGAAATAACTATGAACTGAAGACAAATTGCGCGCAGCGCGAAAATTTTTTTCAGTTGACCGCAGCGTCGCACCCCTTTCAGATGCTTTCACGCTCCAAAGGGGCGCGCCTCCCAGTTTGAGAACCCCTGCGTTCAAAAATTATTATCAAACGAAACAAGGACGGTGCGATAAAAGAGCCAAGTATCTAAATTAATTTGTTACAATACCGTGTCAGCAATAATTGTGTTTATGATGAAAGATGTCGCGGGCCGCAAAACAATCGTCTGCGGGCCGCATGCGGCCCGTGGGCCGCGGGTTGAGAACCCCTGCCGTACGTAGTCCGTACCACCAAGTTACTTGTTTACGTTGGAAAACGCCATTGTGACGTCATCTTGATAAAAAGTCGCTTGCAGCCCTTGCCCCACCACCCGATATTGTCACGAGCCGCCACTGGATGAAACTCAAGCAAATCCTAGGATCCTCATTTTCAAAGTAGCTTAGATCTCGAAATAAGCTTTGAATTCAGGGGGCGCGATTTCGATTACTCGAAACTTGTTGCTTGTACGATTTATCGCGGGTGCGTTAAGGGTTAGGAACGTTTTTTTAATGTAGTTACACATTCTAGTTGTTTTGATGTAAGGAAAAAACTCATTCGATAACTCGATACAACTAGTTAACACGCGTTGATGGAACTTTCCTCATTTGTATGCATAGCCTAGGCGTAATTGTTTTTCGTTTCTATCTACTTTAAAAAGACTCGGTGTAGAAGTTTCGAAACTTGCATGAATTACAAGCTACATAATACAACTAGTTAACACGCGTTGATGTAACTTCCCTCATATGTATGCATAGCCTACGCGAAATTGGTTACCGAATTTTTCGATTACTTTATATTCCGAGTTTTATTTAAAACTGAAACCGTTAAGTATTACTAAAAGTGGTATAAAATGTGAATAAGTGTACAAGTAGAATTATTATTATGTCATAAATAAGTAGTTTACAAGTTCATACGATTTTTCTTGTTGCGTTCCGAGATAAAATGTAATTTTTCGCTCTTTTTTATTTTTCATTAAAATTATTATTCATTTTACAAAAAACGTCGACTTTTGAAAATGGAAAATGCGTGAGCTCGACTAACTTTTTACGTAGTTCGAAATCGCTACTTCTATGCATTAATTCAAAGTATTTGTCAGTCATCGTAACACCGCTCATATTGCGCGCTATCTATTTATTTCACAGATAACGAATTACTCCTGCTTTTATCAGAGGATACTTTTCTAGGATTTGCCTACTAACAGTACTTAGTTTAGATTAATAAAAGTATAGTGATTGAAAATAGATCACTGGATTATAGTTTACAGAAAACTCCACAATTCTATGTGACGTCCTTGCATACCAACAACCTTCGAACTATTCGCCGCCTCATAAACACTTGAGTAGGCCTACATCTGATGCGTGAGGGGAAAACATAGTTAAATTTTCATATGCATTTAGTTTCCAACTCTGAAAGCAAGCTTAGTCTATGATCATTCGCGTACCATTAGTATTCATTTTACAAAAACGTCGTGTAAAGGTAAAATACTTGTTCATTTCGGAGTACTCAAGTATCAGTTTTGTCAGCTTATTATATGCTCAGTATATTATACGTCACAAATTGTGGAGCATTTATGTGGGTGCTCCAGGGTGCTCTTCATTGAGTGTTCGTGGTGGGTGATAAGTTTAATTTGCAAAATTAGCGTGTTCAAATCAGGCCTGTCGCCAACATAGTGATGTCGCATTAGCCCTAAATACACATAATAGAATATAAAGGAAAAGTATCATCTAACGTATAATGAATGTTATCTATTTCTCGGAAGCAAGTTATTATCAAAACATAGTGGTCAAAATTATCGCAGAGCAATACCGATTTGCGTAAATTCCGTTATGCGTCTGACTACGTTACTAGGGATTATGTAGTTAGTTAAGGAATTAGGAGTCCTATATTCCCAATCGGTATGGAACAACATCAAAATCATCACAAAGCAATATCGACTTTTGCGTGAATTCTGCTATGCGTTTTACTACGGTAGTATGCGCAGCTGCTTACAGGTGTCCAGACGTGGACTTTCTACTATATTCGCTCCTAACATTAAAGCAGCACCCGACGCAGCTTACATTATTACGTTATAAGTCGTCGGTGGCGTTTCACTGTCGGTTTATTCACCCTTATTCTAGTGACATGAAAAGGACTGAACCGTATGAAATGTGGTCACTACAAGAATCGAGCGAAAGCGCTGTTTCAATCCGTCTTGCATCGGTCACGATTAGTTTTACTTTTCAACTAACTTGGTGTCTGTCGTTATATTCATTAGACTCGCTTTCATGCGGCTAATTTGGCACTATCATTATAACGTCGGGGATCGCGTACCTGCGGCGAAGGTGTTCGTTCTTTATATTTTGTGAAGTAGAGAGTAGTTTAAGGTTATGTTTGTCTAACCTTGACGAGTGCTATTGTCACACTCGATCACCATATTTAAATCATGGACATCTCAATGATGTTGACTAAATTTACGGCTTCAGAACGTGCTAATTAGACCTAATCGTTATAACGCTGGGGTTCGCGTACAGGCATCGAAAGTGTTTGTATAAATAAAGCCCTGCGAATCGCACGCCTGCGGCTATAGTTCGTTCGATTATTTTCACCTTGGGATTCGCGTATATGCTACTAAGCTGTTACGACTTTAGAAAATTCTACAAGACTATTCGGAACGCGCACATGCGAGTGATTTGTTTCCGTACCTCCGAACTGGAGAATCGCTTGCCTGCGTCTAATGAAAATAATTCGTAAAATGTGGGGCTGCAGAGAGCGTAACTTGTATACGTAAAATCAAGTTTAAAAATATGGAAGGATGAGTTATCTCTGACCAATAGAGTAATATAACCGCCTATAGTTTAGTGGGGTATTGCTATAATGTATATCCAAACAATCGTTGCAGACTCTGAATGTTACCTGGGTCCTTATCGCAAAAATCATGCATCAGAAGCGTAGGGATTCATATTATCAAGTCGCAGCGCTCAAAATCGGATTTTATATTAAGTAATTAGTGATGATGTGTAGAATTTTGATATTAATAATATTATCCGGAGAATATAGCCTTGCATAGACATCATAGTTTTCGCATTTATGTATAATCTGAATAGGAATTTAAATACATAGTCCTAAATACACATAATAGAAAATCTGTCGATTCTAGCTAAGGTAAGATTTGACGCAAAAAAGTCAAAAAACAGCTCAGTACGCATAATCATGATGATGTAGCAATGGGCGTTGATGTAGCAATGGGCGTTATATGGATGGATGATGTAACAATGGGCGTGGCTGATGACGTAGCAGATGATGTGGCAATGGGTGTGGCTGATGATGTGGCAATGGGTGTGCTATAGGTGCGGCAATGGGTGGATGATGTGGCAGGGGGCGTCCCATAGGTGCGGCAATGGGCGGATGATGTGGCAATGTAGGCGTGGCAATTAAGGCGACAGGCGGATGATGTGGCAATGGCCGCGGCTGATGACGTAGCAGATGATGTGGCAATGGGTGGATGATGTGGCAAGGGGTGTCCCATAGGTGCGGCAATGGGCGGATGATGTGGCAATGTAGGCGTGGCAATTAAGGCGACGTGGCCTTCTGGGATTGGCCGGCGTATAAATTGCTTTCCCTTACTACTTCGCGGGCCGCATTGAACATATGAATCCATTCGCGGGCCACATTATAGTATAATCGAAATTATAAGCCAAGACGCATACTTTTATTTGATTATTGTAGTAAACATGCACACATAGATATGGATTAAACAATTTTAACATTGGTTTGATGATAATACAAATGGGTCAGAAACATTGATGATATTTTACAAGCTTGCCATCTTCAATCAAGTCGTCAAAATTTGGGATGGAAGTAGGCTGTGCCGATTCTTATGACAGGATGGAAATTTGAATATGTGAGAAGCGATCGGCTCATAGATATGCTGATTCTGCTTTGGGTTAAGCTTACATCATCATAACCAGCCTGTTACATTTAAATAACTTTTTGGAAAAGGCTTACAGTGTTGAACTTGCCTTCTTCACGTTCTTTTATGAGGACGAGATCAACATAATTTACTGGTGCCCTAAACATTTGATTAATTCGGTTGATTTATTTGGCACCCCGTAATTTGATACATTTGGTCTAAAATTAGAATGTTCGGATTCAAGTGATGTTTCGAATTACAGCATCGAATTTATTACAATAATGACATATTATGAAAAGTAATACATATTGCGTTACCTCCGATGACGAAACAGAAGTACCTATCAGTTGATACTTTATTGATTGCAAAGCATTCATCTTCAACTTTTCGCTTTTTGTATTGATTTGGACAACTCGTTATGAATTAATTGAGGCCGAAGTTATGAACAATTTGCACCTAACTGTGCATAGGATGACACTACCCAGCACACGCACGAAAGGGTTTGTTCAGATACACCACAGAAAGTTGGAGTTCTAAGTTCTAACCCAAAATCACATTTTTTATCCAAACTAATTCATTTCCGTTTTGGTTTCCTTGGATGTTTAGCAACCGAAACATTTCAAAATGCGTGGCTCCCGACCATGGGCCGGGCTCATGCGCCAACAATAAAACCAAAATATACATTATTAATATTATACGTAATCAATATCATGATGAAATATCTTAGGAAAAATTTTAGCGAATTCCCTCTAGTTCTAGTAAGTAGATTTGTACTGCGCATTTTATCAATATCTACTACATTTCTCGATGCCTTTGCGGGCCGCACAAAATGTCCTCACGGGCCGCAGTTTGCCCACTCCTGTAATACGTCCAATAAGTCCAAAATCCAAAATCCAAAATGCCGTCGCGGGCCGCACAAAATGGTCTCGCGTGTCGCATGCGGCCCGTGGCCGCGTGTTTGAGACCCCTGCTATAAAGTGTAGATCCGGGGTGGCCAAACCGTGGCACGAGGGCAACACTAGGCCACGAGGAGGTTTTGAATGGCTCGGTCATTTCGGAATTTAGTTATATTATCAAAAAATAACTGTAATAACTTATTGTGAACTTGCAAGGTCAACCCAGACTTGGATCAGCTTGACCGCGAAGTTTTGGATGTTATGACTTAAAAAGCAGCAGTTTCGACTCATTGGCGTAGTCAGGGACCATGCCCATCTCATATTTTCGTATTTTATAAAATATATCATAAATTAGAATATTTTGCTGCAGATTGATTCAGCTTCGCGCAATTATGTGCCCCTAGATTTCTTGAATTCAGTGACCCTTCTAAAAATGTAAAAGATATTCGTAATATACAAAACTGAGTCGAGCTGTATTCGCAAAAATTAGAAAACATGATAGTGCTGGACTCCCAGTAGGCTCTATCACATATAAATTGAGGCCGATTGGGATCGTCTTCAGTCTCTCGTGCAGTGGTTTACAACCGGTATCCGTGAAGCGTTTTTAGTGGGTCCGGCGAAACCTCAGAATGGTTGGTAACCTAATTTGTATGTTTTTAATGTGGGAAATCACGACGCAGTTTCGCTTCATTACTGATAAAACTCCAGGACTCACATCAACAGAATGGCCGTCTGAGATGAAATATCCTACTGTGCAAACTCATTTTATTGCTAAATTGCCGATAACCTATACAAATCAATCACGATGACTTCGAAATGTTTGCGAAATGCATTTTCTCCTGTGATATCCATAACCACTATTTTATAATAAATTCAAGATGGGCTGCCTAGATAAAAATGACCAGGCTGGACTTTATTTTATGTTCATTAAAAAATCTGTTTCTCAACTTTGGTGCCATAATTGTTGCGATCATACTCAAATATGTCGTCGGCAGCGTTACGTGTTATTATCACATTCACCACCATATTTGTGGAAATGGATTTATGGCAATGACCGTTCACATCAAATCGAAGGCGCGAATTTTCAAGACACGTCGACGCATTTAAAGAAATGCAGTTTCAGGATTCATTTTGAAATATTAAAAGTCACAATTTCTACATACATATATTATGATATTAATTTTAAGAGAAGTCATTTTGTTGCTGAGCTTACAGTTAATATTTTTACAAGGCAGATGACAATTGCGCGATAATTGAGCAAAATTTGAACTAAAAGGCGAGAGGGTCCGCGGGGTCCGTGACGGTCCAAAAGGGGGCCCCGAAGACAAAAAGGTTGAGAACCACTGCTTTAGTGGTACACAAAGATATATGAAATGCTGGTGAACATGCGACTTCGCGAGTGAGCTCTCAGAAGGCTCGTCGGCGATGAAATTTTGCCCCAAAATGAACGACGCGTGTTGGCCAAAACCTGTTTAGGCACCTCGTATAGACTACTCCTGTCATTGCAATCTGATCTTCGCGGTACATAAGTGATCCGCAATAGCCTATACATGTATTATTATATGTACCGATATTATTGACCGAATTCATTGGTTAACTGAGATATTTTCGCACTTTGCGCGGACAGATAGTGAATGCACATTGTGCACTAGTCTGCTATTTCGGTGCGCATAGTAAGAGAAGTCTTGCGTTTACCGTTTCCCAATCCAGCTCTAAACATAATACCATCAATAGTAGGGTTACCATGTGTTGAGATACGAAAAAGAGGACACTTTTCAAAATTTTTGAAAGCACCATCACCAGTAAAGAAAACTGGTAATTTTGAAAATTTCTCGATGGAGAGTGGTGTCTTGACTAAAAAAACAGGTCATCACATTGACTCGACTTTCGTTTTACCCCATTTTTTACGAAACTCTGACGTTCGTTGTGTCGGTGTACACTGTACACTGTACAGTTTTGTGGTCGAATTTTAAAATTGTTTTTAGAAAAGAGGACAAATTCTCAGAAAGAGGACATTTAGGCGTCATCCGCGTACACTTTCGATTTAGTGAAAAAGATGACAAATCCCTTAAAAGTGGACGTATGGTAACCCTAATTAATAGGAGGATTAATCATTTGTACAATACCGGTAAAGCGTACAACCGAACCTCGACCAGTATATATATATGGACGGTGATTATTAGGGTTGCATTTAAAACAAACGGTGTTTTAAAACCAGAGGTGGTCAGTAACGAAGTATTTCTACTTTTTCGAAGTACTCAAGTAGTTTCCCTCTATTTCTGGTACTTACTGAAGTGGATCTGATTTTCACTACTTCTACTTCTACTTCGTAATATTTTGTGATCTACCTACTTACTTTTCGCTATTTTCAGTTTGTCAAGTAGAAGTAGTTTGATCCTCCAATCAGGAAGATTGCCCGAGGAATTTCGGGGCTGTTTTCACGGAGTATCAACATATAATTTTTACAAAAGTTGAGTAAAGCCCAGAATTTTCGTCGCGCTTCGCGCGCAGTGGATACGGTCTAACCAGTATGATTTCACGAAAGTATCGGTGAATATAATTTAGGTAGCGGGTTGGCGTGGCTCCGTCCACACCGCATTGTCGCCCTTCACCCATATGAAATATTTCATAACAGTATATATGACTCATCATAACGCCTGAAACTGATGTTTCGCAATCTAGCATTTACTTATCATATCGTACTCTAGCAGTCCATGGCGTGTCCTAATCTGGAAAAGTGGACTCTGAATTTTTTTAGTTTTAGAGCTGTTTTAGCATACCACCTTTGAAACTTTCTGGACTAAAGACATGAAATACATTTGCCGCTTTTAGAAGTAGTATTTATGTTTCACTTTCAATCTCCAGTATTATATACTTTTAGTTCTAATTAATTTCAGTTCTTTTGTCTGGATAACATACATGTTGAAGTTGATGTATAAAAGCAAGTGTAGTAATGCCTTTAGTTTCCGGAAATAAAGCTACACAATATGGGATTTTTACGATCCATCATATTTTTTATGAACGTTTACTTATCGCGCAAGCTGTTTACACTGTATCCTACACAATATCTCCGTATTGCTCTTTGACTAAACAGCGGGCCTTATAATATGGAGGAGGGGGCGATACCACGATATTTTCAAAAACGTGTTGTTCGAGTATACAGAGGATTAGCATCGCATTTCCATATCGATACTAGCATTTTCACCCCATGATGCGCACGAATGCTCATGCTGTCGAAAATTGGATGCATCAATATGAATCAAGCTCGGCACCTTTCGCATAGCTCACTTTGCACCCTTTGACAATCTATGCGAACGAATTACGATCGTTTTCACAACTACTTACTTACTTGAGTAGATTTGAAGTCAGTCAATTCTGCTTCTACTTCAAGTAGTTTTAGGTTGCTTATGGAAAAAGTACTGCCAGTCGTACTTGAGTAGATTTTTCCGTCGCTACTTCTACTTCTACTTGAGTAGTTTTCTTGACTACTTTGACCACCTCTGTTTAAAACACTTTGTTTTAAACGAAGGCCATTAAAAAAATTGTGTTTTTTATAAGTTTGTAAAATTATTCCATAATTGTATAAATACTTTCCATAAAACATGTTGAATGAGCCTACGGACAATTACCACCCGATATCAGTGTTGGGATGACTAGAGTCTGGGACTCGAGTCAACTTTTTCGTATGAGTTGACTTGACTCGAGTCACTTTGCAAAAACGTCTTGACTTGACTTGACGAGTTGCTTCAGAAATAGGGAATGACTAGTGACTCGGAGCAAAATTTACGAGTCAATTTCAAGTCATCAAGTCATAAACAGTGTCGATTAGATCACCCTATCTTATATATCTTGATTGTTCGGTTTGTTCCCGATACGCAAGTGTCACTTGTGTGAGCAACCAGTCATTCACTGAGTGTATAAGTTTCACTGATCCTCCATTGTTACATTATAAATAAATTGACCGCAAACGAAACGATCACAGCTTACGTTGTCGTAGTAGCAGTAGATTAATGTAATATCAACGTATCTCTGTTTCCTAGACGGCTCAGTGCTTACATTGCGCAGTGCTCACCTTTACCAACACTCTTGTACGATTTAAATCGAAAGAATATAGCTTATGCGTTTATATTCTCACGGATGCGTAGATGGATAGTGTATGTACTGCATCAATTTGTACAACTTCGAGGCTTCGTATTCGATCCTCTATATTGGTTGATAATACCGGACTGTAGTTATTTAGCTATGTATACAGTTACTCACGTATTTTATTAACAGCTCTACGTGTTCGTGAGCCATACAGCACCTTTTTGCATGTATATTTAACTTTATATTCGTTATTTGTTTCAAGATCAATGGCCAATTAATCTGTCCTTCACCCAGTTAGCAAAATGTAATGACTTTGCATCATCACTCATACTTCGAAAATTCAATTTGACTTGAATCGTGACTTGACTCGTGACTTGACTTGACTCGACTTGACTCGAGTCACCTCCGAAAATCGGGTGACTTGACTTGACTCGAGTCACATTTGAAAATCGATTTACTTGACTTGACTTGACTCGAGTCAAAATGTGCAATGACTCAAGATGACTCGTGACTCGAAGGTAGTGACTTGATCCTAACACTACTCGATATATACCCGACGTATATCGATATGGGATGGTTGGAATCCTCAAAATAGTCGGTTCAACAGCGATAGTACAGATATTTCGTCAAAGGCGAGCTATATTTACCCTATATTTTCAATTGTCAATGTCAATTCACTATGACGTCACAATCCTATATCCGTGACGTCATAGCTTAAAAAACATGTTTTAAACAGTAAGGGCCTTGTTTTGAACATGTTTGTTTTAGATTGATTTTTGTTTTAAACGCAACCCTCGAGAGTCCATACTGTTACATCATGTGGAAGCAGAGTGAGTTACTCATGATATGTTTCCAAATAACCAATGAAATAGGACTGTATGCAGGTCGTGTCGAGCAGTAAGTGCAGAAGTGAAGAAATCGTGCCAGAAATATCCAAAAGGGTTGAAGCGCGTACACGCACATTCCTGACATACCAAATAGATCTATTTATGCAGCTGGAGTGAAATGTGGATTATTCAATGAATATTTTAGCTGCAGTTAGAAGACGGTGAATTTCTGGAGAAATGGCAGTTGCAAAAATTATTTAATGATTTTGTCTTTAATTTGAGACCGTATCATATTTAGAGGATCAGGAATCTCGGGATATCCCCATCCAGCTAACTCAGTGTTTCTCATACTTTTTTGAGCTACCGTCCCCCAGGACAACGAATAAAGCGCCACCGACACCCCTCATCACGCCTAAATCATAAAACGAAAGTTGTTCTGCATTTAATACAGCTAATAATGAGACCGATGAAGCTGGGGTATCATATTATCATCATCCTCAACATAGTGGGTTTGAGTTTCGATAAGAACAATCTTAATCTAAAATCTACAGTGTCCACGTCCCGTACTGTCAAGTCGGTTTCTGTTGTGAGTCAGAAACCTTGTCACGGCACGGAAAACACGTTCTAATAAATATGAGCGGAGAAGGAGAACAACGAAAAACTCAACCCGACCCTGCTGTGCCTATCTCTATTTGATTCAATTGTGCATCCAGAACGATTGATTGGAGATATTGAACTTTGGGTTGAACTCAAAATTGTTCTACACTACAATATAATCAGCTCCTCAATAAATTCATGCTCTCAACAGAATGGATTGATTATCCGATGAGGAATTTCTAATTGGAATATACCCTGGAATCAAATCACCATCGTGCAATTTTCTGAGATGATTGATTTATGTTTCTCCATCAAAATCGGGTCATTCGAGCTCGACCGGTAGCTCATGCAAGCTTGAGAGTTGGAACAGTTCACGTGTCGTAAAATTTCTGTGAAACATCACAGGCTTATCATTGAATCCGGACAGTGCCATTTTCAACTATATCAGGTTTCATCATTACTAAGAACGGATATATAGGCCTATTCTGCTCATATGTCCGTCAAGTAGAAGCGACATCGTTTCTCGCAAACAGAAACGCCGTGTCGAAGGCCCCGCTCGTGTGTCAATGTGGAAAATCTACGATCGTTTGAATAGAAAGTAAAATCACGCAAGGCAGTTTCTCTGTTAACAGTCATCACACCTTGCATTCAGCAATAACTGCTCGAATACTTCGTAGTTCTCACAGCACACAATGAACCACGCTTTTCAGGGATACTGCCGACTGCTAAATTAGTCCATTGATGTGCAGGATCAACATTGTCAAGTACCAATGGACTTTTCCTGTACAGCTGAATAAATAGACGGACGACCATAAATTGCCCTGACTGAATCGATTCTGCATTTTTACTGTGAATTTAGCTGCTTATTTATCAATCGTTTCAACACTACGCAGCAGTTTCCTTCTAAACCTACACCGCCCCGTTTGCTCTCATCACCCCCCACCGCCCCATTATATCCAGCGCCCCCCCAATCGCTCATTTCATGGCCAGCGACCCCTTAATTCACGCTCGCGAACGCCCCCAGGAGGCGCTGGCGCGCAGTTTGGATCCACTGAGCTAACTCAAAAGTATGCACAATGCACCTTGCACAATGCACATCTCTGTATATCTATTGTTTTAACATTGATATGCGGAGTTTGGTAAATGCATATCATTACTACAACGTAAGATGTAGGCTATATCGTAGTGATAGCTCTTCGTACATACATATGCGTACCGTACACCAGTGCTATTGCTTTGTTGTAATAGTAGCTAAACGTACGCTCTATGTTACAGGATTCGACAGGTCGAAACCACGATGAGAACGTGACGGTCCTGTAAAATCGGGACGTGCCTGGAAAGCACTGGAAACTGACAAAAGCTCTCTAGCTACTGTCCAGTGAGTGTCCGCGTCAAAACTCCAGCTTCAGTATAGTCACTACTCACTATATGCTATATCTGAAACTGCTGAATTATAGTTGTTTATGACGTCACCGATAAAAGAACTGGATTGACAGTCCAGTGTTTTGATTCGCTCTTCGGCCAAAAAGAGCCGGTATCCTGACAAGTTCAACATGGCTATGCAACGGGCTCCTCGTCAGGCAAGGGTTCATCAAACCGAGATAATTGCGCAGAGACGGGCCCTTATTGAATCTGATACCGAAAAGCTCCTTGTGATACAGAGAGAAGGATCCTTCACATTTCGCGCCGTGGATTGCCTGTATAACCCGAGAGTGTTCTTCAAGACTGCCTTCGTCCCGTGTTTGGTGAACGGTGATAATGCGAAAGAACTCGGTACAACAATTACGTTAAAATGAATAGCTATTGGGGTAACCGATACATTTGTCAAATATAGGCCTAGGAACGAGAAAAAGACATGCGTGGCTGTGCCTTCTAGCACCTCTGGTTATAGGCGCGACTGCATCGGTTGGAAAGACGAAGGGAGAATACAGGAAGAGGAATGCCATTCCTGGCCTAACGTCTGACGACAACTGCCTTGGTTGTTGTTACCCTTGGTGCCTTATCTGCCAGATACGGAACGTGAGTTTCATCTTGTCTGTTAAAATATTGCAAACCACAACATTTTTGTCAATGGTGACTTGAAGGGCCATTTTTTACCATTATATTAAATCGACGCTATATATAAGGCTGGTGCTTTCATATACTACACAAAATTATTATTTCAATGAACCTATGAATTAGTACTGTATTCAGGTCGCTGACTTACCTAAAATATCCACCCAGCTGTTCAGCCATTTTTTTCTGCATGAATGGAAGGCTGTGGTTTAATGATATGCATTGCATAGCGTTGGCTATAACAGTTTATTACATCAGAGATGCTCAATCTATTCATGAACGATACCTTGCTCGGCTACACAATTCGACACAACTATGCAATTTCACAGGAGAATAATAATATGATAGAGCTCAATCAGCAGTTTCAGCACTTCCCACATGAAATTTTGGTGTGCGACTTGTGCGCGAGACCACTCCAGCCATAGCCTACATAACGACACAAAATCCAGATTAAGCCGACTGCTTTAGCTTTGGTGATCCCAAGAAGTGCAAGTCAAACCAGCTCCAAAGTGCAAAATGCGCAATTTCCAGCACTCTTTACCAAGTAGTTTGGTTTGACCAGGTGCTGTTGGAGTGATAAATTCCTGGAACTCTTTGTGTCATGACGCAGGATGGCTCGAGATGCTCTGTTCATGCACATTATAAAATCTGTGCTCAATAGACCGTCACTATACCTACCTACCTACCTACCAGTAGTTCTGCCAATTTCACAGAAAGACTCGATTTAGCTCCATTTCTCAAAAAAAACCTCCTCGAACCCGGAAACCCACACATTTCCTACGGATCACACTGCCGAAATCCTGTTACAATTTTGGTTGGTTCAATCACAACTACAAGGTTCGATTTTCACAGGAGCTGGACGTGCAGGCATCGGAGAAGGCTGAAGTACAGAAGCTGATAGAGGAACTTGTGGCTGGCGGACAAGCTATCGACCGGGAATGATTGGTCAGCACAACCCTGCCGGAATAGCATCTATTAATTCCATTCATTGTTATTTGACTGATATCATAAAATACACGTTGATACAAAGTGAAAAGCAGCGCCCCGGAAAAAAAGCGGCTAGAAAATTCACTCCCGTCGCAATTAAAAGGCACGGAACCGTAAGCAACCCGGTTTCATTCCGACGGCGTCAGACGACCTTCGTATTGCAGATATAGCGATGATAGAAGTAATTGGGTAAGGTCAGAACTTGATTATTAGATAAGAGTCTCTCGTGACGGTGTCACGTGAATCTGGAATATAGCGATCCTCTCATCCTGGCGGAATCTCAGTGGCCGAACGATCTGCCCCTGAAATATGGACGATTGAATCAATGCTACTGTCATTCAGGGTTATAGCCAAGTCACAAGGTCTCAAGTCTTATCTAGTCATATTTAATTCACCATCAGGTGGAATCCAAGTTATAGTGTTTACTGTCCAAAATCGAGTTTAATCTCGGTTCAACTCACATCTGTGAAACTCTTGGGTGATATCGTAGGCCACCGATTCATAATATACTGATTTTTTTCACTCAACCGTCAGGGATGGTGCGAAACCCACAAAGGTTCCGGTTCGCGTGAACACAAAAAACAGCTTATGAAACGGTATATTGAGTGACGCAGCAGTATCGTAGACCAATTGCCTTTCGATATTGCTATGTTCTGGCCAGCGTTGCCTACCAAGTTGGAATATTGCCCCCCTTGGAAAATTGACCAATTTTGAGTTGGTGACCCTTGTTCTACGTGAAGTCGAACCTATGAAGTCATATTGCTAATCCCAACCCCACATTTCAGTGAAGTACTATGGCCTACTAATGTGCACGATACTGTGCCAGACTGCTGAAGTACATGCTGGCTTTTAAAACATCAACAAATGTCTCAACTAGAACTACAAAATGATATAATAATATCATAAAATCAATATCTTCCGTTGCTTTGCCAAGAATGTTGACAAGGACTTGCAAGATAAAACGGTCTAGGTCAGACCGGAAAATATATTCGGTGACTGACTATTGCTGCTTTCATATTGAGCAGAGTGTAAAACTGGTTTCCATACTTGCTAGCGATATTACCTGCAGTAAGCGGCTCCTCGACAAAATACACTTATAGACCTTCCATTTTCTACTTCCACTTGTAGTTTTGAGATATCTCGGATTGCGCTAATTCTACTTGTAATTCAGTCAAAATCTATGGCAGAACTTGCAAATAATCCGGCATACTGTCCATGCAACAGGCAGAGAGCAGCCGGGCCGTGACATTTCGCACTCACGAAATCGTTTTTTTCTCCTTGGTCGCCTGCTCCGGCCGTGCCCGGTTCAGTACTTTGAGGAAGTCGGTGGTCTTGGCACGCATCCTCGTGTGAATGTAGGCCTTGCTGCACTTGATGTGATAATGCAAGTAGTTGCGGAAGGTGTGGATCAGATCAATGGTGTTGTCCCGGTTACTCGGGTTGGTATGACGCGGCGTCAGAACTGCAACAATACGAAATAAGAGGTTTTCAACTTCGACACAAATTGACGAAGACTGGGGCACAGCGATTCCAGTACTCGGACTCCAAGTCAAGTATCAATTGCAATGATTCGAGTCAAGGTGAATCGAAATTATATAGCCGTGATACCGAGAGAGTTATTTCATCAACAACATACGTCGTTTCGAAAATGCCGTCCCACTCTGGAAGCCTTGAAACATGGATTGATTAATACACACAAAACAAAACTTGTTGCACAAGACTATTCATCGAAACAACATTTCTGAAAGTAATGATCAACACGCAGCTTTGCAGCATCTTGAATGGTTATTCGGATCCGTTGCAATATTTAAATGCATATATTCGGGATCTATCAGAGCTCTGCTATTCCTATTCACAGTTAGGGAAGAACTAAAAAAAAATCATGTTATTCAATGATACCAGTGAGCAATCAGTGAGAATCAGGATTAAAAACCTGAATACAATTCTTAAATGGGATGTAGGCCTAATGCCCAATTTCAACACCAAGAAATTTGAACCAAAATCAGGATACGTCTATAGTTGAACGGCTTTAAAAGTAATAGAGTTGTAGCAGTAGACACAACTTTCGGTACCGGTTTATCACTTACACTATAGTTTAATGCAAAATATTTGCGCCGAAACCGTGCCTTATTCCACCATACCAACAACAAAAGTTAGGTCTAGCGTATATTCACCAAAGGTAATGTATCCAATGTTATCTCCAGTGGCAGCATCTTGCCCTCGTAATTCCAAAGGAGGTTCCTTGTGGCTGAACAGAACCTGCGGGGCGGACGTGCTCGCCCTCCTGCCTTCTTTGAATTCCTTTAGTGAAAAAGACAGTGTGATGATAGTGACTCGGGTCACAACTTACATCCATATTATTACAAAGGCTGCGAGCTGTGAAGGGCAAGCCTCGAAGCACTCATGTTATTGACATCAAATTAGTCTGTTTTTTGCATACATGGTTCTTGGGTCTACACCAGTGGTTCCCAACGTGGGCGACAGGGGGGCGAAAACGGACGAAGGGGGCGATGGCGCGTTGAAATGGCTATATTGGCGTCCATGACCGTAACTGCCACACCCAAGCCCCGAATTGAGATGGGGGGCCCGAGCTCGAAGGGGGCCCACATTTTTTCCTGAATTAACAATAATTATAGAGTATTATTTTGGAAATCTAGGCAACCTTTTCAAAATATTTTCGCGCTGCGCGCCATTTCGTGGTCACATATTTCTTGCTCATTGCATACCCTTCCTCAAAAAAATAATACGCATGAGGTATAGAAATGGGCATCTCGGCGTCAGCCATTATCACACCATGACGCACCAAGACATATGAAGTTTCAGGCCATGTAACATGCGACTCCGAGAAGTGTGCCAGAACGAGAAAACCTTTGCGGAAAAGGACTGCCTTTATGCTGACTGACTTCGATATATATACGATATACATATATATCTAATTGTCCGCAGGCGCCTAAATGGCTGGCGCCAAATGTTCCTGTCCTGTCCAATCAGAACCCCATGAAAAATGCCATCTCGCAGTAAAAAAATTAATTGCCAGTGCAAAAATACCAATTTGAAATCGTATGCGTCATTTAGTTTAGTTAGTACGTATTGGCGATTTGAATATCTTTTGACATAGCAGACAGGCCACGAAATGTCATTACGTAACGAAGTCATTATACCCACGGGTCCGCCTGAATATGTTCAATTATTATATACGGGCCCTACATTTTCCAAGACACCTCACTCAGCTTTACTGGTAAATCTGAATACATGAGCAGAGAGAGGATAAAAAATTAACAGCAATATATATGCAATTCCCGATCATATTGACTGATTCAATCATGAATGATAGAAATTTTTCGCACTTCGCGCGAATTAAACTAAAGAGTCCATCAATTTGTGCTGAGAAGTAGCAGTAAAGAGGTATCGGGGGAGTTGGGTCTGAGGGGTGCAGAAGTTTGCTTTATCGCCCTATGGAGGGGGTGAGGACCAACGTATTGGGGGGGCTGAAGAAGTGCTGTTACGGTCCTTTTGGAATCAAGTCGGAGAAATCACCTTTTTTGTTAGTCAACTCACCAAAATTTAGCTGGAAAGGTGTAATTTCGAGGTCGAGCCGAAAAGTTTACCTTTTTTCTTAGTCAACTCGCCGGTGATTTCAGTATGTATGCCCATTTTTGTGTTCCCAATATTTGGGGGGCGATGATCGGTGTGGAGTTTGAAAAGGGGGCGATGAGTCGAAAAAGGTTGGGAACCACTGGTCTACACAATAATGCTTTCCTCCACTCCTTCGACCATAACAGCATTACAAAATATCACTAGCTCTGACAAGCCATGAGAAATGGTAATCTACTTTAATGTAGGCAAAATACAGATTAGCAAGTCGGTGTATCGACATCTCCAAGTAGCAGAAAATGGAACATCTGAAGAGTAACCTATTCATAAAACTCAATATAAAGCAGGTTCACATCCAAAATAAGGAAAGTTCTTTGTGAAAAGCTTTTGAGTATGCAACAAGACAAGGAGTATGAAACTGCATATCAACTTGGACCAGGAGGTATCATGATAATTGAGAGATCCGTACGTCTTGAAGACACTGAAGTGATCCACCCAAAAATGGACATACAGACACAAAATCCATGGAAACTTGTTGATGTTACCTGCATGAAGACTTTGCCAATAATGACGTCCGAGTCATCTTTGAAGACAGTGCTGAATATGACTGTCACGCGGTCCTTCTTTGCCTCAACATACCTTCAAAAACAGAGAGAATTCACACACGAAAAACGGTCTGTTGATCCCTAATCGGTTGAGATGGCTACAAACTCAACAAACTCAAAGAGACATTCTAAACACTACACCAATTGGAAAAACAAAAAAAATGAAAACACAGATCGTATCACTTATTGAAGCACGGTACATTAGGGGTCTTCAAAAATGACTTTTTTCCTCAAATCGTACCGTTGGCTACTTGATAAAATTATTAGGTTACCTAATTTAAGCATTCACACCAAATTTGGTTCAATTCCAACCAGTAGCCGCACCAGTAGCCGCATTGCTACAGGAGAAGGAAGTTTCTAATTATTATATAAAAATAAATACGGTAACAAAAAGTTTGAAAATTTTCTGTTCATTCGGCATGAAAGTGTTAGGTTGTCTATAGAAACGATGCTCACCAAATTTGGTTCAATTCCAACCAGTGGAAGCGGAGTTATTGCCGTCGAAAAATTTGGATTATGAATAAAATAGTATTGACGGTGACCAATTCTTTAGTTATTTATTATAGTGGTGCCCACCGTAAATACTATTTTATTAAAATCCAAATTTTTCGATGGCAATAACTTCGCTTGCACTGGTTGGAATTGAACCAAATTAGGTGAACATCGTTTCTATAGACAACCTAACACTTTCATGGGGCGAACAGAAATTTTCAGATTTTTTGTTATTTATTTTTATATAACAAATAGAAACTTTCTTCTCCTGTAGCAATGCGGCTACTGGTTAGAATTGAACCAAATTTGGTGTGTAGGCATAAATTAGGCAACCAAACAATTTTATCAAGTAGCCAGTACGATTTGAGACAAAAAGTCATTTTTGAAGACCCCTACTGTACATTTCTCAAACCGTGTTATCCCATGAATTTTCAATATGCCGTAGTGAACCAATAACAAGATTACTCGAAGGACACTCAAATAGATCAATGGAACTTGCACTGGTTGGGCCTACTCAAGCAGTTTTTACAGGCAACAGTGCTGCATATCAGATGAGGAATGGAGGGTTCAGAATTAATGCTAATTTTCCAAGTTGCATGCGGGTTTTCATCCAATACGAGCAATCACAGGATTTGATAGGAATGATCGGAAATGATTGTACGATTTCGACTCCAATGTGAAATTTAACCCAGCACAGGACATGGAAATATTATATTCACTATCACTACTGTATTTTAGTGCAAACACTGATCTAGTGTGAAACTACTGAAACTACTGATCACGCTTTGGCACTGTCTCATCTTACCTTCACCTGGGAGGTAAGTTGAGACATTTGAGCAAGGATTTTCGAGGGCCAGGAAATCCATAAGTATATTGTTCAATATAACTCAAGACATAGTCAAAAATAGTACAGATCATAGACTTTCCATTGATACCAAAATTAATCCTCAGATGGCATTACTCTTTGAGTGGCATTGAAATATCAGAAAAGGGTCTCATCCTGGCATCCTCTCCCCTACATCTTGCAATTTCAAAAGAAGCTATCTCCGGCCAAAGTGTGAGACACACCAACCCAATTCTACTTTAGGAAACTATTTGGGTGCTTTTCAGATATTTGATTTTAAACATTCAGAAGAAGTTTTGACATTTCTTTGATCATGTCTCGTATTGCATGCACTTGTGACTAAGTAAAAATTTGAGACTCGAGTAGTATGTAAACAGGTTTAGATTAAGTGAGCAATGAAACTTACATTGTTTCATCGTCTCTGTAATTGATCACAGCACGTTTGATGCTCTCTCCGCTTTCCTGGGCTTCGAAATACTTCTCAAAAACAGATGCGAAGCAATTCCTCTTCAGTCTGGCGGCCTGGAACACGATTTGGAGAGTTACCGGATGAAAGAATAAATCCGGCATGTGGTCAGTATCGTACATCGGATGATAACTTTGAGTAATCCTTCGGAATGCTCGTCAAATCGTAGATCAGCGTCACACTGTAGCCGGACTCAGTAGGAGCTAGATGCTGTCCGTAGATTTTTTCTAGGAGCTGCAAGATAAGATGAGAAACTTATGAACCTGTCAATAGTATCGCAAGATAGCCGAAGCTTTTATCACTTGGCATTCCGTAGCCTACATTCAAAATAAAATACAGGTTAACGAATCAGTGTACTAGCTATGAATATTTCACATGCAGTAGTATTCACTGAAGTTAAGTGAAACATAACTGAACCTCAGCATAAATGTCAAGTCTGTTTAGCTCAATATTTGTGAATGCTTGCCAGTATTACTACATTAGGCTACTACATGTATTACCCGGGCTATTTGATATCCATGTTAAATTTGACAAATGATCATATTGTGCATTATCATGAGTTGCATACCATCAATTCTTGATTTAATATGACAGTATCCATAATGGATGGCAATAGCCATACGCGACCTACTGGTTAGCGACAATAATGGATGGCAATTGACATACGCAACCTACTGGTTAGCGACAATTCTACAGCCTGATTGGAATCGCTGGCCTTTTTGCCGGATATATCAGGTGAGCAGCGATGATTTTCCAAGTTGAAGTAATTTAATAAAAAATAATTAGAAAATAAAATATAGTGTGAGCACAGGACACCGATTCCAAACAGGTTCTACAGTGATTCCAATTGGCAATTGCAGCCATGAATTTAAGACCAACCGAGTCATTGTGCAAACAACTGACAGCCTGCATGGTTTCATATAGACAGAATAGACTCTGGGTGGAATCTCGGTACATTTTGCACAATTTATCAGGCGAGCAGTAACGATTGTCCAGGTGAAGTAAAGCGCTCACGTAGAATTGCGTGAGCAGCGGACACTGATTACATAAAGGGGTGGAATTTGTGGCAGCGTCAGCCGTCACTTGCAATCTACCGTTTAGCGACTAATTATTCTATGCAGAAATTTCTTGCCAAGAAACCCATCTCCCTGTCTGTCACCCAGACTAGAGACAGTGGTTCTTTTCGGCAATAAGTTGCGCGTGACAGTTTCAAGGGTTTCTTGTATAGAATAATCAAGTAGGTAAACAGAAAGTTGCTCATGACGTTTTCACCAATTCCACTCTGGTTTGTCACACCCAAGTCATATAGCCGTAAAACAACCAAAGATTAGTCTGGCCCCAGACTCATGGATACCGGTAGTCCTATATGGAATCTCTGTCCATTTTTTGAAATAAATTAGGCGTGATGAGAGCTTTTCTATAAAGAATAATTAAGGAATTAAACAGAAAATCCTGCGTGACGTTGCCACCAATTCCAACCAGGCCGGTAGTTAAAAAAATGAATCAAAACTCATGGTTCGCCCCAGCACAAAGTTGTATGTTTTTCTTACAAACTTATTTGGGGGATTAGAATAATAATAAGGCAGACATTATTTTGACTATGAGTGGATGAGTGGGTAGACTTCTAAAATTCTCATGGTCATAATTATGTCAAGATAGCAATCATGCAGCAATAATAAATCGATACTGTGATGAAGAATTTCGGGAGGTCTTTCCATTCTATACGCAAAATTACTAACGACATCATGCATGCATACTGCATCGTACTTACTCCAGTGGAGCCATGCGTTTCCAGGTCTTTGTAAAACTTCAGAGAAATACTGACCGAGACTTTGGTTTTATCGCCATTTGGGTTGGAAATGTGATACAAGACGCCGTCGAAATCCGCAATTGTAGAGTCTATGGATTCTGGCTTTGCGCTGAAAATGAGAGAAGCATATAACCACTTGCAACACTACTGATTCTTGACGCACATCGCTCTTACCCTTGTACTGCACAGTCGAATTTGTAATTTAGCGTATCTAAGATTATGCGGTTCTGTGTTTCCAACAGAATCATGATGATTGTTATTGGTTATATACTGTATAAAATATGCGTTCGTTAGTCAAACTGTCCAATCTTCGCACACAAATAGCAGGTAAACCGAATAGAAAATCTTACACCCTAAATGGGGAAAAGGCGGAGACGAAACGCAGAACCGGAATAGCTGACTACCGCCCTATAGCGATGGTTGCTGCTACGAGACTATACCGTGTGCTGATTTATACAGGAAAATAGCTATTACTGCAGGGGATTGAAATTTCATGGAAAAACTAGGCGAAATAAATGGCTATAAAAGTATTTTGAAAAAATACAAAACCAATATTTGGCCATCTGGAAAGACATCTGGTATTTCGAAGACTGCATGAAATTTAGTGACGTGGTATGTGTGGCGTATCATTATGTGTGATATTCATATTTTAATAATCATATTAGAATATTTATCCACCCACAGAAGTAATAAAGTTTGTAAAATTGGCTTAACCACCTTTTGATGAATAGTGTTCGAAATAGCTCTAACGACAAAAAATATTGTCCCCTGTTTGAAACAAGCGCGGCAGACCGAAACCGATCAGAGTCAGCCGACCTGTGATAATGTGTGAGTTTTCGTATTTCTCGATAATATTCTTGGATTGCTGCGGAAGGGAGCGAGCCGAGCGAAGGAATACAACCATGATGTGACAAGCGAATAGTTAACAAAGTCGTGTAATATTTTGTGAAATTTTGCAGTACCGTACGACAGTGGACAGGTCCGATATGCCGTTAACGCAGGGTAACGACGGTAACGTTATAACGTAGGGGTATAGGCCATTTGTTAGTTAGGGCCTAACTAACTAAGTTCAGCTCAGCGACGTAATGAACTTGAAGCATGCAGTATACAGTATACACCAAGTGCGATCTCTCAATCTAACATCCGGCTCGGTTTATACCAGTAACGTACATACCAATTCTGATCCGCATTTGGATTTTACAGAGGAGTGAGAGGACTCCTCTGAGATGAGCCATGTTGAGCTGATTGCTGTTTTCCTCTATGAAATCTCGTTTCATGTTTTGAAATAAATCCAGCGTGATGAGAGCTTTTCTGCATAGAATGATTGAGTAATGAAACAGAAAGTTCTGCGTGACATTGCCACCAATATTCCACTCTGCCTATTATTTGAACCTAAAAAAATAATGCTGAACAGTCTCGGATTTATAATAATTTCATTACAATCTATTACACGTTTTGTTTCCTGTTTTCTTTTGCCCTTTTCATTTTACTCCAATTGAAAAGTCGATATATATATAGGCCTATACGTTTTCACGTGTTTTGGAACTACGCTCTGCGCTCAAATTGAAGTCTAATCTGTTGAAATGATTTTGGCGGCGGCTATAGGCCCGCTATCCTATAGGTATAGCCATTTCTTCAGAAATCCACTATATTCCGACTGCAGCTAAAAGATTTTCGTGCAAATAGTACCATTTCACTTTCGATATACATCTCTTTGTATAGAGATCACACGTCATCGCTCCTTGAACCCTTTCTAAAGTCCTGGCACGCACTAAGCCTATGAAATACTGCAATCAAATGATTTTTCTTCAATTTCCAGGTTATTTTTACCATATCTGAGTTTGATAGTTGAATCACTCGAGCAAAAATAATTTTGACAAGTCCTATTAAAGGTATCATGGCCGGCGACTTCTCGAATCGCCCCATTTCCATCCCTGTGAAGGCCGTCGTCCGAGGACGGCCTCTTATTCAAAAAGAAATCAACGAAGGATGCCAAACGTGCCTGGAATTCATACCAAACGCAAACCAAATTGTGTTACGCGAAAGCAGACCCTTCACTTTCGACCACGTGTTCGGCGGCGACGTTGGACAAGAAGAAGTCTACAACACAGCCGTCAAGAAGTTGACGAAAGATATCTTCAAAGGGTATCACGCCGCTGTTATTGCATACGGACAGACAGGTAGCGGAAAGACTTATTCGATGGGCTCCGCACATTCGTCTAGCGAATGCGAGGGCGAAATGACTGGCGTCATACCCCGTGTCATTTCTGATATCTTCAAATTCATAAGCGAAAATAAAGACCGTGAATATACCGTTAAGGTATCGTATCTCGAACTATACAAAAAAGATTTGCATGATCTGCTCAATCCCAGTTCAGACCCGACGCAATTGACTATTCGCGATGCCCCAGATGGGGGTACCGTGGTGAGCGGCCTGTCGGAGGTCACAGTCGGTGATTTGCAATCAACGTTGCGTTTAATGGAACAGGGCAATTCTAACCGCACGACGGCTGCTACCGCGATGAATTTGGTATCGTCCCGATCACACGCAATTTTCACGATCATACTGGAATCGGTCGCAGCGCACGACGCTAACGATAAAATTGCCTCAAAATTTCATTTAGTCGATTTAGCAGGGTCAGAACGCGCCAAACGCACAAAGGCAGAAGGCGAGCGCCTTCAAGAAGGTATCAAAATCAACGAAGGACTGCTGGCCTTGGGTAATGTAATCAGCGCTTTGGCAGATGAAAACACTCGCACGGGCCATATCAGGTACCGCGATTCCAAACTTACACGCATATTACAAGGCTCTCTTGGAGGCAACAGCCATACATTGATGATTGCATGCGTGTCTCCCGCTGATTCCAATTACGAAGAGACTTTAAACACTCTACGTTACGCGGATAGGGTGCGTAAGATTAAAAACGCGCCTGTCGTAAACCGCGATCCTCAAGCAATGCTAATTGCGTCCCTGCGTAAAGAAATTACAGAGTTGAATTTGCGATTGCTCGAAAGGGGGGATTCAGCCGTGCCGACCACTTCGCGACGACATTCTTCGGAAAGCTACGACCGTATTTCGGAGGAATTGGAAAAGGTCAAATCTGAAAATGTGACTTTAAGCGAGCATCTGCAAGAGGCGCTACAGTACCAAGCCGACATGTGCGAAAAGGTGATCGTCACTGAGATCAGCCGTGATCAGTACAAAGAAAAGCTGATCGATTTGACGGACGCTGCGAAAAGCGTGGCAGAAAAATTTCAACACGCAGGCTCGTTTAAGGAGAATCTCGCTAACGAATTGGACAGGAACCTTTTCTCTGAACTTGTGCGTTTTTGCGAAAATGCGACCGGAATTGAAATTGACGACCCAAACCAGACTTCAGAAGCGATTCTAGATAAGCACGTCGACGCAACAGAAATCGGGCATAGCGCTGATGTCACAGAAGGTAACCTGAAGCTTTCCGATAAAACCATCGAGTCGAACCATGCCATGAAAAACGCAGACTTGGGCAAACAGTTACAGAGTCTAACGAAAACTCTCGCTTTGAAAGAGGAGATTGCTAAAAAACTGGCTTCGAGCGACACGCAGATGGTCGCGATCAAGGAGGAATACGAAAAGAAAATGCAGCAGCTCGACAAGGACATACAGAATCTGGCGCAGGAAAAAGCGAATTTGGAAGAAGCCTTGCAGAACGCGAGGAAAACTAACGAGAGCAAGAAGCTCAGCGAGAAACGGCGTCAGCGAGTGAAAGAGCTGGAGGCGCAGATTCAAGAGTTGCGCAAGGAGAAGTTGGAGAAGGAAAAACTGCTGAGGATCAAGGCAGAAAAGGACAGGTCGATCGACCGGTTGAACACCGAAATCAGGGACATGAAACGCAGCAGGGTGAGTCTGATGAAGCAGATACGTGCTGAGAGCGAGAAGTTCAACAATCTCAAACGGGAAAAAGCAAAAGAGCTTAAACAACTGCAGGAGAAAAACAGGAAGCGCAACGTTGAGTATGTGCGTCTCGAACGCACTTATGACAAACAAAAGACAATACTTCGCAGGAAAACGGAAGAGGCCGCGGCCGCCAACAAGCGTCTGCGCGAGACTTTGAACAGACAGACGGCAGCGGCCAGCAAACGCCGTCTGAACGAACGTCGTCATAACGAAAGGGGCGGTCAGAAAATCAGCAACTGGCTCGAGGAAGAAATCGAGCTGGCTACCAGCATCTGGGAGGCTGAGCACCATCTCGCCATGCTCATCGATGACAGGAAGCTGTTGACGCAGGAGTTACAACGCAGCACGGATTCGCCCGGAAAACGCAGACGCACTTTCGACTGTGACGATAAGAGAACTGTGAATGAAAAACGCACCGAACTGCACCAGGAGATCAAGCTGAAAAATGCGCAGATTCAAGCGATACAGGCCAAGCTGACTGAGGCCAAAGAACGACACGGCAGCAGCTTACGGTGGTCGACCATATCTACTTTCGCTGATGCAAAGTGCGCGTTGAAAAACACACTGCAGCGGGTGGTAGATGAAAAAGCAAAGTTGTTGAAAATGACAGAAAAATTAAGCGAGATCGAAAGAGAAAAGGCGGAAAGCGACAAGGCGTTGCGCGGCGCTCGGAAACAAGTGCAGGAGATGGCCGGCAAGTTTGACGAGGAGAAAACGTGCATGCAGAAAAGCCACCAGGACGAGATATCATACTACGTGAACAAGTTTGGTTCGCAAAGCGTGGACGCAGAGGATGAGACGGTGGCCGCGTTACGCGGCAGGATCGCAGAGCAGCAGGAATTGGTGCGCACTTTGCAAGAGGAGAACAAGATACTGCATAGGAGGCTGTTGCGGAAGGAGATCGCGACGCCATTGAAGAAGCCGATGTTTTTCAACCCGGTTGAAAATGCGGGGTCGTTTTGCTTGGAGAGCGGCGCTGAAATGGACGATGTGAGTAGATATGTGTGCGTTTGCTCGTCAATATGACTGCAGACTTGTACAAACTGCTGGATTGTACAAACTACTTAACTCCAAATGCGAAAGTAGAACTGGAACTAACGACCTTTAAAGATCCTTTTCTAAGCAGATTCTATTCCGAACCAGCTCATTAGATTTGATTTTATTAGATTGGTTTTGGCGGTTTGAACCGTCAAAACCTACATTCTGGCTATGCCAATGTTATCGATGTGGTCACTGAGCGACCAATGGCTGCAATAACATCTCACATGACGATTCACGCCAAACGATGCGTGTTTTCTGGTTGCTCAGCAGCTAGGCAGATTTTTTTTAATGCGCAACTAGGACTAGTACTCGCTAGTCGCTTTTCATAATCGCCAACTAGAACTACCGGTGGTGCCGGTTAGTCATATCTCAGCACCGAAAAACATATGGCTCGACGCTGTGAACATTCGTGGAATAATGTTTAGTGTCAGGTAGCGATTGACCTTTGCAACATGATCATAAAGCGCTATCTAATGGCTGCATAAATACACACATTTCCCCTACCCTTAATGCCGCAGTTATTAGGCGCTGGCCACTGGCATATTATATAATTCTATCCGTTGTATAGGAATACGTCTTGGATGAAGACGAGGAAGAGGACGATTGTGACCCCACACCCCGGAAAAGGCCCAAGAGAACTAGCGGTAGCGGTTGCTCCTGTAGGAGCTTGAATAATACTTGTAAATGTAAGTGACTCACACTCCGGATCTCCTACTAGGGAATGACTTCTTTGCGACTTTGACTTGCGGTCTCATGCTGCCACGTGCCGTGACTGCGGCCTGCCACTTGACATCAGTGTTGGGGTGACTCGGCACTCGGCGTATCAAAAAATCGAGAGAGACTCTCATACAGTTTTAGTCAATTTTTAATTCATCAAATATTCTACTTTGTAAAGTCACGTGATCAATATTTATCTTTCATTTACTGGATTCCGTTCATCTTTTCAATACATGTCAGTTCCACCATGACAGACAAAACGGTTTCGCCATGCCCTTAACTACATAATGGCCTGTCCGGCACTCATGTGTATAAGACCAAAGTCATTCCTTTCTTGGCAATTTCAATCAGATTTGTTGACAAACTTCCAAATGCTCAAAATTTATTTTCTCTTTCACAAATGCCAATGGTGTATTTATACTTGTATGTGAATTCTGATTGTTTTATGACGGTTCGAGCTGTCAATTGTAACTATTCAGACGCATATTGCGGTTGCGTGAAGAGAAATCGAAAGTGTGGCCCTCGCTGCGGATGTGCTGCTGACTTTTGTACTAACCGTGAAAACTTTAAAGACGACAAGGGCGAAGAGAGTTCCGCCATGAACGTCGACGTCGATTGTGAGTAATATACACAAGTTCAAGTTTCAATCCGAATTCTGAATTCATTTGATTCGCAGAAATCCATGTGAGAACGAACCATATCTGATAATTGACTTGCTAAATTCGCAGTCAATGCGCCTAAATCCCACCGCATTCATTTTATATCCTTATCTTTCCCAAATCTATATCTGATGTTGGCTCAGATTCATCGAGTGAATTTACATTTAAACTCCTGCAATTCTATGTCCTCATTGGACCAAAATGTGTTTGTATTTATTCTGTATCACGGCCATCGAGCTAAGTCAAAATTATTCAAAGGTTGAATGTAAATTCCATGTCCAATTCAGTTAGCCTAGAATTTTGAATCCAAATCTGACCAAATTCGTCAAAGTTATTTCCTGTCAGAATCTATGCCCATCTCAAAGTTGCATCACTGATAATGTGGTATCACAGTTTCGAAAGAAGTGGTCCCAAGCTGTAGGCACTAAAAACAGCTTAAATACGGTGTGTGGCCACGAAAGAATGTCGTGCTCCCTATATTCACAGATGACGATGTAGTTGAAGTAATCCTCTAAGTAGAAGTTGCTGCTACCTGGGCAGGTAAAATCTGTGTTATGAATTACTCTGGTACAGGGGTTCTCAACCTTTTTGTCTTCGCGGACCGCTTTTGGACAGTCATGGACCCCCCGAAGTTTTAGCTCAATTATCGTGCAATCGTCATCTGTGTTGTGCAAATGATAACTGTAGGCTAGTGATAAACAGCGACAAAATGACTTTTCTTGAAAATAACATGATAATATTTTAGTAGAAATTGAGTTGACTTTTATTATTTCAAAGCGAATTCTGCAACTGAATTTCTTGAAATATGTTTTCGTGTCTTGAAATTCCGCGCCTTCGATTTGATATGAACGAATGCCGAAAATCCATTTCCACAAAGATAGTTGGTGGCGAATGTAAATATAACGCTTCCGAAGACACATTTGGGTATGATCGCAACAGTATGGCACCAAAATTGACAAACAAATTTTTTCATGAACATACAACGTCAAGCCTGGTCATTCCTAGCTAGCAGCTCTTCTAAGTTATTGTGGAAAAATGTTTATGTATATCACAGGAGAAAATGGATATTTGTAAACATTTCGAAGTCACCGTGATTGACCTTGCTAGTCCAACATTTCATTTTTTCCATGATCCCCAGCAAAACATCTCTAAACAGCAAAATGTTTGTATATCAGTAGGCTATTGGCAATTGAGCAATTTAAATGAGTCTGTAAAGTAGGGTATTTCATCTCAGCTGGCCATTCTGTTGATGTGAGTTCCGGAGTTTTACTAGTAATGAAGCGAAATTGCCTCATGATCTTCCTAATTGAAAAAAAATACAAATTAGGTTATCAACTATTTTGTACATTTAGAGGCTTCGCGGACCCCCTGAAAATGCTTCGCGGATCCCCGGTTGAGAACCGCTGCTCTAGTAGCTTCACAAATCAGTTTTGATGGAGTACCAAACTACCACTTGTCTGCACCGCATGCCTGTACCATTAATTAAAATCACCATAGATTGCTTGTAATGAAGTACCTCTACTTTTTTGGAGTAGATTTGCCTACTTACGCGCACTACTTGCTCAGATGGATATTCTTTTATAGTAATTCTACTTGAACAGTGTTTGAGGCAAAACTACTCACAGAATTGCGTGAAGTAACTCCTGTATCCTGTAAGCAAATTTTATGCGTCACAGAATGAATCCAAGTTTGCCAACCTGAGAAAGATGGACATGAAACTACTTGCTCTGTTCGGGCCTACATACATTTGCGACCATGAACATTAACGAGACAAGGCTGTGTTCCAATATAACTGATGTTCGTGGGCAGTATTTAATAAGGGTTGCTACATACGACATGCAGCCAGAATTCAAATAACTTGTTGACAACTTTGACCGACCACAGATGTCTGATTGACTTTACCAGCTATTGTTAATGAATTCATTAAAAACTGTTTTTGTATTCTATGCTTTAAACTTAAGTTTACATTAAATACAATTTATTGCTTGTATAGGGTGAGAAATAGCCTACGCGAGTAATGTAGGCCTATATATTCTGTAATCCGGCCCGCCAAGTACTTCATTTTTCCATATCCGTCCCGCCGACCGGAGAAGTTGCCCGTCTCTGCTGTAAGCTGAATACATTATCGAAGATTGCATAGCTTGAACAGCTTTTTGTGTTTGTTTTGGAAAAAACACTTTGCAATTTCGATAACAGCAACGTTGGATTACCTGGTAAAACTATGCCACCTCTCGGCCATATCTACTTACTACTTTTTGTAACTTGAGTAGTACTTGGACCTTTTATTTTCCTATAGGTAAAGTAGTTTGCATGTCTTCGAAATTTCTACTTCTCATTGAATAGAAGTTTACGGTGTTACTTCTGTCTGTCAAGCATACATGTGTGTCTTCATGCACATTGCACAGTCTCGCATGTCGTTTTGCCAAAGTGTTCAAATGTAGTTCAATCGCATTTTGACTTTATTTCTTCGTCAGTAACTGCGATCACGATCACGGGATATTGTGTTTCAAACCGATTTCATTTCCGTGTTTTCAGACGAAGCGAACACTACGTTCGACGTTAAAACAGTCGTGAATCTCTGTGACGAGTCGAAGTTGTCAACAAAGCCAGATTACTTCAGCCCAACAAACAAAGAAAACCATCGCGACATCATCCCCCGTACACTGCTGGAGAAATCAGAACGAACCACGGCGGGAAATGGGGAATATAAGCCGTTTTATTTCAGCTCACCGCTGCACGACGCAAATTAACGCGGCATGCTGACTTGTCGCTTCAACTTTTTTTTTTTTTTTTGTCGTCGTGGTTGAGAGTACGATTCCGGATGCTCTGTCGTGATCTACTAAATTTTTCTTCATCTTGTTATTTATACAAAATCTCAATTGTCCTCTTCTGAAATCATATAGATTCGCGTTTGTTGTTTATTAATGTGTTCGTGCATAGTGTTTTGCCGTTTGTATTTGTCGCATCGTCACAATGAAAGTCGGCTTGATTGCTTCCATAGCCTCCAATCGCATTCTGTTCGCGTATCCGTACAACGAGATTGAACTCGACTATGATTTGAAAGTAGAAGGGTAGTCATTGCCTCAACATATGTAACATTGTGAAACTCGTGTGTGAAGATGTGATATTTTTCTGCCAAAGAATTCTCTGCGTTGCAACTAGGCCTTACTGTTTTGTACCATGGATCTTGAGGCTCTCCAGTCTTCATTGATACTTCTTAACCTTGCACAATTGTGGGCGTGGCTTGAAATTTAATTAAATACGTCTGCACAATATTGAAGCCTTGCTGGTATGCGGGGGACTGGTCTGTGTGAGAGTTTAGGTAAAATCATTGTTCAAATGCCAGTGCAGCAAGGATCAGAAAATCTTGCTCTCTATACGCATTGCCAGTTATGCTATTTTAAATACAGATAATATTCAATTCTAATCTGAAAGTCAGGGATAGGTGAGAAGTAAGACAAATTTTGTGCGTTACAGAATGAATCAAGTTTTCCAACATGAGAAAGATGGTCATGAAACTATCTGTTCTGGTCTACATACATTTGCGAGCAATGTTCCCTCTAGTTTTTGACGAGTCCGCGCGCACTCACCAACTCACTGCGCGGTCCCTTGGACAACACTGCGTAACGATAAAATGAGGTCATCATTTCGGTTTTTTTTTTGCGCGGCCTAGATTTTCTGTGCGCAGAGAGACCGTGTCAGCACTGCGCAGCTTGGGGGGAACATTGTTTGCGATCAAACATTTTTGACCATGATCATCAATAAGACAAGGCTACGTTCCAATATAACTGATGCTCGCGTGCAGTATTTACTAATGGTTTCTGCATCTGGCATTCAGCAAAGTTCAAGAAACTGTATGACAACTTTGATCGACCAAAGACGTCTGATTGACTTCAACAACTATTGGAGCACATTTAGGTTAGAAAAATTCAATAAATACTGTTTATGGCCCCTATGCTTCAACACGATTTATTCATTGTATAGGTCAGGGGCGGGCAACATACGGCCCGCGGACAGTTTTCCGTCTTACATGATAATGGCCCGCGGCCCCAGTCTTCTGACATTCCCCACTACTTGCTTACTACATCAAATTTTAGTGACTGTGTGTTACTATGCACATGTATGCGCAGCGAGCGAAGGTGGAGCTTACGCGTAAGTTCGTCGAAGCGGGAAGACTTGCATTATCGGCATTTACGATGTACTCAACCCTAATGTCATTTGTGGTAATCATGGTGTTTGTCAACTATAATGGTCATTTACACCAGGCCGATATTTCTTATTTTGGATTCCGTAACGTCGACTTGTAGCACGGAACACTTCCTGGCTTTTGTAACACACCGCTTATACCAGGGGTTGCCAACTCAAAACGGGTCGCGGGCCACTGTCAAATTCCGTAAAGGCCGTGGGCGGGATAAAATAGGCCACACAGTTGAACAACCACGCTATCTCGTCACCTACTAGACCAGTGGTTCTCAACCGGGGGTTCGCGGACCTCCGGGGTCCGCGAAACCTCTAAATTTGTAAAGTGATTGCAAACCTGATTCTTATTTTTAAATAGGAAAAGCATGAGACAGTTTCGTTTCAAAATTGCTCAAACTTTAGGACCCACATCCTTAAAATGTTCGTCCGAGATCAAATATCCGGCAGTGATTACTCATTTTATTCTCAAATTACCAATAGCCTGCCGACGCAAACATATTGCTGTTTAGAGATGTTTTGGTGGGGTTTGTGGAAAAATAAAATGTTGGAGATGGCATTTTGGATTTGGAGTTATCAGTCTCAGCAAATTAGTGGAGTTGCCAGTCTCAGCATATTAGTAAACAGTCGTTTGAAATAGAAAATCCTGAAATTTTTTCCCAATCTGTCCCAATGAAGGAATTGGAACCTCATCACGAAATCCATTGTGTCCTGAGATATAACCACTAAATAACTTCAATATGAGATGCAAGATAGAAATGACCAGACTGGACGTGATATGTACAGCAAAAACTCATACCAAAAGCTGTCGTCGGAAGCGTTACGCGTTAATATTATATTCGCCACCAATATATATTTGCGAAAATGGATTTTCGGCGCTTGCTCATATCTAATCGAAAACGCGGATTTTCAAGACAATGAATACAGCTGAAAATAAAAGTCTACCCAATTTCTACATATAGTATGATGTTATTTTCAAGAAAAGTCATTGTGTGGATGTTTATCACTATAGACACAAGACAGGAGACAGATAACGGTTGCGCGATAATTGATCTAATTTTGAACGAAAACTTGCGGGGGTCCGTGGCGGTCCAGAACGAGTCCGCAAAGACAAAAAGGTTGAGAACCACTGTACTAAACCCTAATGAATTGATGTCTCGGTAAATTTGGGGTACTGGGCTTATCGAACGCCTTGAAATCCTAATTAAGGATTGCACCGTGTGTTGATTGGTCAGAGATAAGCAGACATGGTGGTGCCTGTATGACAATGCTGTTCTCAAATCCACATTGTCTTCGTCATTATTGGCGAGAAATCGCTTTGAAGTTACATGGTTGTCGTTAAAATACATTCATTATATACGATTTATTCCTTGTATATTTGGATAAATGGGCGAATAATGTATCGATTCAGCGATCCGGCCCGCCAAGTACTCAATTTTCCTATATCCGGCCCGCCGACTGGAGAAGTTGCCCGCCCCTGGTATAGGTGGATAATTACGCGATTATTGTATCGATTTTGTATTCTGGCTCGCCAAGTACTTCATTTTCCCCAATCAGGCCCGCCGACCGTAGAAGTTGCCCGCCCCTGGCCTAGGTTATAGTACAGTTACGACAGCTGCACTGGCCAATAATTCTTTTTCATGTACTGTGGCTGATTTGATAATAAGTATACATGGATGAAAGGGGTTAGCGCGAACGCAGACCCAACATTTTCGGTTTCCCTGTGTCACATCGCTGTTGTAGTTCTATCCTTCTTTAGTTTTTGCTTATTCCACCTGCGCTGAGTTTGTAGGTGATTCTTGCTTGTGTCTTTCTGTATGTTGCCCATAATTTCTTCTGCTTGTGGTTCGTGTTCTTGCCCGTCTCCTTTTGCATGCACGAGCAACGAGCATATATAGAGAAGGCCTAAGGCTATAGCCTACGACAAGTTGTAGATAGGGTTGCATTTAAAAAAAATAGCTGTTTAAAAGACTTTGCTCAAAACATGTTTTAAACTAGGGGTCGCCAACTCAAAAGTGGTCGTGGGCCATTTTTCAAATGTCGTAGCAGCCGCGGGCCGCATGAATTCAACGTCAATATAAAATAGGTAACCACGTTTTAAAACTCTACGTCAGTACAACGCTGTGCTACCTAACACAAGCGATTGGCATAGTGATAACACAAAAGAAGTAATATTTTATTAAAGAGATACAAATACCACAGAAAATCATTATTATCAATTTCATTTAATTTCAACTCTGTGCTCCACACAATACCTGGAAAAGCTTTTCAGAAACTAAGGAATCGATATTGGGGCTAGCTAGACACGTTACCTACTGAAAGACCATCTCCACGTATAAAGCTTGATCTTGTGAGGAAGCCTTAAGTCAGAAATTCCCAAACTCTTTTAGGCACGCTCCCCGTTATGACACTGAATTTCGCGCCCCCCTTATCGTCATATCACAAAATACAACCCGAATGCTAGTGATCCCAATGGATATAGTTTGATGGCATGTAAGGTTATGACTGTAGATGAGAGAATTATACATAATATGAATTCCGGACTAGACACAGAGCAAAATTCATGAATCTGAGGGATATCGCGCAATGCGCGAAAAAAACTTCAGTAGACAGCAGCTTCGCGTCCCCTTCATATGCTCTCAATCCCCAGTTTGAGAAACACTGCCCTATAAGCCGTTTCCTAAGCGTCTCGGACTTGGCAGTGTTTGGGCCATTGCACGTCCAGGCTATATATAGCCATTCATATCGGCTGATTCTTACTCGATGGAATGCTGTTGCCATCGCCAAAACCGTTTTAGCTAGTGACGAACAGTGATGTTGGGCAAAAAAATAGCTTAATTTTAAAGAACAACAACAATATGATGAAATTAGTATATTTCAGCATTTCAATATGGTTTTTCAGCTTTCTTCCGAAATCTCAAATCAAGTTCCGGGCCGCAAAATATGACCTCGCGGGCCGCGTGTTGGATTGAGATAAACAGTGTTTTAAACAAACGCCTTTAAAAAAAATCGTTTTTTTAATGAGTTGCTAAATTATGCCATAATTCTGTAAATAATTTCTAAAAAACACGTTGTATGAGCCTACAGACAAATCCCACCCGACATTGCCGACGTACAAGATATGGGATGGTTGGAACCCACAAAATAGTCGGTTCAACAGCTATAGTACGTAGATATTTCGTCACACGAGCTATATATACCCAATGTTTTCAAATGTCAATGTGAATCCACTATGACATCAGAATTGAATATTTTAGCCGTGACGGATTAAAAAAACAGTAAAAAACATGTTTTAAACAAGGGCCTGGTTTTAAAGAAGTTTGTTTTAAATGCAAACCTACGTCTAGATTACTTTCATAACTGACTGTCAGCAATTCTCGGCGCAATTCAGGTGCTTACCAAAATACATGAAGTGTGTAGGATCAGTTCAGGAGAGCTACGGAAAAGGCCTACTAACCGCTAATCGTGAAATCTTACCCAGAAACAGACACTATAACGATGTAAAGGTCAGACGCCATTGCTATATCGCAGGTCTACGAACACAAATCGAGGTGTAGGCCAACTCAAAACGTGTTATATGGCCAGTGGCCACGTTCGTTCCAAAGGGGGAAAATAAATCAACAAACCAAGTATTTGATATATTTATAATAATCAGCGGCTTTGCGAGAATGCATGTAAGTGAGTGTCGTTACGAGAGCCGCTGGCCACGAATTCTTTTCCATGCACTGTGAGCTATTTAATTAGTATGGTTGGATGGAAAGGGTTAGCGCGAACGCAGACCCCACTACCAGAAATTACACGACCGAGTTACCCACATTTGGGGTAATCGCCGAGGTCAACCAAGCCGAAGTGCAATGACTAGGCCTCGCCCGGGCAGAACCGCCTTTTTGATCATGGTTCACTGCCTCGTCAGGTAAGTATGAGTTTTCCAGAAATTTATTGACACCCAATTTCATACAAAAAAATAAATATTGTGGTGAGCACGCTCTCCACATATGCATAAATGCATTCACCAAGTGCGCTTTGAATCGCCGAAGCAAAATGAAATAGTTTCTACTAGACGCGAACGCCAAATATGATTGGGACGTCATCGATGATATTGGACTGACTGCGGCGTCCAATTGCGAATTCCACCGTCCATTCCTTGCTTAAAAGTGCGATAATTATTATCTTGTGTTTTATGGTCATCTCCATGGTGCTCTGATATTCGCTTTGCCAATAAAGAGCCGGTATAGGATTACAGAAGCGTGACATAGCAATGCAAAGTTTTCACAGCTACAAAAGCAAGGCATATAGGGAAAGCCTATTGTAGATTAATTTCTGATCTGCCGACTATCATCAATTCTCGCCACAATCCAGGCGCTTATCGAAATACATGAAGTGTATATGATCAGTTCAGGAGAGCTAGGTGAAAAAGAAATTAGGCTCGCACTATACGGAAAAGGCCTACTAACCGCTAATCGTGAAATCTTACCCAGAAACAGACACTATAACGATGTAAAGGTCAGACGCCATTGCTATATCGCAGGTCCACGAGAACAAATCGAGGTGTAGGCCAACTCAAAACGTGTTATATGGCCACGTTCGTTCCGAGGGGGAAAATAAATCAACAAACCAAGTATTTGGTATATTTATTATAATCAGCGGCTTTGCGAGAATGCATGTAAGTGAGGGTCGTTACGAGAGCCGCCGGCCGCGAATTCTTTTCCGTGCACTGTGAGCTATTTAATTAGTATGGTTGGTTGGATGGAAAGGGTTAGCGCGAACGCAGACCCCACTACCAGAAATAACACGACCGAGCTACCCACATTTGGGGTAATCGCCGAGGTCAACCAAGCCGAAGTGCAATGGCTAGGCCTCGCCCGGGCAGAACCGCCTTTTTGATCATGGTTCACTGCCTCGTCAGGTAAGTATGAGTTTTCCAGAAATTTATTGACACCCAATTTCATACAACAAAATAAATATTGTGGTGAGCACGCTCTCCACATATGCATAAATGCATTCACCAAGTGCGCTTTGAATAGCCGAAGCAAAATGAAATAGTTTCTACTAGACGCGAACGCCAAATATGATTGGGACGTCATCGATGATATTGGACTGACTGCGGCGTCCAATTGCGAATTCCACCGTCCATTCCTTGCTTAAAAGTGCGATAATCATTATCTTGCGGTTTATGGTCATCTCCATGGTGCTCTGATATTCGCTTTGCCAATAAAGAGCCGGTATAGGATTACAGAAGCGTGACATAGCAATGCAAAGTTTTCACAGCTACAAAAGCGAGGAATATAGGGAAAGCCTATTGTAGATTAATTTCTGATCTGCCGACTGTCATCAATTCTCGCCACAATCCAGGCGCTTATCGAAATACATGAAGTGTATATGATCAGTTCAGGAGAGCTA
Organism: Botryllus schlosseri; assembly: GCF_051294905.1. NCBI lineage: Eukaryota > Metazoa > Chordata > Ascidiacea > Stolidobranchia > Styelidae > Botryllus > Botryllus schlosseri. The sequence continues at coordinate 28,895,423 of NC_137237.1, read as the reverse complement.
GGTGAAAAAGAAATTAGGCTCGCACTATACGGAAAAGGCCTACTAACCGCTAATCGTTAAATCTTACCCAGAAACAGACACTGTAACAGGGGTGGGCAACACACGGCCCACGGGCCGGATCCGGCCCGCGAAGGGATTTTGTCCGGCCCGCGGACGGTTTTCCGTCTTACATCATAATGTGGCCCGCGACCCCAGTCTGTCGAGATCCCCCACTACTTGCATACTACGTCAAATTTAAGTGACTGTATATTATTATATACGTGTGTGCGCATCGTTGCGAGAGTGGAGCATACGCGTAAGTTCGTCGAAGCGAGAAGACTTGCATTATCGGCATTTGCGATATGCACTCAACCCTAATGTCGTCTGTGGTAATCATGATTTTTGTCGACTACAATGGTCATTTACACCAGACTGATATATTTCTTATTTTCGATTCTGCAACCGCCGACTTGTAGCACGCCACACTTCTAGGCTTTTGTAAGGCACCGCATATTCCAGGGGTCGCCATCTCAAAACGGGTCACAGGCCAGTTTTCAAATTTTGTAGAAAACGCGGGCCGTATGAATTCAATATTCGAGATTATTTACGCCACACAGTTGAACAACGACGCTATCACGGCATCTACTCAACCCTAATGAATTGATATCTTGGTAAATTAGGGTTACCGGGATCATCGAACGACTTGAAATCTTAACTAGGGATTGCACCGTGTGTTGATTGATCAGAGTGAAGCAGACATGGCGGCGCCTGTATGACAATGTTATTCTCAAATCCACACTGTCCTCGCCATTATCGGAGAAATGGCTTTGAAGCGACATTGCTGTCGTTAAAATACATTTATTAAATACGATTTATTCCTTGTATATGTGGATAAATGGGCAAATAATGTGTCGATTCAGCAATCCGGCCCGCCAAGTACCTAATTTTCCTCTATCCGGCCCGCCGACTGGAGAAGCTGCCAGCCCCTGCACTATAACGATGTAAAGGTCAGACGCCATTGCTATATCGCAGGTCCACGAGAACAAATCGAGGTGTAGGCCAACTCAAAACGTGTTATATGGCCACGTTCGTTCCGAGGGGGAAAATAAATCAACAAACCAAGTATTTGGTTTATTTATAATAATCAGCGGCTTTGCGAGAATGCATGTAAGTGAGTGTCGTTACGAGAGCCGCTGGCCACGAATTCTTTTCCGTGCACTGTGAGCTATTTAATTAGTATGGTTGGTTGGATGGAAAGGGTTAGCGCGAACGCAGACCCCACTACCAGAAATTACACGACCGAGTTACCCACATTTGGGGTAATCGCCGAGGTCAACCAAGCCGAAGTGCAATGGCTAGGCCTCGCCCGGGCAGAACCGCCTTTTTGATCATGGTTCACTGCCTCGTCAGGTAAGTATGAGTTTTCCAGAAATTTATTGACACCCAATTTCATACAACAAAATAAATATTGTGGTGAGCACGCTCTCCACATATGCATAAATGCATTCACCAAGTGCGCTTTGAATCGCCGAAACAAAATGAAATAGTTTCTACTAGACGCGAACGCCAAATATGATTGGGACGTCATCGATGATATTGGACGCCTCCACCGTCCATTCCTTGCTCAAAAGCGCGATAATCATTATCTTGCGTGTTATGGTCATCTCCATGGTGCTCTGATATTCGCTTTGGCAATAAAGAGCCGGTATAGGATTACAGAAGCGTGACATAGCAATGCAAAGTTTTCACAGCTACAAAAGCGAGGCATATAAGGAAAGCCTATTGTAGATTAATTTCTGATCTGCCGACTGTCATCAATTCTCGCCACAATCCAGGCGCTTATCGAAATACATGAAGTGTATATGATCAGTTCAGGAGAGCTAGGTGAAAAAGAAATTAGGCTCGCACTATACGGAAAAGGCCTACTAACCGCTAATCGTGAAATCTTACCCAGAAACAGACACTATAACGATGTAAAGGTCAGACGCCATTGCTATATCGCAGGTCCACGAGAACAAATTGAGGTGTAGGCCAACTCAAAACGTGTTATATGGCCACGTTCGTTCCGAGGGGGAAAATAAATCAACAAACCAAGTATTTGGTATATTTATTATAATCAGCGGCTTTGCGAGAATGCATGTAAGTGAGGGTCGTTACGAGAGCCGCCGGCCACGAATTCTTTTCCGTGCACTGTGAGCTATTTAATTAGTATGGTTGGTTGGATGGAAAGGGTTAGCGCGAACGCAGACCCCACTACCAGAAATTACACGACCGAGTTACCCACATTTGGGGTAATCGCCGAGGTCAACCAAGCCGAAGTGCAATGGCTAGTCCTCGCCCGGACAGATCCGCCTTTCGTTCATGGTTCACTGCCTCGTCAGGTAAGTATGAGTTTTCCAGAAATTTATTGACACCCAATTTCATACAAAAAAATAAATATTGTGGTGAGCACGCTCTCCACATATGCATAAATGCATTCACCAAGTGCGCTTTGAATAGCCGAAGCAAAATGAAATAGTTTCTACTAGACGCGAACGCCAAATATGATTGGGACGTCATCGATGATATTGGACTGACTGCGGCGTCCAATTGCGAATTCCACCGTCCATTCCTTGCCTAAAAGTGTGATAATCATTATCTTGCGGTTTATGGTCATCTCCATGGTGCTGTGATATTCGCTTTGCCAATAAAGAGCCGGTATAGGATTACAGAAGCGTGACATAGCAATGCAAAGTTTTCACAGCTACAAAAGCGAGGAATATAGGGAAAGCCTATTGTAGATTAATTTCTGATCTGCCGACTGTCATCAATTCTCGCCACAATCCAGGCGCTTATCGAAATACATGAAGTGTATATGATCAGTTCAGGAGAGCTAGGTGAAAAAGAAATTAGGCTCGCACTATACGGAAAAGGCCTACTAACCGCTAATCGTGAAATCTTACCCAGAAACAGACACTATAACGATGTAAAGGTCAGACGCCATTGCTATATCGCAGGTCCACGAGAACAAATCGAGGTGTAGGCCAACTCAAAACGTGTTATATGGCCACGTTCGTTCCGAGGGGGAAAATAAATCAACAAACCAAGTATTTGGTATATTTATTATAATCAGCGGCTTTGCGAGAATGCATGTAAGTGAGGGTCGTTACGAGAGCCGCCGGCCGCTAATTCTTTTCCGTGCACTGCGAGCTATTTAATTAGTATGGTTGGTTGGATGGAAAGGGTTAGCGCGAACGCAGACCCCACTACCAGAAATAACACGACCGAGTTACCCACATTTGGGGTAATCGCCGAGGTCAACCAAGCCGAAGTGCAATGGCTAGGCCTCGCCCGGGCAGAACCGCCTTTTTGATCATGGTTCACTGCCTCGTCAGGTAAGTATGAGTTTTCCAGAAATTTATTGACACCCAATTTCATACAACAAAATAAATATTGTGGTGAGCACGCTCTCCACATATGCATAAATGCATTCACCAAGTGCGCTTTGAATAGCCGAAGCAAAATGAAATAGTTTCTACTAGACGCGAACGCCAAATATGATTGGGACGTCATCGATGATATTGGACTGACTGCGGCGTCCAATTGCGAATTCCACCGTCCATTCCTTGCTTAAAAGTGTGATAATCATTATCTTGCGGTTTATGGTCATCTCCATGGTGCTGTGATATTCGCTTTGCCAATAAAGAGCCGGTATAGGATTACAGAAGCGTGACATAGCAATGCAAAGTTTTCACAGCTACAAAAGCGAGGAATATAGGGAAAGCCTATTGTAGATTAATTTCTGATCTGCCGACTGTCATCAATTCTCGCCACAATCCAGGCGCTTATCGAAATACATGAAGTGTATATGATCAGTTCAGGAGAGCTAGGTGAAAAAGAAATTAGGCTCGCACTATACGGAAAAGGCCTACTAACCGCTAATCGTTAAATCTTACCCAGAAACAGACACTATAACAGGGGTGGGCAACACACGGCCCGCGGGCCGGATCCGGCCCGCGAAGGGATTTTGTCCGGCCCGCGGACGGTTTTCCGTCTTACATGATAATGTGGCCCGCGACCCCAGTCTGTCGAGATCCCCCACTACTTGCATACTACGTCAAATTTAAGTGACTGTATATTATTATATACGTGTGTGCGCATCGTTGCGAGAGTGGAGCATACGCGTAAGTTCGTCGAAGCGAGAAGACTTGCATTATCGGCATTTGCGATATGCACTCAACCCTAATGTCGTCTGTGGGAATCATGATTTTTGTCGACTACAATGGTCATTTACACCAGACTGATATATTTCTTATTTTCGATTCTGCAACCGCCGACTTGTAGCACGCCACACTTCTAGGCTTTTGTAAGGCACCGCATATTCCAGGGGTCGCCATCTCAAAACGGGTCACAGGCCAGTTTTCAAATTTTGTAGAAAACGCGGGCCGTATGAATTAAATATTCGAGATTATTTACGCCACACCGTTGAACAACGACGCTATCACGGCACCTACTCAACCCTAATGAATTGATATCTTGGTAAATTAGGGTTACCGGGGTCATCGAACAACTTGAAATCTTAACTAGGGATTGCACCGTGTGTTGATTGATCAGAGTGAAGCAGACATGGCGGCGCCTGTATGATAATGTTATTCTCAAATCCACACTGTCCTCGCCATTATCGGAGAAATGGCTTTGAAGCGACATTGCTGTCGTTAAAATACATTTATTAAATACGATTTATTCCTTGTATATGTGGATAAATGGGCGAATAATGTGTCGATTCAGCAATCCGGCCCGCCAAGTACCTAATTTTCCTCTATCCGGCCCGCCGACTGGAGAAGCTGCCAGCCCCTGCACTATAACGATGTAAAGGTCAGACGCCATTGCTATATCGCAGGTCCACGAGAACAAATCGAGGTGTAGGCCAACTCAAAACGTGTTATATGGCCACGTTCGTTCCGAGGGGGAAAATAAATCAACAAACCAAGTATTTGGTTTATTTATAATAATCAGCGGCTTTGCGAGAATGCATGTAAGTGAGTCTCGTTACGAGAGCCGGTGGCCACGAATTCTTTTCCGTGCACTGTGAGCTATTTAATTAGTATGGTTGGTTGGATGGAAAGGGTTAGCGCGAACGCAGACCCCACTACCAGAAATTACACGACCGAGTTACCCACATTTGGGGTAATCGCCGAGGTCAACCAAGCCGAAGTGCAATGGCTAGGCCTCGCCCGGGCAGATCCGCCTTTCGTTCATGGTTCACTGCCTCGTCAGGTAAGTATGAGTTTTCCAGAAATTTATTGACACCCAATTTCATACAAAAAAATAAATATTGTGGTGAGCACGCTCTCCACATATGCATAAATGCATTCACCAAGTGCGCTTTGAATCGCCGAAGCAAAATGAAATAGTTTCTACTAGACGCGAACGCCAAATATGATTGGGACGTCATCGATGATATTGGACTGACTGCGGCGTCCAATTGCGAATTCCACCGTCCATTCCTTGCTTAAAAGTGCGATAATCATTATCTTGCGGTTTATGGTCATCTCCATGGTGCTCTGATATTCGCTTTGCCAATAAAGAGCCGGTATAGGATTACAGAAGCGTGACATAGCAATGCAAAGTTTTCACAGCTACAAAAGCGAGGCATATAGGGAAAGCCTATTGTAGATTAATTTCTGATCTGCCGACTGTCATCAATTCTCGCCACAATCCAGGCGCTTATCGAAATACATGAAGTGTATATGATCAGTTCAGGAGAGCTAGGTGAAAAAGAAATTAGGCTCGCACTATACGGAAAAGGCCTACTAACCGCTAATCGTTAAATCTTACCCAGAAACAGACACTATAACAGGGGTGGGCAACATACGGCCCGCGGGCCGGATCCGGCCCGCGGACGGTTTTCCGTCTTACATGATAATGTGGCCGCGACCCCAGTCTGTCGAGATCCCCCACTACTTGCATACTACGTCAAATTTAAGTGACTGTATATTATTATATACGTGTGTGCGCATCGTTGCGAGAGTGGAGCATACGCGTAAGTTCGTCGAAGCGAGAAGACTTGCATTATCGGCATTTGCGATATGCACTCAACCCTAATGTCGTCTGTGGGAATCATGATTTTTGTCGACTACAATGGTCATTTACACCAGACTGATATATTTCTTATTTTCGATTCTGCAACCGCCGACTTGTAGCACGCCACACTTCTAGGCTTTTGTAAGGCACCGCATATTCCAGGGGTCGCCATCTCAAAACGGGTCACAGGCCAGTTTTCAAATTTTGTAGAAAACGCGGGCCGTATGAATTAAATATTCGAGATTATTTACGCCACACCGTTGAACAACGACGCTATCACGGCACCTACTCAACCCTAATGAATTGATATCTTGGTAAATTAGGGTTACCGGGGTCATCGAACGACTTGAAATCTTAACTAGGGATTGCACCGTGTGTTGATTGATCAGAGTGAAGCAGACATGGCGGCGCCTGTATGATAATGTTATTCTCAAATCCACACTGTCCTCGCCATTATCGGAGAAATGGCTTTGAAGCGACATTGCTGTCGTTAAAATACATTTATTAAATACGATTTATTCCTTGTATATGTGGATAAATGGGCGAATAATGTGTCGATTCAGCAATCCGGCCCGCCAAGTACCTAATTTTCCTCTATCCGGCCCGCCGACTGGAGAAGCTGCCAGCCCCTGCACTATAACGATGTAAAGGTCAGACGCCATTGCTATATCGCAGGTCCACGAGAACAAATCGAGGTGTAGGCCAACTCAAAACGTGTTATATGGCCACGTTCGTTCCGAGGGGGAAAATAAATCAACAAACCAAGTATTTGGTATATTTATTATAATCAGCGGCTTTGCGAGAATGCATGTAAGTGAGGGTCGTTACGAGAGCCGCCGGCCGCGAATTCTTTTCCGTGCACTGTGAGCTATTTAATTAGTATGGTTGGTTGGATGGAAAGGGTTAGCGCGAACGCAGACCCCACTACCAGAAATAACACGACCGAGTTACCCACATTTGGGGTAATCGCCGAGGTCAACCAAGCCGAAGTGCAATGGCTAGGCCTCGCCCGGGCAGAACCGCCTTTTTGATCATGGTTCACTGCCTCGTCAGGTAAGTATGAGTTTTCCAGAAATTTATTGACACCCAATTTCATACAACAAAATAAATATTGTGGTGAGCACGCTCTCCACATATGCATAAATGCATTCACCAAGTGCGCTTTGAATAGCCGAAGCAAAATGAAATAGTTTCTACTAGACGCGAACGCCAAATATGATTGGGACGTCATCGATGATATTGGACTGACTGCGGCGTCCAATTGCGAATTCCACCGTCCATTCCTTGCTTAAAAGTGCGATAATCATTATCTTGCGGTTTATGGTCATCTCCATGGTGCTCTGATATTCGCTTTGCCAATAAAGAGCCGGTATAGGATTACAGAAGCGTGACATAGCAATGCAAAGTTTTCACAGCTACAAAAGCGAGGAATATAGGGAAAGCCTATTGTAGATTAATTTCTGATCTGCCGACTGTCATCAATTCTCGCCACAATCCAGGCGCTTATCGAAATACATGAAGTGTATATGATCAGTTCAGGAGAGCTAGGTGAAAAAGAAATTAGGCTCGCACTATACGGAAAAGGCCTACTAACCGCTAATCGTGAAATCTTACCCAGAAACAGACACTATAACGATGTAAAGGTCAGACGCCATTGCTATATCGCAGGTCCACGAGAACAAATCGAGGTGTAGGCCAACTCAAAACGTGTTATATGGCCACGTTCGTTCCGAGGGGGAAAATAAATCAACAAACCAAGTATTTGGTATATTTATTTCTTCGTCAGTAACTGCGATCACGATCACGGGATATTGTGTTTCAAACCGATTTCATTTCCGTGTTTTCAGACGAAGCGAACACTACGTTCGACGTTAAAACAGTCGTGAATCTCTGTGACGAGTCGAAGTTGTCAACAAAGCCAGATTACTTCAGCCCAACAAACAAAGAAAACCATCGCGACATCATCCCCCGTACACTGCTGGAGAAATCAGAACGAACCACGGCGGGAAATGGGGAATATAAGCCGTTTTATTTCAGCTCACCGCTGCACGACGCAAATTAACGCGGCATGCTGACTTGTCGCTTCAACTTTTTTTTTTTTTTTTGTCGTCGTGGTTGAGAGTACGATTCCGGATGCTCTGTCGTGATCTACTAAATTTTTCTTCATCTTGTTATTTATACAAAATCTCAATTGTCCTCTTCTGAAATCATATAGATTCGCGTTTGTTGTTTATTAATGTGTTCGTGCATAGTGTTTTGCCGTTTGTATTTGTCGCATCGTCACAATGAAAGTCGGCTTGATTGCTTCCATAGCCTCCAATCGCATTCTGTTCGCGTATCCGTACAACGAGATTGAACTCGACTATGATTTGAAAGTAGAAGGGTAGTCATTGCCTCAACATATGTAACATTGTGAAACTCGTGTGTGAAGATGTGATATTTTTCTGCCAAAGAATTCTCTGCGTTGCAACTAGGCCTTACTGTTTTGTACCATGGATCTTGAGGCTCTCCAGTCTTCATTGATACTTCTTAACCTTGCACAATTGTGGGCGTGGCTTGAAATTTAATTAAATACGTCTGCACAATATTGAAGCCTTGCTGGTATGCGGGGGACTGGTCTGTGTGAGAGTTTAGGTAAAATCATTGTTCAAATGCCAGTGCAGCAAGGATCAGAAAATCTTGCTCTCTATACGCATTGCCAGTTATGCTATTTTAAATACAGATAATATTCAATTCTAATCTGAAAGTCAGGGATAGGTGAGAAGTAAGACAAATTTTGTGCGTTACAGAATGAATCAAGTTTTCCAACATGAGAAAGATGGTCATGAAACTATCTGTTCTGGTCTACATACATTTGCGAGCAATGTTCCCTCTAGTTTTTGACGAGTCCGCGCGCACTCACCAACTCACTGCGCGGTCCCTTGGACAACACTGCGTAACGATAAAATGAGGTCATCATTTCGGTTTTTTTTTTGCGCGGCCTAGATTTTCTGTGCGCAGAGAGACCGTGTCAGCACTGCGCAGCTTGGGGGGAACATTGTTTGCGATCAAACATTTTTGACCATGATCATCAATAAGACAAGGCTACGTTCCAATATAACTGATGCTCGCGTGCAGTATTTACTAATGGTTTCTGCATCTGGCATTCAGCAAAGTTCAAGAAACTGTATGACAACTTTGATCGACCAAAGACGTCTGATTGACTTCAACAACTATTGGAGCACATTTAGGTTAGAAAAATTCAATAAATACTGTTTATGGCCCCTATGCTTCAACACGATTTATTCATTGTATAGGTCAGGGGCGGGCAACATACGGCCCGCGGACAGTTTTCCGTCTTACATGATAATGGCCCGCGGCCCCAGTCTTCTGACATTCCCCACTACTTGCTTACTACATCAAATTTTAGTGACTGTGTGTTACTATGCACATGTATGCGCAGCGAGCGAAGGTGGAGCTTACGCGTAAGTTCGTCGAAGCGGGAAGACTTGCATTATCGGCATTTACGATGTACTCAACCCTAATGTCATTTGTGGTAATCATGGTGTTTGTCAACTATAATGGTCATTTACACCAGGCCGATATTTCTTATTTTGGATTCCGTCACCTACTAGACCAGTGGTTCTCAACCGGGGGTTCGCGGACCTCCGGGGTCCGCGAAACCTCTAAATTTGTAAAGTGATTGCAAACCTGATTCTTATTTTTAAATAGGAAAAGCATGAGACAGTTTCGTTTCAAAATTGCTCAAACTTTAGGACCCACATCCTTAAAATGTTCGTCCGAGATCAAATATCCGGCAGTGATTACTCATTTTATTCTCAAATTACCAATAGCCTGCCGACGCAAACATATTGCTGTTTAGAGATGTTTTGGTGGGGTTTGTGGAAAAATAAAATGTTGGAGATGGCATTTTGGATTTGGAGTTATCAGTCTCAGCAAATTAGTGGAGTTGCCAGTCTCAGCATATTAGTAAACAGTCGTTTGAAATAGAAAATCCTGAAATTTTTTCCCAATCTGTCCCAATGAAGGAATTGGAACCTCATCACGAAATCCATTGTGTCCTGAGATATAACCACTAAATAACTTCAATATGAGATGCAAGATAGAAATGACCAGACTGGACGTGATATGTACAGCAAAAACTCATACCAAAAGCTGTCGTCGGAAGCGTTACGCGTTAATATTATATTCGCCACCAATATATATTTGCGAAAATGGATTTTCGGCGCTTGCTCATATCTAATCGAAAACGCGGATTTTCAAGACAATGAATACAGCTGAAAATAAAAGTCTACCCAATTTCTACATATAGTATGATGTTATTTTCAAGAAAAGTCATTGTGTGGATGTTTATCACTATAGACACAAGACAGGAGACAGATAACGGTTGCGCGATAATTGATCTAATTTTGAACGAAAACTTGCGGGGGTCCGTGGCGGTCCAGAACGAGTCCGCAAAGACAAAAAGGTTGAGAACCACTGTACTAAACCCTAATGAATTGATGTCTCGGTAAATTTGGGGTACTGGGCTTATCGAACGCCTTGAAATCCTAATTAAGGATTGCACCGTGTGTTGATTGGTCAGAGATAAGCAGACATGGTGGTGCCTGTATGACAATGCTGTTCTCAAATCCACATTGTCTTCGTCATTATTGGCGAGAAATCGCTTTGAAGTTACATGGTTGTCGTTAAAATACATTCATTATATACGATTTATTCCTTGTATATTTGGATAAATGGGCGAATAATGTATCGATTCAGCGATCCGGCCCGCCAAGTACTCAATTTTCCTATATCCGGCCCGCCGACTGGAGAAGTTGCCCGCCCCTGGTATAGGTGGATAATTACGCGATTATTGTATCGATTTTGTATTCTGGCTCGCCAAGTACTTCATTTTCCCCAATCAGGCCCGCCGACCGTAGAAGTTGCCCGCCCCTGGCCTAGGTTATAGTACAGTTACGACAGCTGCACTGGCCAATAATTCTTTTTCATGTACTGTGGCTGATTTGATAATAAGTATACATGGATGAAAGGGGTTAGCGCGAACGCAGACCCAACATTTTCGGTTTCCCTGTGTCACATCGCTGTTGTAGTTCTATCCTTCTTTAGTTTTTGCTTATTCCACCTGCGCTGAGTTTGTAGGTGATTCTTGCTTGTGTCTTTCTGTATGTTGCCCATAATTTCTTCTGCTTGTGGTTCGTGTTCTTGCCCGTCTCCTTTTGCATGCACGAGCAACGAGCATATATAGAGAAGGCCTAAGGCTATAGCCTACGACAAGTTGTAGATAGGGTTGCATTTAAAAAAAATAGCTGTTTAAAAGACTTTGCTCAAAACATGTTTTAAACTAGGGGTCGCCAACTCAAAAGTGGTCGTGGGCCATTTTTCAAATGTCGTAGCAGCCGCGGGCCGCATGAATTCAACGTCAATATAAAATAGGTAACCACGTTTTAAAACTCTACGTCAGTACAACGCTGTGCTACCTAACACAAGCGATTGGCATAGTGATAACACAAAAGAAGTAATATTTTATTAAAGAGATACAAATACCACAGAAAATCATTATTATCAATTTCATTTAATTTCAACTCTGTGCTCCACACAATACCTGGAAAAGCTTTTCAGAAACTAAGGAATCGATATTGGGGCTAGCTAGACACGTTACCTACTGAAAGACCATCTCCACGTATAAAGCTTGATCTTGTGAGGAAGCCTTAAGTCAGAAATTCCCAAACTCTTTTAGGCACGCTCCCCGTTATGACACTGAATTTCGCGCCCCCCTTATCGTCATATCACAAAATACAACCCGAATGCTAGTGATCCCAATGGATATAGTTTGATGGCATGTAAGGTTATGACTGTAGATGAGAGAATTATACATAATATGAATTCCGGACTAGACACAGAGCAAAATTCATGAATCTGAGGGATATCGCGCAATGCGCGAAAAAAACTTCAGTAGACAGCAGCTTCGCGTCCCCTTCATATGCTCTCAATCCCCAGTTTGAGAAACACTGCCCTATAAGCCGTTTCCTAAGCGTCTCGGACTTGGCAGTGTTTGGGCCATTGCACGTCCAGGCTATATATAGCCATTCATATCGGCTGATTCTTACTCGATGGAATGCTGTTGCCATCGCCAAAACCGTTTTAGCTAGTGACGAACAGTGATGTTGGGCAAAAAAATAGCTTAATTTTAAAGAACAACAACAATATGATGAAATTAGTATATTTCAGCATTTCAATATGGTTTTTCAGCTTTCTTCCGAAATCTCAAATCAAGTTCCGGGCCGCAAAATATGACCTCGCGGGCCGCGTGTTGGATTGAGATAAACAGTGTTTTAAACAAACGCCTTTAAAAAAAATCGTTTTTTTAATGAGTTGCTAAATTATGCCATAATTCTGTAAATAATTTCTAAAAAACACGTTGTATGAGCCTACAGACAAATCCCACCCGACATTGCCGACGTACAAGATATGGGATGGTTGGAACCCACAAAATAGTCGGTTCAACAGCTATAGTACGTAGATATTTCGTCACACGAGCTATATATACCCAATGTTTTCAAATGTCAATGTGAATCCACTATGACATCAGAATTGAATATTTTAGCCGTGACGGATTAAAAAAACAGTAAAAAACATGTTTTAAACAAGGGCCTGGTTTTAAAGAAGTTTGTTTTAAATGCAAACCTACGTCTAGATTACTTTCATAACTGACTGTCAGCAATTCTCGGCGCAATTCAGGTGCTTACCAAAATACATGAAGTGTGTAGGATCAGTTCAGGAGAGCTACGGAAAAGGCCTACTAACCGCTAATCGTGAAATCTTACCCAGAAACAGACACTATAACGATGTAAAGGTCAGACGCCATTGCTATATCGCAGGTCTACGAACACAAATCGAGGTGTAGGCCAACTCAAAACGTGTTATATGGCCAGTGGCCACGTTCGTTCCAAAGGGGGAAAATAAATCAACAAACCAAGTATTTGATATATTTATAATAATCAGCGGCTTTGCGAGAATGCATGTAAGTGAGTGTCGTTACGAGAGCCGCTGGCCACGAATTCTTTTCCATGCACTGTGAGCTATTTAATTAGTATGGTTGGATGGAAAGGGTTAGCGCGAACGCAGACCCCACTACCAGAAATTACACGACCGAGTTACCCACATTTGGGGTAATCGCCGAGGTCAACCAAGCCGAAGTGCAATGACTAGGCCTCGCCCGGGCAGAACCGCCTTTTTGATCATGGTTCACTGCCTCGTCAGGTAAGTATGAGTTTTCCAGAAATTTATTGACACCCAATTTCATACAAAAAAATAAATATTGTGGTGAGCACGCTCTCCACATATGCATAAATGCATTCACCAAGTGCGCTTTGAATCGCCGAAGCAAAATGAAATAGTTTCTACTAGACGCGAACGCCAAATATGATTGGGACGTCATCGATGATATTGGACTGACTGCGGCGTCCAATTGCGAATTCCACCGTCCATTCCTTGCTTAAAAGTGCGATAATTATTATCTTGTGTTTTATGGTCATCTCCATGGTGCTCTGATATTCGCTTTGCCAATAAAGAGCCGGTATAGGATTACAGAAGCGTGACATAGCAATGCAAAGTTTTCACAGCTACAAAAGCAAGGCATATAGGGAAAGCCTATTGTAGATTAATTTCTGATCTGCCGACTATCATCAATTCTCGCCACAATCCAGGCGCTTATCGAAATACATGAAGTGTATATGATCAGTTCAGGAGAGCTAGGTGAAAAAGAAATTAGGCTCGCACTATACGGAAAAGGCCTACTAACCGCTAATCGTGAAATCTTACCCAGAAACAGACACTATAACGATGTAAAGGTCAGACGCCATTGCTATATCGCAGGTCCACGAGAACAAATCGAGGTGTAGGCCAACTCAAAACGTGTTATATGGCCACGTTCGTTCCGAGGGGGAAAATAAATCAACAAACCAAGTATTTGGTATATTTATTATAATCAGCGGCTTTGCGAGAATGCATGTAAGTGAGGGTCGTTACGAGAGCCGCCGGCCGCGAATTCTTTTCCGTGCACTGTGAGCTATTTAATTAGTATGGTTGGTTGGATGGAAAGGGTTAGCGCGAACGCAGACCCCACTACCAGAAATAACACGACCGAGCTACCCACATTTGGGGTAATCGCCGAGGTCAACCAAGCCGAAGTGCAATGGCTAGGCCTCGCCCGGGCAGAACCGCCTTTTTGATCATGGTTCACTGCCTCGTCAGGTAAGTATGAGTTTTCCAGAAATTTATTGACACCCAATTTCATACAACAAAATAAATATTGTGGTGAGCACGCTCTCCACATATGCATAAATGCATTCACCAAGTGCGCTTTGAATAGCCGAAGCAAAATGAAATAGTTTCTACTAGACGCGAACGCCAAATATGATTGGGACGTCATCGATGATATTGGACTGACTGCGGCGTCCAATTGCGAATTCCACCGTCCATTCCTTGCTTAAAAGTGCGATAATCATTATCTTGCGGTTTATGGTCATCTCCATGGTGCTCTGATATTCGCTTTGCCAATAAAGAGCCGGTATAGGATTACAGAAGCGTGACATAGCAATGCAAAGTTTTCACAGCTACAAAAGCGAGGAATATAGGGAAAGCCTATTGTAGATTAATTTCTGATCTGCCGACTGTCATCAATTCTCGCCACAATCCAGGCGCTTATCGAAATACATGAAGTGTATATGATCAGTTCAGGAGAGCTAGGTGAAAAAGAAATTAGGCTCGCACTATACGGAAAAGGCCTACTAACCGCTAATCGTTAAATCTTACCCAGAAACAGACACTGTAACAGGGGTGGGCAACACACGGCCCACGGGCCGGATCCGGCCCGCGAAGGGATTTTGTCCGGCCCGCGGACGGTTTTCCGTCTTACATCATAATGTGGCCCGCGACCCCAGTCTGTCGAGATCCCCCACTACTTGCATACTACGTCAAATTTAAGTGACTGTATATTATTATATACGTGTGTGCGCATCGTTGCGAGAGTGGAGCATACGCGTAAGTTCGTCGAAGCGAGAAGACTTGCATTATCGGCATTTGCGATATGCACTCAACCCTAATGTCGTCTGTGGTAATCATGATTTTTGTCGACTACAATGGTCATTTACACCAGACTGATATATTTCTTATTTTCGATTCTGCAACCGCCGACTTGTAGCACGCCACACTTCTAGGCTTTTGTAAGGCACCGCATATTCCAGGGGTCGCCATCTCAAAACGGGTCACAGGCCAGTTTTCAAATTTTGTAGAAAACGCGGGCCGTATGAATTCAATATTCGAGATTATTTACGCCACACAGTTGAACAACGACGCTATCACGGCATCTACTCAACCCTAATGAATTGATATCTTGGTAAATTAGGGTTACCGGGATCATCGAACGACTTGAAATCTTAACTAGGGATTGCACCGTGTGTTGATTGATCAGAGTGAAGCAGACATGGCGGCGCCTGTATGACAATGTTATTCTCAAATCCACACTGTCCTCGCCATTATCGGAGAAATGGCTTTGAAGCGACATTGCTGTCGTTAAAATACATTTATTAAATACGATTTATTCCTTGTATATGTGGATAAATGGGCAAATAATGTGTCGATTCAGCAATCCGGCCCGCCAAGTACCTAATTTTCCTCTATCCGGCCCGCCGACTGGAGAAGCTGCCAGCCCCTGCACTATAACGATGTAAAGGTCAGACGCCATTGCTATATCGCAGGTCCACGAGAACAAATCGAGGTGTAGGCCAACTCAAAACGTGTTATATGGCCACGTTCGTTCCGAGGGGGAAAATAAATCAACAAACCAAGTATTTGGTTTATTTATAATAATCAGCGGCTTTGCGAGAATGCATGTAAGTGAGTGTCGTTACGAGAGCCGCTGGCCACGAATTCTTTTCCGTGCACTGTGAGCTATTTAATTAGTATGGTTGGTTGGATGGAAAGGGTTAGCGCGAACGCAGACCCCACTACCAGAAATTACACGACCGAGTTACCCACATTTGGGGTAATCGCCGAGGTCAACCAAGCCGAAGTGCAATGGCTAGGCCTCGCCCGGGCAGAACCGCCTTTTTGATCATGGTTCACTGCCTCGTCAGGTAAGTATGAGTTTTCCAGAAATTTATTGACACCCAATTTCATACAACAAAATAAATATTGTGGTGAGCACGCTCTCCACATATGCATAAATGCATTCACCAAGTGCGCTTTGAATCGCCGAAACAAAATGAAATAGTTTCTACTAGACGCGAACGCCAAATATGATTGGGACGTCATCGATGATATTGGACGCCTCCACCGTCCATTCCTTGCTCAAAAGCGCGATAATCATTATCTTGCGTGTTATGGTCATCTCCATGGTGCTCTGATATTCGCTTTGGCAATAAAGAGCCGGTATAGGATTACAGAAGCGTGACATAGCAATGCAAAGTTTTCACAGCTACAAAAGCGAGGCATATAAGGAAAGCCTATTGTAGATTAATTTCTGATCTGCCGACTGTCATCAATTCTCGCCACAATCCAGGCGCTTATCGAAATACATGAAGTGTATATGATCAGTTCAGGAGAGCTAGGTGAAAAAGAAATTAGGCTCGCACTATACGGAAAAGGCCTACTAACCGCTAATCGTGAAATCTTACCCAGAAACAGACACTATAACGATGTAAAGGTCAGACGCCATTGCTATATCGCAGGTCCACGAGAACAAATTGAGGTGTAGGCCAACTCAAAACGTGTTATATGGCCACGTTCGTTCCGAGGGGGAAAATAAATCAACAAACCAAGTATTTGGTATATTTATTATAATCAGCGGCTTTGCGAGAATGCATGTAAGTGAGGGTCGTTACGAGAGCCGCCGGCCACGAATTCTTTTCCGTGCACTGTGAGCTATTTAATTAGTATGGTTGGTTGGATGGAAAGGGTTAGCGCGAACGCAGACCCCACTACCAGAAATTACACGACCGAGTTACCCACATTTGGGGTAATCGCCGAGGTCAACCAAGCCGAAGTGCAATGGCTAGTCCTCGCCCGGACAGATCCGCCTTTCGTTCATGGTTCACTGCCTCGTCAGGTAAGTATGAGTTTTCCAGAAATTTATTGACACCCAATTTCATACAAAAAAATAAATATTGTGGTGAGCACGCTCTCCACATATGCATAAATGCATTCACCAAGTGCGCTTTGAATAGCCGAAGCAAAATGAAATAGTTTCTACTAGACGCGAACGCCAAATATGATTGGGACGTCATCGATGATATTGGACTGACTGCGGCGTCCAATTGCGAATTCCACCGTCCATTCCTTGCCTAAAAGTGTGATAATCATTATCTTGCGGTTTATGGTCATCTCCATGGTGCTGTGATATTCGCTTTGCCAATAAAGAGCCGGTATAGGATTACAGAAGCGTGACATAGCAATGCAAAGTTTTCACAGCTACAAAAGCGAGGAATATAGGGAAAGCCTATTGTAGATTAATTTCTGATCTGCCGACTGTCATCAATTCTCGCCACAATCCAGGCGCTTATCGAAATACATGAAGTGTATATGATCAGTTCAGGAGAGCTAGGTGAAAAAGAAATTAGGCTCGCACTATACGGAAAAGGCCTACTAACCGCTAATCGTGAAATCTTACCCAGAAACAGACACTATAACGATGTAAAGGTCAGACGCCATTGCTATATCGCAGGTCCACGAGAACAAATCGAGGTGTAGGCCAACTCAAAACGTGTTATATGGCCACGTTCGTTCCGAGGGGGAAAATAAATCAACAAACCAAGTATTTGGTATATTTATTATAATCAGCGGCTTTGCGAGAATGCATGTAAGTGAGGGTCGTTACGAGAGCCGCCGGCCGCGAATTCTTTTCCGTGCACTGCGAGCTATTTAATTAGTATGGTTGGTTGGATGGAAAGGGTTAGCGCGAACGCAGACCCCACTACCAGAAATAACACGACCGAGTTACCCACATTTGGGGTAATCGCCGAGGTCAACCAAGCCGAAGTGCAATGGCTAGGCCTCGCCCGGGCAGAACCGCCTTTTTGATCATGGTTCACTGCCTCGTCAGGTAAGTATGAGTTTTCCAGAAATTTATTGACACCCAATTTCATACAACAAAATAAATATTGTGGTGAGCACGCTCTCCACATATGCATAAATGCATTCACCAAGTGCGCTTTGAATAGCCGAAGCAAAATGAAATAGTTTCTACTAGACGCGAACGCCAAATATGATTGGGACGTCATCGATGATATTGGACTGACTGCGGCGTCCAATTGCGAATTCCACCGTCCATTCCTTGCTTAAAAGTGTGATAATCATTATCTTGCGGTTTATGGTCATCTCCATGGTGCTGTGATATTCGCTTTGCCAATAAAGAGCCGGTATAGGATTACAGAAGCGTGACATAGCAATGCAAAGTTTTCACAGCTACAAAAGCGAGGAATATAGGGAAAGCCTATTGTAGATTAATTTCTGATCTGCCGACTGTCATCAATTCTCGCCACAATCCAGGCGCTTATCGAAATACATGAAGTGTATATGATCAGTTCAGGAGAGCTAGGTGAAAAAGAAATTAGGCTCGCACTATACGGAAAAGGCCTACTAACCGCTAATCGTTAAATCTTACCCAGAAACAGACACTATAACAGGGGTGGGCAACACACGGCCCGCGGGCCGGATCCGGCCCGCGAAGGGATTTTGTCCGGCCCGCGGACGGTTTTCCGTCTTACATGATAATGTGGCCCGCGACCCCAGTCTGTCGAGATCCCCCACTACTTGCATACTACGTCAAATTTAAGTGACTGTATATTATTATATACGTGTGTGCGCATCGTTGCGAGAGTGGAGCATACGCGTAAGTTCGTCGAAGCGAGAAGACTTGCATTATCGGCATTTGCGATATGCACTCAACCCTAATGTCGTCTGTGGTAATCATGATTTTTGTCGACTACAATGGTCATTTACACCAGACTGATATATTTCTTATTTTCGATTCTGCAACCGCCGACTTGTAGCACGCCACACTTCTAGGCTTTTGTAAGGCACCGCATATTCCAGGGGTCGCCATCTCAAAACGGGTCACAGGCCAGTTTTCAAATTTTGTAGAAAACGCGGGCCGTATGAATTCAATATTCGAGATTATTTACGCCACACAGTTGAACAACGACGCTATCACGGCACCTACTCAACCCTAATGAATTGATATCTTGGTAAATTAGGGTTACCGGGGTCATCGAACGACTTGAAATCTTAACTAGGGATTGCACCGTGTGTTGATTGATCAGAGTGAAGCAGACATGGCGGCGCCTGTATGATAATGTTATTCTCAAATCCACACTGTCCTCGCCATTATCGGAGAAATGGCTTTGAAGCGACATTGCTGTCGTTAAAATACATTTATTAAATACGATTTATTCCTTGTATATGTGGATAAATGGGCAAATAATGTGTCGATTCAGCAATCCGGCCCGCCAAGTACCTAATTTTCCTCTATCCGGCCCGCCGACTGGAGAAGCTGCCAGCCCCTGCACTATAACGATGTAAAGGTCAGACGCCATTGCTATATCGCAGGTCCACGAGAACAAATCGAGGTGTAGGCCAACTCAAAACGTGTTATATGGCCACGTTCGTTCCGAGGGGGAAAATAAATCAACAAACCAAGTATTTGGTTTATTTATAATAATCAGCGGCTTTGCGAGAATGCATGTAAGTGAGTGTCGTTACGAGAGCCGCTGGCCACGAATTCTTTTCCGTGCACTGTGAGCTATTTAATTAGTATGGTTGGTTGGATGGAAAGGGTTAGCGCGAACGCAGACCCCACTACCAGAAATTACACGACCGAGTTACCCACATTTGGGGTAATCGCCGAGGTCAACCAAGCCGAAGTGCAATGGCTAGGCCTCACCCGGGCAGAACCGCCTTTTTGATCATGGTTCACTGCCTCGTCAGGTAAGTATGAGTTTTCCAGAAATTTATTGACACCCAATTTCATACAACAAAATAAATATTGTGGTGAGCACGCTCTCCACATATGCATAAATGCATTCACCAAGTGCGCTTTGAATCGCCGAAACAAAATGAAATAGTTTCTACTAGACGCGAACGCCAAATATGATTGGGACGTCATCGATGATATTGGACGCCTCCACCGTCCATTCCTTGCTCAAAAGCGCGATAATCATTATCTTGCGTGTTATGGTCATCTCCATGGTGCTCTGATATTCGCTTTGGCAATAAAGAGCCGGTATAGGATTACAGAAGCGTGACATAGCAATGCAAAGTTTTCACAGCTACAAAAGCGAGGCATATAGGGAAAGCCTATTGTAGATTAATTTCTGATCTGCCGACTGTCATCAATTCTCGCCACAATCCAGGCGCTTATCAAAATACATGAAGTGTGTAGGATCAGTTCAGGAGAGCTACGGAAAAGGCCTACTAACCGCTAATCGTGAAATCTTACCCAGAAACAGACACTATAACGATGTAAAGGTCAGACGTCATTGCTATATCGCAGGTCTGCGAACACAAATCGAGGTGTAGGCCAACTCAAAACGAGTTATATGGCCAGTGGCCACGTTCGTTCCGAGGGGGAAAATAAATCAACAAACCAAGTATTTGGTATATTTATAATAATCAGCGGCTTTGCGAGAATGCATGTGAGTGTCGTTACGAGAGCCGCTGGCCACGAATTCTTTTCCATGCACTGTGAGCTATTTAATTAGTATGGTTGGATGGAAAGGGTTAGCGCGAACGCAGACCCCACTACCAGAAATTACACGACCGAGTTACCCACATGTGGGGTAGTCGCCGAGGTCAACCAAGCCGAAGTGCAATGGCTAGGCCTCGCCCGGGCAGAACCGCCTTTTTGATCATGGTTCACTGCCTCGTCAGGTAAGTATGAGTTTTCCAGAAATTTATTGACACCCAATTTCATACAACAAAATAAATATTGTGGTGAGCACGCTCTCCACATATGCATAAATGCATTCACCAAGTGCGCTTTGAATAGCCGAAGCAAAATGAAATAGTTTCTACTAGACGCGAACGCCAAATATGATTGGGACGTCATCGATGATATTGGACTGACTGCGGCGTCCAATTGCGAATTCCACCGTCCATTCCTTGCTTAAAAGTGCGATAATCATTATCTTGCGGTTTATGGTCATCTCCATGGTGCTCTGATATTCGCTTTGCCAATAAAGAGCCGGTATAGGATTACAGAAGCGTGACATAGCAATGCAAAGTTTTCACAGCTACAAAAGCGAGGCATATAGGGAAAGCCTATTGAAGATTAATTTCTGATCTGCCGACTGTCATCAATTCTCGCCACAATCCAGGCGCTTATCGAAATACATGAAGTGTATATGATCAGTTCAGGAGAGCTAGGTGAAAAAGAAATTAGGCTCGCACTATACGGAAAAGGCCTACTAACCGCTAATCGTTAAATCTTACCCAGAAACAGACACTATAACAGGGGTGGGCAACATACGGCCCGCGGGCCGGATCCGGCCCGCGGACGGTTTTCCGTCTTACATGATAATGTGGCCGCGACCCCAGTCTGTCGAGATCCCCCACTACTTGCATACTACGTCAAATTTAAGTGACTGTATATTATTATATACGTGTGTGCGCATCGTTGCGAGAGTGGAGCATACGCGTAAGTTCGTCGAAGCGAGAAGACTTGCATTATCGGCATTTGCGATATGCACTCAACCCTAATGTCGTCTGTGGGAATCATGATTTTTGTCGACTACAATGGTCATTTACACCAGACTGATATATTTCTTATTTTCGATTCTGCAACCGCCGACTTGTAGCACGCCACACTTCTAGGCTTTTGTAAGGCACCGCATATTCCAGGGGTCGCCATCTCAAAACGGGTCACAGGCCAGTTTTCAAATTTTGTAGAAAACGCGGGCCGTATGAATTAAATATTCGAGATTATTTACGCCACACCGTTGAACAACGACGCTATCACGGCACCTACTCAACCCTAATGAATTGATATCTTGGTAAATTAGGGTTACCGGGGTCATCGAACGACTTGAAATCTTAACTAGGGATTGCACCGTGTGTTGATTGATCAGAGTGAAGCAGACATGGCGGCGCCTGTATGATAATGTTATTCTCAAATCCACACTGTCCTCGCCATTATCGGAGAAATGGCTTTGAAGCGACATTGCTGTCGTTAAAATACATTTATTAAATACGATTTATTCCTTGTATATGTGGATAAATGGGCGAATAATGTGTCGATTCAGCAATCCGGCCCGCCAAGTACCTAATTTTCCTCTATCCGGCCCGCCGACTGGAGAAGCTGCCAGCCCCTGCACTATAACGATGTAAAGGTCAGACGCCATTGCTATATCGCAGGTCCACGAGAACAAATCGAGGTGTAGGCCAACTCAAAACGTGTTATATGGCCACGTTCGTTCCGAGGGGGAAAATAAATCAACAAACCAAGTATTTGGTTTATTTATAATAATCAGCGGCTTTGCGAGAATGCATGTAAGTGAGTCTCGTTACGAGAGCCGGTGGCCACGAATTCTTTTCCGTGCACTGTGAGCTATTTAATTAGTATGGTTGGTTGGATGGAAAGGGTTAGCGCGAACGCAGACCCCACTACCAGAAATTACACGACCGAGTTACCCACATTTGGGGTAATCGCTGAGGTCAACCAAGCCGAAGTGCAATGGCTAGGCCTCGCCCGGGCAGATCCGCCTTTCGTTCATGGTTCACTGCCTCGTCAGGTAAGTATGAGTTTTCCAGAAATTTATTGACACCCAATTTCATACAAAAAAATAAATATTGTGGTGAGCACGCTCTCCACATATGCATAAATGCATTCACCAAGTGCGCTTTGAATCGCCGAAGCAAAATGAAATAGTTTCTACTAGACGCGAACGCCAAATATGATTGGGACGTCATCGATGATATTGGACTGACTGCGGCGTCCAATTGCGAATTCCACCGTCCATTCCTTGCTTAAAAGTGCGATAATCATTATCTTGCGGTTTATGGTCATCTCCATGGTGCTCTGATATTCGCTTTGCCAATAAAGAGCCGGTATAGGATTACAGAAGCGTGACATAGCAATGCAAAGTTTTCACAGCTACAAAAGCGAGGCATATAGGGAAAGCCTATTGTAGATTAATTTCTGATCTGCCGACTGTCATCAATTCTCGCCACAATCCAGGCGCTTATCGAAATACATGAAGTGTATATGATCAGTTCAGGAGAGCTAGGTGAAAAAGAAATTAGGCTCGCACTATACGGAAAAGGCCTACTAACCGCTAATCGTTAAATCTTACCCAGAAACAGACACTATAACAGGGGTGGGCAACATACGGCCCGCGGGCCGGATCCGGCCCGCGGACGGTTTTCCGTCTTACATGATAATGTGGCCGCGACCCCAGTCTGTCGAGATCCCCCACTACTTGCATACTACGTCAAATTTAGGTGACTGTATATTATTATATACGTGTGTGCGCATCGTTGCGAGAGTGGAGCATACGCGTAAGTTCGTCGAAGCGAGAAGACTTGCATTATCGGCATTTGCGATATGCACTCAACCCTAATGTCGTCTGTGGGAATCATGATTTTTGTCGACTACAATGGTCATTTACACCAGACTGATATATTTCTTATTTTCGATTCTGCAACCGCCGACTTGTAGCACGCCACACTTCTAGGCTTTTGTAAGGCACCGCATATTCCAGGGGTCGCCATCTCAAAACGGGTCACAGGCCAGTTTTCAAATTTTGTAGAAAACGCGGGCCGTATGAATTAAATATTCGAGATTATTTACGCCACACCGTTGAACAACGACGCTATCACGGCACCTACTCAACCCTAATGAATTGATATCTTGGTAAATTAGGGTTACCGGGGTCATCGAACGACTTGAAATCTTAACTAGGGATTGCACCGTGTGTTGATTGATCAGAGTGAAGCAGACATGGCGGCGCCTGTATGATAATGTTATTCTCAAATCCACACTGTCCTCGCCATTATCGGAGAAATGGCTTTGAAGCGACATTGCTGTCGTTAAAATACATTTATTAAATACGATTTATTCCTTGTATATGTGGATAAATGGGCGAATAATGTGTCGATTCAGCAATCCGGCCCGCCAAGTACCTAATTTTCCTCTATCCGGCCCGCCGACTGGAGAAGCTGCCAGCCCCTGCACTATAACGATGTAAAGGTCAGACGCCATTGCTATATCGCAGGTCCACGAGAACAAATCGAGGTGTAGGCCAACTCAAAACGTGTTATATGGCCACGTTCGTTCCGAGGGGGAAAATAAATCAACAAACCAAGTATTTGGTTTATTTATAATAATCAGCGGCTTTGCGAGAATGCATGTAAGTGAGTCTCGTTACGAGAGCCGGTGGCCACGAATTCTTTTCCGTGCACTGTGAGCTATTTAATTAGTATGGTTGGTTGGATGGAAAGGGTTAGCGCGAACGCAGACCCCACTACCAGAAATTACACGACCGAGTTACCCACATTTGGGTAATCGCTGAGGTCAACCAAGCCGAAGTGCAATGGCTAGGCCTCGCCCGGGCAGATCCGCCTTTCGTTCATGGTTCACTGCCTCGTCAGGTAAGTATGAGTTTTCCAGAAATTTATTGACACCCAATTTCATACAAAAAAATAAATATTGTGGTGAGCACGCTCTCCACATATGCATAAATGCATTCACCAAGTGCGCTTTGAATCGCCGAAGCAAAATGAAATAGTTTCTACTAGACGCGAACGCCAAATATGATTGGGACGTCATCGATGATATTGGACTGACTGCGGCGTCCAATTGCGAATTCCACCGTCCATTCCTTGCTTAAAAGTGCGATAATCATTATCTTGCGGTTTATGGTCATCTCCATGGTGCTCTGATATTCGCTTTGCCAATAAAGAGCCGGTATAGGATTACAGAAGCGTGACATAGCAATGCAAAGTTTTCACAGCTACAAAAGCGAGGCATATAGGGAAAGCCTATTGTAGATTAATTTCTGATCTGCCGACTGTCATCAATTCTCGCCACAATCCAGGCGCTTATCGAAATACATGAAGTGTATATGATCAGTTCAGGAGAGCTAGGTGAAAAAGAAATTAGGCTCGCACTATACGGAAAAGGCCTACTAACCGCTAATCGTTAAATCTTACCCAGAAACAGACACTATAACAGGGGTGGGCAACATACGGCCCGCGGGCCGGATCCGGCCCGCGGACGGTTTTCCGTCTTACATGATAATGTGGCCGCGACCCCAGTCTGTCGAGATCCCCCACTACTTGCATACTACGTCAAATTTAAGTGACTGTATATTATTATATACGTGTGTGCGCATCGTTGCGAGAGTGGAGCATACGCGTAAGTTCGTCGAAGCGAGAAGACTTGCATTATCGGCATTTGCGATATGCACTCAACCCTAATGTCGTCTGTGGGAATCATGATTTTTGTCGACTACAATGGTCATTTACACCAGACTGATATATTTCTTATTTTCGATTCTGCAACCGCCGACTTGTAGCACGCCACACTTCTAGGCTTTTGTAAGGCACCGCATATTCCAGGGGTCGCCATCTCAAAACGGGTCACAGGCCAGTTTTCAAATTTTGTAGAAAACGCGGGCCGTATGAATTAAATATTCGAGATTATTTACGCCACACCGTTGAACAACGACGCTATCACGGCACCTACTCAACCCTAATGAATTGATATCTTGGTAAATTAGGGTTACCGGGGTCATCGAACAACTTGAAATCTTAACTAGGGATTGCACCGTGTGTTGATTGATCAGAGTGAAGCAGACATGGCGGCGCCTGTATGATAATGTTATTCTCAAATCCACACTGTCCTCGCCATTATCGGAGAAATGGCTTTGAAGCGACATTGCTGTCGTTAAAATACATTTATTAAATACGATTTATTCCTTGTATATGTGGATAAATGGGCGAATAATGTGTCGATTCAGCAATCCGGCCCGCCAAGTACCTAATTTTCCTCTATCCGGCCCGCCGACTGGAGAAGCTGCCAGCCCCTGCACTATAACGATGTAAAGGTCAGACGCCATTGCTATATCGCAGGTCCACGAGAACAAATCGAGGTGTAGGCCAACTCAAAACGTGTTATATGGCCACGTTCGTTCCGAGGGGGAAAATAAATCAACAAACCAAGTATTTGGTTTATTTATAATAATCAGCGGCTTTGCGAGAATGCATGTAAGTGAGTCTCGTTACGAGAGCCGGTGGCCACGAATTCTTTTCCGTGCACTGTGAGCTATTTAATTAGTATGGTTGGTTGGATGGAAAGGGTTAGCGCGAACGCAGACCCCACTACCAGAAATTACACGACCGAGTTACCCACATTTGGGGTAATCGCCGAGGTCAACCAAGCCGAAGTGCAATGGCTAGGCCTCGCCCGGGCAGATCCGCCTTTCGTTCATGGTTCACTGCCTCGTCAGGTAAGTATGAGTTTTCCAGAAATTTATTGACACCCAATTTCATACAAAAAAATAAATATTGTGGTGAGCACGCTCTCCACATATGCATAAATGCATTCACCAAGTGCGCTTTGAATCGCCGAAGCAAAATGAAATAGTTTCTACTAGACGCGAACGCCAAATATGATTGGGACGTCATCGATGATATTGGACTGACTGCGGCGTCCAATTGCGAATTCCACCGTCCATTCCTTGCTTAAAAGTGCGATAATCATTATCTTGCGGTTTATGGTCATCTCCATGGTGCTCTGATATTCGCTTTGCCAATAAAGAGCCGGTATAGGATTACAGAAGCGTGACATAGCAATGCAAAGTTTTCACAGCTACAAAAGCGAGGCATATAGGGAAAGCCTATTGTAGATTAATTTCTGATCTGCCGACTGTCATCAATTCTCGCCACAATCTAGGCGCTTATCGAAATACATGAAGTGTATATGATCAGTTCAGGAGAGCTAGGTGAAAAAGAAATTAGGCTCGCACTATACGGAAAAGGCCTACTAACCGCTAATCGTTAAATCTTACCCAGAAACAGACACTATAACAGGGGTGGGCAACATACGGCCCGCGGGCCGGATCCGGCCCGC
Source organism: Botryllus schlosseri (assembly GCF_051294905.1). Taxonomy (NCBI): domain Eukaryota; kingdom Metazoa; phylum Chordata; class Ascidiacea; order Stolidobranchia; family Styelidae; genus Botryllus; species Botryllus schlosseri. Next base: position 28,868,254 of record NC_137237.1, on the reverse strand, counting down.
GGACGGTTTTCCGTCTTACATGATAATGTGGCCGCGACCCCAGTCTGTCGAGATCCCCCACTACTTGCATACTACGTCAAATTTAAGTGACTGTATATTATTATATACGTGTGTGCGCATCGTTGCGAGAGTGGAGCATACGCGTAAGTTCGTCGAAGCGAGAAGACTTGCATTATCGGCATTTGCGATATGCACTCAACCCTAATGTCGTCTGTGGGAATCATGATTTTTGTCGACTACAATGGTCATTTACACCAGACTGATATATTTCTTATTTTCGATTCTGCAACCGCCGACTTGTAGCACGCCACACTTCTAGGCTTTTGTAAGGCACCGCATATTCCAGGGGTCGCCATCTCAAAACGGGTCACAGGCCAGTTTTCAAATTTTGTAGAAAACGCGGGCCGTATGAATTAAATATTCGAGATTATTTACGCCACACCGTTGAACAACGACGCTATCACGGCACCTACTCAACCCTAATGAATTGATATCTTGGTAAATTAGGGTTACCGGGGTCATCGAACGACTTGAAATCTTAACTAGGGATTGCACCGTGTGTTGATTGATCAGAGTGAAGCAGACATGGCGGCGCCTGTATGATAATGTTATTCTCAAATCCACACTGTCCTCGCCATTATCGGAGAAATGGCTTTGAAGCGACATTGCTGTCGTTAAAATACATTTATTAAATACGATTTATTCCTTGTATATGTGGATAAATGGGCGAATAATGTGTCGATTCAGCAATCCGGCCCGCCAAGTACCTAATTTTCCTCTATCCGGCCCGCCGACTGGAGAAGCTGCCAGCCCCTGCACTATAACGATGTAAAGGTCAGACGCCATTGCTATATCGCAGGTCCACGAGAACAAATCGAGGTGTAGGCCAACTCAAAACGTGTTATATGGCCACGTTCGTTCCGAGGGGGAAAATAAATCAACAAACCAAGTATTTGGTATATTTATTATAATCAGCGGCTTTGCGAGAATGCATGTAAGTGAGGGTCGTTACGAGAGCCGCCGGCCGCGAATTCTTTTCCGTGCACTGTGAGCTATTTAATTAGTATGGTTGGTTGGATGGAAAGGGTTAGCGCGAACGCAGACCCCACTACCAGAAATAACACGACCGAGTTACCCACATTTGGGGTAATCGCCGAGGTCAACCAAGCCGAAGTGCAATGGCTAGGCCTCGCCCGGGCAGAACCGCCTTTTTGATCATGGTTCACTGCCTCGTCAGGTAAGTATGAGTTTTCCAGAAATTTATTGACACCCAATTTCATACAACAAAATAAATATTGTGGTGAGCACGCTCTCCACATATGCATAAATGCATTCACCAAGTGCGCTTTGAATAGCCGAAGCAAAATGAAATAGTTTCTACTAGACGCGAACGCCAAATATGATTGGGACGTCATCGATGATATTGGACTGACTGCGGCGTCCAATTGCGAATTCCACCGTCCATTCCTTGCTTAAAAGTGCGATAATCATTATCTTGCGGTTTATGGTCATCTCCATGGTGCTCTGATATTCGCTTTGCCAATAAAGAGCCGGTATAGGATTACAGAAGCGTGACATAGCAATGCAAAGTTTTCACAGCTACAAAAGCGAGGAATATAGGGAAAGCCTATTGTAGATTAATTTCTGATCTGCCGACTGTCATCAATTCTCGCCACAATCCAGGCGCTTATCGAAATACATGAAGTGTATATGATCAGTTCAGGAGAGCTAGGTGAAAAAGAAATTAGGCTCGCACTATACGGAAAAGGCCTACTAACCGCTAATCGTTAAATCTTACCCAGAAACAGACACTATAACAGGGGTGGGCAACACACGGCCCGCGGGCCGGATCCGGCCCGCGAAGGGATTTTGTCCGGCCCGCGGACGGTTTTCCGTCTTACATGATAATGTGGCCCGCGACCCCAGTCTGTCGAGATCCCCCACTACTTGCATACTACGTCAAATTTAAGTGACTGTATATTATTATATACGTGTGTGCGCATCGTTGCGAGAGTGGAGCATACGCGTAAGTTCGTCGAAGCGAGAAGACTTGCATTATCGGCATTTGCGATATGCACTCAACCCTAATGTCGTCTGTGGTAATCATGATTTTTGTCGACTACAATGGTCATTTACACCAGACTGATATATTTCTTATTTTCGATTCTGCAACCGCCGACTTGTAGCACGCCACACTTCTAGGCTTTTGTAAGGCACCGCATATTCCAGGGGTCGCCATCTCAAAACGGGTCACAGGCCAGTTTTCAAATTTTGTAGAAAACGCGGGCCGTATGAATTCAATATTCGAGATTATTTACGCCACACAGTTGAACAACGACGCTATCACGGCATCTACTCAACCCTAATGAATTGATATCTTGGTAAATTAGGGTTACCGGGGTCATCGAACGACTTGAAATCTTAACTAGGGATTGCACCGTGTGTTGATTGATCAGAGTGAAGCAGACATGGCGGCGCCTGTATGATAATGTTATTCTCAAATCCACACTGTCCTCGCCATTATCGGAGAAATGGCTTTGAAGCGACATTGCTGTCGTTAAAATACATTTATTAAATACGATTTATTCCTTGTATATGTGGATAAATGGGCAAATAATGTGTCGATTCAGCAATCCGGCCCGCCAAGTACCTAATTTTCCTCTATCCGGCCCGCCGACTGGAGAAGCTGCCAGCCCCTGCACTATAACGATGTAAAGGTCAGACGCCATTGCTATATCGCAGGTCCACGAGAACAAATCGAGGTGTAGGCCAACTCAAAACGTGTTATATGGCCACGTTCGTTCCGAGGGGGAAAATAAATCAACAAACCAAGTATTTGGTTTATTTATAATAATCAGCGGCTTTGCGAGAATGCATGTAAGTGAGTGTCGTTACGAGAGCCGCTGGCCACGAATTCTTTTCCGTGCACTGTGAGCTATTTAATTAGTATGGTTGGTTGGATGGAAAGGGTTAGCGCGAACGCAGACCCCACTACCAGAAATTACACGACCGAGTTACCCACATTTGGGGTAATCGCCGAGGTCAACCAAGCCGAAGTGCAATGGCTAGGCCTCGCCCGGGCAGAACCGCCTTTTTGATCATGGTTCACTGCCTCGTCAGGTAAGTATGAGTTTTCCAGAAATTTATTGACACCCAATTTCATACAACAAAATAAATATTGTGGTGAGCACGCTCTCCACATATGCATAAATGCATTCACCAAGTGCGCTTTGAATCGCCGAAACAAAATGAAATAGTTTCTACTAGACGCGAACGCCAAATATGATTGGGACGTCATCGATGATATTGGACGCCTCCACCGTCCATTCCTTGCTCAAAAGCGCGATAATCATTATCTTGCGTGTTATGGTCATCTCCATGGTGCTCTGATATTCGCTTTGCCAATAAAGAGCCGGTATAGGATTACAGAAGCGTGACATAGCAATGCAAAGTTTTCACAGCTACAAAAGCGAGGCATATAGGGAAAGCCTATTGTAGATTAATTTCTGATCTGCCGACTGTCATCAATTCTCGCCACAATCCAGGCGCTTATCGAAATACATGAAGTGTATATGATCAGTTCAGGAGAGCTAGGTGAAAAAGAATTTAGGCTCGCACTATACGGAAAAGGCCTACTAACCGCTAATCGTTAAATCTTACCCAGAAACAGACACTATAACAGGGGTGGGCAACATACGGCCCGCGAAGGGATTTTGTCCGGCCCGCGGACGGTTTTCCGTCTTACATGATAATGTGGCCCGCGGCCCCAGTCTGTCGAGATCCCCCACTACTTGCATACTACGTCAAATTTAAGTGACTGTATATTATTATATACGTGTGTGCGCATCGTTGCGAGAGTGGAGCATACGCGTAAGTTCGTCGAAGCGAGAAGACTTGCATTATCGGCATTTGCGATATGCACTCAACCCTAATGTCGTCTGTGGTAATCATGATTTTTGTCGACTACAATGGTCATTTACACCAGACTGATATATTTCTTATTTTCGATTCCGCAACCGCCGACTTGTAGCACGCCACACTTCTAGGCTTTTGTAAGGCACCGCATATTCCAGGGGTCGCCATCTCAAAACGGGTCGCAGGCCAGTTTTCAAATTTTGTAGAAAACGCGGGCCGTATGAATTCAATATTAGAGATTATTTACGCCACACAGTTGAACAACGACGCTATCACGGCACCTACTCAACCCTAATGAATTGATATCTTGGTAAATTAGGGTTACCGGGGTCATCGAACGACTTGAAATCTTAACTAGGGATTGCACCGTGTGTTGATTGATCAGAGTGAAGCAGACATGGCGGCGCCTGTATGATAATGTTATTCTCAAATCCACACTGTCCTCGCCATTATCGGAGAAATGGCTTTGAAGCGACATTGCTGTCGTTAAAATACATTTATTAAATACGATTTATTCCTTGTATATGTGGATAAATGGGCAAATAATGTGTCGATTCAGCAATCCGGCCCGCCAAGTACCTAATTTTCCTCTATCCGGCCCGCCGACTGGAGAAGCTGCCAGCCCCTGCACTATAACGATGTAAAGGTCAGACGCCATTGCTATATCGCAGGTCCACGAGAACAAATCGAGGTGTAGGCCAACTCAAAACGTGTTATATGGCCACGTTCGTTCCGAGGGGGAAAATAAATCAACAAACCAAGTATTTGGTTTATTTATAATAATCAGCGGCTTTGCGAGAATGCATGTAAGTGAGTGTCGTTACGAGAGCCGCTGGCCACGAATTCTTTTCCGTGCACTGTGAGCTATTTAATTAGTATGGTTGGTTGGATGGAAAGGGTTAGCGCGAACGCAGACCCCACTACCAGAAATTACACGACCGAGTTACCCACATTTGGGGTAATCGCCGAGGTCAACCAAGCCGAAGTGCAATGGCTAGGCCTCGCCCGGGCAGAACCGCCTTTTTGATCATGGTTCACTGCCTCGTCAGGTAAGTATGAGTTTTCCAGAAATTTATTGACACCCAATTTCATACAACAAAATAAATATTGTGGTGAGCACGCTCTCCACATATGCATAAATGCATTCACCAAGTGCGCTTTGAATCGCCGAAACAAAATGAAATAGTTTCTACTAGACGCGAACGCCAAATATGATTGGGACGTCATCGATGATATTGGACGCCTCCACCGTCCATTCCTTGCTCAAAAGCGCGATAATCATTATCTTGCGGTTTATGGTCATCTCCATGGTGCTCTGATATTCGCTTTGCCAATAAAGAGCCGGTATAGGATTACAGAAGCGTGACATAGCAATGCAAAGTTTTCACAGCTACAAAAGCGAGGCATATAGGGAAAGCCTATTGTAGATTAATTTCTGATCTGCCGACTGTCATCAATTCTCGCCACAATCCAGGCGCTTATCGAAATACATGAAGTGTATATGATCAGTTCAGGAGAGCTAGGTGAAAAAGAATTTAGGCTCGCACTATACGGAAAAGGCCTACTAACCGCTAATCGTTAAATCTTACCCAGAAACAGACACTATAACAGGGGTGGGCAACATACGGCCCGCGAAGGGATTTTGTCCGGCCCGCGGACGGTTTTCCGTCTTACATGATAATGTGGCCCGCGGCCCCAGTCTGTCGAGATCCCCCACTACTTGCATACTACGTCAAATTTAAGTGACTGTATATTATTATATACGTGTGTGCGCATCGTTGCGAGAGTGGAGCATACGCGTAAGTTCGTCGAAGCGAGAAGACTTGCATTATCGGCATTTGCGATATGCACTCAACCCTAATGTCGTCTGTGGTAATCATGATTTTTGTCGACTACAATGGTCATTTACACCAGACTGATATATTTCTTATTTTCGATTCCGCAACCGCCGACTTGTAGCACGCCACACTTCTAGGCTTTTGTAAGGCACCGCATATTCCAGGGGTCGCCATCTCAAAACGGGTCGCAGGCCAGTTTTCAAATTTTGTAGAAAACGCGGGCCGTATGAATTCAATATTAGAGATTATTTACGCCACACAGTTGAACAACGACGCTATCACGGCACCTACTCAACCCTAATGAATTGATATCTTGGTAAATTAGGGTTACCGGGGTCATCGAACGACTTGAAATCTTAACTAGGGATTGCACCGTGTGTTGATTGATCAGAGTGAAGCAGACATGGCGGCGCCTGTATGATAATGTTATTCTCAAATCCACACTGTCCTCGCCATTATCGGAGAAATGGCTTTGAAGCGACATTGCTGTCGTTAAAATACATTTATTAAATACGATTTATTCCTTGTATATGTGGATAAATGGGCGAATAATGTGTCGATTCAGCAATCCGGCCCGCCAAGTACCTAATTTTCCTCTATCCGGCCCGCCGACTGGAGAAGTTGCCAGCCCCTGCACTATAACGATGTAAAGGTCAGACGCCATTGCTATATCGCAGGTCCACGAGAACAAATCGAGGTGTAGGCCAACTCAAAACGTGTTATATGGCCACGTTCGTTCCGAGGGGGAAAATAAATCAACAAACCAAGTATTTGGTATATTTATAATAATCAGCGGCTTTGCGAGAATGCATGTAAGTGAGTGTCGTTACGAGAGCCGCTGGCCACGAATTCTTTTCCATGCACTGTGAGCTATTTAATTAGTATGGTTGGATGGAATGGGTTAGCGCGAACGCAGACCCCACTACCAGAACTTACACGACCGAGTTACCCACATTTGGGGTAATCGCCGAGGTCAACCAAGCCGAAGTGCAATGGCTAGGCCTCGCCCGGGCAGAACCGCCTTTTGATCATGGTTCACTGCCTCGTCAGGTAAGTATGAGTTTTCCAGAAATTTATTGACACCCAATTTCATACAACAAAGTAAATATTGTGGTGAGCACGCTCTCCACATATGCATAAATGCATTCACCAAGTGCGCTTTGAATCGCCGAAGCAAAATGAAATAGTTTCTACAAGACGCGAACGCCAAATATGATTGGGACGTCATCGATGATATTGGACTGACTGCGGCGTCCAATTGCGAATTCCACCGTCCATTCCTTGCTTAAAAGTGCGATAATCATTATCTTGTGTTTTATGGTCATCTCCATGGTGCTCTGATATTCGCTTTGCCAATAAAGAGCCGGTATAGGATTACAGAAGCGTGACATAGCAATGCAAAGTTTTCACAGCTACAAAAGCGAGGCATATAGGGAAAGCCTATTGTAGATTAATTTCTGATCTGCCGACTGTCATCAATTCTCGCCACAATCCAGGCGCTTATCGAAATACATGAAGTGTATATGATCAGTTCAGGAGAGCTAGGTGAAAAAGAAATTAGGCTCGCACTATACGGAAAAGGCCTACTAACCGCTAATCGTTAAATCTTACCCAGAAACAGACACTATAACAGGGGTGGGCAACATACGGCCCGCAAAGGGATTTTGTCCGGCCCGCGGATGGTTTTCCGTCTTACATGATAATGTGGCCCGCGGCCCCAGTCTGTCGAGATCCCCCACTACTTGCATACTACGTCAAATTTAAGTGACTGTATAATACTATATACGTGTGTGCGCATCGTTGCGAGAGTGGAGCATACGCGTAAGTTCGTCGAAGCGAGAAGACTTGCATTATCGGCATTTGCGATATGCACTCAACCCTAATGTCGTCTGTGGTAATCATGATTTTTGTCGACTACAATGGTCATTTACACCAGACTGATATATTTCTTATTTTCGATTCCGCAACCGCCGACTTGTAGCACGCCACACTTCTAGGCTTTTGTAAGGCACCGCATATTCCAGGGGTCGCCATCTCAAAACGGGTCGCAGGCCAGTTTTCAAATTTTGTAGAAAACGCGGGCCGTATGAATTCAATATTCGAGATTATTTACGCCACACAGTTGAACAACGACGCTATCACGGCACCTACTCAACCCTAATGAATTGATATCTTGGTAAATTAGGGTTACCGGGGTCATCGAACGACTTGAAATCTTAACTAGGGATTGCACCGTGTGTTGATTGATCAGAGTGAAGCAGACATGGCGGCGCCTGTATGATAATGTTATTCTCAAATCCACACTGTCCTCGCCATTATCGGAGAAATGGCTTTGAAGCGACATTGCTGTCGTTAAAATACATTTATTAAATACGATTTATTCCTTGTATATGTGGATAAATGGGCGAATAATGTGTCGATTCAGCAATCCGGCCCGCCAAGTACCTAATTTTCCTCTATCCGGCCCGCCGACTGGAGAAGTTGCCAGCCCCTGCACTATAACGATGTAAAGGTCAGACGCCATTGCTATATCGCAGGTCCACGAGAACAAATCGAGGTGTAGGCCAACTCAAAACGTGTTATATGGCCACGTTCGTTCCGAGGGGGAAAATAAATCAACAAACCAAGTATTTGGTATATTTATTATAATCAGCGGCTTTGCGAGAATGCATGTAAGTGAGTGTCGTTACGAGAGCCGCTGGCCACGAATTCTTTTCCATGCACTGTGAGCTATTTAATTAGTATGGTTGGATGGAAAGGGTTAGCGCGAACGCAGACCCCACTACCAGAACTTACACGACCGAGTTACCCACATTTAGGGTAATCGCCGAGGTCAACCAAGCCGAAGTGCAATGGCTAGGCCTCGCCCGGGCAGAACCGCCTTTTGATCATGGTTCACTGCCTCGTCAGGTAAGTATGAGTTTTCCAGAAATTTATTGACACCCAATTTCATACAACAAAGTAAATATTGTGGTGAGCACGCTCTCCACATATGCATAAATGCATTCACCAAGTGCGCTTTGAATCGCCGAAGCAAAATAAAATAGTTTCTACAAGACGCGAACGCCAAATATGATTGGGACGTCATCGATGATATTGGACTGACTGCGGCGTCCAATTGCGAATTCCACCGTCCATTCCTTGCTTAAAAGTGCGATAATCATTATCTTGTGTTTTATGGTCATCTCCATGGTGCTCTGATATTCGCTTTGCCAATAAAGAGCCGGTATAGGATTACAGAAGCGTGACATAGCAATGCAAAGTTTTCACAGCTACAAAAGCGAGGCATATAGGGAAAGCCTATTGTAGATTAATTTCTGATCTGCAGACTGTCATCAATTCTCGCCACAATCCAGGCGCTTATCAAAATACATGAAGTGTATATGATCAGTTCAGGAGAGCTAGGTGAAAAAGAAATTAGGCTCGCACTATACGGAAAAGGCCTACTAACCGCTAATCGTGAAATCTTACCCAGAAACAGACACTATAACGATGTAAAGGTCAGACGCCATTGCTATATCGCAGGTCTACGAGAACAAATCGAGGTGTAGGCCAACTCAAAACGTGTTATATGGCCTCGTTCGTTCCGAGGGGGAAAATAAATCAACAAACCAAGTATTTGGTATATTTATAATAATCAGCGGCTTTGCGAGAATGCATGTAAGTGAGTGTCGTTACGAGAGCCGCTGGCCACGAATTCTTTTCCGTGCACTGTGAGCTATTTAATTAATATGGTTGGTTTGATGGAAAGGGTTAGCGCGAACGCAGACCCAACTACCAGAAATTACACGACCGAGTTACCCACATTTGGGGTAATCGCCGAGGTCAACCAAGCCGAAGTGCAATGGCTAGGCCTCGCCCGGGCAGAACCGCCTTTTTGATCATGGTTCACTGCCTCGTCAGGTAAGTATGAGTTTTCCAGAAATTTATTGACACCCAATTTCATACAACGAAATAAATATTGTGGTGAGCACGCTCTCCACATATGCATAAATGCATTCACCATGTGCGCTTTGAATCGCCGAAGCAAAATGAAATAGTTTCTACTAGACGCGAACGCCAAATATGATTGGGACGTCATCGATGATATTGGACTGACTGCGGCGTCCAATTGCGAATTCCACCGTCCATTCCTTGCTTAAAAGTGCGATAATCATTATCTTGCGGTTTATGGTCATCTCCATGGTGCTCTGATATTCGCTTTGCCAATAAAGAGCCGGTATAGGATTACAGAAGCGTGACATAGCAATGCAAAGTTTTCACAGCTACAAAAGCGAGGCATATAGGGAAAGCCTATTGTAGATTAATTTCTGATCTGCCGACTGTCATCAATTCTCGCCACAATCCAGGCGCTTATCGAAATACATGAAGTGTATATGATCAGTTCAGGAGAGCTAGGTGAAAAAGAAATTAGGCTCGCACTATACGGAAAAGGCCTACTAACCGCTAATCGTTAAATCTTACCCAGAAACAGACACTATAACAGGGGTGGGCAACATACGGCCCGCGAAGGGATTTTGTCCGGCCCGCGGACGGTTTTCCGTCTTACATGATAATGTGGCCCGCGGCCCCAGTCTGTCGAGATCCCCCACTACTTGCATACTACGTCAAATTTAAGTGACTGTATATTATTATATACGTGTGTGCGCATCGTTGCGAGAGTGGAGCATACGCGTAAGTTCGTCGAAGCGAGAAGACTTGCATTATCGGCATTTGCGATATGCACTCAACCCTAATGTCGTCTGTGGTAATCATGATTTTTGTCGACTACAATGGTCATTTACACCAGACTGATATATTTCTTATTTTCGATTCCGCAACCGCCGACTTGTAGCACGCCACACTTCTAGGCTTTTGTAAGGCACCGCATATTCCAGCGGTCGCCATCTCAAAACGGGTCGCAGGCCAGTTTTCAAATTTTGTAGAAAACGCGGGCCGTATGAATTCAATATTCGAGATTATTTACGCCACACAGTTGAACAACGACGCTATCACGGCACCTACTCAACCCTAATGAATTGATATCTTGGTAAATTAGGGTTACCGGGGTCATCGAACGACTTGAAATCTTAACTAGGGATTGCACCGTGTGTTGATTGATCAGAGTGAAGCAGACATGGCGGCGCCTGTATGATAATGTTATTCTCAAATCCACACTGTCCTCGCCATTATCGGAGAAATGGCTTTGAAGCAACATTGCTGTCGTTAAAATACATTTATTAAATACGATTTATTCCTTGTATATGTGGATAAATGGGCGAATAATGTGTCGATTCAGCAATCCGGCCCGCCAAGTACCTAATTTTCCTCTATCCGGCCCGCCGACTGGAGAAGTTGCCAGCCCCTGCACTATAACGATGTAAAGGTCAGACGCCATTGCTATATCGCAGGTCTACGAGAACAAATCGAGGTGTAGGCCAACTCAAAACGTGTTATATGGCCACGTTCGTTCCGAGGGGGAAAATAAATCAACAAACCAAGTATTTGGTAAATTTATAATAATCAGCGGCTTTGCGAGAATGCATGTAAGTGAGTGTCGTTACGAGAGCCGCTGGCCACGAATTCTTTTCCGTGCACTGTGAGCTATTTAATTAATATGGTTGGTTTGATGGAAAGGGTTAGCGCGAACGCAGACCCAACTACCAGAAATTACACGACCGAGTTACCCACATTTGGGGTAATCGCCGAGGTCAACCAAGCCGAAGTGCAATGGCTAGGCCTCGCCCGGGCAGAACCGCCTTTTTGATCATGGTTCACTGCCTCGTCAGGTAAGTATGAGTTTTCCAGAAATTTATTGACACCCGATTTCATACAACGAAATAAATATTGTGGTGAGCACGCTCTCCACATATGCATAAATGCATTCACCAAGTGCGCTTTGAATCGCCGAAGCAAAATGAAATAGTTTCTACTAGACGCGAACGCCAAATATGATTGGGACGTCATCGATGATATTGGACTGACTGCGGCGTCCAATTGCGAATTCCACCGTCCATTCCTTGCTTAAAAGTGCGATAATCATTATCTTGCGGTTTATGGTCATCTCCATGGTGCTCTGATATTCGCTTTGCCAATAAAGAGCCGGTATAGGATTACAGAAGCGTGACATAGCAATGCAAAGTTTTCACAGCTACAAAAGCGAGGCATATAGGGAAAGCCTATTGTAGATTAATTTCTGATCTGCCGACTGTCATCAATTCTCGCCACAATCCAGGCGCTTATCGAAATACATGAAGTGTATATGATCAGTTCAGGAGAGCTAGGTGAAAAAGAAATTAGGCTCGCACTATACGGAAAAGGCCTACTAACCGCTAATCGTTAAATCTTACCCAGAAACAGACACTATAACAGGGGTGGGCAACATACGGCCCGCGAAGGGATTTTGTCCGGCCCGCGGACGGTTTTCCGTCTTACATGATAATGTGGCCCGCGGCCCCAGTCTGTCGAGATCCCCCACTACTTGCATACTACGTCAAATTTAAGTGACTGTATATTATTATATACGTGTGTGCGCATCGTTGCGAGAGTGGAGCATACGCGTAAGTTCGTCGAAGCGAGAAGACTTGCATTATCGGCATTTGCGATATGCACTCAACCCTAATGTCGTCTGTGGTAATCATGATTTTTGTCGACTACAATGGTCATTTACACCAGACTGATATATTTCTTATTTTCGATTCCGCAACCGCCGACTTGTAGCACGCCACACTTCTAGGCTTTTGTAAGGCACCGCATATTCCAGCGGTCGCCATCTCAAAACGGGTCGCAGGCCAGTTTTCAAATTTTGTAGAAAACGCGGGCCGTATGAATTCAATATTCGAGATTATTTACGCCACACAGTTGAACAACGACGCTATCACGGCACCTACTCAACCCTAATGAATTGATATCTTGGTAAATTAGGGTTACCGGGGTCATCGAACGACTTGAAATCTTAACTAGGGATTGCACCGTGTGTTGATTGATCAGAGTGAAGCAGACATGGCGGCGCCTGTATGATAATGTTATTCTCAAATCCACACTGTCCTCGCCATTATCGGAGAAATGGCTTTGAAGCAACATTGCTGTCGTTAAAATACATTTATTAAATACGATTTATTCCTTGTATATGTGGATAAATGGGCGAATAATGTGTCGATTCAGCAATCCGGCCCGCCAAGTACCTAATTTTCCTCTATCCGGCCCGCCGACTGGAGAAGTTGCCAGCCCCTGCACTATAACGATGTAAAGGTCAGACGCCATTGCTATATCGCAGGTCCACGAGAACAAATCGAGGTGTAGGCCAACTCAAAACGTGTTATATGGCCACGTTCGTTCCGAGGGGGAAAATAAATCAACAAACCAAGTATTTGGTATATTTATTATAATCAGCGGCTTTGCGAGAATGCATGTAAGTGAGTGTCGTTACGAGAGCCGCTGGCCACGAATTCTTTTCCATGCACTGTGAGCTATTTAATTAGTATGGTTGGATGGAATGGGTTAGCGCGAACGCAGACCCCACTACCAGAACTTACACGACCGAGTTACCCACATTTGGGGTAATCGCCGAGGTCAACCAAGCCGAAGTGCAATGGCTAGGCCTCGCCCGGGCAGAACCGCCTTTTGATCATGGTTCACTGCCTCGTCAGGTAAGTATGAGTTTTCCAGAAATTTATTGACACCCAATTTCATACAACAAAGTAAATATTGTGGTGAGCACGCTCTCCACATATGCATAAATGCATTCACCAAGTGCGCTTTGAATCGCCGAAGCAAAATGAAATAGTTTCTACTAGACGCGAACGCCAAATATGATTGGGACGTCATCGATGATATTGGACTGACTGCGGCGTCCAATTGCGAATTCCACCGTCCATTCCTTGCTTAAAAGTGCGATAATTATTATCTTGCGGTTTATGGTCATCTCCATGGTGCTCTGATATTCGCTTTGCCAATAAAGAGCCGGTATAGGATTACAGAAGCGTGACATAGCAATGCAAAGTTTTCACAGCTACAAAAGCGAGGCATATAGGGAAAGCCTATTGTAGATTAATTTCTGATCTGCCGACTGTCATCAATTCTCGCTACAATCCAGGCGCTTATCGAAATACATGAAGTGTATATTATCAGTTCAGGAGAGCTAGGTGAAAAAGAAATTAGGCTCGCACTATACGGAAAAGGCCTACTAACCGCTAATCGTGAAATCTTACCCAGAAACAGACACTATAACGATGTAAAGGTCAGACGCCATTGCTATATCGCAGGTCTACGAGAACAAATCGAGGTGTAGGCCAACTCAAAACGTGTTATATGGCCACGTTCGTTCCGAGGGGGAAAATAAATCAACAAACCAAGTATTTGGTATATTTATAATAATCAGCGGCTTTGCGAGAATGCATGTAAGTGAGTGTCGTTACGAGAGCCGCTGGCCACAAATTCTTTTCCGTGCACTGTGAGCTATTTAATTAGTATGGTTGGTTGGATGGAAAGGGTTAGCGCGAACGCAGACCCCACTACCAGAAATCACACGACCGAGTTACCCACATTTGGGGTAATCGCCGAGGTCAACCAAGCCGAAGTCAACCAAGCCGAAGTGCAATGGCTAGGCCTCGCCCGGGCAGAACCGCCTTTTTGATTATGGTTCACTGCCTCGTCAGGTAAGTATGAGTTTTCCAGAAATTTATTGACACCCAATTTCATACAACAAAATAAATATTGTGGTGAGCACGCTCTCCACATATGCATAAATGCATTCACCAAGTGCGCTTTGAATCGCCGAAGCAAAATGAAATAGTTTCTACTAGACGCGAACGCCAAGTATGATTGGGACGTCATCGATGATATTGGACTGACTGCGGCGTCCAATTGCGAATTCCACCGTCCATTCCTTGCTTAAAAGTGCGATAATCATTATCTTGCGTTTTATGGTCAACTCCATGGTGCTCTGATATTCGCTTTGCTAATAAAGAGCCGGTATAGGATTACAGAAGCGTGACATAGCAATGCAAAGTTTTCACAGCTACAAAAGCGAGGCATATAGGGAAAGCCTATTGTAGATTAATTTCTGATCTGCCGACTGTCATCAATTCTCGCCACAATCCAGGCGCTTATCGAAATACATGAAGTGTATATGATCAGTTCAGGAGAGCTAGGTGAAAAAGAAATTAGGCTCGCACTATACGGAAAAGGCCTACTAACCGCTAATCGTTAAATCTTACCCAGAAACAGACACTATAACAGGGGTGGGCAACATACGGCCCGCGAAGGGATTTTGTCCGGCCCGCGGATGGTTTTCCGTCTTACATGATAATGTGGCCCGCGGCCCCAGTCTGTCGAGATCCCCCACTACTTGCATACTACGTCAAATTTAAGTGACTGTATATTACTATATACGTGTGTGCGCATCGTTGCGAGAGTGGAGCATACGCGTAAGTTCGTCGAAGCGAGAAGACTTGCATTATCGGCATTTGCGATATGCACTCAACCCTAATGTCGTCTGTGGTAATCATGATTTTTGTCGACTACAATGGTCATTTACAACAGACTGATATATTTCTTATTTTCGATTCCGCAACCGCCGACTTGTAGCACGCCACACTTCTAGGCTTTTGTAAGGCACCGCATATTCCAGGGGTCGCCATCTCAAAACGGGTCGCAGGCCAGTTTTCAAATTTTGTAGAAAACGCGGGCCGTATGAATTCAATATTCGAGATTATTTACGCCACACAGTTGAACAACGACGCTATCACGGCACCTACTCAACCCTAATGAATTGATATCTTGGTAAATTAGGGTTACCGGGGTCATCGAACGACTTGAAATCTTAACTAGGGATTGCACCGTGTGTTGATTGATCAGAGTGAAGCAGACATGGCGGCGCCTGTATGATAATGTTATTCTCAAATCCACACTGTCCTCGCCATTATCGGAGAAATGGCTTTGAAGCGACATTGCTGTCGTTAAAATACATTTATGAAATACGATTTATTCCTTGTATATGTGGATAAATGGGCGAATAATGTGTCGATTCAGCAATCCGGCTCACCAAGTACCTAATTTTCCTCTATCCGGCCCGCCGACTGGAGAAGTTGCCAGCCCCTGCACTATAACGATGTAAAGGTCAGACGCCATTGCTATATCGCAGGTCCACGAGAACAAATCGAGGTGTAGGCCAACTCAAAACGTGTTATATGGCCACGTTCGTTCCGAGGCAGAAAATAAATCAACAAACCAAGTATTTGGTATATTTATTATAATCAGCGGCTTTGCGAGAATGCATGTAAGTGAGTGTCGTTACGAGAGCCGCTGGCCACGAATTCTTTTCCATGCACTGTGAGCTATTTAATTAGTATGGTTGGATGGAATGGGTTAGCGCGAACGCAGACCCCACTACCAGAACTTACACGACCGAGTTACCCACATTTGGGGTAATCGCCGAGGTCAACCAAGCCGAAGTGCAATGGCTAGGCCTCGCCCGGGCAGAACCGCCTTTTGATCATGGTTCACTGCCTCGTCAGGTAAGTATGAGTTTTCCAGAAATTTATTGACACCCAATTTCATACAACAAAGTAAATATTGTGGTGAGCACGCTCTCCACATATGCATAAATGCATTCACCAAGTGCGCTTTGAATCGCCGAAGCAAAATGAAATAGTTTCTACTAGACGCGAACGCCAAATATGATTGGGACGTCATCGATGATATTGGACTGACTGCGGCGTCCAATTGCGAATTCCACCGTCCATTCCTTGCTTAAAAGTGCGATAATCATTATCTTGCGGTTTATGGTCATCTCCATGGTGCTCTGATATTCGCTTTGCCAATAAAGAGCCGGTATAGGATTACAGAAGCGTGACATAGCAATGCAAAGTTTTCACAGCTACAAAAGCGAGGCATATAGGGAAAGCCTATTGTAGATTAATTTCTAATCTTCTGACTGTCATCAATTCTCGCCACAATCCAGGCGCTTATCGAAATACATGAAGTGTATATGATCAGTTCAGGAGAGCTAGGTGAAAAAGAAATTAGGCTCGCACTATACGGAAAAGGCCTACTAACCGCTAATCGGTAAATCTTACCCAGAAACAGACACTATAACAGGGGTGGGCAACATACGGCCCGCGAAGGGATTTTGTCCGGCCCGCGGATGGTTTTCCGTCTTACATGATAATGTGGCCCGCGGCCCCAGTCTGTCGAGATCCCCCACTACTTGCATACTACGTCAAATTTAAGTGACTGTATATTACTATATACGTGTGTGCGCATTGTTGCGAGAGTGGAGCATACGCGTAAGTTCGTCGAAGCGAGAAGACTTGCATTATCGGCATCTGCGATATGCACTCAACCCTAATGTCGTCTGTGGTAATCATGATTTTTGTCGACTACAATGGTCATTTACACCAGACTGATATATTTCTTATTTTCGATTCCGCAACCGCCGACTTGTAGCACGCCACACTTCTAGGCTTTTGTAAGGCACCGCATATTCCAGGGGTCGCCATCTCAAAACGGGTCGCAGGCCAGTTTTCAAATTTTGTAGAAAACGCTGGCCGTATGAATTCAATATTCGAGATTATTTACGCCGCACAGTTGAACAACGACGCTATCACGGCACTTACTCAACCCTAATGAATTGATATCTTGGTAAATTAGGGTTACCGGGGTCATCGAACGACTTGAAATCTTAACTAGGGATTGCACCGTGTGTTGATTGATCAGAGTGAAGCAGACATGGCGGCGCCTGTATGATAATGTTATTCTCAAATCCACACTGTCCTCGCCATTATCGGAGAAATGGCTTTGAAGCGACATTGCTGTCGTTAAAGTACATTTATTAAATACGATTTATTCCTTGTATATGTGGATAAATGGGCGAATAATGTGTCGATTCAGCAATCCGGCCCGCCAAGTACCTAATTTTCCTCTATCCGGCCCGCCGACTGGAGAAGTTGCCAGCCCCTGCACTATAACGATGTAAAGGTCAGACGCCATTGCTATATCGCAGGTCCACGAGAACAAATCGAGGTGTAGGCCAACTCAAAACGTGTTATATGGCCACGTTCGTTCCGAGGGGGAAAATAAATCAACAAACCAAGTATTTGGTATATTTATTATAATCAGCGGCTTTGCGAGAATGCATGTAAGTGAGTGTCGTTACGAGAGCCGCTGGCCACGAATTCTTTTCCATGCACTGTGAGCTATTTAATCAGAATGGTTGGATGGAAAGGGTTAGCGCGAACGCAGACCCCACTACCAGAAATCACACGACCGAGTTACCCACATTTGGGGTAATCGCTGAAGTCAACCAAGCCGAAGTGCAATGGCTAGGCCTCGCCCGGGCAGAACCGCCTTTTTGATCATGGTTCACTGCCTCGTCAGGTAAGTATGAGTTTTCCAGAAATTTATTGACACCCAATTTCATACAACAAAATAAATATTGTGGTGAGCACGCTCTCCACATATGCATAAATGCATTCACCAAGTGCGCTTTGAATCGCCGAAGCAAAATGAAATAGTTTCTACTAGACGCGAACGCCAAGTATGATTGGGACGTCATCGATGATATTGGACTGACTGCGGCGTCCAATTGCGAATTCCACCGTCCATTCCTTGCTTAAAAGTGCGATAATCATTATCTTGCGTTTTATGGTCAACTCCATGGTGCTCTGATATTCGCTTTGCTAATAAAGAGCCGGTATAGGATTACAGAAGCGTGACATAGCAATGCAAAGTTTTCACAGCTACAAAAGCGAGGCATATAGGGAAAGCCTATTGTAGATTAATTTCTGATCTGCCGACTGTCATCAATTCTCGCCACAATCCAGGCGCTTATCGAAATACATGAAGTGTATATGATCAGTTCAGGAGAGCTAGGTGAAAAAGAAATTAGGCTCGCACTATACGGAAAAGGCCTACTAACCGCTAATCGTTAAATCTTACCCAGAAACAGACACTATAACAGGGGTGGGCAACATACGGCCCGCGGGCCGGATCCGGCCCGCGAAGGGATTTTGTCCGGCCCGCGGACGGTTTTCCGTCTTACATGATAATGTGGCCCGCGGCCCCAGTCTGTCGAGATCCCCCACTACTTGCATACTACGTCAAATTTAAGTGACTGTATATTACTATATACGTGTGTGCGCATCGTTGCGAGAGTGGAGCATACGCGTAAGTTCGTCGAAGCGAGAAGACTTGCATTATCGGCATTTGCGATATGCACTCAACCCTAATGTCGTCTGTGGTAATCATGATTTTTGTCGACTACAATGGTCATTTACACCAGACTGATATATTTCTTATTTTCGATTCCGCAACCGCCGACTTATAGCACGCCACACTTCTAGGCTTTTGTAAGGCACCGCATATTCCAGGGGTCGCCATCTCAAAACGGGTCGCAGGCCAGTTTTCAAATTTTGTAGAAAACGCGGGCCGTATGAATTCAATATTCGAGATTATTTACGCCACACAGTTGAACAACGACGCTATCACGGCACCTACTCAACCCTAATGAATTGATATCTTGTTAAATTAGGGTTACCGGGGTCATCGAACGACTTGAAATCTTAACTAGGGATTGCACCGTGTGTTGATTGATCAGAGTGAAGCAGACATGGCGGCGCCTGTATGATAATGTTATTCTCAAATCCACACTGTCCTCGCCATTATCGGAGAAATGGCTTTGAAGCGACATTGCTGTCGTTAAAATACATTTATTAAATACGATTTATTCCTTGTATATGTGGATAAATGGGCGAATAATGTGTCGATTCAGCAATCCGGCCCGCCAAGTACCTAATTTTCCTCTATCTGGCCCGCCGACTGGAGAAGTTGCCAGCCCCTGCACTATAACGATGTAAAGGTCAGACGCCATTGCTATATCGCAGGTCCACGAGAACAAATCGAGGTGTAGGCCAACTCAAAACGTGTTATATGGCCACGTTCGTTCCGAGGCAGAACATAAATCAACAAACCAAGTATTTGGTATATTTATTATAATCAGCGGCTTTGCGAGAATGCATGTAAGTGAGTGTCGTTACGAGAGCCGCTGGCCACGAATCCTTTTCCATGCACTGTGAGCTATTTAATTAGTATGGTTGGATGGCTTGGGTTAGCGCGAACGCAGACCCCACTACCAGAACTTACACGACCGAGTTACCCACATTTGGGGTAATCGCCGAGGTCAACCAAGCCGAAGTGCAATGGCTAGGCCTCGCCCGGGCAGAACCGCCTTTTGATCATGGTTCACTGCCTCGTCACGTAAGTATGAGTTTTCCAGAAATTTATTGACACCCAATTTCATACAACAAAATAAATATTGTGGTGAGCACGCTCTCCACATATGCATAAATGCATTCACCAAGTGCGCTTTGAATCGCCGAAGCAAAATGAAATAGTTTCTACTAGACGCGAACGCCAAATATGATTGGGACGTCATCGATGATATTGGACTGACTGCGGCGTCCAATTGCGAATTCCACCGTCCATTCCTTGCTTAAAAGAGCGATAATCATTATCTTGTGTTTTATGGTCATCTCCATGGTGCTCTGATATTCGCTTTGCCAATAAAGAGCCGGTATAGGATTACAGAAGCGAGACATAGCAATGCAAAGTTTTCACAGCTACAAAAGCGAGGCATATAGGGAAAGCCTATTGTAGATTAATTTCTGATCTGCCGACTGTCATCAATTCTCGCCACAATCCAGGCGCTTATCGAAATACATGAAGTGTATATGATCAGTTCAGGAGAGCTAGGTGAAAAAGAAATTAGGCTCGCACTATACGGAAAAGGCCTACTAACCGCTAACCGTGAAATCTTAACCAGAAACAGACACTATACCGATGTAACGGTCAGACGCCATTGCTATATCGCAGGTCTACGAGAACAAATCGAGGTGTAGGCCAACTCAAAACGTGTTATATGGCCACGTTCGTTCCGAGGGGGAAAATAAATCAACAAACCAAGTATTTGGTATATTTATAATAATCAGCGGCTTTGCGAGAATGCATGTAAGTGAGTGTCGTTACGAGAGCCGCTGGCCACAAATTCTTTTCCGTGCACTGTGAGCTATTTAATTAGTATGGTTGGTTGGATGGAAAGGGTTAGCGCGAACGCAGACCCCACTACCAGAAATTACACGACCGAGTTACCCACATTTGGGGTAATCGCCGAGGTCAACCAAGCCGAAGTGCAATGGCTAGGCCTCGCCCGGGCAGAACCGCCTTTTTGATCATGGTTCACTGCCTCGTCAGGTAAGTATGAGTTTTCCAGAAATTTATTGACACCCAATTTCATACAACAAAATAAATATTGTGGTGAGCACGCTCTCCACATATGCATAAATGCATTCACCAAGTGCGCTTTGAATCGCCGAAGCAAAATGAAATAGTTTCTACTAGACGCGAACGCCAAATATGATTGGGACGTCATCGATGATATTGGACTGACTGCGGCGTCCAATTGCGAATTCCACCGTCCATTCCTTGCTTAAAAGTGCGATAATTATTATCTTGCGGTTTATGGTCATCTCCATGGTGCTCTGATATTCGCTTTGCCAATAAAGAGCCGGTATAGGATTACAGAAGCGTGACATAGCAATGCAAAGTTTTCACAGCTACAAAAGCGAGGCATATAGGGAAAGCCTATTGTAGATTAATTTCTGATCTGCCGACTGTCATCAATTCTCGCTACAATCCAGGCGCTTATCGAAATACATGAAGTGTATATTATCAGTTCAGGAGAGCTAGGTGAAAAAGAAATTAGGCTCGCACTATACGGAAAAGGCCTACTAACCGCTAATTGTGAAATCTTACCCAGAAACAGACACTATAACGATGTAAAGGTCAGACGCCATTGCTATATCGCAGGTCTACGAGAACAAATCGAGGTGTAGGCCAACTCAAAACGTGTTATATGGCCACGTTCGTTCCGAGGGGGAAAATAAATCAACAAACCAAGTATTTGGTATTTTTATAATAATCAGCGGCTTTGCGAAAATGCATGTAAGTGAGTGTCGTTACGAGAGCCGCTGGCCACGAATTCTTTTTCATGCACTGTGAGCTATTTAATCAGAATGGTTGGATGGAAAGGGTTAGCGCGAACGCAGACCCCACTACCAGAAATCACACGACCGAGTTACCCACATTTGGGGTAATCGCCGAAGTCAACCAAGCCGAAGTGCAATGGCTAGGCCTCGCCCGGGCAGAACCGCCTTTTTGATCATGGTTCACTGCCTCGTCAGGTAAGTATGAGTTTTCCAGAAATTTATTGACACCCAATTTCATACAACAAAATAAATATTGTGGTGAGCACGCTCTCCACATATGCATAAATGCATTCACCAAGTGCGCTTTGAATCGCCGAAGCAAAATGAAATAGTTTCTACTAGACGCGAACGCCAAGTATGATTGGGACGTCATCGATGATATTGGACTGACTGCGGCGTCCAATTGCGAATTCCACCGTCCATTCCTTGCTTAAAAGTGCGATAATCATTATCTTGCGTTTTATGGTCAACTCCATGGTGCTCTGATATTCGCTTTGCTAATAAAGAGCCGGTATAGGATTACAGAAGCGTGACATAGCAATGCAAAGTTTTCACAGCTACAAAAGCGAGGCATATAGGGAAAGCCTATTGTAGATTAATTTCTGATCTGCCGACTGTCATCAATTCTCGCCACAATCCAGGCGCTTATCGAAATACATGAAGTGTATATGATCAGTTCAGGAGAGCTAGGTGAAAAAGAAATTAGACTCGCACTATACGGAAAAGGCCTACTAACCGCTAATCGTTAAATCTTACCCAGAAACAGACACTATAACAGGGGTGGGCAACATACGGCCCGCGAAGGGATTTTGTCCGGCCCGCGGATGGTTTTCCGTCTTACATGATAATGTGGCCCGCGGCCCCAGTCTGTCGAGATCCCCCACTACTTGCATACTACGTCAAATTTAAGTGACTGTATATTACTATATACGTGTGTGCGCATCGCTGCGAGAGTGGAGCATACGCGTAAGTTCGTCGAAGCGAGAAGACTTGCATTATCGGCATTTGCGATATGCACTCAACCCTAATGTCGTCTGTGGTAATCATGATTTTTGTCGACTACAATGGTCATTTACACCAGACTGATATATTTCTTATTTTCGATTCCGCAACCGCCGACTTGTAGCACGCCACACTTCTAGGCTTTTGTAAGGCACCGCATATTCCAGGGGTCGCCATCTCAAAACGGGTCGCAGGCCAGTTTTCAAATTTTGTAGAAAACGCGGGCCGTATGAATTCAATATTCGAGATTATTTACGCCACACAGTTGAACAACGACGCTATCACGGCACCTACTCAACCCTAATGAATTGATATCTTGGTAAATTAGGGTTACCGGGGTCATCGAACGACTTGAAATCTTAACTAGGGATTGCACCGTGTGTTGATTGATCAGAGTGAAGCAGACATGGCGGCGCCTGTATGATAATGTTATTCTCAAATCCACACTGTCCTCGCCATTATCGGAGAAATGGCTTTGAAGCGACATTGCTGTCGTTAAAATACATTTATTAAATACGATTTATTCCTTGTATATGTGGATAAATGGGCGAATAATGTGTCGATTCAGCAATCCGGCTCACCAAGTACCTAATTTTCCTTTATCCGGCCCGCCGACTGGAGAAGTTGCCAGCCCCTGCACTATAACGATGTAAAGGTCAGACGCCATTGCTATATCGCAGGTCCACGAGAACAAATCGAGGTGTAGGCCAACTCAAAACGTGTTATATGGCCACGTTCGTTCCGAGGCAGAAAATAAATCAACAAACCAAGTATTTGGTATATTTATTATAATCAGCGGCTTTGCGAGAATGCATGTAAGTGAGTGTCGTTACGAGAGCCGCTGGCCACGAATTCTTTTCCATGCACTGTGAGCTATTTAATTAGTATGGTTGGATGGAATGGGTTAGCGCGAACGCAGACCCCACTACCAGAACTTACACGACCGAGTTACCCACATTTGGGGTAATCGCCGAGGTCAACCAAGCCGAAGTGCAATGGCTAGGCCTCGCCCGGGCAGAACCGCCTTTTGATCATGGTTCACTGCCTCGTCAGGTAAGTATGAGTTTTCCAGAAATTTATTGACACCCAATTTCATACAACAAAGTAAATATTGTGGTGAGCACGCTCTCCACATATGCATAAATGCATTCACCAAGTGCGCTTTGAATCGCCGAAGCAAAATGAAATAGTTTCTACTAGACGCGAACGCCAAATATGATTGGGACGTCATCGATGATATTGGACTGACTGCGGCGTCCAATTGCGAATTCCACCGTCCATTCCTTGCTTAAAAGTGCGATAATCATTATCTTGCGGTTTATGGTCATCTCCATGGTGCTCTGATATTCGCTTTGCCAATAAAGAGCCGGTATAGGATTACAGAAGCGTGACATAGCAATGCAAAGTTTTCACAGCTACAAAAGCGAGGCATATAGGGAAAGCCTATTGTAGATTAATTTCTAATCTTCTGACTGTCATCAATTCTCGCCACAATCCAGGCGCTTATCGAAATACATGAAGTGTATATGATCAGTTCAGGAGAGCTAGGTGAAAAAGAAATTAGGCTCGCACTATACGGAAAAGGCCTACTAACCGCTAATCGTTAAATCTTACCCAGAAACAGACACTATAACAGGGGTGGGCAACATACGGCCCGCGGGCCGGATCCGGCCCGCGAAGGGATTTTGTCCGGCCCGCGGACGGTTTTCCGTCTTACATGATAATGTGGCCCGCGGCCACAGTCTGTCGAGATCCCCCACTACTTGCATACTACGTCAAATTTAAGTGACTGTATATTATTATATACGTGTGTGCGCATCGTTGCGAGAGTGGAGCATACGCGTAAGTTCGTCGAAGCGAGAAGACTTGCATTATCGGCATTTGCGATATGCACTCAACCCTAATGTCGTCTGTGGTAATCATGATTTTTGTCGACTACAATGGTCATTTACACCAGACTGATATATTTCTTATTTTCGATTCCGCAACCGCCGACTTGTAGCACGCCACACTTCTAGGCTTTTGTAAGGCACCGCATATTCCAGGGGTCGCCATCTCAAAACGGGTCGCAGGCCAGTTTTCAAATTTTGTAGAAAACGCGGGCCGTATGAATTCAATATTCGAGATTATTTACGCCACACAGTTGAACAACGACGCTATCACGGCACCTACTCAACCCTAATGAATTGATATCTTGTTAAATTAGGGTTACCGGGGTCATCGAACGACTTGAAATCTTAACTAGGGATTGCACCGTGTGTTGATTGATCAGAGTGAAGCAGACATGGCGGCGCCTGTATGATAATGTTATTCTCAAATCCACACTGTCCTCGCCATTATCGGAGAAATGGCTTTGAAGCGACATTGCTGTCGTTAAAATACATTTATTAAATACGATTTATTCCTTGTATATGTGGATAAATGGGGGAATAATGTGTCGATTCAGCAATCCGGCCCGCCAAGTACCTAATTTTCCTCTATCTGGCCCGCCGACTGGAGAAGTTGCCAGCCCCTGCACTATAACGATGTAAAGGTCAGACGCCATTGCTATATCGCAGGTCCACGAGAACAAATCGAGGTGTAGGCCAACTCAAAACGTGTTATATGGCCACGTTCGTTCCGAGGCAGAAAATAAATCAACAAACCAAGTATTTGGTATATTTATTATAATCAGCGGCTTTGCGAGAATGCATGTAAGTGAGTGTCGTTACGAGAGCCGCTGGCCACGAATCCTTTTCCATGCACTGTGAGCTATTTAATTAGTATGGTTGGATGGAATGGGTTAGCGCGAACGCAGACCCCACTACCAGAACTTACACGACCGAGTTACCCACATTTGGGGTAATCGCCGAGGTCAACCAAGCCGAAGTGCAATGGCTAGGCCTCGCCCGGGCAGAACCGCCTTTTGATCATGGTTCACTGCCTCGTCACGTAAGTATGAGTTTTCCAGAAATTTATTGACACCCAATTTCATACAACAAAATAAATATTGTGGTGAGCACGCTCTCCACATATGCATAAATGCATTCACCAAGTGCGCTTTGAATCGCCGAAGCAAAATGAAATAGTTTCTACTAGACGCGAACGCCAAATATGATTGGGACGTCATCGATGATATTGGACTGACTGCGGCGTCCAATTGCGAATTCCACCGTCCATTCCTTGCTTAAAAGAGCGATAATCATTATCTTGTGTTTTATGGTCATCTCCATGGTGCTCTGATATTCGCTTTGCCAATAAAGAGCCGGTATAGGATTACAGAAGCGAGACATAGCAATGCAAAGTTTTCACAGCTACAAAAGCGAGGCATATAGGGAAAGCCTATTGTAGATTAATTTCTGATCTGCAGACTGTCATCAATTCTCGCCACAATCCAGGTGCTTATCAAAATACATGAAGTGTATATGATCAGTTCAGGAGAGCTAGGTGAAAAAGAAATTAGGCTCGCACTATACGGAAAAGGCCTACTAACCGCTAACCGTGAAATCTTAACCAGAAACAGACACTATACCGATGTAACGGTCAGACGCCATTGCTATATCGCAGGTCTACGAGAACAAATCGAGGTGTAGGCCAACTCAAAACGTGTTATATGGCCACGTTCGTTCCGAGGGGGAAAATAAATCAACAAACCAAGTATTTGGTATATTTATAATAATCAACGGCTTTGCGAGAATGCATGTAAGTGAGTGTCGTTACGAGAGCCGCTGGCCACGAATTCTTTTCCGTGCACTGTGAGCTATTTAATTAGTATGGTTGGTTGGATGGAAAGGGTTAGCGCGAACGCAGACCCCACTACCAGTAATTACACGACCGAGTTACCCACATTTAGGGTAATCGCCGAGGTCAACCAAGCCGAAGTGCAATGGCTAGGCCTCGCCCGGGCAGAACCGCCTTTTTGATCATGGTTCACTGCCTCGTCAGGTAAGTATGAGTTTTCCAGAAATTTATTGACACCCAATTTCATACAACAAAATAAATATTGTGGTGAGCACGCTCACCACATATGCATAAATGCATTCACCAAGTGCGCTTTGAATCGCCGAAGCAAAATGAAATAGTTTCTACTAGACGCGAACGCCAAATATGATTGGGACGTCATCGATGATATTGGACGCCTCCACCGTCCATTCCTTGCTCAAAAGTGCGATAATCATTATCTTGCGTGTTATGGTCATCTCCATGGTGCTCTGATATTCGCTTTGGCAATAAAGAGCCGGTATAGGATTACAGAAGCGTGACATA
Organism: Botryllus schlosseri; assembly: GCF_051294905.1. Classification (NCBI taxonomy): domain Eukaryota; kingdom Metazoa; phylum Chordata; class Ascidiacea; order Stolidobranchia; family Styelidae; genus Botryllus; species Botryllus schlosseri. The sequence goes on along the minus strand of NC_137237.1, from coordinate 28,841,232 downwards.
GCAATGCAAAGTTTTCACAGCTACAAAAGCGAGGCATATAGGGAAAGCCTATTGTAGATTAATTTCTAATCTTCTGACTGTCATCAATTCTCGCCACAATCCAGGCGCTTATCGAAATACATGAAGTGTATATGATCAGTTCAGGAGAGCTAGGTGAAAAAGAAATTAGGCTCGCACTATACGGAAAAGGCCTACTAACCGCTAATCGGTAAATCTTACCCAGAAACAGACACTATAACAGGGGTGGGCAACATACGGCCCGCGAAGGGATTTTGTCCGGCCCGCGGATGGTTTTCCGTCTTACATGATAATGTGGCCCGCGGCCCCAGTCTGTCGAGATCCCCCACTACTTGCATACTACGTCAAATTTAAGTGACTGTATATTACTATATACGTGTGTGCGCATCGCTGCGAGAGTGGAGCATACGCGTAAGTTCGTCGAAGCGAGAAGACTTGCATTATCGGCATTTGCGATATGCACTCAACCCTAATGTCGTCTGTGGTAATCATGATTTTTGTCGACTACAATGGTCATTTACACCAGACTGATATATTTCTTATTTTCGATTCCGCAACCGCCGACTTGTAGCACGCCACACTTCTAGGCTTTTGTAAGGCACCGCATATTCCAGGGGTCGCCATCTCAAAACGGGTCGCAGGCCAGTTTTCAAATTTTGTAGAAAACGCGGGCCGTATGAATTCAATATTCGAGATTATTTACGCCACACAGTTGAACAACGACGCTATCACGGCACCTACTCAACCCTAATGAATTGATATCTTGGTAAATTAGGGTTACCGGGGTCATCGAACGACTTGAAATCTTAACTAGGGATTGCACCGTGTGTTGATTGATCAGAGTGAAGCAGACATGGCGGCGCCTGTATGATAATGTTATTCTCAAATCCACACTGTCCTCGCCATTATCGGAGAAATGGCTTTGAAGCGACATTGCTGTCGTTAAAATACATTTATTAAATACGATTTATTCCTTGTATATGTGGATAAATGGGCGAATAATGTGTCGATTCAGCAATCCGGCTCACCAAGTACCTAATTTTCCTTTATCCGGCCCGCCGACTGGAGAAGTTGCCAGCCCCTGCACTATAACGATGTAAAGGTCAGACGCCATTGCTATATCGCAGGTCCACGAGAACAAATCGAGGTGTAGGCCAACTCAAAACGTGTTATATGGCCACGTTCGTTCCGAGGCAGAAAATAAATCAACAAACCAAGTATTTGGTATATTTATTATAATCAGCGGCTTTGCGAGAATGCATGTAAGTGAGTGTCGTTACGAGAGCCGCTGGCCACGAATTCTTTTCCATGCACTGTGAGCTATTTAATTAGTATGGTTGGATGGAATGGGTTAGCGCGAACGCAGACCCCACTACCAGAACTTACACGACCGAGTTACCCACATTTGGGGTAATCGCCGAGGTCAACCAAGCCGAAGTGCAATGGCTAGGCCTCGCCCGGGCAGAACCGCCTTTTGATCATGGTTCACTGCCTCGTCAGGTAAGTATGAGTTTTCCAGAAATTTATTGACACCCAATTTCATACAACAAAGTAAATATTGTGGTGAGCACGCTCTCCACATATGCATAAATGCATTCACCAAGTGCGCTTTGAATCGCCGAAGCAAAATGAAATAGTTTCTACTAGACGCGAACGCCAAATATGATTGGGACGTCATCGATGATATTGGACTGACTGCGGCGTCCAATTGCGAATTCCACCGTCCATTCCTTGCTTAAAAGTGCGATAATCATTATCTTGCGGTTTATGGTCATCTCCATGGTGCTCTGATATTCGCTTTGCCAATAAAGAGCCGGTATAGGATTACAGAAGCGTGACATAGCAATGCAAAGTTTTCACAGCTACAAAAGCGAGGCATATAGGGAAAGCCTATTGTAGATTAATTTCTAATCTTCTGACTGTCATCAATTCTCGCCACAATCCAGGCGCTTATCGAAATACATGAAGTGTATATGATCAGTTCAGGAGAGCTAGGTGAAAAAGAAATTAGGCTCGCACTATACGGAAAAGGCCTACTAACCGCTAATCGTTAAATCTTACCCAGAAACAGACACTATAACAGGGGTGGGCAACATACGGCCCGCGGGCCGGATCCGGCCCGCGAAGGGATTTTGTCCGGCCCGCGGACGGTTTTCCGTCTTACATGATAATGTAGCCCGCGGCCCCAGTCTGTCGAGATCCCCCACTACTTGCATACTACGTCAAATTTAAGTGACTGTATATTATTATATACGTGTGTGCGCATCGTTGCGAGAGTGGAGCATACGCGTAAGTTCGTCGAAGCGAGAAGACTTGCATTATCGGCATTTGCGATATGCACTCAACCCTAATGTCGTCTGTGGTAATCATGATTTTTGTCGACTACAATGGTCATTTACACCAGACTGATATATTTCTTATTTTCGATTCCGCAACCGCCGACTTGTAGCACGCCACACTTCTAGGCTTTTGTAAGGCACCGCATATTCCAGGGGTCGCCATCTCAAAACGGGTCGCAGGCCAGTTTTCAAATTTTGTAGAAAACGCGGGCCGTATGAATTCAATATTCGAGATTATTTACGCCACACAGTTGAACAACGACGCTATCACGGCACCTACTCAACCCTAATGAATTGATATCTTGTTAAATTAGGGTTACCGGGGTCATCGAACGACTTGAAATCTTAACTAGGGATTGCACCGTGTGTTGATTGATCAGAGTGAAGCAGACATGGCGGCGCCTGTATGATAATGTTATTCTCAAATCCACACTGTCCTCGCCATTATCGGAGAAATGGCTTTGAAGCGACATTGCTGTCGTTAAAATACATTTATTAAATACGATTTATTCCTTGTATATGTGGATAAATGGGCGAATAATGTGTCGATTCAGCAATCCGGCCCGCCAAGTACCTAATTTTCCTCTATCTGGCCCGCCGACTGGAGAAGTTGCCAGCCCCTGCACTATAACGATGTAAAGGTCAGACGCCATTGCTATATCGCAGGTCCACGAGAACAAATCGAGGTGTAGGCCAACTCAAAACGTGTTATATGGCCACGTTCGTTCCGAGGCAGAAAATAAATCAACAAACCAAGTATTTGGTATATTTATTATAATCAGCGGCTTTGCGAGAATGCATGTAAGTGAGTGTCGTTACGAGAGCCGCTGGCCACGAATCCTTTTCCATGCACTGTGAGCTATTTAATTAGTATGGTTGGATGGAATGGGTTAGCGCGAACGCAGACCCCACTACCAGAACTTACACGACCGAGTTACCCACATTTGGGGTAATCGCCGAGGTCAACCAAGCCGAAGTGCAATGGCTAGGCCTCGCCCGGGCAGAACCGCCTTTTGATCATGGTTCACTGCCTCGTCACGTAAGTATGAGTTTTCCAGAAATTTATTGACACCCAATTTCATACAACAAAATAAATATTGTGGTGAGCACGCTCTCCACATATGCATAAATGCATTCACCAAGTGCGCTTTGAATCGCCGAAGCAAAATGAAATAGTTTCTACTAGACGCGAACGCCAAATATGATTGGGACGTCATCGATGATATTGGACTGACTGCGGCGTCCAATTGCGAATTCCACCGTCCATTCCTTGCTTAAAAGAGCGATAATCATTATCTTGTGTTTTATGGTCATCTCCATGGTGCTCTGATATTCGCTTTGCCAATAAAGAGCCGGTATAGGATTACAGAAGCGAGACATAGCAATGCAAAGTTTTCACAGCTACAAAAGCGAGGCATATAGGGAAAGCCTATTGTAGATTAATTTCTGATCTGCAGACTGTCATCAATTCTCGCCACAATCCAGGTGCTTATCAAAATACATGAAGTGTATATGATCAGTTCAGGAGAGCTAGGTGAAAAAGAAATTAGGCTCGCACTATACGGAAAAGGCCTACTAACCGCTAACCGTGAAATCTTAACCAGAAACAGACACTATACCGATGTAACGGTCAGACGCCATTGCTATATCGCAGGTCTACGAGAACAAATCGAGGTGTAGGCCAACTCAAAACGTGTTATATGGCCACGTTCGTTCCGAGGGGGAAAATAAATCAACAAACCAAGTATTTGGTATATTTATAATAATCAACGGCTTTGCGAGAATGCATGTAAGTGAGTGTCGTTACGAGAGCCGCTGGCCACGAATTCTTTTCCGTGCACTGTGAGCTATTTAATTAGTATGGTTGGTTGGATGGAAAGGGTTAGCGCGAACGCAGACCCCACTACCAGTAATTACACGACCGAGTTACCCACATTTAGGGTAATCGCCGAGGTCAACCAAGCCGAAGTGCAATGGCTAGGCCTCGCCCGGGCAGAACCGCCTTTTTGATCATGGTTCACTGCCTCGTCAGGTAAGTATGAGTTTTCCAGAAATTTATTGACACCCAATTTCATACAACAAAATAAATATTGTGGTGAGCACGCTCACCACATATGCATAAATGCATTCACCAAGTGCGCTTTGAATCGCCGAAGCAAAATGAAATAGTTTCTACTAGACGCGAACGCCAAATATGATTGGGACGTCATCGATGATATTGGACGCCTCCACCGTCCATTCCTTGCTCAAAAGTGCGATAATCATTATCTTGCGTGTTATGGTCATCTCCATGGTGCTCTGATATTCGCTTTGGCAATAAAGAGCCGGTATAGGATTACAGAAGCGTGACATAGCAATGCAAAGTTTTCACAGCTACAAAAGCGAGGCATATAGGGAAAGCCTATTGTAGATTAATTTCTAATCTTCTGACTGTCATCAATTCTCGCCACAATCCAGGCGCTTATCGAAATACATGAAGTGTATATGATCAGTTCAGGAGAGCTAGGTGAAAAAGAAATTAGGCTCGCACTATACGGAAAAGGCCTACTAACCGCTAATCGGTAAATCTTACCCAGAAACAGACACTATAACAGGGGTGGGCAACATACGGCCCGCGAAGGGATTTTGTCCGGCCCGCGGATGGTTTTCCGTCTTACATGATAATGTGGCCCGCGGCCCCAGTCTGTCGAGATCCCCCACTACTTGCATACTACGTCAAATTTAAGTGACTGTATATTACTATATACGTGTGTGCGCATCGCTGCGAGAGTGGAGCATACGCGTAAGTTCGTCGAAGCGAGAAGACTTGCATTATCGGCATTTGCGATATGCACTCAACCCTAATGTCGTCTGTGGTAATCATGATTTTTGTCGACTACAATGGTCATTTACACCAGACTGATATATTTCTTATTTTCGATTCCGCAACCGCCGACTTGTAGCACGCCACACTTCTAGGCTTTTGTAAGGCACCGCATATTCCAGGGGTCGCCATCTCAAAACGGGTCGCAGGCCAGTTTTCAAATTTTGTAGAAAACGCGGGCCGTATGAATTCAATATTCGAGATTATTTACGCCACACAGTTGAACAACGACGCTATCACGGCACCTACTCAACCCTAATGAATTGATATCTTGGTAAATTAGGGTTACCGGGGTCATCGAACGACTTGAAATCTTAACTAGGGATTGCACCGTGTGTTGATTGATCAGAGTGAAGCAGACATGGCGGCGCCTGTATGATAATGTTATTCTCAAATCCACACTGTCCTCGCCATTATCGGAGAAATGGCTTTGAAGCGACATTGCTGTCGTTAAAATACATTTATTAAATACGATTTATTCCTTGTATATGTGGATAAATGGGCGAATAATGTGTCGATTCAGCAATCCGGCTCACCAAGTACCTAATTTTCCTTTATCCGGCCCGCCGACTGGAGAAGTTGCCAGCCCCTGCACTATAACGATGTAAAGGTCAGACGCCATTGCTATATCGCAGGTCCACGAGAACAAATCGAGGTGTAGGCCAACTCAAAACGTGTTATATGGCCACGTTCGTTCCGAGGCAGAAAATAAATCAACAAACCAAGTATTTGGTATATTTATTATAATCAGCGGCTTTGCGAGAATGCATGTAAGTGAGTGTCGTTACGAGAGCCGCTGGCCACGAATTCTTTTCCATGCACTGTGAGCTATTTAATTAGTATGGTTGGATGGAATGGGTTAGCGCGAACGCAGACCCCACTACCAGAACTTACACGACCGAGTTACCCACATTTGGGGTAATCGCCGAGGTCAACCAAGCCGAAGTGCAATGGCTAGGCCTCGCCCGGGCAGAACCGCCTTTTGATCATGGTTCACTGCCTCGTCAGGTAAGTATGAGTTTTCCAGAAATTTATTGACACCCAATTTCATACAACAAAGTAAATATTGTGGTGAGCACGCTCTCCACATATGCATAAATGCATTCACCAAGTGCGCTTTGAATCGCCGAAGCAAAATGAAATAGTTTCTACTAGACGCGAACGCCAAATATGATTGGGACGTCATCGATGATATTGGACTGACTGCGGCGTCCAATTGCGAATTCCACCGTCCATTCCTTGCTTAAAAGTGCGATAATCATTATCTTGCGGTTTATGGTCATCTCCATGGTGCTCTGATATTCGCTTTGCCAATAAAGAGCCGGTATAGGATTACAGAAGCGTGACATAGCAATGCAAAGTTTTCACAGCTACAAAAGCGAGGCATATAGGGAAAGCCTATTGTAGATTAATTTCTAATCTTCTGACTGTCATCAATTCTCGCCACAATCCAGGCGCTTATCGAAATACATGAAGTGTATATGATCAGTTCAGGAGAGCTAGGTGAAAAAGAAATTAGGCTCGCACTATACGGAAAAGGCCTACTAACCGCTAATCGTTAAATCTTACCCAGAAACAGACACTATAACAGGGGTGGGCAACATACGGCCCGCGGGCCGGATCCGGCCCGCGAAGGGATTTTGTCCGGCCCGCGGACGGTTTTCCGTCTTACATGATAATGTAGCCCGCGGCCCCAGTCTGTCGAGATCCCCCACTACTTGCATACTACGTCAAATTTAAGTGACTGTATATTATTATATACGTGTGTGCGCATCGTTGCGAGAGTGGAGCATACGCGTAAGTTCGTCGAAGCGAGAAGACTTGCATTATCGGCATTTGCGATATGCACTCAACCCTAATGTCGTCTGTGGTAATCATGATTTTTGTCGACTACAATGGTCATTTACACCAGACTGATATATTTCTTATTTTCGATTCCGCAACCGCCGACTTGTAGCACGCCACACTTCTAGGCTTTTGTAAGGCACCGCATATTCCAGGGGTCGCCATCTCAAAACGGGTCGCAGGCCAGTTTTCAAATTTTGTAGAAAACGCGGGCCGTATGAATTCAATATTCGAGATTATTTACGCCACACAGTTGAACAACGACGCTATCACGGCACCTACTCAACCCTAATGAATTGATATCTTGTTAAATTAGGGTTACCGGGGTCATCGAACGACTTGAAATCTTAACTAGGGATTGCACCGTGTGTTGATTGATCAGAGTGAAGCAGACATGGCGGCGCCTGTATGATAATGTTATTCTCAAATCCACACTGTCCTCGCCATTATCGGAGAAATGGCTTTGAAGCGACATTGCTGTCGTTAAAATACATTTATTAAATACGATTTATTCCTTGTATATGTGGATAAATGGGCGAATAATGTGTCGATTCAGCAATCCGGCCCGCCAAGTACCTAATTTTCCTCTATCTGGCCCGCCGACTGGAGAAGTTGCCAGCCCCTGCACTATAACGATGTAAAGGTCAGACGCCATTGCTATATCGCAGGTCCACGAGAACAAATCGAGGTGTAGGCCAACTCAAAACGTGTTATATGGCCACGTTCGTTCCGAGGCAGAAAATAAATCAACAAACCAAGTATTTGGTATATTTATTATAATCAGCGGCTTTGCGAGAATGCATGTAAGTGAGTGTCGTTACGAGAGCCGCTGGCCACGAATCCTTTTCCATGCACTGTGAGCTATTTAATTAGTATGGTTGGATGGAATGGGTTAGCGCGAACGCAGACCCCACTACCAGAACTTACACGACCGAGTTACCCACATTTGGGGTAATCGCCGAGGTCAACCAAGCCGAAGTGCAATGGCTAGGCCTCGCCCGGGCAGAACCGCCTTTTGATCATGGTTCACTGCCTCGTCACGTAAGTATGAGTTTTCCAGAAATTTATTGACACCCAATTTCATACAACAAAATAAATATTGTGGTGAGCACGCTCTCCACATATGCATAAATGCATTCACCAAGTGCGCTTTGAATCGCCGAAGCAAAATGAAATAGTTTCTACTAGACGCGAACGCCAAATATGATTGGGACGTCATCGATGATATTGGACTGACTGCGGCGTCCAATTGCGAATTCCACCGTCCATTCCTTGCTTAAAAGAGCGATAATCATTATCTTGTGTTTTATGGTCATCTCCATGGTGCTCTGATATTCGCTTTGCCAATAAAGAGCCGGTATAGGATTACAGAAGCGAGACATAGCAATGCAAAGTTTTCACAGCTACAAAAGCGAGGCATATAGGGAAAGCCTATTGTAGATTAATTTCTGATCTGCAGACTGTCATCAATTCTCGCCACAATCCAGGTGCTTATCAAAATACATGAAGTGTATATGATCAGTTCAGGAGAGCTAGGTGAAAAAGAAATTAGGCTCGCACTATACGGAAAAGGCCTACTAACCGCTAACCGTGAAATCTTAACCAGAAACAGACACTATACCGATGTAACGGTCAGACGCCATTGCTATATCGCAGGTCTACGAGAACAAATCGAGGTGTAGGCCAACTCAAAACGTGTTATATGGCCACGTTCGTTCCGAGGGGGAAAATAAATCAACAAACCAAGTATTTGGTATATTTATAATAATCAACGGCTTTGCGAGAATGCATGTAAGTGAGTGTCGTTACGAGAGCCGCTGGCCACGAATTCTTTTCCGTGCACTGTGAGCTATTTAATTAGTATGGTTGGTTGGATGGAAAGGGTTAGCGCGAACGCAGACCCCACTACCAGGAATTACACGACCGAGTTACCCACATTTAGGGTAATCGCCGAGGTCAACCAAGCCGAAGTGCAATGGCTAGGCCTCGCCCGGGCAGAACCGCCTTTTTGATCATGGTTCACTGCCTCGTCAGGTAAGTATGAGTTTTCCAGAAATTTATTGACACCCAATTTCATACAACAAAATAAATATTGTGGTGAGCACGCTCACCACATATGCATAAATGCATTCACCAAGTGCGCTTTGAATCGCCGAAGCAAAATGAAATAGTTTCTACTAGACGCGAACGCCAAATATGATTGGGACGTCATCGATGATATTGGACGCCTCCACCGTCCATTCCTTGCTCAAAAGTGCGATAATCATTATCTTGCGTGTTATGGTCATCTCCATGGTGCTCTGATATTCGCTTTGGCAATAAAGAGCCGGTATAGGATTACAGAAGCGTGACATAGCAATGCAAAGTTTTCACAGCTACAAAAGCGAGGCATATAGGGAAAGCCTATTGTAGATTAATTTCTAATCTTCTGACTGTCATCAATTCTCGCCACAATCCAGGCGCTTATCGAAATACATGAAGTGTATATGATCAGTTCAGGAGAGCTAGGTGAAAAAGAAATTAGGCTCGCACTATACGGAAAAGGCCTACTAACCGCTAATCGGTAAATCTTACCCAGAAACAGACACTATAACAGGGGTGGGCAACATACGGCCCGCGAAGGGATTTTGTCCGGCCCGCGGATGGTTTTCCGTCTTACATGATAATGTGGCCCGCGGCCCCAGTCTGTCGAGATCCCCCACTACTTGCATACTACGTCAAATTTAAGTGACTGTATATTACTATATACGTGTGTGCGCATCGTTGCGAGAGTGGAGCATACGCGTAAGTTCGTCGAAGCGAGAAGACTTGCATTATCGGCATCTGCGATATGCACTCAACCCTAATGTCGTCTGTGGTAATCATGATTTTTGTCGACTACAATGGTCATTTACACCAGACTGATATATTTCTTATTTTCGATTCCGCAACCGCCGACTTGTAGCACGCCACAGTTCTAGGCTTTTGTAAGGCACCGCATATTCCAGGGGTCGCCATCTCAAAACGGGTCGCAGGCCAGTTTTCAAATTTTGTAGAAAACGCGGGCCGTATGAATTCAATATTCGAGATTATTTACGCCACACAGTTGAACAACGACGCTATCACGGCACTTACTCAACCCTAATGAATTGATATCTTGGTAAATTAGGGTTACCGGGGTCATCGAACGACTTGAAATCTTAACTAGGGATTGCACCGTGTGTTGATTGATCAGAGTGAAGCAGACATGGCGGCGCCTGTATGATAATGTTATTCTCAAATCCACACTGTCCTCGCCATTATCGGAGAAATGGCTTTGAAGCGACATTGCTGTCGTTAAAGTACATTTATTAAATACGATTTATTCCTTGTATATGTGGATAAATGGGCGAATAATGTGTCGATTCAGCAATCCGGCCCGCCAAGTACCTAATTTTCCTCTATCCGGCCCGCCGACTGGAGAAGTTGCCAGCCCCTGCACTATAACGATGTAAAGGTCAGACGCCATTGCTATATCGCAGGTCCACGAGAACAAATCGAGGTGTAGGCCAACTCAAAACGTGTTATATGGCCACGTTCGTTCCGAGGGGGAAAATAAATCAACAAACCAAGTATTTGGTATATTTATTATAATCAGCGGCTTTGCGAGAATGCATGTAAGTGAGTGTCGTTACGAGAGCCGCTGGCCACGAATTCTTTTCCATGCACTGTGAGCTATTTAATTAGTATGGTTGGATGGAAAGGGTTAGCGCGAACGCAGACCCCACTACCAGAACTTACACGACCGAGTTACCCACATTTGGGGTAATCGCCGAGGTCAACCAAGCCGAAGTGCAATGGCTAGGCCTCGCCCGGGCAGAACCGCCTTTTGATCATGGTTCACTGCCTCGTCAGGTAAGTATGAGTTTTCCAGAAATTTATTGACACCCAATTTCATACAACAAAGTAAATATTGTGGTGAGCACGCTCTCCACATATGCATAAATGCATTCACCAAGTGCGCTTTGAATCGCCGAAGCAAAATGAAATAGTTTCTACAAGACGCGAACGCCAAATATGATTGGGACGTCATCGATGATATTGGACTGACTGCGGCGTCCAATTGCGAATTCCACCGTCCATTCCTTGCTTAAAAGTGCGATAATCATTATCTTGTGTTTTATGGTCATCTCCATGGTGCTCTGATATTCGCTTTGCCAATAAAGAGCCGGTATAGGATTACAGAAGCGTGACATAGCAATGCAAAGTTTTCACAGCTACAAAAGCGAGGCATATAGGGAAAGCCTATTGTAGATTAATTTCTGATCTGCAGACTGTCATCAATTCTCGCCACAATCCAGGCGCTTATCAAAATACATGAAGTGTATATGATCAGTTCAGGAGAGCTAGGTGAAAAAGAAATTAGGCTCGCACTATACGGAAAAGGCCTACTAACCGCTAATCGTGAAATCTTAACCAGAAACAGACACTATACCGATGTAAAGGTCAGACGCCATTGCTCTATCGCAGGTCTACGAGAACAAATCGAGGTGTAGGCCAACTCAAAACGTGTTATATGGCCACGTTCGTTCCGAGGGGGAAAATAAATCAACAAACCAAGTATTTGGTATTTTTATAATAATCAGCGGCTTTGCGAAAATGCATGTAAGTGAGTGTCGTTACGAGAGCCGCTGGCCACGAATTCTTTTTCATGCACTGTGAGCTATTTAATCAGAATGGTTGGATGGAAAGGGTTAGCGCGAACGCAGACCCCACTACCAGAAATCACACGACCGAGTTACCCACATTTGGGGTAATCGCCGAAGTCAACCAAGCCGAAGTGCAATGGCTAGGCCTCGCCCGGGCAGAACCGCCTTTTTGATCATGGTTCACTGCCTCGTCAGGTAAGTATGAGTTTTCCAGAAATTTATTGACACCCAATTTCATACAACAAAATAAATATTGTGGTGAGCACGCTCTCCACATATGCATAAATGCATTCACCAAGTGCGCTTTGAATCGCCGAAGCAAAATGAAATAGTTTCTACTAGACGCGAACGCCAAGTATGATTGGGACGTCATCGATGATATTGGACTGACTGCGGCGTCCAATTGCGAATTCCACCGTCCATTCCTTGCTTAAAAGTGCGATAATCATTATCTTGCGTTTTATGGTCAACTCCATGGTGCTCTGATATTCGCTTTGCTAATAAAGAGCCGGTATAGGATTACAGAAGCGTGACATAGCAATGCAAAGTTTTCACAGCTACAAAAGCGAGGCATATAGGGAAAGCCTATTGTAGATTAATTTCTGATCTGCCGACTGTCATCAATTCTCGCCACAATCCAGGCGCTTATCGAAATACATGAAGTGTATATGATCAGTTCAGGAGAGCTAGGTGAAAAAGAAATTAGGCTCGCACTATACGGAAAAGGCCTACTAACCGCTAATCGTTAAATCTTACCCAGAAACAGACACTATAACAGGGGTGGGCAACATACTGCCCGCGGGCCGGATCCGGCCCGCGAAGGGATTTTGTCCGGCCCGCGGACGGTTTTCCGTCTTACATGATAATGTGGCCCGCGGCCCCAGTCTGTCGAGATCCCCCACTACTTGCATACTACGTCAAATTTAAGTGACTGTATATTATTATATACGTGTGTGCGCATCGTTGCGAGAGTGGAGCATACGCGTAAGTTCGTCGAAGCGAGAAGACTTGCATTATCGGCATTTGCGATATGCACTCAACCCTAATGTCGTCTGTGGTAATCATGATTTTTGTCGACTACAATGGTCATTTACACCAGACTGATATATTTCTTATTTTCGATTCCGCAACCGCCGACTTGTAGCACGCCACACTTCTAGGCTTTTGTAAGGCACCGCATATTCCAGGGGTCGCCATCTCAAAACGGGTCGCAGGCCAGTTTTCAAATTTTGTAGAAAACGCGGGCCGTATGAATTCAATATTCGAGATTATTTACGCCACACAGTTGAACAACGACGCTATCACGGCACCTACTCAACCCTAATGAATTGATATCTTGGTAAACTAGGGTTACCGGGGTCATCGAACGACTTGAAATCTTAACTAGGGATTGCACCGTGTGTTGATTGATCAGAGTGAAGCAGACATGGCGGCGCCTGTATGATAATGTTATGCTCAAATCCACACTGTCCTCGCCATTATCGGAGAAATGGCTTTGAAGCGACATTGCTGTCGTTAAAATACATTTATTAAATACGATTTATTCCTTGTATATGTGGATAAATGGGCGAATAATGTGTCGATTCAGCAATCCGGCCCGCCAAGTACCTAATTTTCCTCTATCCGGCCCGCCGACTGGAGAAGTTGCCAGCCCCTGCACTATAACGATGTAAAGGTCAGACGCCATTGCTATATCGCAGGTCTACGAGAACAAATCGAGGTGTAGGCCAACTCAAAACGTGTTATATGGCCACGTTCGTTCCGAGGGGGAAAATAAATCAACAACCCAAGTATTTGGTATATTTATAATAATCAGCGGCTTTGCGAGAATGCATGTAAGTGAGTGTCGTTACGAGAGCCGCTGGCCACGAATTCTTTTCCGTGCACTGTGAGCTATTTAATTAGTATGGTTGGTTGGATGGAAAGGGTTAGCGCGAACGCAGACCCCACTACCAGGAATTACACGACCGAGTTACCCACATTTAGGGTAATCGCCGAGGTCAACCAAGCCGAAGTGCAATGGCTAGGCCTCGCCCGGGCAGAACCGCCTTTTTGATCATGGTTCACTGCCTCGTCAGGTAAGTATGAGTTTTCCAGAAATTTATTGACACCCAATTTCATACAACAAAATAAATATTGTGGTGAGCACGCTCACCACATATGCATAAATGCATTCACCAAGTGCGCTTTGAATCGCCGAAGCAAAATGAAATAGTTTCTACTAGACGCGAACGCCAAATATGATTGGGACGTCATCGATGATATTGGACGCCTCCACCGTCCATTCCTTGCTCAAAAGTGCGATAATCATTATCTTGCGTGTTATGGTCATCTCCATGGTGCTCTGATATTCGCTTTGGCAATAAAGAGCCGGTATAGGATTACAGAAGCGTGACATAGCAATGCAAAGTTTTCACAGCTACAAAAGCGAGGCATATAGGGAAAGCCTATTGTAGATTAATTTCTAATCTTCTGACTGTCATCAATTCTCGCCACAATCCAGGCGCTTATCGAAATACATGAAGTGTATATGATCAGTTCAGGAGAGCTAGGTGAAAAAGAAATTAGGCTCGCACTATACGGAAAAGGCCTACTAACCGCTAATCGGTAAATCTTACCCAGAAACAGACACTATAACAGGGGTGGGCAACATACGGCCCGCGAAGGGATTTTGTCCGGCCCGCGGATGGTTTTCCGTCTTACATGATAATGTGGCCCGCGGCCCCAGTCTGTCGAGATCCCCCACTACTTGCATACTACGTCAAATTTAAGTGACTGTATATTACTATATACGTGTGTGCGCATCGTTGCGAGAGTGGAGCATACGCGTAAGTTCGTCGAAGCGAGAAGACTTGCATTATCGGCATCTGCGATATGCACTCAACCCTAATGTCGTCTGTGGTAATCATGATTTTTGTCGACTACAATGGTCATTTACACCAGACTGATATATTTCTTATTTTCGATTCCGCAACCGCCGACTTGTAGCACGCCACAGTTCTAGGCTTTTGTAAGGCACCGCATATTCCAGGGGTCGCCATCTCAAAACGGGTCGCAGGCCAGTTTTCAAATTTTGTAGAAAACGCGGGCCGTATGAATTCAATATTCGAGATTATTTACGCCACACAGTTGAACAACGACGCTATCACGGCACTTACTCAACCCTAATGAATTGATATCTTGGTAAATTAGGGTTACCGGGGTCATCGAACGACTTGAAATCTTAACTAGGGATTGCACCGTGTGTTGATTGATCAGAGTGAAGCAGACATGGCGGCGCCTGTATGATAATGTTATTCTCAAATCCACACTGTCCTCGCCATTATCGGAGAAATGGCTTTGAAGCGACATTGCTGTCGTTAAAGTACATTTATTAAATACGATTTATTCCTTGTATATGTGGATAAATGGGCGAATAATGTGTCGATTCAGCAATCCGGCCCGCCAAGTACCTAATTTTCCTCTATCCGGCCCGCCGACTGGAGAAGTTGCCAGCCCCTGCACTATAACGATGTAAAGGTCAGACGCCATTGCTATATCGCAGGTCCACGAGAACAAATCGAGGTGTAGGCCAACTCAAAACGTGTTATATGGCCACGTTCGTTCCGAGGGGGAAAATAAATCAACAAACCAAGTATTTGGTATATTTATTATAATCAGCGGCTTTGCGAGAATGCATGTAAGTGAGTGTCGTTACGAGAGCCGCTGGCCACGAATTCTTTTCCATGCACTGTGAGCTATTTAATTAGTATGGTTGGATGGAAAGGGTTAGCGCGAACGCAGACCCCACTACCAGAACTTACACGACCGAGTTACCCACATTTGGGGTAATCGCCGAGGTCAACCAAGCCGAAGTGCAATGGCTAGGCCTCGCCCGGGCAGAACCGCCTTTTGATCATGGTTCACTGCCTCGTCAGGTAAGTATGAGTTTTCCAGAAATTTATTGACACCCAATTTCATACAACAAAGTAAATATTGTGGTGAGCACGCTCTCCACATATGCATAAATGCATTCACCAAGTGCGCTTTGAATCGCCGAAGCAAAATGAAATAGTTTCTACAAGACGCGAACGCCAAATATGATTGGGACGTCATCGATGATATTGGACTGACTGCGGCGTCCAATTGCGAATTCCACCGTCCATTCCTTGCTTAAAAGTGCGATAATCATTATCTTGTGTTTTATGGTCATCTCCATGGTGCTCTGATATTCGCTTTGCCAATAAAGAGCCGGTATAGGATTACAGAAGCGTGACATAGCAATGCAAAGTTTTCACAGCTACAAAAGCGAGGCATATAGGGAAAGCCTATTGTAGATTAATTTCTGATCTGCAGACTGTCATCAATTCTCGCCACAATCCAGGCGCTTATCAAAATACATGAAGTGTATATGATCAGTTCAGGAGAGCTAGGTGAAAAAGAAATTAGGCTCGCACTATACGGAAAAGGCCTACTAACCGCTAATCGTGAAATCTTAACCAGAAACAGACACTATACCGATGTAAAGGTCAGACGCCATTGCTCTATCGCAGGTCTACGAGAACAAATCGAGGTGTAGGCCAACTCAAAACGTGTTATATGGCCACGTTCGTTCCGAGGGGGAAAATAAATCAACAAACCAAGTATTTGGTATTTTTATAATAATCAGCGGCTTTGCGAAAATGCATGTAAGTGAGTGTCGTTACGAGAGCCGCTGGCCACGAATTCTTTTTCATGCACTGTGAGCTATTTAATCAGAATGGTTGGATGGAAAGGGTTAGCGCGAACGCAGACCCCACTACCAGAAATCACACGACCGAGTTACCCACATTTGGGGTAATCGCCGAAGTCAACCAAGCCGAAGTGCAATGGCTAGGCCTCGCCCGGGCAGAACCGCCTTTTTGATCATGGTTCACTGCCTCGTCAGGTAAGTATGAGTTTTCCAGAAATTTATTGACACCCAATTTCATACAACAAAATAAATATTGTGGTGAGCACGCTCTCCACATATGCATAAATGCATTCACCAAGTGCGCTTTGAATCGCCGAAGCAAAATGAAATAGTTTCTACTAGACGCGAACGCCAAGTATGATTGGGACGTCATCGATGATATTGGACTGACTGCGGCGTCCAATTGCGAATTCCACCGTCCATTCCTTGCTTAAAAGTGCGATAATCATTATCTTGCGTTTTATGGTCAACTCCATGGTGCTCTGATATTCGCTTTGCTAATAAAGAGCCGGTATAGGATTACAGAAGCGTGACATAGCAATGCAAAGTTTTCACAGCTACAAAAGCGAGGCATATAGGGAAAGCCTATTGTAGATTAATTTCTGATCTGCCGACTGTCATCAATTCTCGCCACAATCCAGGCGCTTATCGAAATACATGAAGTGTATATGATCAGTTCAGGAGAGCTAGGTGAAAAAGAAATTAGGCTCGCACTATACGGAAAAGGCCTACTAACCGCTAATCGTTAAATCTTACCCAGAAACAGACACTATAACAGGGGTGGGCAACATACTGCCCGCGGGCCGGATCCGGCCCGCGAAGGGATTTTGTCCGGCCCGCGGACGGTTTTCCGTCTTACATGATAATGTGGCCCGCGGCCCCAGTCTGTCGAGATCCCCCACTACTTGCATACTACGTCAAATTTAAGTGACTGTATATTATTATATACGTGTGTGCGCATCGTTGCGAGAGTGGAGCATACGCGTAAGTTCGTCGAAGCGAGAAGACTTGCATTATCGGCATTTGCGATATGCACTCAACCCTAATGTCGTCTGTGGTAATCATGATTTTTGTCGACTACAATGGTCATTTACACCAGACTGATATATTTCTTATTTTCGATTCCGCAACCGCCGACTTGTAGCACGCCACACTTCTAGGCTTTTGTAAGGCACCGCATATTCCAGGGGTCGCCATCTCAAAACGGGTCGCAGGCCAGTTTTCAAATTTTGTAGAAAACGCGGGCCGTATGAATTCAATATTCGAGATTATTTACGCCACACAGTTGAACAACGACGCTATCACGGCACCTACTCAACCCTAATGAATTGATATCTTGGTAAACTAGGGTTACCGGGGTCATCGAACGACTTGAAATCTTAACTAGGGATTGCACCGTGTGTTGATTGATCAGAGTGAAGCAGACATGGCGGCGCCTGTATGATAATGTTATGCTCAAATCCACACTGTCCTCGCCATTATCGGAGAAATGGCTTTGAAGCGACATTGCTGTCGTTAAAATACATTTATTAAATACGATTTATTCCTTGTATATGTGGATAAATGGGCGAATAATGTGTCGATTCAGCAATCCGGCCCGCCAAGTACCTAATTTTCCTCTATCCGGCCCGCCGACTGGAGAAGTTGCCAGCCCCTGCACTATAACGATGTAAAGGTCAGACGCCATTGCTATATCGCAGGTCTACGAGAACAAATCGAGGTGTAGGCCAACTCAAAACGTGTTATATGGCCACGTTCGTTCCGAGGGGGAAAATAAATCAACAACCCAAGTATTTGGTATATTTATAATAATCAGCGGCTTTGCGAGAATGCATGTAAGTGAGTGTCGTTACGAGAGCCGCTGGCCACGAATTCTTTTCCGTGCACTGTGAGCTATTTAATTAGTATGGTTGGTTGGATGGAAAGGGTTAGCGCGAACGCAGACCCCACTACCAGTAATTAGACGACCGAGTTACCCACATTTAGGGTAATCGCCGAGGTCAACCAAGCCGAAGTGCAATGGCTAGGCCTCGCCCGGGCAGAACCGCCTTTTTGATCATGGTTCACTGCCTCGTCAGGTAAGTATGAGTTTTCCAGAAATTTATTGACACCCAATTTCATACAACAAAATAAATATTGTGGTGAGCACGCTCACCATATATGCATAAATGCATTCACCAAGTGCGCTTTGAATCGCCGAAGCAAAATGAAATAGTTTCTACTAGACGCGAACGCCAAATATGATTGGGACGTCATCGATGATATTGGACGCCTCCACCGTCCATTCCTTGCTCAAAAGTGCGATAATCATTATCTTGCGTGTTATGGTCATCTCCATGGTGCTCTGATATTCGCTTTGGCAATAAAGAGCCGGTATAGGATTACAGAAGCGTGACATAGCAATGCAAAGTTTTCACAGCTACAAAAGCGAGGCATATAGGGAAAGCCTATTGTAGATTAATTTCTAATCTTCTGACTGTCATCAATTCTCGCCACAATCCAGGCGCTTATCGAAATACATGAAGTGTATATGATCAGTTCAGGAGAGCTAGGTGAAAAAGAAATTAGGCTCGCACTATACGGAAAAGGCCTACTAACCGCTAATCGTTAAATCTTACCCAGAAACAGACACTATAACAGGGGTGGGCAACATACGGCCCGCGGGCCGGATCCGGCCCGCGAAGGGATTTTGTCCGGCCCGCGGACGGTTTTCCGTCTTACATGATAATGTGGCCCGCGGCCCGAGTCTGTCGAGATCCCCCACTACTTGCATACTACGTCAAATTTAAGTGACTGTATATTATTATATACGTGTGTGCGCATCGTTGCGAGAGTGGAGCATACGCGTAAGTTCGTCGAAGCGAGAAGACTTGCATTATCGGCATTTGCGATATGCACTCAACCCTAATGTCGTCTGTGGTAATCATGATTTTTGTCGACTACAATGGTCATTTACACCAGACTGATATATTTCTTATTTTCGATTCCGCAACCGCCGACTTGTAGCACGCCACACTTCTAGGCTTTTGTAAGGCACCGCATATTCCAGGGGTCGCCATCTCAAAACGGGTCGCAGGCCAGTTTTCAAATTTTGTAGAAAACGCGGGCCGTATGAATTCAATATTCGAGATTATTTACGCCACACAGTTGAACAACGACGCTATCACGGCACCTACTCAACCCTAATGAATTGATATCTTGGTAAATTAGGGTTACCGGGGTCATCGAACGACTTGAAATCTTAACTAGGGATTGCACCGTGTGTTGATTGATCAGAGTGAAGCAGACATGGCGGCGCCTGTATGATAATGTTATTCTCAAATCCACACTGTCCTCGCCATTATCGGAGAAATGGCTTTGAAGCGACATTGCTGTCGTTAAAATACATTTATTAAATACGATTTATTCCTTGTATATGTGGATAAATGGGCGAATAATGTGTCGATTCAGCAATCCGGCCCGCCAAGTACCTAATTTTCCTCTATCCGGCCCGCCGACTGGAGAAGTTGCCAGCCCCTGCACTATAACGATGTAAAGGTCAGACGCCATTGCTATATCGCAGGTCCACGAGAACAAATCGAGGTGTAGGCCAACTCAAAACGTGTTATATGGCCACGTTCGTTCCGAGGCAGAAAATAAATCAACAAACCAAGTATTTGGTATATTTATTATAATCAGCGGCTTTGCGAGAATGCATGTAAGTGAGTGTCGTTACGAGAGCCGCTGGCCACGAATCCTTTTCCATGCACTGTGAGCTATTTAATTAGTATGGTTGGATGGAATGGGTTAGCGCGAACGCAGACCCCACTACCAGAACTTACACGACCGAGTTACCCACATTTGGGGTAATCGCCGAGGTCAACCAAGCCGAAGTGCAATGGCTAGGCCTCGCCCGGGCAGAACCGCCTTTTGATCATGGTTCACTGCCTCGTCACGTAAGTATGAGTTTTCCAGAAATTTATTGACACCCAATTTCATACAACAAAATAAATATTGTGGTGAGCACGCTCTCCACATATGCATAAATGCATTCACCAAGTGCGCTTTGAATCGCCGAAGCAAAATGAAATAGTTTCTACTAGACGCGAACGCCAAATATGATTGGGACGTCATCGATGATATTGGACTGACTGCGGCGTCCAATTGCGAATTCCACCGTCCATTCCTTGCTTAAAAGAGCGATAATCATTATCTTGTGTTTTATGGTCATCTCCATGGTGCTCTGATATTCGCTTTGCCAATAAAGAGCCGGTATAGGATTACAGAAGCGAGACATAGCAATGCAAAGTTTTCACAGCTACAAAAGCGAGGCATATAGGGAAAGCCTATTGTAGATTAATTTCTGATCTGCAGACTGTCATCAATTCTCGCCACAATCCAGGTGCTTATCAAAATACATGAAGTGTATATGATCAGTTCAGGAGAGCTAGGTGAAAAAGAAATTAGGCTCGCACTATACGGAAAAGGCCTACTAACCGCTAACCGTGAAATCTTAACCAGAAACAGACACTATACCGATGTAACGGTCAGACGCCATTGCTATATCGCAGGTCTACGAGAACAAATCGAGGTGTAGGCCAACTCAAAACGTGTTATATGGCCACGTTCGTTCCGAGGGGGAAAATAAATCAACAAACCAAGTATTTGGTATATTTATAATAATCAGCGGCTTTGCGAGAATGCATGTAAGTGAGTGTCGTTACGAGAGCCGCTGGCCACGAATTCTTTTCCGTGCACTGTGAGCTATTTAATTAGTATGGTTGGTTAGATGGAAAGGGTTAGCGCGAACGCAGACCCCAATACCAGTAATTACACGACCGAGTTACCCACATTTAGGGTAATCGCCGAGGTCAACCAAGCCGAAGTGCAATGGCTAGGCCTCGCCCGGGCAGAACCGCCTTTTTGATCATGGTTCACTGCCTCGTCAGGTAAGTATGAGTTTTCCAGAAATTTATTGACACCCAATTTCATACAACAAAATAAATATTGTGGTGAGCACGCTCACCACATATGCATAAATGCATTCACCAAGTGCGCTTTGAATCGCCGAAGCAAAATGAAATAGTTTCTACTAGACGCGAACGCCAAATATGATTGGGACGTCATCGATGATATTGGACGCCTCCACCGTCCATTCCTTGCTCAAAAGTGCGATAATCATTATCTTGCGTGTTATGGTCATCTCCATGGTGCTCTGATATTCGCTTTGGCAATAAAGAGCCGGTATAGGATTACAGAAGCGTGACATAGCAATGCAAAGTTTTCACAGCTACAAAAGCGAGGCATATAGGGAAAGCCTATTGTAGATTAATTTCTGATCTGCTGACTGTCATCAATTCTCGCCACAATCCAGGCGCATATCAAAATACATGAAGTGTATATGATCAGTTCAGGAGAGCTAGGTGAAAAAGAATTTAGGCTCGCACTATACGGAAAAGGCCTACTACCGCTAATCGTGAAATCTTACCCAGAAACAGACACTATAACGATGTAAAGGTCAGACACCATTGCTATATCGCAGGTCCACGAGAACAAATCGAGGTGTAGGCCAACTCAAAACGTGTTATATGGCCACGTTCGTTCCGAGGGGAAAATAAATCAACAAACCAAGTATTTGGTATATTTATTATAATCAGCGGCTTTGCGAGAATGCATGTACGTGAGTGTCGTTACGAGAGCCGCTGGCCACGAATTCTTTTCCATGCACTGTGAGCTATTTAATTAGTATGATTGGATGGAAAGGGTTAGCGCGAACGCAGACTCCACTACCAGAAATTACACGACCGAGTTACCCAAATTTGGGGTAATCGCCGAGGTCAATCAAGCCGAAGTGCAATGGCTAGGCCTCGCCCGGGCAGAATCGCCTTTTTGATCATGGTTCACTGCCTCGTCAGGTAAGTATGAGTTTTCCAGAAATTTATTGACACCCAATTTCATACAACAAAATAAATATTGTGGTGAGCACGCTCTCCACATATGCATAAATGCATTCACCAAGTGCGCTTTGAATCGCCGAAGCAAAATGAAATAGTTTCTACTAGACGCGAACGCAAAATATGATTGGGACGTCATCGATGATATTGGACTGACTGCGGCGTCCAATTGCGAATTCCACCGTCCATTCCTTGCTTAAAAGTGCGATAATCATTATCTTGCGGTTTATGGTCATCTCCATGGTGCTCTGATATTCGCTTTGCCAATAAAGAGCCGGTATAGGATTACAGAAGCGTGACATAGCAATGCAAAGTTTTCACAGCTACAAAAGCGAGGCATATAGGGAAAGCCTATTATAGATTAATTTCTGATCTGCCGACTGTCATCAATTCTCGCCACAATCCAGGCGCTTATCGAAATACATGAAGTGTATATGATCAGTTCAGGAGAGCTAGGTGAAAAAGAAATTAGGCTCGCACTATACGGAAAAGGCCTACTAACCGCTAATCGTTAAATCTTACCCAGAAACAGACACTATAACAGGGGTGGGCAACATACGGCCCGCGGGCCGGATCCGGCCCGCGAAGGGATTTTGTCCGGCCCGCGGACGGTTTTCCGTCTTACATGATAATGTGGCCCGCGGCCCCAGTCTGTCGAGATCCCCCACTACTTGCATACTACGTCAAATTTAAGTGACTGTATATTATTATATACGTGTGTGCGCATCGTTGCGAGAGTGGAGCATACGCGTAAGTTCGTCGAAGCGAGAAGACTTGCATTATCGGCATTTGCGATATGCACTCAACCCTAATGTCGTCTGTGGTAATCA
Organism: Botryllus schlosseri; assembly: GCF_051294905.1. NCBI lineage: Eukaryota > Metazoa > Chordata > Ascidiacea > Stolidobranchia > Styelidae > Botryllus > Botryllus schlosseri. The sequence continues at coordinate 28,818,026 of NC_137237.1, read as the reverse complement.
TGATTTTTGTCGACTACAATGGTCATTTACACCAGACTGATATATTTCTTATTTTCGATTCCGCAACCGCCGACTTGTAGCACGCCACACTTCTAGGCTTTTGTAAGGCACCGCATATTCCAGGGGTCGCCATCTCAAAACGGGTCGCAGGCCAGTTTTCAAATTTTGTAGAAAACGCGGGCCGTATGAATTCAATATTCGAGATTATTTACGCCACACAGTTGAACAACGACGCTATCACGGCACCTACTCAACCCTAATGAATTGATATCTTGGTAAATTAGGGTTACCGGGGTCATCGAACGACTTGAAATCTTAACTAGGGATTGCACCGTGTGTTGATTGATCAGAGTGAAGCAGACATGGCGGCGCCTGTATGATAATGTTATTCTCAAATCCACACTGTCCTCGCCATTATCGGAGAAATGGCTTTGAAGCGACATTGCTGTCGTTAAAATACATTTATTAAATACGATTTATTCCTTGTATATGTGGATAAATGGGCGAATAATGTGTCGATTCAGCAATCCGGCCCGCCAAGTACCTAATTTTCCTCTATCCGGCCCGCCGACTGGAGAAGTTGCCAGCCCCTGCACTATAACGATGTAAAGGTCAGACGCCATTGCTATATCGCAGGTCCACGAGAACAAATCGAGGTGTAGGCCAACTCAAAACGTGTTATATGGCCACGTTCGTTCCGAGGGGGAAAATAAATCAACAAACCAAGTATTTGGTATATTTATAATAATCAGCGGCTTTGCGAGAATGCATGTAAGTGAGTGTCGTTACGAGAGCCGCTGGCCACGAATTCTTTTCCGTGCACTGTGAACTATTTAATTAGTATGGTTGGTTGGATGGAAAGGGTTAGCGCGAACGCAGACCCCACTACCAGAAATTACACGACCGAGTTACCCACATTTAGGGTAATCGCCGAGGTCAACCAAGCCGAAGTGCAATGGCTAGGCCTCGCCCGGGCAGAACCGCCTTTTTGATCATGGTTCACTGCCTCGTCAGGTAAGTATGAGTTTTCCAGAAATTTATTGACACCCAATTTCATACAACAAAATAAATATTGTGGTGAGCACGCTCACCACATATGCATAAATGCATTCACCAAGTGCGCTTTGAATCGCCGAAGCAAAATGAAATAGTTTCTACTAGACGCGAACGCCAAATATGATTGGGACGTCATCGATGATATTGGACGCCTCCACCGTCCATCCCTTGCTCAAAAGTGCGATAATCATTATCTTGCGTGTTATGGTCATCTCCATGGTGCTCTGATATTCGCTTTGGCAATAAAGAGCCGGTATAGGATTACAGAAGCGTGACATAGCAATGCAAAGTTTTCACAGCTACAAAAGCGAGGCGTATAGGGAAAGCCTATTGTAGATTAATTTCTGATCTGCTGACTGTCATCAATTCTCGCCACAATCCAGGCGCTTATCAAAATACATGAAGTGTATATGATCAGTTCAGGAGAGCTAGGTGAAAAAGAATTTAGGCTCGCACTATACGGAAAAGGCCTACTAACCGCTAATCGTGAAATCTTACCCAGAAACAGACACTATAACGATGTAAAGGTCAGACGCCATTGCTATATCGCAGGTCCACGAGAACAAATCGAGGTGTAGGCCAACTGAAAACGTGTTATATGGCCACGTTCGTTCCGAGGGGGAAAATAAATCAACAAACCAAGTATTTGGTATATTTATTATAATCAGCGGCTTTGCGAGAATGCATGTAAGTGAGTGTCGTTACGAGAGCCGCTGGCCACGAATTCTTTTCCATGCACTGTGAGCTATTTAATTAGTATGGTTGGATGGAAAGGGTTAGCGCGAACGCAGACCCCACTACCAGAAATTACACGACCGAGTTACCCACATTTGGGGTAATCGCCGAGGTCAATCAAGCCGAAGTGCAATGGCTAGGCCTCGCCCGGGCAGAACCGCCTTTTTGATCATGGTTCACTGCCTCGTCAGGTAAGTATGAGTTTTCCAGAAATTTATTGACACCCAATTTCATACAACAAAATAAATATTGTGGTGAGCACGCTCTCCACATATGCATAAATGCATTCACCAAGTGCGCTTTGAATCGCCGAAGCAAAATGAAATATTTTCTACTAGACGCGAACGCAAAATATGATTGGGACGTCATCGATGATATTGGACTGACTGCGGCGTCCAATTGCGAATTCCACCGTCCATTCCTTGCTTAAAAGTGCGATAATCATTATCTTGCGTTTTATGGTCATCTCCATGGTGCTCTGATATTCGCTTTGCCAATAAAGAGCCGGTATAGGATTACAGAAGCGAGACATAGCAATGCAAAGTTTTCACAGCTACAAAAGCGAGGCATATAGGGAAAGCCTATTGTAGATTAATTTCTGATCTGCCGACTGTCATCAATTCTCGCCACAATCCAGGCGCTTATCAAAATACATGAAGTGTATATGATCAGTTCAGGAGAGCTAGGTGAAAAAGAAATTAGGCTCGCACTATACGGAAAAGACCTACTAACCGCTAATCGTTAAATCTTACCCAGAAACAGACACTATAACGATGTAAAGGTCAGACGCCATTGCTATATCGCAGGTCTACGAGAACAAATCGAGGTGTAGGCCAACTCAAAACGTGTTATATGGCTACGTTCGGTCCGAGGGGGAAAATAAATCAACAAACCAAGTATTTGGTATATTTATAATAATCAGCGGCTTTGCGAGAATGCATGTAAATGAGTGTCGTTACGAGAGCCGCTGGCCACGAATTCTTTCCCGTGCACCATGAGCTATTTAATTTTTTTTTTTTTTTATACGGCTCTCCGTAACCGCCGGCGTTTGGCAGCCCTCTCGCATCTGCAGGGCTGCCTCCCGCTCGGGGATTTGATTACACATTTTTGTTATTTGTTATGGTTTTTTTTTTTTTTAAATAAGGTGTTTGAATTGTTTTCGAACTTAAATAAAACGGTTTCTTCTTTGTAGTTCACTCTATTTTTTATTTCACTGGTTATGGCGCATTGCCATGCTTGTTCATCATCTTTTTTTTTTTTTTTATACGGCTCTCCGTAACCGCCGGCGTTTGGCATCCCTCTCGCATCTGCAGCAGTGGTGAGCGGATAGTGCTTTTCGAGACTCCGAATCCCTCCGACAACTTTAGTGTCTGAGGAAAACTCCCTCCGACTCCGAAGAGCTTTAATCCAAGACTCCGAGATACTCCGATGAATCTCGTCAAGTATCCGAGACAGTGGCAAGCATGGTACATGGTACAACATGGTACATGTGATAATATGGTTGGACTCATAGTATTGTTTACTCTCTAGTCCCCAATTGCAGTGCAGATGACTGATTTTTATGCCCTTGCCTATCATTTTTGCATGTTACCCGTCATATTACAACTTCACAAGGTGTCAACTGTCTGTGTTTTGGCTTGTAATCATAATCAATAGTGTATTCTGGTCAGAGCTATCCAAATATATCGGAGACAAAAGTTACAGTACTCCGAAAAAATATCTCTAGTAAACTCCGACTCCGCTCCGACTGTCACAAAATCGGCAAAACTCCGCTCCGAATCCACTCCGACTCCGCTCCGATGCTCATCACTGATCTGCAGGGCTGCCTCCCGCTCGGGGATTTGATTACACATTTTTGTTATTTTTTATGGTTTTTGTTTTTTTTTAAATAAGGTGTTTGAATTGTTTTCGAACTTAAATAAAACGGTTTCTTCTTTGTAGTTCACTCTATTTTTTATTTCAGTGGTTATGGCGCATTGCCATGCTTGTTCATCATTTTTTTTTTTTTTAGGGGTAACCTGGAGGAACCGCAGTAAACCTCCACCCCGTTACGCTTGTGGCAGCCGCATGGCACTACACCATGTTGCTATTGCCACAAGCGCCTTAATAGGTCACTCTTGGGTCGAAAGGACCCAAGAGCTCACAAAAGGTTGCTTCTGGTTGCCATTTTTACCTTCAAAGTTTCTCTTCCTTGTTGGTTCAAACGGCTGTCACAAGCAGGCTTTGGCTGGGGGCGTCTGCGGAGGCTTGTCCCGCCGCCACCATACTTGTGACTGGGATACTGGCCAGTCAAGCTGACAGAGATCCCGGGTTGGAATATGAAGGCCAAGGGCCATACTCTTCCAAGGTGTGCAAGTGATTGGAAGTATCGGTTGTACCACAAGGTTTTTTTTTTTTTTTTTATACGGCTCTCCGTATCCGCCGGCGTTTGGCGGTCCTCTCTTAGGTTAGGGCTGCCTCCCGCCGGGGTCTTTATTACATATTTATTATTATTTTTTTTTTTTTTATAAACTTAGGGTTCAAACAGTTTATAAACATAATTTAAAGGTTTCTTCTTGTTTATTTTACTCTTATTTGCGTACTCTTGTTTCTAGATAGCTCTTATTTGCGTACTGTTGTTTCTAGATAGCTGTTTTTGTAGTTGGTGTGTACCTTATTACAACCAACTACTCCAACATCAAAAGAGTGTTGTGTATTCCAGACTCCCGTTTGTGGATCAGAGGTTCACCGCCGGAAGCGAGTGGTTTGGTGGCTTTCTGTCGAGCCCCCCCTCCCCCCTGTAGGGATTTTTTCACTTTTTTTCTCTGTGGTGTTTGTTAGATTAACCAAACTCTCGTTTGGAACCCAAGTTGATCTAATATTGTGTTTTCTTTTTTTCAATTTACGATATTTCTTCTAGATATAGTACTATTTTTTCAACCCATTCGCGTATTTCCGGGTTCGGTGTTATTCTCTCGAGTCTTTTTTTCATTTTTTTCAGGGTTTTCTTTTCAATGTCCTCACGATCTACTCTTTCGTTGTTAATGTCGAGCGATATTTTCGTGTTTATGGTTTTTCTCTTTAGGATTGATGTTAATATCCAATTAATTTTATTTTTTTCATTATTGTACATAATTGCGTCGTTTGACAACGTAATTTTAGTGCACATTCTATATTTTTTCTGATCTTTTTAATATATGTGCATTCCGTAATCAGGTGTTTTGCATTATCATTTTTCGCTCCGCAGAATTTGCAGTTTAAAAGCAGCGGTTTGTTATATTTGGTGTGTGTCATATTTCTATTTCGCTTTTTTTCACCAAATATATACCCTTCTATTGCAATTCTGTAGTTTATTTCCAATTCTTTGTTTGTGATGATGGTTTGGCCCTTGTATTTCGTTTTCCAGATTTTTGACCATTTTGCCTCGGTACCATTTTCTAATCTAATAGTTGGGTTATTTGCTCTCAGTTTTTTGATTTCTGTGTACAATTTTTTGTGTGTTATTTCTCCCCATTCTTCTTCCGTCAGTTCCAGCTTATTTGTTATGTTCAGAGTATCTATCCAATTTTTGGGGGTCGGGTATTTATGTGCTTCTGAGTTGTTATATAATTTACTGTTAATCCCTTTAAGTTTGGTACCAAGTTCATAGATGGCATGTTTGTGCCATATTTCTGTTGGCGTAACAAGTTTTTTTAGAATTGCAATTTTTTCTGCTTGGCAGGTTTGGATTTTCCCTATTACATCAGGGAATCCGATCCCGCCTTTTTCTTTGTTTGCAATGAGCGTTTTTCTCGCAATACATTCCATTTTCTGTGGATGCCACAGAAATTCGAAGTATAGTTTTTCGATGTTTTTAATGTCCTCTTTGAGCGGTGTTATTACTCTGGCATTGTACAATATCTGACTTGACGCAAGGGAGTTTAGGATTGTGAGTTTCCCTGTCCATGTCAAATTCCTGTTTCGGTAGGCGTAAAATATACGTTTCAATTTGGCTATTCTCTCTTTCCAGGTTTCTTTATTTTGATTTTTACCGTAATATTGTACGAGTATTTTTATCATATCTTTTTTTTTACTTTCTAATTCCGGGATTCGAGTCCGATGTTTTTTCGGGTTAATATGTAGAATCTCGGTTTTTCCGGTGTTAAGGCTCTGTCCCGTTGCGCGTTCGAATTTGCCAAATTCACTTAATATTTGTTTTACGTCCTTTTCGCAGGTTAAGTAACAGGTTATGTCGTCAGCGTATTGCTGAATTTTGATTTTCGTTTTGCCGATGTTAAATGGCTTTATTTTGTCGTCGTTTTCGATTTTTCTTGACAGGGGGTCACTGCTGATGGCGTAGAGCGCCATACTCAGCGGACACCCCTGTCTGATTCCACGTTCTATTTTTATATGGTTCGTAAGTGCTCCGTTGACTTGGATCTTGCTGGAGGCGTTTTCATAGATTTCTCGTATTATGCGTGTCAGGTTGTTGGGTAGTTGGTATGCTCCCAAGATTTTGAAGAGGTATTCGTGATGAATCCTATCAAAAGCATTTTCCTGGTCCAAGTTCATGACCAGGAGTTCTTTATGTTTTTCTTGGGCATATTCTATTACCGCTTGGGTATTTCTTAGGACGTCGGTTATCTGCCGTTCTTTTATAGCGCATTTTTGTGTGTGGTGGATAAGGTTTGGTAAGATGGGTTTAAGCCTGTTCGATATGATTCCGGAAATATTTTGTAGTCTGTATTCAAGAGAGTTATTGGCCGCCAGTTTTTTAATTTCTTTGGTTCTCCTTTTTTGTATAGTAATGTTGTAATACCCGTTGTCCATGATTTACATAATCCACCAAACATATATGCATTATTAATAACCTCCGTCAGTTCTTTTTTAAGAATGTTCCAATATGTCGCATAGTATTCTTTGGACAGCCCGTCAGAGCCGGGAGTCTTTCTATTCTCCATGTTTTGGATCGCGTGTCGAACTTCTGCCTCGTCAATTTGGCTTTCCAGCTGGGCTCTTTCTTCTTCACTTATGTGAAGGCCACTTATATTTTCTAAGTAGTCGTCTTGGAGCTTGGAGTCCTCTTGCTTTGACTTCCCCCACAGATTTTTATAAAAATCTTCCACTGCGCGCATAGTTTCTATGTTATTTTTCGTTTCTACTCCCGATTCGTTCACTAAAGTTGTAAAGATTTTACTTTCTTTGCGTTGCTTTAGTTTATCGTAGAAGTACTTGGTGGGTTTTTCATTCTCTTCGATGTCATGCAACTTGTGCAGTATGCATTGGTATCTTATGTTTTCTTCTTCTGTTTTTTTGAGTTTTTTTGCTTCTTCGTAGGTGTTTTGGTCCCCACTGGTGTTTTGTAGTGTTTTTGCGATATTTTCTTGTATCGCTTGTTTTTCTTTATTTGCCGCGATTCTTTTGTGCCTTTCGTTTGTGCTTATTAGTCTCCTCATTTCTTTTTTGTAATGGTCCCACCATTCATAGATATCATCAAAGATTGGTTTGTCCTGGGCACATCTTTCGTGTAGGTTTTCTATCTGTTTCCGTAGGCTATCATCTGCGTATTTTCTGGTGTCGTTTTTCCAGATTCCCTTGCCCCATCTGCTCTGCCTTGGTTTCATTCTTATGTGGATCTTTTGTAAGAAGATGTGGTCAGAGACGAAGTTTAGTTTGTGTTCGCATGACTTAACTCGGCTCAGGAATCTTTCTGATACGTAGATGTTATCGACTCTTCTGGATTGTTGGTGTTTTATGACTGTGTACAGCCTGGTTCTTGGGTTTCTCCACCTCCAGATATCTCTAATTTTATGTATGTCAGTGAAAAATTTCCATATCTTAGCAGCTGGCGTCATGGTGAAGTTTGTGTTGTTTTTTGCATCTATTTTTTCAGTGACGATGTTATAGTCACCACAGATGATGGCATCATTCGGTTTCTTTTCGATTTCGTTTATGAGTTCTTGATATAACTCTGTTTGATGCCTCCCTACATCGGGTGGACCGTAGATGTTGTAGAGGTTTGTTTCCTCTCCGGTCTCTCTATCTATTAGGGTTAGTAGCTGCACCCTGTCTTCTCTGATTATCTTGTGTGTCAAATGGTATTGGTTTTCCAGGTCTTTTTTAACTAGTATCGCGGTTCCTTTGTAGTATAACTTTTTTCTTTCTGCCGTGTCTACCCACTTTTCTTTCAGGCCTATATGGTTCGAATAGTATAAGAGGTTGTTTTGATTTGCCCATTTCTGGACTTTTTGTGTGTCTACTCTGTGTGTTTCCGTGAGGCATATGATGTTTGTGTGCTTTTCTGTTTTTATTAGACTTTTGATTTTGTGCCAGTGGGTGGACATTCCATTTACGTTCAGAGATAATATATCTAAATCGAATTCCATTTTCTTTAGAGTGAGGGGAGACTTGTTCGCTTTAAGGCACGTTTCTATTTCTCATCGCTATGGTCTGGCTTTGCCAGCTTTCGTCTGGCTCTGCCTGCCGTTGGCGATGTCGGACTACGAGCGTCCCTGCTTCTTTTGTTTGGCGAGTAATGTGTTTTGCTAAAGAATTCCTTTTCTGTGAAGCTACTAACTTCGAATCTTTGTCTAAGTATCGAGGTTTGGTTGGCTCTGTCTTTGTTTAATATACGTTTTTGTTGGTTACTGCTTGTGCTTGTTTGCGTTTCATCATCACTTGTGATGATTTTTAGTTCTTCGTCCGATTTGCTTTCGTTGTCTGCTCTCTCAATGATTGTTTTGTCTAATTCGCTGTCTGCTTGTGTATCTGGTTCGCTATCTGTCTGTGATTGTTGGTCTAAGTTAAAGTAGTCTTCTACTGTTTCTTCTTCTTCGTTTTCGTCCTTGTCTTCTTGTTCGTTTGTCTCCTCAACCTCTGCCTCGCTCGCTACAGGGGTTGGGCATTTTTCTTCGTTTTCACTCAGATCTGGTTGGGCTGGTTCTTCCACAACCATATCGACATGTGTTATGTTTTCGTCTACTTTTAGTATTCTACGTTGATTTGAGGGTATTTGTTCATCAGTTTTTGTTGGACATTGATCACGTCTATGTCCTGTCTGTTTGCACAGAAAGCACGCTGTTTGATTTGGACACTGGTTCGCAGTGTGTCCTCTCTGTAGACATTTGTAGCATGTCTCGCTCCCTTCATTATTTGGTGGGTAGACCTTGCACGGGGCTTGGCCTAGATATATGAAGGGCGGGATTTTTCCAGGTATGTAGCCTTCTATGGTTATCTGCCGATACCCGTTGTGTATGGCAGTTCCTTTATGGTATATGAGTTTTACTCCTTGTACCGTGCCGCATTGATATTGGGCTATTTTGTGGCGTATTTCGTCTTCCTCCACTTCTGTGGGTACAGCTCTAATGTTAACCTGTGCTGCAGGCGGCCTCGGCTTCTGAAAGTAAATCATTCCATTTGTTGTTAGTATTCCAAGGTGTGTTATTTCCATGAACCTTTCGCGAATTGCTTCTGTTTCTGCTTGTTGATGGAATGTAAGGTTGTATGTTGTTCTTCCAATTTGATATATTGATGATATATGATCTTTGTATTGCCCAAGTCTGGGATCTGTGATGATGGCGTCTATCACCTCGCTTGTTTGACAGCCGAGTGGCGTCATTACATCGAGTGATCTCGGCCTGTTTCCATAGGTAATACGCTGATATTCACGGCCTTTTATTGCGTTTGAATAGGCCATATTGTGGCGTTTTTATCTTGCTATGGAACTCAAAGCGAGGCGTTTCCAGACAAGCGAGAAATCGATACCGCGGTTTCGCAGACGCGCGAGGATCGTTCGATGTCTGGCGGCTGACGTCAGACAATCGAACTGAGCTAAGGTTAAAGAAGTTCACTCGTCGCCTCAGGAGAGAGGTGCGAGAGAAGGAAAGGTTGGAGACTTGACTCGAGAGAGAGTCAAGTCTCCAAAGAAAAGACTCGACAAGTCCTGACTCGAGAGAGAGAGTCAAGACCTGAAGAGAAAAGACTCTACTAGAGTTGACTCACTAAGACGAGTCAAGCTCCAGTAGAGGTAGGAACAGACTTCTTCAGACCTGACTCACGAAGACGAGTCAGGTCCAAGGAGGGAGGAGGTTAGAGTCTGAAGAAGACTCGAAGGTGAAACGGAAATTTTTTTTTTATCGTGGTTGGCCACAGTCAACCATAGTTTATTCAAAATATAATCTCAATACAAGTTATTAAATTGCGTGAAAAAAGCAAAAACACAAATACACAAAATCATCATTCTTGCAAGATTTCCATCGCCATGCTCGTCATCATCGTTCAACTCGCCTCGTTCGTCTCCAACCATCGTCGTCAATTTGTCATCGTGTGTCCGTCTTCGTCGGTCGTCCAGGTATTTTCTTGTTCGACCTTTTCAATCAAGTCGATTCTGTCGTCGTATTTTTTGAGAATTTCTTTTACAGTCTTTTCCGTCCAGTGTTGTCGGTTAATCATTGAGACGTTTTCGATATCCCATTTTTGTTTTGTTCTCAGGATCACTTTCCTAAATATCGTGATAAGAATTATTTGGTTCATATTTTTTTTTTTTTTGGCTGTAAAGTAGTTTTTCTCTTCTCGGTAATTTTATCCCTTTCTCGCTTTCCATCTTGCATAGGACTTCTTGCGAGAAGGCACATTTTGTGAAGACGTGTTCTATATCGTCTTCATCTTTCCCGCAAAACTTGCAAGACGTTATATCATTTCTTTTCCATAGATTTCTTCTTCTTTTTTCTTTGCCGAATATATATCCTTTGTTATTTAGTCTGTAATTTATGATCTTCTCTTTGTTGGTAAGTATGTTATTACGTCCTCTCTCCTCTCCTTGCAATACCTTCCACTTCATCGTTTGCCTGAATGGTGATTTTTTCTCCACACTTTCTGTACATCTCATGTACAGGTTTTTGAAAGTGGCGTCCATCCATTGTTCGGTTGACCATCGTATTTTCTTCATGTCTTCAACTATTCTTCTCCATTCTTGATCTGGGCTATCATTATGCGGCATGCTGTTTGTGTACAGTCCCGCGTTGATGGCTTTAATTTTGGTTCCTAATTGATATAAGGCTTCTTGATGCCAGAATTCGCATGTGTTTTCTAATTCCGACAGGGCCTCAATTTTTATCAATTGGCACGTGTCTACGATCGATTTTGGGAATGGCATGGCCAGTCCCCCTTCGTGTTTCCTTTTTATAAGGAGATTCCTAGCTATTACTTCCATCTTTTCTGGATAATACATGAACTGGAAGAAACTCCTCTCTATTTTTTTAATGTTCTCATTGGTAGGTCTATGTACTCTAGCAGTGTAGAGTATCTGAGACGTTGCAAGACTTTTCAGGATTTGTATTTTTCCTATCCAAGTCAGCCGTCTTGTTTTGTACATATTTATTATTTTATCGATCTTATCTATTCTTTCTTTCCACGACTCTTTGTTTTCATCCTTCCCAAACTTATATCCCAATATCTTTATACTATTTTTTGTGAAATTCTCGAATACTGAGTTTTTGAGCTCAATTCCTGCCGCTCTTGTTAGTGGCAGTAGTTGAGTTTTTTCTTCGTTAATGCTTTGTCCCGTTGCTTTCTCAAAATCTTTCAGGTGTTTCATAATTTTAGTAAGTGAGTTTTTCGATTGAGTGAACGTCGTTAAATCGTCCGCGTATTGCTGAATTTTCAAAACTTCTTGGCCTAATCTAATTCCTCTAATTTCTTCGTCTTTTATTATTTTCTTTGCTAATGGTTCGGTTGCCATTGCATAGAGCATCATGCTCATGGGGCAGCCTTGCCTAATGCCTCTTTTTATTTTCACCGAGTTAGTTTTCGCTCCGTTGATTTGGATTCGACTTCTAGCGTTATTATATGTATGTTTGATATAATTGTAGAAGTTTTCTCCCAAATCCCAGGATTTTATTAGCGATAATAGGTAGTCATGATTGACCCTATCAAACGCTTTCTCCTGGTCTACGCTGCCTATCACTGCCGGTATCTCCTTCTTTCTGGAATAATCTATTGCAGATTTCAGATTAAGTGCCGCATCAAAAATGCTTCTCTTGTCAATGCTGCATTTTTGGGTGTTGTCTATGATATCCGGTAGTATGCTTTTCATTCTACTGGTTAGTATTTTAGATAATATATTGTAATCCGTATTTAATAATGTTATCGGTCGGTAATTTTTGATGTGCCTAGGATTTCCTTTCTTGTAAATTAGCTTTACTAATCCCTCTTCCCATGTGTTGCAGGTAGAATTGAAGCTGTATGCGTTGTTCATTACCTCGGTAAGTTCTTTTCTTATCATGTTCCAAAATGTTTTATAGAATTCAATGGAGATCCCGTCGGTACCGGGGGATCTATTATTTTTCATCGATTTAATCGCGAGCAGAATTTCATCTTCCGATATCGTGTCGTTCAGATGTGCTCGTTTTTCTTCGCTAATTCCTATAGGCTACCTTCAATTTCTTTTTTGAAGGTTTCTTGTATTCTCATATCAATATTGGAGGTTTTCTCCCACAACCCATTGTAGAATTCTTTAACCTCATCCATCATTTCTTTTTTCTCGATTAGTAACTCTCCGTTACTGTTTTCGAGTGTTTCTATGTTTTGACGTTTTTCTTCGCTTTTTATTCGGTCGAAGAAGTATTTTGTTGGTTTTTCATCATGTTCTATATCCATGACTCTAGCTCTCTTATTTAATCTTTTAATTTCTTCCTTATCATATTCTCGTATCTTTGCTATTAGATCTCGATGTTTTTCTGTGCTCGTCAGGGTTCGGCTCAGCTCAGTTTCCATCTTAGATCTCCGTTCCGACACTTCCTTTCTGTGTTTCTTTCCTCTCTTCTTCAGTGTCTGCTTGATCTTACTTTTCATTTTATCCCACTATCCTGCTATGCTATCAAAGATTTCTTTTTGTCCGGCATAGATCAGGTAGGTCTCTTTGATTTCTTGTCTTATTTCTTTATCATTATATAAATTCACATTATTTTTCCAATGCCCTTTCCCCCATGCGGGTCTCTTCTGTTTGACTAGTAGTAAGGTGCTCATGTATAGGTGATCCGAAATGGTGTTGACTTTGTATTCAAATTTGTGTATCTCTTGTTCGATGTTTTTTGTGCAGTATATGCGATCTATTCTTCTTTCTTGATGTTTTCTGATCATTGTATATAAGATTTTTTGGGGGTTCCTCGTTCTGAAAATATCTCTCAAATTATATCGTCTGATTGTGTCATTCCATTTCTTTCCTGCCGGTGACAAGCCCTGTTTCGTTTTAATTTTCGCATCTATTTCTCTACTAATCATATTGAAGTCGCCGCATATGATCTTTCTCTCATCCGTTTTCCCAATCGCTGTCGTCAAACTGTCGTAGAAATCTGTTTTATACTTTCCCTGGTTCGGGGGGGCGTATATGTTCCAGATCTCTATAATGTGTTGATCATCTTTAATTTCGATTTTCTGTGCTCTGTGTTCGATAATTATTTCTGATTTCATCAACGTATAATTTTCTAACTGTTTTCTAATAATTATGGCTGTGCCTTGAAAGTATAATTTATTACGATCGTTCTTTTCTGTTTTGTCAAGGCAGTTTTCTAATAGAGTGTAATCTAAGTGTGACAGCTGAGATTCGAGTTGTTTTTTATCTAATTTGTGAGTTTCCTGTAGACAAATTATATCGTACTTTTTGTTTCTTAGTAACAGAGTCTTGAATTTTATCCAGTTTTTCCCTAATCCGTTTATGTTTATCGACAGGATTGACAGCTTCATCTTGGAGTTTTTAGGAGTTGCTATTTCGTTCTTTCGCCCTTTTTCTTTTTCTTCTTCTTTTTCTTGGGTTTCCCTTCCGGGTCTGGTTGGGGCTTCCCTGTTGTTTCTGCTTCTTCGTCTTCTGAGTTTCTGTTTTTCAGTGTCCTTTCTGTTGCATCTGACATATCTTCTGTCTCGTCATTGATCTTCTTTTGAGACTTGTTTGATCTATTTCTCTTTTCGTCGTCAGTGTCGGACGAGCTGGAAGACAATTCTAGAGCTGCTTTAACTAGTGTGTCATGCAGGTCTTCATAGCAATCTTCGTTTTGTTTGTTATACGATAGGTACCTATCGTTATTTACATTTTCTCTGTTATTTTCCTCTTGCAAAACTTCTCTTTCTGTGTCTGTCTCTTCAACTACATTCTGTTCCTCTGGTTGTTCAATCTCTGTTTCGTCTATTTGGTTCATTCTCTCATTCTTATTTTCAATTGTGTCGTTCCTTTCTGTTACTGGTTTCCTTTGTAGCAAAGGAAAGTCAGTTTCTTTTTTCGGGCATCGCGTTTGGTAGTGACCAGTTTTCTGGCAATATCTGCAGACTACTTCGTTCTCGCAATCATCTGCTTTGTGCCCACTTTCAAGGCAGTTTTGGCATCTCTCTTCCAAATCAAATGGGAGGAACACTTTGCTGTATGTTGTGCCTATTTTCAAGAATTGGGGAATGCTTCCTTTTTTGTAGTCTTCTATAGCAATTCTTCTAAAGCCGTTGTGCATACCTGTGACAGTTCTTATTTTACCGCAATCGAAAGTTTCCAGATATTTTTCAAAATCCTCGTTGGTAATTTCGGCCGGCACGGCCCTCACATTGATGTATTTCCATGGTTTCTTTGGAAAATAGAGTTTCGCCTGAAGTGTGGCGTTACTCAATTTATTTTTGGCTTCGTTGTAGAATGCCTCTCTGGTTTCAATTTGTCCGTCACCGTTCGGTTTGAAAGTGATGTTAAAGGTTTTGCTACCATTTTGGAAGATGCATTCGTATTCGTTCGTGTATTTTTTCAAAACCTCATGGGTCTCAAGCCATTTCATTATTTCATCTTGCGTTTTGATCTCTTTGACTACCAGATCAAGCGATCTCGGCCTGTTCTCATTTTGAATCTCCATTTTCAGTATTTAGTGTGTTTCTCTATCCGTGGCCTGGACACGTCAGGGTCCCGATAGTAGTTATATAGATCGCTCGTGATTTGCCTGGGGTTCTTATGGGCCCGCTGGTGAGGTGCCGCGAAACTCGTATTGGTGATGGCACCCTTTTGACCCCCCCTTCCGCTGGTGAGGTGCCATGTGTTCTTATGGGATCTCTGGTGATGGTACCCTTTCGGGTATAGGCTTCGTCGGTGATGTGCCGTGAAAACTCGTGTTGGTGATGGCACCCTTTCAGACCCCCTATCGCTCGTGATGTGTCATTGTTTCTTACGAGATCTCTGGTGATGTGTCATTGGTTCTTATGAGATCTCTGGTGAGGTGCCATGTGTTCTTATGGATGCGGTCGTGATTCGCACTTTCAACCATCTCTCGCGGGGTGTTGAATAGTCACCAACAATAACCGCACAAACGGAAACGTGGCTTGCAAGAGGATTAAGCAGTGCGACCTATATTTCGAATGACCTGCGCGCTGAATTGTTTCACGGCCAACCGCGGTGGTTGTGACTCGCCTTTTTTACTATAGGTGGTGACGGTGATTCGCCTGTCGTGTATTCTTACGGGATCTGTGGTGACTCGCCATGTGTTCTTATGGGCGCGGTCGCATGCGGCTATTGCGTCTTATGGCGGGGGTGGTGAGCGGCTATTGATGCTAACACGAAACCCGGGGTGGCGAGCGGCACTTATTTCTTATGGCGGTGGGTCTTATTTCTTATGGGTGCGGTCGTGATTCGTACTTTCGGTATAGACTGCGGGCGGCATGTTGTACTTTCAGCAAAAAAGGTGTGAAATAGTTTGCCAAGTCTAGGAATCACTGGCAAGGTAATATTTTGGTATTTAGTTTACCACAGAGCCGGCGTAGACGGCGATTCGAATATCAACAATAACAACGCTCACGAATTAACACTTCAAATAGCTGTGAAATAGCTTGCAAAACCCCGCGATCGCTGACAAGATAATGTCTCGGTCATAACCATCTTTCACGACTTGGTGTCATAACCATACCGATCGCCCACGCGGTGAAATTTTAGTAATCAGTTTGAAACAGAACTTGATATCGCTGGTAAGATTTAACAAGTAACGAATAACAGACCGCGGTAACTTGAATAGCGACAAATTGTCACTTATTTCCGCTCTAACCCTAATCCTTTGTGAAGTGAACGCTTATTCAAAAGGGTGTGATATAATTTTAAAATCCAACGACCACTCACCGGATAATGCTTCAGACATATAGCAATCTCTCATACCCACTCACAAGGTAATATTTCGGTAATAAGTTTGTCACAGAGCCGTCGCAGCCGGTGATTCGAAAACCAACAATTTGTCACTCGCCCGCGATCGCTATATGTTTCACGCCTCCAGAATAGTGGCTGACTTTAGTTGCGTGATAAGATCCATGAAAATATTCAATCAATGTGTTAGTTTATCAACTTGAAATGAAACTCACTACACAAAGCAAGTCGATTCGTATCTGAATGTTCTAAATCGGTACAACTCTAATCCTTTAACAAATCCCTTAACGCGTTTTTGTTGAATCGAGCGTAACCCGAATATTACTGACGCCGACTTTCAGCCGCATCGAATTATTCGCACATTCGCCGCTGTTTTCACACTTATAGAATCAATACCAACTATAACTCTACAAGAATCAAGAATCACAAGTATGTGCATTACACAGTTATTGTCTTTATTAACTTGAAATCAAACACCTAACAAAAACACGCAACTAATCATTTGGCAACTCTAGCATTACCAAAAAATTCCAGTATTGTTGATTGAAAATCCTTGAGTCATTATTATCAAAAATGTTATAGTACCGCATCGGAATCCATTCGCGGGATGTACTAAAGGTAAATCCAGATAATCCAAAATGAAATATTTGGACTTTGACAAACATGACTACTAACTTTGATCCAGTCACATTTCAAGATTATACTTTGAAACAATCCTTGAAACTTACAACTCTATTCACGACTGAGTTTTCCGTTTGTCAGTTTCAGTAAATACTATCGCGATATTTTAAAGTGTTACTACACACAATAGAATCATTCAATGAAATAGCACCTGTTGTAAATATTGTGACGCGATGACTTGTGACGCGATGAGTTAAATCGGAATATTTCAATCTATTTGTCGAAACCTTGAACAAGCTATCGGGTTATTTTTTTTTTTTTGTTGTAATCGAGTGAACGGAAATAGTATTACGTCTCAACATTTTAACATCTTCCCCTACACAAAAGAGTAAAATACAAAAAACCTTGTCAAGTCAATCCGTTTGTAACTTACCCAACCAAAGCAAAAAGTATCCTTATGAAAAGTAGACAAGACTACGCGAGTAATCACCACAATCCAAAATCCATAGCAAGTTCGGTTGTATTCATAGTCCACCAACTCGTACTTTTATTCAACTGTAAAAGTCGTTACTATTCCGCAAGACAAAGAAATTACTATGTGGTATATTTTGTAAGACAAAAGTAATTACTTCTCGGTGTCAGCGACTTGAGATTAACATATGTTTTGAGTATATGATATTTGAATGTCTGACCAACGTAGTTAAGAATTCATTTTATACGATCGAACACCGGTATTACATTGAAAGTTATCATGCTGTAAACATAAGGATTGACACATGGATTTGACATATGTAATAGTTGATCATGACTTGATTATTAAATTATTCGCGTTAATTAGACCCGGCGTTGCGGTAAAGGTTATTATGACAGCAACAAACTTTTCACCGCCGTGGTTATTAACATATTGATTTGTAAAACTATACTTGTATGAAATGTTCTTGGTTTGAAAGATATTCCGTGTTGGTACAAATCACTCTGTGTATTACGGATATCAGAAAATATTTTTACAAATGTAGTTGTTTCCAGTAACCAAGACTAAAGATGACACAACAATTTCGTTTGGAATATCTTTACTGGACGCATCCTATTCTACTAGACTTGAGTAATACACAAAACTCATAGCATTAACAAAATCGCAATAGGCGCTACACTGAAATCTACAAAATGTGTTTGTATTGTTACTCAAAGTAGTGATCATAAATTATCATTTAAATAAGTAATACTAATCATAAAACCAAACTTGTGAAAGTCATTACCATAACAAAAGAATATTGTAGGTTGCTTGCTAAATGTATGCCGGAAATATTTGTAGAACGCTCACGACCAAAGAAATCGGAAATTTCTCCCCATTGTCATTCGTCAAAGTATATGTTGTCACAATACTCATCCCGTAAAAGATCTTACTTGTATGTGATTGAATCGCCGGTAATCAACTCGCTAAATCAAACCATAAGGAAATTTCACTCAGTCATCGGATTATGATATTAAACAGCGTCGCTTAATCGGCATAGAGCGTTTTTCTAAATGCAAATCATACCTCACCAACAGAAAACAATTTTCACTCACCTCGTAATGAAACCAAGTGGTGGGCCTACGTTCAATATTTTGTTTGTGTCAAATACTTTGCAATAAACACACACACTGGAGTGGTTGAGCTTTACATCATCAAGCTGTCATCTGTAAATCGAGATCACATCCGACTTGTAACTGTATCGTTTACCTAACCGAGTTGTATGCACAGTTTCATATTTTTTATCATTTAGTGATTGCTGAACATACCAAACGATACACATTCACTTCCGAAATACTGCGTTGATCTCAATTCCCTTTGTCGTCATAACCGAAGTATCATTTGTTTCGAATTCGTAACAGCCGACTTTTCTATAACACGATAAATTTTGACAAGTTATGCTTAGAAGATTGGTTGCATATCGCGGAAAATAACATACTGCTCATATTGATACTGTTAATCGATATTTTCACGCGAGTCGATTTTCAAATGAGTAAAATTTATTACATGAGTTTCTCCGCTTAATGTAAATGAAAACTCAGTCGTCTTTTAACATCACATAGACATTGATAAAAAGTAAGTAAGCAATCAAACACAACACTTTGTACGACACTAATTATTGTTCCACACATCTCATTTCATACTAAGTGTATACGAAAGATATTCATGTTACACGAAAATATTCGCTCATGCTACAAACCTGTACAATGATTGGTGGTGTAAGTCCAGCACAATTGTGGTATCCATACGAGTTTAGTTAACACAATTTACGACACCGAGGTCGCCTCATCTTTCGTAAGACAACAAACCAAGGCTTCAGGATATGTCCATGTCATAACAATAAATCAACTACTCCAACAACAGAGTACATATGTTTTCTAGCACGGTGCTTACATCTTACACACAAATCAACCTACTTTGCTAACGAAAAGCGCTGAGTCATCACATGGTTGTCCTCACAACAATACAACTAAAACATACTATCATACAAAATGGCCGTTATAGTTTGCACACCAACGATACATCGTACAAGTAGCAAGTCTCGAGAATCCAGTTATTCAAAAAACGTGAAAGTGTTTCTACGCCAAGTCGGTATGTTGACGAAAGCATATATTGTAATATCATGATCGATTTACAATCGTTGGTCACAAAATGTCACTACTCTAAATAATTATTTTTCACTCAAAGCCTACTTGTCACCATTCGTTTCATCAAGCACGAGTTCAAGAAACCTGCTGCGACATGAATTGTTATTTTTATGTTGTGTAAATAGGTAATAATTAATTTTAGTAACACTATATCAACATCATCGAGTTGCGCGAATAGATTTACATGTGGTCTTGTGGTTTTAATCGAAGTATACAGCACGGTCTAATGTAGAGTCATCTCTACTGTACAGCAACTCGGTAATCGAAATGCATTAAAATTTAAACAACGATCTTGTTTCGTCGCACCAAAAATATGTTTACTATCGCGATACTCTGCACAGGCCGTGTAAATCCTTTTCACACTCGTAATAGTATACCAACAGCTACCGGCGACAACGTTTAACAATACCAACAACACTAAACATGCGATACCTACCCAAGTAAAATTACCATTTTCACCTAGAGGTCGGTCGTTACCCGAGTAGAAATACCATTGTCCTTTGGAGATTTATCGTTTACCCAGTGTAACAAACCCCTTTTCCTTTGGAAATATATTTTTTCTCTGGGTAACAAACCTTTTTCACTTGGAAATATATTTTTTCTCTGGGTAACAAACCTTTTTCACTTGGAAATATATTTTTTCTCTGGTTAACAAACCTTTTTCACTTGGAAATATATTTTTTCTCTGGTTAACAAACCTTTTTCACTTGGAAATATATTTTTTCTCTGGGTAACAAACCTTTTTCACTTGGAAATATATTTTTTCTCTGGTTAACAAACCTTTTTCACTTGGAAATATATTTTTTCTCTGGGTAACAAACCTTTTTCACTTGGAAATATATTTTTTCCCCGGCTAACAAACCTTTTTCCCTGAGCAACAAACCATTTTCACTTGGTGGTCCGTCGTTTACCCGAGTAAAAATATCATTTTCTTTTGGAGATCCGGCGTTTACCCAGTGTAACAATACATTTTCACTTGGAAAAATACTTTTACCTAGAGTAACTAATCATTTTCTCCTGGGTAACAAACCCTTTTCGTCTGGAAACTATCATTTACCTGAGTACCAATACCGTTTTCACTTGGAAATCTATCTTTTCCCTGGGTAACAATACCATTTTCGTTTTGAAAACTGACAACCACACCGGTCAATTTGATATTTTTTGTATATTGTTACAACAGACAGCGACAAAATATACACCAACAACGACTCCGATACATTTGTCTAATCAAATATTCACTTGCTTTGATGCATCCCATCAAAATCATTGGTTACTCACATACAATAACAATGTGCTGCTGTACATCGACATGTATGTTTTCGGAATTGGTGAATAAAGGGGTTTCCGATATGTCCGTGATGTCCGGGTTCGTGCTTTGGATTTTCCAGAGTCAAAATGTCTGAATAAATCACCTCCTCGACTTTGGTAACTGGTTGATACACGGATAATGGTGTTTGGAAAACGGATGAATTTATGTTCCCCATCGCGCTGACAACATCGGGTTACTTGTGAGTTTCCTCGGGTCTGTTTACTATATTGTGTCTTTACTGGTCAATACATGTCGCTCCAGTCAGCCGAAACCGGATCACTAATATGAGAAAGTGTGGGGGCCGGATCCGGATATTCACTCATGACCCAACGACCGATATTCAAGTAAACATGTTACAGACCGTGTTTTGTCTCCATGAAAAATACCTATGCATACACCATCACATCAAGTACGTCACGATTGTTCACAAGTATTTGCGTAAACGAGGTGTATGTACAATGTGTCGATGCACAAACATCATGGGACACAAATTCACGTTCTCAAGTCTCATCATGCGCCGACTCTGTACATTCAATGTGGGCATAGATGACTTGGAGACAGGCAAGCGGTCATATTTGGACGTAACATGGTCTTTGTATGAACCGACCTCCACCCAACTTGTGAAAAATAAATCTCACACGAGTACAGCCCTTTCACGGGTTCACACCTTGATTTTGCAAGATTGTTCGGATTCTCAGGTAGACTTGTATCGTGATCCAGACTTCGACATAATCGGGTTGCGTAACTCGCTCAATCCCTCCACGTATTGTTCGTCCTAACCTGCGAACTTTTTGCTGAGACCGCAGTGTTTCACCTGGTTTTCGGTATTTGGCGATCACCATCGTTATCAATCTTGCAGGTGATGAATATGCCCGATGTTGCTACTCCCACACAACGACTCCAGCTAAACATCGTGAGCAGTGACTCCGGATTGAAATCGTAAACAGGGACTCTGTGTGTGTGTGAATCTCGAGTTCGAATACGATTAGATAATGTAATCCAAGGTGTGTCTCTGTGGGTTGAAGACTGATTTCGTGTTAACCACTCCGCAAGAGGGTGCTGTCTCGTAATTCTACATGCCGTTATAAAACGTGGTTGGAAACTTTTGGTCTAGTTGATCCAGCTACGTATTGAAACGGTGCACCCACGCAGACCACTGAGAAAACGTTGTCGTTACCCGACTATATCCACGAGTAATTATGGGATTACGCGTAACGTTCCATAGATTCCTCTGGCCTCACACCGTGGTTTTACGACACAGACAAGATGCAGCGGTGGAAATATTGAAAATGAAAAACGATACCTTGGTGACATTTGATTTGGATTTTACACCTGATGAACCATACACTCGATTGGTACATTGGGATGACAACTCTATCGTTGAGGTCAAGGGAAAAGAAATGTACAGATTTGTTGGTGTTGTGGATATTCAGCGAAAATCAGGGTATATGGTTGTGTATGGGTCGCATATTTGACTGAGAATATATCGGTATGCATAATGCACTATCCATTGTATCATGTCGTGTGTCATCTATGCCCACATTGAATGTACAGAGTCGGCGCATGATGAGACTTGAGAACGTGAATTTGTGTCCCATGATGTTTGTGCATCGACACATTGTACATACACCTCGTTTACGCAAATACTTGTGAACAATCGTGACGTACTTGATGTGATGGTGTATGCATAGGTATTTTTCATGGAGACAAAACACGGTCTGTAACATGTTTACTTGAATATCGGTCGTTGGGTCATGAGTGAATATCCGGATCCGGCCCCCACACTTTCTCATATTAGTGATCCGGTTTCGGCTGACTGGAGCGACATGTATTGACCAGTAAAGACACAATATAGTAAACAGACCCGAGGAAACTCACAAGTAACCCGATGTTGTCAGCGCGATGGGGAACATAAATTCATCCGTTTTCCAAACACCATTATCCGTGTATCAACCAGTTACCAAAGTCGAGGAGGTGATTTATTCAGACATTTTGACTCTGGAAAATCCAAAGCACGAACCCGGACATCACGGACATATCGGAAACCCCTTTATTCACCAATTCCGAAAACATACATGTCGATGTACAGCAGCACATTGTTATTGTATGTGAGTAACCAATGATTTTGATGGGATGCATCAAAGCAAGTGAATATTTGATTAGACAAATGTATCGGAGTCGTTGTTGGTGTATATTTTGTCGCTGTCTGTTGTAACAATATACAAAAAATATCAAATTGACCGGTGTGGTTGTCAGTTTTCAAAACGAAAATGGTATTGTTACCCAGGGAAAAGATAGATTTCCAAGTGAAAACGGTATTGGTACTCAGGTAAATGATAGTTTCCAGACGAAAAGGGTTTGTTACCCAGGAGAAAATGATTAGTTACTCTAGGTAAAAGTATTTTTCCAAGTGAAAATGTATTGTTACACTGGGTAAACGCCGGATCTCCAAAAGAAAATGATATTTTTACTCGGGTAAACGACGGACCACCAAGTGAAAATGGTTTGTTGCTCAGGGAAAAAGGTTTGTTAGCCGGGGAAAAAATATATTTCCAAGTGAAAAAGGTTTGTTACCCAGAGAAAAAATATATTTCCAAGTGAAAAAGGTTTGTTAACCAGAGAAAAAATATATTTCCAAGTGAAAAAGGTTTGTTACCCAGAGAAAAAATATATTTCCAAGTGAAAAAGGTTTGTTAACCAGAGAAAAAATATATTTCCAAGTGAAAAAGGTTTGTTAACCAGAGAAAAAATATATTTCCAAGTGAAAAAGGTTTGTTACCCAGAGAAAAAATATATTTCCAAGTGAAAAAGGTTTGTTACCCAGAGAAAAAATATATTTCCAAAGGAAAAGGGGTTTGTTACACTGGGTAAACGATAAATCTCCAAAGGACAATGGTATTTCTACTCGGGTAACGACCGACCTCTAGGTGAAAATGGTAATTTTACTTGGGTAGGTATCGCATGTTTAGTGTTGTTGGTATTGTTAAACGTTGTCGCCGGTAGCTGTTGGTATACTATTACGAGTGTGAAAAGGATTTACACGGCCTGTGCAGAGTATCGCGATAGTAAACATATTTTTGGTGCGACGAAACAAGATCGTTGTTTAAATTTTAATGCATTTCGATTACCGAGTTGCTGTACAGTAGAGATGACTCTACATTAGACCGTGCTGTATACTTCGATTAAAACCACAAGACCACATGTAAATCTATTCGCGCAACTCGATGATGTTGATATAGTGTTACTAAAATTAATTATTACCTATTTACACAACATAAAAATAACAATTCATGTCGCAGCAGGTTTCTTGAACTCGTGCTTGATGAAACGAATGGTGACAAGTAGGCTTTGAGTGAAAAATAATTATTTAGAGTAGTGACATTTTGTGACCAACGATTGTAAATCGATCATGATATTACAATATATGCTTTCGTCAACATACCGACTTGGCGTAGAAACACTTTCACGTTTTTTGAATAACTGGATTCTCGAGACTTGCTACTTGTACGATGTATCGTTGGTGTGCAAACTATAACGGCCATTTTGTATGATAGTATGTTTTAGTTGTATTGTTGTGAGGACAACCATGTGATGACTCAGCGCTTTTCGTTAGCAAAGTAGGTTGATTTGTGTGTAAGATGTAAGCACCGTGCTAGAAAACATATGTACTCTGTTGTTGGAGTAGTTGATTTATTGTTATGACATGGACATATCCTGAAGCCTTGGTTTGTTGTCTTACGAAAGATGAGGCGACCTCGGTGTCGTAAATTGTGTTAACTAAACTCGTATGGATACCACAATTGTGCTGGACTTACACCACCAATCATTGTACAGGTTTGTAGCATGAGCGAATATTTTCGTGTAACATGAATATCTTTCGTATACACTTAGTATGAAATGAGATGTGTGGAACAATAATTAGTGTCGTACAAAGTGTTGTGTTTGATTGCTTACTTACTTTTTATCAATGTCTATGTGATGTTAAAAGACGACTGAGTTTTCATTTACATTAAGCGGAGAAACTCATGTAATAAATTTTACTCATTTGAAAATCGACTCGCGTGAAAATATCGATTAACAGTATCAATATGAGCAGTATGTTATTTTCCGCGATATGCAACCAATCTTCTAAGCATAACTTGTCAAAATTTATCGTGTTATAGAAAAGTCGGCTGTTACGAATTCGAAACAAATGATACTTCGGTTATGACGACAAAGGGAATTGAGATCAACGCAGTATTTCGGAAGTGAATGTGTATCGTTTGGTATGTTCAGCAATCACTAAATGATAAAAAATATGAAACTGTGCATACAACTCGGTTAGGTAAACGATACAGTTACAAGTCGGATGTGATCTCGATTTACAGATGACAGCTTGATGATGTAAAGCTCAACCACTCCAGTGTGTGTGTTTATTGCAAAGTATTTGACACAAACAAAATATTGAACGTAGGCCCACCACTTGGTTTCATTACGAGGTGAGTGAAAATTGTTTTCTGTTGGTGAGGTATGATTTGCATTTAGAAAAACGCTCTATGCCGATTAAGCGACGCTGTTTAATATCATAATCCGATGACTGAGTGAAATTTCCTTATGGTTTGATTTAGCGAGTTGATTACCGGCGATTCAATCACATACAAGTAAGATCTTTTACGGGATGAGTATTGTGACAACATATACTTTGACGAATGACAATGGGGAGAAATTTCCGATTTCTTTGGTCGTGAGCGTTCTACAAATATTTCCGGCATACATTTAGCAAGCAACCTACAATATTCTTTTGTTATGGTAATGACTTTCACAAGTTTGGTTTTATGATTAGTATTACTTATTTAAATGATAATTTATGATCACTACTTTGAGTAACAATACAAACACATTTTGTAGATTTCAGTGTAGCGCCTATTGCGATTTTGTTAATGCTATGAGTTTTGTGTATTACTCAAGTCTAGTAGAATAGGATGCGTCCAGTAAAGATATTCCAAACGAAATTGTTGTGTCATCTTTAGTCTTGGTTACTGGAAACAACTACATTTGTAAAAATATTTTCTGATATTCGTAATACACAGAGTGATTTGTACCAACACGGAATATCTTTCAAACCAAGAACATTTCATACAAGTATAGTTTTACAAATCAATATGTTAATAACCACGGCGGTGAAAAGTTTGTTGCTGTCATAATAACCTTTACCGCAACGCCGGGTCTAATTAACGCGAATAATTTAATAATCAAGTCATGATCAACTATTACATATGTCAAATCCATGTGTCAATCCTTATGTTTACAGCATGATAACTTTCAATGTAATACCGGTGTTCGATCGTATAAAATGAATTCTTAACTACGTTGGTCAGACATTCAAATATCATATACTCAAAACATATGTTAATCTCAAGTCGCTGACACCGAGAAGTAATTACTTTTGTCTTACAAAATATACCACATAGTAATTTCTTTGTCTTGCGGAATAGTAACGACTTTTACAGTTGAATAAAAGTACGAGTTGGTGGACTATGAATACAACCGAACTTGCTATGGATTTTGGATTGTGGTGATTACTCGCGTAGTCTTGTCTACTTTTCATAAGGATACTTTTTGCTTTGGTTGGGTAAGTTACAAACGGATTGACTTGACAAGGTTTTTTGTATTTTACTCTTTTGTGTAGGGGAAGATGTTAAAATGTTGAGACGTAATACTATTTCCGTTCACTCGATTACAACAAAAAAAAAATAACCCGATAGCTTGTTCAAGGTTTCGACAAATAGATTGAAATATTCCGATTTAACTCATCGCGTCACAAGTCATCGCGTCACAATATTTACAACAGGTGCTATTTCATTGAATGATTCTATTGTGTGTAGTAACACTTTAAAATATCGCGATAGTATTTACTGAAACTGACAAACGGAAAACTCAGTCGTGAATAGAGTTGTAAGTTTCAAGGATTGTTTCAAAGTATAATCTTGAAATGTGACTGGATCAAAGTTAGTAGTCATGTTTGTCAAAGTCCAAATATTTCATTTTGGATTATCTGGATTTACCTTTAGTACATCCCGCGAATGGATTCCGATGCGGTACTATAACATTTTTGATAATAATGACTCAAGGATTTTCAATCAACAATACTGGAATTTTTTGGTAATGCTAGAGTTGCCAAATGATTAGTTGCGTGTTTTTGTTAGGTGTTTGATTTCAAGTTAATAAAGACAATAACTGTGTAATGCACATACTTGTGATTCTTGATTCTTGTAGAGTTATAGTTGGTATTGATTCTATAAGTGTGAAAACAGCGGCGAATGTGCGAATAATTCGATGCGGCTGAAAGTCGGCGTCAGTAATATTCGGGTTACGTTCGATTCAACAAAAACGCGTTAAGGGATTTGTTAAAGGATTAGAGTTGTACCGATTTAGAACATTCAGATACGAATCGACTTGCTTTGTGTAGTGAGTTTCATTTCAAGTTGATAAACTAACACATTGATTGAATATTTTCATGGATCTTATCACGCAACTAAAGTCAGCCACTATTCTGGAGGCGTGAAACATATAGCGATCGCGGGCGAGTGACAAATTGTTGGTTTTCGAATCACCGGCTGCGACGGCTCTGTGACAAACTTATTACCGAAATATTACCTTGTGAGTGGGTATGAGAGATTGCTATATGTCTGAAGCATTATCCGGTGAGTGGTCGTTGGATTTTAAAATTATATCACACCCTTTTGAATAAGCGTTCACTTCACAAAGGATTAGGGTTAGAGCGGAAATAAGTGACAATTTGTCGCTATTCAAGTTACCGCGGTCTGTTATTCGTTACTTGTTAAATCTTACCAGCGATATCAAGTTCTGTTTCAAACTGATTACTAAAATTTCACCGCGTGGGCGATCGGTATGGTTATGACACCAAGTCGTGAAAGATGGTTATGACCGAGACATTATCTTGTCAGCGATCGCGGGGTTTTGCAAGCTATTTCACAGCTATTTGAAGTGTTAATTCGTGAGCGTTGTTATTGTTGATATTCGAATCGCCGTCTACGCCGGCTCTGTGGTAAACTAAATACCAAAATATTACCTTGCCAGTGATTCCTAGACTTGGCAAACTATTTCACACCTTTTTTGCTGAAAGTACAACATGCCGCCCGCAGTCTATACCGAAAGTACGAATCACGACCGCACCCATAAGAAATAAGACCCACCGCCATAAGAAATAAGTGCCGCTCGCCACCCCGGGTTTCGTGTTAGCATCAATAGCCGCTCACCACCCCCGCCATAAGACGCAATAGCCGCATGCGACCGCGCCCATAAGAACACATGGCGAGTCACCACAGATCCCGTAAGAATACACGACAGGCGAATCACCGTCACCACCTATAGTAAAAAAGGCGAGTCACAACCACCGCGGTTGGCCGTGAAACAATTCAGCGCGCAGGTCATTCGAAATATAGGTCGCACTGCTTAATCCTCTTGCAAGCCACGTTTCCGTTTGTGCGGTTATTGTTGGTGACTATTCAACACCCCGCGAGAGATGGTTGAAAGTGCGAATCACGACCGCATCCATAAGAACACATGGCACCTCACCAGAGATCTCATAAGAACCAATGACACATCACCAGAGATCTTGTAAGAAACAATGACACATCACGAGCGATAGGGGGTCTGAAAGGGTGCAATCACCAACACGAGTTTTCACGGCACATCACCGACGAAGCCTATACCCGAAAGGGTACCATCACCAGAGATCCCATAAGAACACATGGCACCTCACCAGCGGAAGGGGGGGTCAAAAGGGTGCCATCACCAATACGAGTTTCGCGGCACCTCACCAGCGGGCCCATAAGAACCCCAGGCAAATCACGAGCGATCTATATAACTACTCCCGATTCTGGTATTCTTACAGATATCAGTTCGTATTAATGGCAGGGCTGCTTCAGGCTCCGGCTACCAGTCCTCAAATTTACGGGAATTCCCGAACCACTCTGTTAAATTCTTAAATCCTATTGTTTTTAGTTGCCTACGTCAGATGCGTGATTGTTGTCTGTGTGTCTCCGAACAATGGGTTCGAATATTTATATTTATAATATTTATAATAATATTTATAACGGAAATCCAACGACGATGAAGAGAAAGAAGGAGAAATTAACCTAAGTGAAAAGGTAAACTAGGTACTCTAAATAGTTACTGCTATTTACGGTAGTTGCCACAGTGGCTCTGGATCACCTGAAAATAGCCGTTAGTCGATACTTACGGGCGGTTGCAACCTTAATACAACCAAATACTCCAATCATCACGAATTCTTTTCCATGCACTGTGAGCTATTTAACTAGTATGGTTGGATGTAAAGGGTTAGCGCGAACGCAGACCCCACTACCAGAAATTACACGACCGAGTTACCCACATTTGGGGTAATCGCCGAGGTCAACCAAGCCGAAGTGCAATGGCTAGGCCTCGCCCGGGCAGAACCGCCTTTTTAATCATGGTTCACTGCCTCGTCAGGTAAGTATGAGTTTTCCAGAAATTTATTGACACCCAATTTCATACAACAAAATAAATATTGTGGTGAGCACGCTCTCCACATATGCATAAATGCATTCACCAAGTGCGCTTTGAATCGCCGAAGCAAAATGAAATAGTTTCTACTAGACGCGAACGCCAAATATGATTGGGACGAATGGGACGTCATCGATGATATTGGACTGACTGCGGCGTCCAATTGCGAATTCCACCGTCCATTCCTTGCTTAAAAGTGCGATAATCATTATCTTGCGTTTTATGGTCATCTCCATGGTGCTCTGATATTCGCTTTGCCAATAAAGAGCCGGTATAGGATTACAGAAGCGTGACATAGCAATGCAAAGTTTTCACAGCTACAAAAGCGAGGCATATAGGGAAAGCCTATTGTAGATTAATTTCTGATCTGCCGACTGTCATCAATTCTCGCCACAATCCAGGCGCTTATCGAAATACATGAAGTGTATATGATCAGTTCAGGAGAGCTAGGTGAAAAAGAAATTAGGCTCGCACTATACGGAAAAGGCCTACTAACCGCTAATCGTGAAATCTTACCCAGAAACAGACACTATAACGATGTAAAGGTCAGACGCCATTGCTATATCGCAGGTCCACGAGAACAAATCGAGGTGTAGGCCAACTCAAAACGTGTTATATGGCCACGTTCGTTCCGAGGGGGAAAATAAATCAACAAACCAAGTATTTGGTATATTTATAATAATCAGCAGCTTTGCGAGAATGCATGTAAGTGAGTGTCGTTACGAGAGCCGCTGGCCACGAATTCTTTTCCATGCACTGTGAGCTATTTAACTAGTATGGTTGGATGGAAAGGGTTAGCGCGAACGCAGACCCCACTACCAGAAATTACACGACCGAGTTACCCACATTTGGGGTAATCGCCGAGGTCAACCAAGCCGAAGTGCATTGGCTAGGCCTCGCCCGGGCAGAACCGCCTTTTTGATCTTGGTTCACTGCCTCGTCAGGTAAGTATGAGTTTTCCAGTAATTTATTGACACCCAATTTCATACAACAAAATAAATATTGTGGTGAGCACGCTCTCCACATATGCATAAATGCATTCACCAAGTGCGCTTTGAATCGCCGAAGCAAAATGAAATAGTTTCTACTAGACGCGAACGCCAAATATGATTGGGACGAATGGGACGTCATCGATGATATTGGACTGACTGCGGCGTCCAATTGCGAATTCCACCGTCCATTCCTTGCTTAAAAGTGCGATAATCATTATCTTGCGTTTTATGGTCATCTCCATGGTGCTCTGATATTCGCTTTGCCAATAAAGAGCCGGTATAGGATTACAGAAGCGTGACATAGCAATGCAAAGTTTTCACAGCTACAAAAGCGAGGCATATAGGGAAAGCCTATTGTAGATTAATTTCTGATCTGCCGACTGTCATCAATTCTCACCACAATCCAGGCGCTTATCGAAATACATGAAGTGTATATGATCAGTTCAGGAGAGCTAGGTGAAAAAGAAATTAGGCTCGCACTATACGGAAAAGGCCTACTAACCGCTAATCGTGAAATCTTACCCAGAAACAGACACTATAACGATGTAAAGGTCAGACTCCATTGCTATATCGCAGGTCTACGAGAACAAATCGAGGTGTAGGCCAACTCAAAACGTGTTATATGGCCACGTTCGTTCCGAGGGGGAAAATAAATCAACAAACCAAGTATTTTGTATATTTATAATAATCAGCGGCTTTGCGAAAATGCATGTAAGTGAGTGTCGTTACGAGAGCCGCTGGCCACGAATTCTTTTTCATGCACTGTGAGCTATTTAATCAGTATGGTTGGATGGAAAGGGTTAGCGCGAACGCAGACCCCACTACCAGAAATCACACGACCGAGTTACCCACATTTGGGGTAATCGCCGAGGTCAACCAAGCCGAAGTCGACCAAGCCGAAGTGCAATGGCTAGGCCTCGCCCGGGCAGAACCGCCTTTTTGATCATGGTTCACTGCCTCGTCAGGTAAGTATGACTTTTCCAGAAATTTATTGACACCCAATTTCATACAACAAAATAAATATTGTGGTGAGCACGCTCTCCACATATGCATAAATGCATTCACCAAGTGCGCTTTGAATCGCCGAAGCAAAATGAAATAGTTTCTACTAGACGCGAACGCCGAATATGATTGGGACGTCATCGATGATATTGGACTGACTGCGGCGTCCAATTGCGAATTCCACCGTCCATTCCTTGCTTAAAAGTGCGATAATCATTATCTTGCGTTTTATGGTCATCTCCATGGTGCTCTGATATTAGCTTTGCCAATAAAGAGCCGGTATAGGATTACAGAAGCGTGACATAGCAATGCAAAGTTTTCACAGCTACAAAAGCGAGGCATATAGGGAAAGCCTATTGTAGATTAATTTCTGATCTGCCGACTGTCATCAATTCGCGCCACAATCCATGCGCTTATCAAAATACATGAAGTGTATATGATCAGTTCAGGAGAGCTAGGTGAAAAAGAAATTAGGCTCGCACTATACGGAAAAGGCCTACTAACCGCTAATCGTGAAATCTTACCCAGAAACTGACACTATAACGATGTAAAAGTCAGACGCCATTGCTATATCGCAGGTCTACGAGAACAAATCGAGGTGTAGGCCAACTCAAAACGTGTTATATGGCCACGTTTGTTCCGAGGGGGAAAATAAATCAACAAACCAAGTATTTGGTATATTTATAATAATCAGCGGCTTTGCGAAAATGCATGTAAGTGAGTGTCGTTACGAGAGCCGCTGGCCACGAATTCTTTTTCATGCACTGTGAGCTATTTAATCAGTATGGTTGGATGGAAAGGGTTAGCGCGAACGCAGACCCCACTACCAGAAATCACACGACCGAGTTACTCACATTTGGGGTAATCGCCGAGGTCAACCAAGCCGAAGTGCAATGGCTAGGCCTCGCCCGGGCAGAACCGCCTTTTTGATCATGGTTCACTGCCTCGTCAGGTAAGTATGAGTTTTCCAGAAATTTATTGACACCCAATTTCATACAACAAAATAAGTATTGTGGTGAGCACGCTCTCCACATATGCATAAATGCATTCACCAAGTGCGCTTTGAATCGCCGAAGCAAAATGAAATAGTTTCTACTAGACGCGAACGCCAAATATGATTGGGACGAATGGGACGTCATCGATGATATTGGACTGACTGCGGCGTCCAATTGCGAATTCCACCGTCCATTCCTTGCTTAAAAGTGCGATAATCATTATCTTGCGTTTTATGGTCATCTCCATGGTGCTCTGATATTCGCTTTGCCAATAAAGAGCCGGTATAGGATTACAGAAGCGTGACATAGCAATGCAAAGTTTTCACAGCTACAAAAGCGAGGCATATAGGGAAAGCCTATTGTAGATTAATTTCTGATCTGCCGACTGTCATCAATTCTCACCACAATCCAGGCGCTTATCGAAATACATGAAGTGTATATGATCAGTTCAGGAGAGCTAGGTGAAAAAGAAATTAGGCTCGCACTATACGGAAAAGGCCTACTAACCGCTAATCGTGAAATCTTACCCAGAAACAGACACTATAACGATGTAAAGGTCAGACTCCATTGCTATATCGCAGGTCTACGAGAACAAATCGAGGTGTAGGCCAACTCAAAACGTGTTATATGGCCACGTTCGTTCCGAGGGGGAAAATAAATCAACAAACCAAGTATTTTGTATATTTATAATAATCAGCGGCTTTGCGAAAATGCATGTAAGTGAGTGTCGTTACGAGAGCCGCTGGCCACGAATTCTTTTTCATGCACTGTGAGCTATTTAATCAGTATGGTTGGATGGAAAGGGTTAGCGCGAACGCAGACCCCACTACCAGAAATCACACGACCGAGTTACCCACATTTGGGGTAATCGCCGAGGTCAACCAAGCCGAAGTCGACCAAGCCGAAGTGCAATGGCTAGGCCTCGCCCGGGCAGAACCGCCTTTTTGATCATGG
Source organism: Botryllus schlosseri (assembly GCF_051294905.1). Lineage (NCBI taxonomy): Eukaryota > Metazoa > Chordata > Ascidiacea > Stolidobranchia > Styelidae > Botryllus > Botryllus schlosseri. Next base: position 28,785,050 of record NC_137237.1, on the reverse strand, counting down.
TTCACTGCCTCGTCAGGTAAGTATGACTTTTCCAGAAATTTATTGACACCCAATTTCATACAACAAAATAAATATTGTGGTGAGCACGCTCTCCACATATGCATAAATGCATTCACCAAGTGCGCTTTGAATCGCCGAAGCAAAATGAAATAGTTTCTACTAGACGCGAACGCCGAATATGATTGGGACGTCATCGATGATATTGGACTGACTGCGGCGTCCAATTGCGAATTCCACCGTCCATTCCTTGCTTAAAAGTGCGATAATCATTATCTTGCGTTTTATGGTCATCTCCATGGTGCTCTGATATTAGCTTTGCCAATAAAGAGCCGGTATAGGATTACAGAAGCGTGACATAGCAATGCAAAGTTTTCACAGCTACAAAAGCGAGGCATATAGGGAAAGCCTATTGTAGATTAATTTCTGATCTGCCGACTGTCATCAATTCGCGCCACAATCCATGCGCTTATCAAAATACATGAAGTGTATATGATCAGTTCAGGAGAGCTAGGTGAAAAAGAAATTAGGCTCGCACTATACGGAAAAGGCCTACTAACCGCTAATCGTGAAATCTTACCCAGAAACTGACACTATAACGATGTAAAAGTCAGACGCCATTGCTATATCGCAGGTCTACGAGAACAAATCGAGGTGTAGGCCAACTCAAAACGTGTTATATGGCCACGTTTGTTCCGAGGGGGAAAATAAATCAACAAACCAAGTATTTGGTATATTTATAATAATCAGCGGCTTTGCGAAAATGCATGTAAGTGAGTGTCGTTACGAGAGCCGCTGGCCACGAATTCTTTTTCATGCACTGTGAGCTATTTAATCAGTATGGTTGGATGGAAAGGGTTAGCGCGAACGCAGACCCCACTACCAGAAATCACACGACCGAGTTACTCACATTTGGGGTAATCGCCGAGGTCAACCAAGCCGAAGTGCAATGGCTAGGCCTCGCCCGGGCAGAACCGCCTTTTTGATCATGGTTCACTGCCTCGTCAGGTAAGTATGAGTTTTCCAGAAATTTATTGACACCCAATTTCATACAACAAAATAAATATTGTGGTGAGCACGCTCTCCACATATGCATAAATGCATTCACCAAGTGCGCTTTGAATCGCCGAAGCAAAATGAAATAGTTTCTACTAGACGCGAACGCCAAATATGATTGGGACGTCATCGATGATATTGGACTGACTGCGGCGTCCAATTGCGAATTCCACCGTCCATTCCTTGCTTAAAAGTGCGATAATCATTATCTTGCGGTTTATGGTCATCTCCATGGTGCTCTGATATTCGCTTTGCCAATAAAGAGCCGGTATAGGATTACAGAAGCGTGACATAGCAATGCAAAGTTTTCACAGCTACAAAAGCGAGGCATATAGGGAAAGCCTATTGTAGATTAATTTCTGATCTGTCGACTGTCATCAATTCTCGCCACAATCCAGGCGCTTATCGAAATACATGAAGTGTATATGATCAGTTCAGGAGAGCTAGGTTAAAAAGAAATTAGGCTCGCACTATACGGAAAAGGCCTACTAACCGCTAATCGTTAAATCTTACCCAGAAACAGACACTATAACAGGGGTGGGCAACATACGGCCCGCGGGCCGGATCCGGCCCGCGAAGGGATTTTGTCCGGCCCGCGGACGGTTTTCCGTCTTACATGATAATGTGGCCCGCGGCCCCAGTCTGTCGAGATCCCCCACTACTTGCATACTACGTCAAATTTAAGTGACTGTATATTATTATATACGTGTGTGCGCATCGTTGCGAGAGTGGAGCATACGCGTAAGTTCGTCGAAGCGAGAAGACTTGCATTATCGGCATTTGCGATATGCACTCAACCCTAATGTCGTCCGTGGTAATCATGATTTTTGTCGACTACAATGGTCATTTACACCAGACTGATATATTTCTTATTTTCGATTCCGCAACCGCCGACTTGTAGCACGCCACACTTCTAGGCTTTTGTAAGGCACCGCATATTCCAGGGGTCGCCATCTCAAAACGGGTCGCAGGCCAGTTTTCAAATTTTGTAGAAAACGCGGGCCGTATGAATTCAATATTCGAGATTATTTACGCCACACAGTTGAACAACGACGCTATCACGGCACCTACTCAACCCTAATGAATTGATATCTTGGTAAATTAGGGTTCCTGGGGTCATCGAACGACTTGAAATCTTAACTAGGGATTGCACCGTGTGTTGATTGATCAGAGTGAAGCAGACATGGCGGCGCCTGTATGATAATGTTATTCTCAAATCCACACTGTCCTCGCCATTATCGGAGAAATGGCTTTGAAGCGACATTGCTGTCGTTAAAATACATTTATTAAATACGATTTATTCCTTGTATATGTGGATAAATGGGCGAATAATGTGTCGATTCAGCAATCCGGCCCGCCAAGTACCTAATTTTCCTCTATCCGGCCCGCCGACTGGAGAAGTTGAACTATAACGATGTAAAGGTCAGACGCCATTGCTATATCGCAGGTCCACGAGAACAAATCGATGTGCAGGCCAACTCAAAACGTGTTATAAGGCCACGTTCGTTCCGAGGGGGAAAATAAATCAACAAACCAAGTATTTGGTATATTTATTATAATCAGCGGCTTTGCGAGAATGCATGTAAGTGAGTGTCGTTACGAGAGCCGCTGGCCACGAATTCTTTTCCATGCACTGTGAGCTATTTAATTAGTATGGTTGGATGGAAAGGGTTAGCGCGAACGCAGACCCCACTACCAGAAATTACACGACCGAGTTACCCCCATTTGGGGTAATCGCCGAGTTCAACCAAGCCGAAGTGCAATGGCTAGGCCTCGCCCGAGCAGAACCGCCTTTTTGATCATGGTTCACTGCCTCGTCAGGTAAGTATGAGTTTTCCAGAAATTTATTGACACCCAATTTCATACAACAAAATAAATATTGTGGTGAGCACGCTCTCCACATATGCATAAATGCATTCACCAAGTGCGCTTTGAATCGCCGAAGCAAAATGAAATAGTTTCTACTAGACGCGAACGCCAAATATGATTGGGACGAATGGGACGTCATCGAGATGATATTGGACTGACTGCGGCGTCCAATTGCGAATTCCACCGTCCATTCCTTGCTTAAAAGTGCGATAATCATTATCTTGCGTTTTATGGTCATCTCCATGGTGCTCTGATATTCGCTTTGCCAGTAAAGAGCTGGTATAGGATTACAGAAGCGTGACATAGCAATGCAAAGTTTTCACAGCTACAAAAGCGAGGCATATAGGGAAAGCCTATTGTAGATTAATTTCTGATCTGCCGACTGTCATCAATTCTCGCCACAATCCAGGCGCTTATCAAAATACATGAAGTGTATATGATCAGTTCAGGAGAGCTAGGTGAAAAAGAAATTTGGCTCGCACTATACGGAAAAGGCCTACTAACCGCTAATCGTGAAATCTTACCCAGAAACAGACACTATAACGATGTAAAGGTCAGACGCCATTGCTATATCGCAGGTCTACGAGAACAAATCGAGGTGTAGGCCAACTCAAAACGTGTTATATGGCCACGTTCGGTCCGAGGGGGAAAATATATCAACAAACCAAGTATTTGGTATATTTATAATAATCAGCGGCTTTGCGAGAATGCATGTAAGTGAGTGTCGTTACGAGAGCCGCTGGCCACGAATTCTTTCCCGTGCACTATGAGATATTTAATTAGTATGGTTGGTTGGATGGAAAGGGTTAGCGCGAACGCAGACCCCACTACCAGAAATTACACGACCGAGTTACCCACATTTGGGGTAATCGCCGAGGTCAACCAAGCCGAAGTGCAATGGCTAGGCCTCGCTCGGGCAGAACCGCCTTTTTGATCATGGTTCACTGCCTCGTCAGGTAAGTATGAGTTTTCCAGAAATTTATTGACACCCAATTTCATACAACAAAATAAATATTGTGGTGAGCACGCTCTCCACATATGCATAAATGCATTCACCAAGTGCGCTTTGAATCGCCGAAGCAAAATGAAATAGTTTCTACTAGACGCGAACGCCAAATATGATTGGGACGTCATCGATGATATTGGACGCCTCCACCGTCCATTCCTTGCTTAAAAGTGCGATAATCATTATCTTGCGTGTTATGGTCATCTCCATGGTGCTCTGATATTCGGTTTGGCATTAAAGAGCCGGTATAGGATTACAGAAGCGTGACATAGCAATGCAAAGTTTTCACAGCTACAAAAGCGAGGCATATAGGGAAAGCCTATTGTAGATTAATTTCTGATCTGCCGACTGTCATCAATTCTCGCCACAATCCAGGCGCTTATCGAAATACATGAAGTGTATATGATCAGTTCAGGAGAGCTAGGTTAAAAAGAAATTAGGCTCGCACTATACGGAAAAGGCCTACTAACCGCTAATCGTTAAATCTTACCCAGAAACAGACACTATAACAGGGGTGGGCAACATACGGCCCGCGGGCCGGATCCGGCCCGCGAAGGGATTTTGTCCGGCCCGCGGACGGTTTTCCGTCTTACATGATAATGTGGCCCGCGGCCCCAGTCTGTCGAGATCCCCCACTACTTGCATACTACGTCAAATTTAAGTGACTGTATATTATTATATACGTGTGTGCGCATCGTTGCGAGAGTGGAGCATACGCGTAAGTTCGTCGAAGCGAGAAGACTTGCATTATCGGCATTTGCGATATGCACTCAACCCTAATGTCGTCCGTGGTAATCATGATTTTTGTCGACTACAATGGTCATTTACACCAGACTGATATATTTCTTATTTTCGATTCCGCAACCGCCGACTTGTAGCACGCCACACTTCTAGGCTTTTGTAAGGCACCGCATATTCCAGGGGTCGCCATCTCAAAACGGGTCGCAGGCCAGTTTTCAAATTTTGTAGAAAACGCGGGCCGTATGAATTCAATATTCGAGATTATTTACGCCACACAGTTGAACAACGACGCTATCACGGCACCTACTCAACCCTAATGAATTGATATCTTGGTAAATTAGGGTTCCTGGGGTCATCGAACGACTTGAAATCTTAACTAGGGATTGCACCGTGTGTTGATTGATCAGAGTGAAGCAGACATGGCGGCGCCTGTATGATAATGTTATTCTCAAATCCACACTGTCCTCGCCATTATCGGAGAAATGGCTTTGAAGCGACATTGCTGTCGTTAAAATACATTTATTAAATACGATTTATTCCTTGTATATGTGGATAAATGGGCGAATAATGTGTCGATTCAGCAATCCGGCCCGCCAAGTACCTAATTTTCCTCTATCCGGCCCGCCGACTGGAGAAGTTGAACTATAACGATGTAAAGGTCAGACGCCATTGCTATATCGCAGGTCCACGAGAACAAATCGATGTGCAGGCCAACTCAAAACGTGTTATAAGGCCACGTTCGTTCCGAGGGGGAAAATAAATCAACAAACCAAGTATTTGGTATATTTATTATAATCAGCGGCTTTGCGAGAATGCATGTAAGTGAGTGTCGTTACGAGAGCCGCTGGCCACGAATTCTTTTCCATGCACTGTGAGCTATTTAATTAGTATGGTTGGATGGAAAGGGTTAGCGCGAACGCAGACCCCACTACCAGAAATTACACGACCGAGTTACCCCCATTTGGGGTAATCGCCGAGTTCAACCAAGCCGAAGTGCAATGGCTAGGCCTCGCCCGAGCAGAACCGCCTTTTTGATCATGGTTCACTGCCTCGTCAGGTAAGTATGAGTTTTCCAGAAATTTATTGACACCCAATTTCATACAACAAAATAAATATTGTGGTGAGCACGCTCTCCACATATGCATAAATGCATTCACCAAGTGCGCTTTGAATCGCCGAAGCAAAATGAAATAGTTTCTACTAGACGCGAACGCCAAATATGATTGGGACGAATGGGACGTCATCGAGATGATATTGGACTGACTGCGGCGTCCAATTGCGAATTCCACCGTCCATTCCTTGCTTAAAAGTGCGATAATCATTATCTTGCGTTTTATGGTCATCTCCATGGTGCTCTGATATTCGCTTTGCCAGTAAAGAGCTGGTATAGGATTACAGAAGCGTGACATAGCAATGCAAAGTTTTCACAGCTACAAAAGCGAGGCATATAGGGAAAGCCTATTGTAGATTAATTTCTGATCTGCCGACTGTCATCAATTCTCGCCACAATCCAGGCGCTTATCAAAATACATGAAGTGTATATGATCAGTTCAGGAGAGCTAGGTGAAAAAGAAATTTGGCTCGCACTATACGGAAAAGGCCTACTAACCGCTAATCGTGAAATCTTACCCAGAAACAGACACTATAACGATGTAAAGGTCAGACGCCATTGCTATATCGCAGGTCTACGAGAACAAATCGAGGTGTAGGCCAACTCAAAACGTGTTATATGGCCACGTTCGGTCCGAGGGGGAAAATATATCAACAAACCAAGTATTTGGTATATTTATAATAATCAGCGGCTTTGCGAGAATGCATGTAAGTGAGTGTCGTTACGAGAGCCGCTGGCCACGAATTCTTTCCCGTGCACTATGAGATATTTAATTAGTATGGTTGGTTGGATGGAAAGGGTTAGCGCGAACGCAGACCCCACTACCAGAAATTACACGACCGAGTTACCCACATTTGGGGTAATCGCCGAGGTCAACCAAGCCGAAGTGCAATGGCTAGGCCTCGCTCGGGCAGAACCGCCTTTTTGATCATGGTTCACTGCCTCGTCAGGTAAGTATGAGTTTTCCAGAAATTTATTGACACCCAATTTCATACAACAAAATAAATATTGTGGTGAGCACGCTCTCCACATATGCATAAATGCATTCACCAAGTGCGCTTTGAATCGCCGAAGCAAAATGAAATAGTTTCTACTAGACGCGAACGCCAAATATGATTGGGACGTCATCGATGATATTGGACGCCTCCACCGTCCATTCCTTGCTTAAAAGTGCGATAATCATTATCTTGCGTGTTATGGTCATCTCCATGGTGCTCTGATATTCGCTTTGGCATTAAAGAGCCGGTATAGGATTACAGAAGCGTGACATAGCAATGCAAAGTTTTCACAGCTACAAAAGCGAGGCATATAGGGAAAGCCTATTGTAGATTAATTTCTGTTCTGCTGACTGTCATCAATTCTCACCACAATCCAGGCGCTTATCAAAATACATGAAGTGTATATGATCAGCTCAGGAGAGCTAGGTGAAAAAGAATTTAGGCTCGCACTATACGGAAAAGGCCTACTAACCGCTAATCGTGAAATCTTACCCAGAAACAGACACTATAACGATGTAAAGGTCAGACGCCATTGCTATATCGCAGGTCTACGAGAACAAATCGAGGTGTAGGCCAACTCAAAACGTGTTATATGGCCACGTTCGTTCCGAGGGGGAAAATAAATCAACGAAACAAGTATTTGGTATATTGAAAATAATCAGCGGCTTTGCGAGAATGCATGTAAGTGAGTGTCGTTACGAGAGCCGCTGGCCACGAATTCTTATCCGTGCACTGTGAGCTATTTAATTAATATGGTTGGTTGGATGGAAAGGGTTAGCGCGAACGCAGACCCCACTACCAGAAATTACACGACCGAGTTACCCACATTTCGGGTAATCGCCGAGGTCAACCAAGCCGAAGTGCAATGGCTAGGCCTCGCCCGGGCAGAACCGCCTTTTTGATCATGGTTCACTGCCTCGTCAGGTAAGTATGAGTTTTCCAGAAATTTATTGACACCCAATTTCATACAACAAAATAAATATTGTGGTGAGCACGCTCTCCACATATGCATAAATGCATTCACCAAGTGCGCTTTGAATAGCCGAAGCAAAATGAAATAGTTTCTACTAGACGCGAACGCCAAATATGATTGGGACGTCATCGATGATATTGGACTGACTGCGGCGTCCAATTGCGAATTCCACCGTCCATTCCTTGCTTAAAAGTGCGATAATCATTATCTTGCGGTTTATGGTCATCTCCATGGTGCTCTGATATTCGCTTTGCCAATAAAGAGCCGGTATAGGATTACAGAAGCGTGACATAGCAATGCAAAGTTTTCACAGCTACAAAAGCGAGGCATATAGGGAAAGCCTATTGTAGATTAATTTCTGATCTGCCGACTGTCATCAATTCTCGCCACAATCCAGGCGCTTATCGAAATACATGAAGTGTATATGATCAGTTCAGGAGAGCTAGGTGAAAAAGAAATTAGGCTCGCACTATACGGAAAAGGCCTACTAACCGCTAATCGTGAAATCTTACCCAGAAACAGACACTATAACGATGTAAAGGTCAGACGCCATTGCTATATCGCAGGTCCACGAGAACAAATCGAGGTGTAGGCCAACTCAAAACGTGTTATATGGCCACGTTCGTTCCGAGGGGGAAAATAAATCAACAAACCAAGTATTTGGTATATTTATAATAATCAGCGGCTTTGCGAGAATGCATGTAAGTGAGTGTCGTTACGAGAGCCGCTGGCCACGAATTCTTTTCCATGCACTGTGAGCTATTTAACTAGTATGGTTGGATGGAAAGGGTTAGCGCGAACGCAGACCCCACTACCAGATATGACACGACCGAGTTACCCACATTTGGGGTAATCGCCGAGGTCAACCAAGCCGAAGTGCAATGGCTAGGCCTCGCCCGGGCAGAACCGCCTTTTTGATCATGGTTCACTGCCTCGTCAGGTAAGTATGAATTTTCCAGAAATTTATTGACACCCAATTTCATACAACAAAATAAATATTGTGGTGAGCACGCTCTCCACATATGCATAAATGCATTCACCAAGTGCGCTTTGAATCGCCGAAGCAAAATGAAATAGTTTCTACTAGACGCGAACGCCAAATATGATTGGGACGAATGGGACGTCATCGATGATATTGGACTGACTGCGGCGTCCAATTGCGAATTCCACCGTCCATTCCTTGCTTAAAAGTGCGATAATCATTATCTTGCGGTTTATGGTCATCTCCATGGTGCTCTGATATTCGCTTTGCCAATAAAGAGCCGGTATAGGATTACAGAAGCGTGACATAGCAATGCAAAGTTTTCACAGCTACAAAAGCGAGGCATATAGGGAAAGCCTATTGTAGATTAATTTCTGATCTGCCGACTGTCATCAATTCTCGCCACAATCCAGGCGCTTATCGAAATACATGAAGTGTATATGATCAGTTCAGGAGAGCTAGGTGAAAAAGAAATTAGGCTCGCACTATACGGAAAAGGCCTACTAACCGCTAATCGTGAAATCTTACCCAGAAACAGACACTATAACGATGTAAAGGTCAGACGCCATTGCTATATCGCAGGTCCACGAGAACAAATCGAGGTGTAGGCCAACTCGAAACGTATTATATGGCCACGTTCGTTCCGAGGGGGAAAATAAATCAACAAACCAAGTATTTGGTATATTTATTATAATCAGCGGCTTTGCGAGAATGCATGTAAGTGAGTGTCGTTACGAGAGCCGCTGGCCACGAATTCTTTTCCATGCACTGTGAGCTATTTAATTAGTATGGTTGGATGGAAGGGTTAGCGCGAACGCAGACCCCACTACCAGAAATTACACGACCGAGTTACCCACATTTGGGGTAATCGCCGAGTTCAACCAAGCCGAAGTGCAATCAATGGCTAGGCCTCGCCCGAGCAGAACCGCCTTTTTGATCATTTTTTTTTTTCACGGCTCTCCGTATCCGCCGGCCTTTGGCAACCCTCTCTTATATATTGGGTTGTCTCCAGCTCGGGGTCTTTGTGTTGTTTTTTTCTTGTTTTTTTATTTTTTTTATTTTTTATAGTATTTTTTTTAAAACTTTTTATATTATAAACAGTCAGGCACATCCAAATGACATATGTGTTGAAAGGGAAACGAGAGGTATGCTAACGGAAGTGAAATTAGAGGTAAGTGTGATTTCTTATTTGCTCTTTGACAGTTCTTCAATTTTCTTAGGTATTCTTCTTGTTTCATCAGTGCTTGGAATGTTTTGAAGTCTTCTTTTGATTCTTTGCAGTAGTGTGTTTTCTAATCTTTCATTTCTTATTTTTCTGTTCTCGATATCAAGGTTTACCTTAAGGTTGATGATGGTTTATTTGTAAATTGATATCATCGTCCAATCCAAGTGCTTTGTCCCGTGGTTGTGTTGCGCCGCGTCCTTCGTTAGCCTCCTCTGGAGCAGTTGGTCCAGGTAGGAGATCAATTCCTTTGCAAAGCTACACTCTAGTAGGACGTGTTGCACGTTATCGTTTTTCGCGTCACAGAATTTGCAATTCAGGATGAACATTTTACCATTTTTGTCTCTAATCATATTTCTTTTGCGTTTTTTTTCACCAAATAGATAGCTTTGGTGTGCTGTTTTATAATTCAGAATTTTTTCTTCGTTTGTTATAGTGTTTCTCCCCATGCATTTCGTTTTCAGGACTCGCTCCCACTTAATCTCTTCTCCACTCTCTACTCTTATGCTTGTCTTGTTTTCTTTCAAGTTTTTTATCGCTTTGTAAGTGGAGGTGTGGGTTGCGGTCTCCCAGTCCTCATTCTTCCAATTTAGTCTGCCGACTAGATCTAATGTGTCGGTCCAAATTTTTGGAGTGGGATACTTGTGAGGCTCTGAGTTATATTGTATAGGGCGGGGTTGATGTTTTTGATTTTTGTGCCAATTTCGAAGATTGCATGTTGGTGCCAAAATTCTGTTGGTTCCGTTATTCTTTTTAGTTCTATTATTTTTTCCAATTGACATGTTTTTATGCGAGATTCCAGGTCTGGCATAGCCAGGCCCCCGTTCTCTTTCCCCGCTATTAAGGTCTTCCTGGCGATCTTCTCTATTGTTTCACAATAAAGTATATCTTTTCGATTTCGCGTTGTTCTTCTTCAGGTACTGGGACCACGCGGGCATTGTATATAGTCTGGGTAGCTATTAGGCTGTCTAGGATGGTTTTTTTTCCATCCAGGTCAGTTGGCGATGACTGTATGCGTACGCAGTTTTTCTCATTTTCGAGATTTTTTCATTCCAAGTGTCTTTTATTTGATTTTTTCCGAATATCTGTCCAAGTATTTTGATTTGTGTTTTTTTCAGATGTTCGTATCTAGTCTTTCGCATTCTGTTGTCTTGCTTTTGGTTCATATGTAAGATTTCCGTTTTATCTGCGTTCAGTTTTTGTCCGGTGGCCCTTTCGTATCTGTCAAATTCTTTAAAGATATACGTTAGATCTTCTTCTTTGTTTGCTAGGCAGGTGATATCGTCTGCGTACTGCTGCAGTTTTATTTCCATCCTGCCTATATTGAAGCCTTTAAATCTCTTATGTCTTGCGATCTTTCTTGCAAGCGGGTCGCAGCAGATAGCATAAAGGATCATGCTGAGCGGGCATCCTTGTCTGATGCCTCGCTCTAATTTGATCGGTTTCGTTAAAGCGCCGTTGACTATGATGCTGCTTGTCGCTGTCTCGTAGATGTTTTTGATTAAGCGAGTAAAATGCTGCGGTAATTGATAATTTTCAAGGATTTTATACAGGTATTGATGGTGTACTAGGTCGAAGGCTTTTTGTTGATCTAGGTTTACCAAAAGGAGTTCTCTTTTCTTTTCTTTGGCGAATTCTGTTGCGGCGTGAATGTTTCGGAGTACGTCTGTTATTTTTCTGTTTTTTATCGCGCATTTCTGTGTATTATATATCAAGTTTGGAGTTATTGGGTTAAGCCTTCTTGCTAGTATGCCGGTCATGATCTTGTAGTCTGTATTCAACAACGTGATCGGGCGCCAGTTCTTCAGTTGTTGGGGTTTACCTTTTTTGAAGATTATTGTTGTTAATCCTTTTTTCCAACTATCGCAGAGACCTCCCAGGAGGTACGAGTTGTTGAAGAGTTCTTGGAGATCTTTCCTCAAGATATTCCAGTATCGTATATAAAACTCCTTTGATAGGCCGTCAGCCCCTGGTGTTTTATCGTTATCCATCTTTTCTAAGGTGGCTTTTATTTCATTTTCTTCGATCTGGCTATCGAGGTCTATCTTTTCCTCTTCTGTTATTCGATGTTGTTTAATTTCATCTATATATTCTTGCTGGAGTTTCGAATTTTCCTGTTCGGGTTTGCTCCACAAGTTAGTGTAGAAATGTTCTACCTCGCGGAGTATATCCTTTTTTTCTGTCAATTCAGCCCCGGTATTAGTTTCTATTTCTTTTAGCATTTTGCTCTCTCTTGTCTGGAGCATTTGGAAGAAAAACTTCGTCGGCTTTTCATTTTCCTCCATATCACGCAGTTTATGAAGTCGACATTGGTATCTAAAATGATCGTCTTCTATTTTCTTGAGCTCTTTTATCTCTTTGTATGCACTCTTTGAGTCGTTGTTCTTATTTTGTATTTCTAGTATCTTTTTTTGAAGCATTTCGGCTTTGCTTCTTTCGGCTTTTTGTTTGTTCGAGCCGTATTTCTGCAGGTGTAGTTTGGCGCATTTCTTGAAATAATCCCACCATTCATAAATGCTTTGGAAAAGGTACTTGTGTCCTGTACATCGTTCGTGTATCTCCTGGATCTGTTCGTATAGTACCTCATCCTTGAAGTGTCTGGTGTCATTCTTCCACATTACTTTCCCCCATTTGACGTTTTCGGATTTGTTAATTTTAATCCTCGGGTAGAGGATGTGGTCAGCCAAAGTGTTGAATTTGTATGTACACATCTTGATGTTTATCATAAAGCGGTTCGATGTGTAAACACGGTCTATTCTTCTTGATTGTTTTGTTTGCATTTTAGTATATAATCTTTTCTTTGGATTTCTCCATCGCCAGGCGTCTCTGATTTTGTGTGTCTTTATGAATTGTTTCCAGATTCTGGCTGCCGGTGTGATTCGGAAGTTTTCTGAATTTTTCGAATCTATGCTTTCTGTTATTATATTAAAGTCGCCGCATATCACAGCGTTGTCTGGATCTTTGCCAATTTCTTGTGTGAATGTTCGAAATATTTCGGTTTGGTGTCTGCCTACATGTAGAGGTCCGTAAATGTTCCATATTCTAATGTTTTCCGGTGATTTGCTGAGTTTTGTTATTAGATTCATTGACTGTATTCTGTCTTCTTTTAAGGTCGATTCTTCCATGTCGTATTGTTGTTCTAGTTCTTTTTTGATAAGTATTGCTGTTCCTTTGTAGTATAGTAGTTTTTTTTCTTCTTTGTCGATCCATGGTTCTTTCTCGTCTAGGTGGTTCGGGTAGTAGAGTATGTTGTTTTTACTTGCCCATCTTGCTATTTTGCTTTTGTTTCCTCTGTGGGTTTCTTGGAGGCAGACTACATTCCATGTATTGTCTGTCTTTAGAAAGGTTTTCAAGTTGTACCATCGTTTTTCTATACCGTTAATGTTTATCGAAATTATGTTAAGAGCCATGGCGATGGTAGGGGAGTGGTGGGATTATTGCGCTGAACTACTTGTTATTAGGTTTTTTCGTCGCCTTTCCTTCGAGATTGGGGCTTCGTTCATGCCTATTCCTTTTGTATGCCTATTCCTTTTGTTAGGACTTCGTGCTGCTCCGTGCTGTTTTCTTATCGGGGAGCACATTAACCTTACCATTTCTCTTTCATTTAGGAGTGGCGGTTTTTCGAATAGGTTGCGCAGTTTGCGGGTCGAAAGGCTGCTTGGTTTTTGTTCTTGTGCAGCTTTCGTCTCACAGTTTCGGCTTTCCTCTGTCCGACTATGTTCTTCTTCTACGGTCTGTAAGCTGTCTACGCTACTTTCGTCGCTATTGCTATCGTGTTCCAATATTGTGATGTTTGCGCTGTCTTCGCTGTCGCTTGTTTCTATTTCGCTTGTTTCTTCAATTATTGTTTGAGTGTTTGCGCTATCCTCTTCTCTATGTAGGATTTCGTTCGTGTTCGAGGCCTCTTCTAGGGGCCTTTGTTCTCGTACTTGTGTTGCAGGGTTTTGTATTGCACTTTGTATTGCACCAGTTTTTTCTCGCGTTTCGCGTGCCTGTGGGCCGACAGTAGTATATAGGATCGGTCGTGACCTGGCTGGGGTTCTTATGGGCCCGCTCGTGACTTGCCGCGAAAACTCGTGTTGGTGACCACACCCTTGTAGACCCCCTATCGCTGGTGACTTGCCATTGTTTCTTATGGGATCTCTGGTGACCCCACCCTTTCAGGTATAGGGCTCACTCATGACCTGCCGTGAAAACTCGTAGTGATGATGGTACCCTTTCAGACCCCAGACCCCCTATCGCTCGTGATGTACCAATGGTTCTTATGGGATCTCTGGTGATGTGTCATTGTTTCTTACGCGGTCTCTCGTGATGTGCGATTGGTTCTTATGGGATCTCTGGTGATGTGCCATTGTTTCTTATGGTATCTCTGGTGACGGCACCCTTTCGGGTATAGGCTGCGGCGGTGAGGTGCCGTGAAAACTCGTGGTGGTGATGGCACCCTTTTAGACCCCCTCTCGGCGGTGAGGTGCCATGTGTTCTTATGGATGCGGTGATGAGGTGCCTATGTGGTGATGATGGTACCCTTTCAGATATATGCTGTGGCGATGATGTGCCCACGGATTCTTGTGTCGTAGTGAACTAACGTTGTGGATATAGGCCGCGGCGGTGAGGTGCCATGTATTCTTACGCGGTATGTGGTGACTCGCCATGTGTTCTTATGGGTGCGGTCGTGATTCGCACTTTCAACCATCTCTCGCGTGGTGTTGAATAGTCACCAACAATAACCGCACAAACGGAAACGTGGCTTACAAGAGGATTAAGCAGTGCGTGCGACCTATATTCCGAATGACCTGCGCGCTGAATTATTTCCCGGCCAGCTGTGTGCTACTATCGATTATTACACTAGACCAGTCAGTGTGAAATAGTTTGATCGTAAATTATGATATATGATGTAGTTTAGTCGTACCAGATGACCGATCGTGTTCTCTTTCGCTATTGATTGCTACCTGAATAATACTTTCGGCTTATTCGCTGTTTCGCGCCTACAGAATAGTCTGCTGTTCACAGTCACAACTTCATCGCGATAGCACAATTTTCACACCTCGATCAGTAGAACAACACCGCGCTAACCCAGTTGTCGAATCACATAGGTCAAACATTTTACGCGAAATGAAATATTGTATTGTGGTATACAAATATGCAACTACTCTTTCAATTCAACAAGTCTAGTTAGCTGATCGATTTTCAATCTGCCGACACAGTTCGATTTTCAATCTGCCGACACAGTTTTTAACACGAGTGAGTTGATATTTCTTCCCGGGTACGAGCGAGGCTTTGTTCCATTGATCCATATATCCGTTGTGCAGTTTTGTGCCCTTGTGGTTTATCATTCTGATTTCTTGGATTTCTCCACAGTTGTATCTTTCAAATTTTAGTCTGATCTCATTTTCTTCTACTTCGGTAGGGACTGCTCTTATGTTTATCCTGACCACAGGTGTCCTGGGTTTCTCGAGGCGGAAGATTCCTTTCTCTGTGTGAATTCCTTCTTTTGTTTCATCAAGGAAGAGTTCTTTCAATTCATTTACTGGTGCTTCGTTGTGAAACGACAGGTTGAAGGTAGGTGTCTCTACCGATTTGATATATTGAGTGTACATGTCCTCTATATTTTCCTAGCTCTTCGTGTTGGAGAATTGCATCTATCACATCTGCTGAAGTTGAGCTTTCTCTGTTGCAATGATATCTAAAGACCTTGGTCTGCTTCCGTAGATAAGTCTCTGCTGTGGTAGTTTCGATAGCGCACTGGCGTATGCCATTGTTTTTGGTATACCGAAGCAACTATTTGCAGCGTTTCTATTGTAGTTTAAAAGCGCCGCTGTAAGTCGGTAAGTGCAGCCGTAAGCTCGAACGGAAGTCGCGTTTCTACAGGCGAGACAATGGTATCGAAGGGCTGTCTAAGGAAGCGGGAATAGGAAGAGTTACAAGATGGTACTGCAGTGTCGATAAGAGTGAAGTTGGAAAGAGAGGTTAGTAGAAGTGAAGTCGGAGAGGAAGGTTTGGTGAAGAAGGTGGAAGGAGAGTCAAGTCGATGGTGAGAAGAAAGACGGGCGAGAGAGCCGACTGCGAAGGAGAGACTTGAAAACGAGAGGAGTCGAAGTCCGTTGGAAAGTGAAGAGAGAGTGAGCGAAGTTGTTTAGTAGATTAATCCTGAAGAACGCCTTTTTGATCATGGTTCATTGCCTCGTCAGGTAAGTATGAGTTTTCCAGAAATTTATTGACACCCAATTTCATACAACAAAATAAATATTGTGGTGAGCACGCTCTCCACATATGCATAAATGCATTCACCAAGTGCGCTTTGAATCGCCGAAGCAAAATGAAATAGTTTCTACTAGACGCGAACGCCAAATATGATTGGGACGTCATCGATGATATTGGACTGACTGCGGCGTCCAATTGCGAATTCCACCGTCCATTCCTTGCTTAAAAGTGCGATAATCATTATCTTGCGTTTTATGGTCATCTCCATGGTGCTCTGATATTCGCTTTGCCAATAAAGAGCCGGTATAGGATTACAGAAGCGTGACATAGCAATGCAAAGTTTTCACAGCTACAAAAGCGAGGCATATAGGGAAAGCCTATTGTAGATTAATTTCTGATCTGCCGACTGTCATCAATTCTCGCCACAATCCAGGCGCTTATCAAAATACATGAAGTGTATATGATCAGTTCAGGAGAGCTAGGTGAAAAAGAAATTAGGCTCGCACTATACGGAAAAGGCCTACTAACCGCTAATCGTGAAATCTTACCCAGAAACAGACACTATAACGATGTAAAGGTCAGACGCCATTGCTATATCGCAGGTCTACGAGAACAAATCGAGGTGTAGGCCAACTGAAAACGTGTTATATGGCCACGTTCGTTCCGAGGGGGAAAATAAATCAACAAACCAAGTATTTGGTATATTTATAATAATCAGCGGCTTTGCGAGAATGCATGTAAGTGAGTGTCGTTACGAGAGCCGCTGGCCACGAATTCTTTTCCATGCACTGTGAGCTATTTAATCAGTATGGTTGGATGGAAAGGGTTAGCGCGAACGCAGACCCCACTACCAGAAATCACACGACCGAGTTACCCACATTTGGGGTAATCGCCGAGGTCAACCAAGCCGAAGTCGACCAAGCCGAAGTGCAATGGCTAGGCCTCGCCCGGGCAGAACCGCCTTTTTGATCATGGTTCACTGCCTCGTCAGGTAAGTATGACTTTTCCAGAAATTTATTGACACCCAATTTCATACAACAAAATAAATATTGTGGTGAGCACGCTCTCCACATATGCATAAATGCATTCACCAAGTGCGCTTTGAATCGCCGAAGCAAAATGAAATAGTTTCTACTAGACGCGAACGCCGAATATGATTGGGACGTCATCGATGATATTGGACTGACTGCGGCGTCCAATTGCGAATTCCACCGTCCATTCCTTGCTTAAAAGTGCGATAATCATTATCTTGCGTTTTATGGTCATCTCCATGGTGCTCTGATATTAGCTTTGCCAATAAAGAGCCGGTATAGGATTACAGAAGCGTGACATAGCAATGCAAAGTTTTCACAGCTACAAAAGCGAGGCATATAGGGAAAGCCTATTGTAGATTAATTTCTGATCTGCCGACTGTCATCAATTCGCGCCACAATCCATGCGCTTATCAAAATACATGAAGTGTATATGATCAGTTCAGGAGAGCTAGGTGAAAAAGAAATTAGGCTCGCACTATACGGAAAAGGCCTACTAACCGCTAATCGTGAAATCTTACCCAGAAACTGACACTATAACGATGTAAAAGTCAGACGCCATTGCTATATCGCAGGTCTACGAGAACAAATCGAGGTGTAGGCCAACTCAAAACGTGTTATATGGCCACGTTTGTTCCGAGGGGGAAAATAAATCAACAAACCAAGTATTTGGTATATTTATAATAATCAGCGGCTTTGCGAAAATGCATGTAAGTGAGTGTCGTTACGAGAGCCGCTGGCCACGAATTCTTTTTCATGCACTGTGAGCTATTTAATCAGTATGGTTGGATGGAAAGGGTTAGCGCGAACGCAGACCCCACTACCAGAAATCACACGACCGAGTTACTCACATTTGGGGTAATCGCCGAGGTCAACCAAGCCGAAGTGCAATGGCTAGGCCTCGCCCGGGCAGAACCGCCTTTTTGATCATGGTTCACTGCCTCGTCAGGTAAGTATGAGTTTTCCAGAAATTTATTGACACCCAATTTCATACAACAAAATAAGTATTGTGGTGAGCACGCTCTCCACATATGCATAAATGCATTCACCAAGTGCGCTTTGAATCGCCGAAGCAAAATGAAATAGTTTCTACTAGACGCGAACGCCAAATATGATTGGGACGAATGGGACGTCATCGATGATATTGGACTGACTGCGGCGTCCAATTGCGAATTCCACCGTCCATTCCTTGCTTAAAAGTGCGATAATCATTATCTTGCGTTTTATGGTCATCTCCATGGTGCTCTGATATTCGCTTTGCCAATAAAGAGCCGGTATAGGATTACAGAAGCGTGACATAGCAATGCAAAGTTTTCACAGCTACAAAAGCGAGGCATATAGGGAAAGCCTATTGTAGATTAATTTCTGATCTGCCGACTGTCATCAATTCTCACCACAATCCAGGCGCTTATCGAAATACATGAAGTGTATATGATCAGTTCAGGAGAGCTAGGTGAAAAAGAAATTAGGCTCGCACTATACGGAAAAGGCCTACTAACCGCTAATCGTGAAATCTTACCCAGAAACAGACACTATAACGATGTAAAGGTCAGACTCCATTGCTATATCGCAGGTCTACGAGAACAAATCGAGGTGTAGGCCAACTCAAAACGTGTTATATGGCCACGTTCGTTCCGAGGGGGAAAATAAATCAACAAACCAAGTATTTTGTATATTTATAATAATCAGCGGCTTTGCGAAAATGCATGTAAGTGAGTGTCGTTACGAGAGCCGCTGGCCACGAATTCTTTTTCATGCACTGTGAGCTATTTAATCAGTATGGTTGGATGGAAAGGGTTAGCGCGAACGCAGACCCCACTACCAGAAATCACACGACCGAGTTACCCACATTTGGGGTAATCGCCGAGGTCAACCAAGCCGAAGTCGACCAAGCCGAAGTGCAATGGCTAGGCCTCGCCCGGGCAGAACCGCCTTTTTGATCATGGTTCACTGCCTCGTCAGGTAAGTATGACTTTTCCAGAAATTTATTGACACCCAATTTCATACAACAAAATAAATATTGTGGTGAGCACGCTCTCCACATATGCATAAATGCATTCACCAAGTGCGCTTTGAATCGCCGAAGCAAAATGAAATAGTTTCTACTAGACGCGAACGCCGAATATGATTGGGACGTCATCGATGATATTGGACTGACTGCGGCGTCCAATTGCGAATTCCACCGTCCATTCCTTGCTTAAAAGTGCGATAATCATTATCTTGCGTTTTATGGTCATCTCCATGGTGCTCTGATATTAGCTTTGCCAATAAAGAGCCGGTATAGGATTACAGAAGCGTGACATAGCAATGCAAAGTTTTCACAGCTACAAAAGCGAGGCATATAGGGAAAGCCTATTGTAGATTAATTTCTGATCTGCCGACTGTCATCAATTCGCGCCACAATCCATGCGCTTATCAAAATACATGAAGTGTATATGATCAGTTCAGGAGAGCTAGGTGAAAAAGAAATTAGGCTCGCACTATACGGAAAAGGCCTACTAACCGCTAATCGTGAAATCTTACCCAGAAACTGACACTATAACGATGTAAAAGTCAGACGCCATTGCTATATCGCAGGTCTACGAGAACAAATCGAGGTGTAGGCCAACTCAAAACGTGTTATATGGCCACGTTTGTTCCGAGGGGGAAAATAAATCAACAAACCAAGTATTTGGTATATTTATAATAATCAGCGGCTTTGCGAAAATGCATGTAAGTGAGTGTCGTTACGAGAGCCGCTGGCCACGAATTCTTTTTCATGCACTGTGAGCTATTTAATCAGTATGGTTGGATGGAAAGGGTTAGCGCGAACGCAGACCCCACTACCAGAAATCACACGACCGAGTTACTCACATTTGGGGTAATCGCCGAGGTCAACCAAGCCGAAGTGCAATGGCTAGGCCTCGCCCGGGCAGAACCGCCTTTTTGATCATGGTTCACTGCCTCGTCAGGTAAGTATGAGTTTTCCAGAAATTTATTGACACCCAATTTCATACAACAAAATAAATATTGTGGTGAGCACGCTCTCCACATATGCATAAATGCATTCACCAAGTGCGCTTTGAATCGCCGAAGCAAAATGAAATAGTTTCTACTAGACGCGAACGCCAAATATGATTGGGACGTCATCGATGATATTGGACTGACTGCGGCGTCCAATTGCGAATTCCACCGTCCATTCCTTGCTTAAAAGTGCGATAATCATTATCTTGCGGTTTATGGTCATCTCCATGGTGCTCTGATATTCGCTTTGCCAATAAAGAGCCGGTATAGGATTACAGAAGCGTGACATAGCAATGCAAAGTTTTCACAGCTACAAAAGCGAGGCATATAGGGAAAGCCTATTGTAGATTAATTTCTGATCTGTCGACTGTCATCAATTCTCGCCACAATCCAGGCGCTTATCGAAATACATGAAGTGTATATGATCAGTTCAGGAGAGCTAGGTTAAAAAGAAATTAGGCTCGCACTATACGGAAAAGGCCTACTAACCGCTAATCGTTAAATCTTACCCAGAAACAGACACTATAACAGGGGTGGGCAACATACGGCCCGCGGGCCGGATCCGGCCCGCGAAGGGATTTTGTCCGGCCCGCGGACGGTTTTCCGTCTTACATGATAATGTGGCCCGCGGCCCCAGTCTGTCGAGATCCCCCACTACTTGCATACTACGTCAAATTTAAGTGACTGTATATTATTATATACGTGTGTGCGCATCGTTGCGAGAGTGGAGCATACGCGTAAGTTCGTCGAAGCGAGAAGACTTGCATTATCGGCATTTGCGATATGCACTCAACCCTAATGTCGTCCGTGGTAATCATGATTTTTGTCGACTACAATGGTCATTTACACCAGACTGATATATTTCTTATTTTCGATTCCGCAACCGCCGACTTGTAGCACGCCACACTTCTAGGCTTTTGTAAGGCACCGCATATTCCAGGGGTCGCCATCTCAAAACGGGTCGCAGGCCAGTTTTCAAATTTTGTAGAAAACGCGGGCCGTATGAATTCAATATTCGAGATTATTTACGCCACACAGTTGAACAACGACGCTATCACGGCACCTACTCAACCCTAATGAATTGATATCTTGGTAAATTAGGGTTCCTGGGGTCATCGAACGACTTGAAATCTTAACTAGGGATTGCACCGTGTGTTGATTGATCAGAGTGAAGCAGACATGGCGGCGCCTGTATGATAATGTTATTCTCAAATCCACACTGTCCTCGCCATTATCGGAGAAATGGCTTTGAAGCGACATTGCTGTCGTTAAAATACATTTATTAAATACGATTTATTCCTTGTATATGTGGATAAATGGGCGAATAATGTGTCGATTCAGCAATCCGGCCCGCCAAGTACCTAATTTTCCTCTATCCGGCCCGCCGACTGGAGAAGTTGAACTATAACGATGTAAAGGTCAGACGCCATTGCTATATCGCAGGTCCACGAGAACAAATCGATGTGCAGGCCAACTCAAAACGTGTTATAAGGCCACGTTCGTTCCGAGGGGGAAAATAAATCAACAAACCAAGTATTTGGTATATTTATTATAATCAGCGGCTTTGCGAGAATGCATGTAAGTGAGTGTCGTTACGAGAGCCGCTGGCCACGAATTCTTTTCCATGCACTGTGAGCTATTTAATTAGTATGGTTGGATGGAAAGGGTTAGCGCGAACGCAGACCCCACTACCAGAAATTACACGACCGAGTTACCCCCATTTGGGGTAATCGCCGAGTTCAACCAAGCCGAAGTGCAATGGCTAGGCCTCGCCCGAGCAGAACCGCCTTTTTGATCATGGTTCACTGCCTCGTCAGGTAAGTATGAGTTTTCCAGAAATTTATTGACACCCAATTTCATACAACAAAATAAATATTGTGGTGAGCACGCTCTCCACATATGCATAAATGCATTCACCAAGTGCGCTTTGAATCGCCGAAGCAAAATGAAATAGTTTCTACTAGACGCGAACGCCAAATATGATTGGGACGAATGGGACGTCATCGAGATGATATTGGACTGACTGCGGCGTCCAATTGCGAATTCCACCGTCCATTCCTTGCTTAAAAGTGCGATAATCATTATCTTGCGTTTTATGGTCATCTCCATGGTGCTCTGATATTCGCTTTGCCAGTAAAGAGCTGGTATAGGATTACAGAAGCGTGACATAGCAATGCAAAGTTTTCACAGCTACAAAAGCGAGGCATATAGGGAAAGCCTATTGTAGATTAATTTCTGATCTGCCGACTGTCATCAATTCTCGCCACAATCCAGGCGCTTATCAAAATACATGAAGTGTATATGATCAGTTCAGGAGAGCTAGGTGAAAAAGAAATTTGGCTCGCACTATACGGAAAAGGCCTACTAACCGCTAATCGTGAAATCTTACCCAGAAACAGACACTATAACGATGTAAAGGTCAGACGCCATTGCTATATCGCAGGTCTACGAGAACAAATCGAGGTGTAGGCCAACTCAAAACGTGTTATATGGCCACGTTCGGTCCGAGGGGGAAAATATATCAACAAACCAAGTATTTGGTATATTTATAATAATCAGCGGCTTTGCGAGAATGCATGTAAGTGAGTGTCGTTACGAGAGCCGCTGGCCACGAATTCTTTCCCGTGCACTATGAGATATTTAATTAGTATGGTTGGTTGGATGGAAAGGGTTAGCGCGAACGCAGACCCCACTACCAGAAATTACACGACCGAGTTACCCACATTTGGGGTAATCGCCGAGGTCAACCAAGCCGAAGTGCAATGGCTAGGCCTCGCTCGGGCAGAACCGCCTTTTTGATCATGGTTCACTGCCTCGTCAGGTAAGTATGAGTTTTCCAGAAATTTATTGACACCCAATTTCATACAACAAAATAAATATTGTGGTGAGCACGCTCTCCACATATGCATAAATGCATTCACCAAGTGCGCTTTGAATCGCCGAAGCAAAATGAAATAGTTTCTACTAGACGCGAACGCCAAATATGATTGGGACGTCATCGATGATATTGGACGCCTCCACCGTCCATTCCTTGCTTAAAAGTGCGATAATCATTATCTTGCGTGTTATGGTCATCTCCATGGTGCTCTGATATTCGGTTTGGCATTAAAGAGCCGGTATAGGATTACAGAAGCGTGACATAGCAATGCAAAGTTTTCACAGCTACAAAAGCGAGGCATATAGGGAAAGCCTATTGTAGATTAATTTCTGATCTGCCGACTGTCATCAATTCTCGCCACAATCCAGGCGCTTATCGAAATACATGAAGTGTATATGATCAGTTCAGGAGAGCTAGGTTAAAAAGAAATTAGGCTCGCACTATACGGAAAAGGCCTACTAACCGCTAATCGTTAAATCTTACCCAGAAACAGACACTATAACAGGGGTGGGCAACATACGGCCCGCGGGCCGGATCCGGCCCGCGAAGGGATTTTGTCCGGCCCGCGGACGGTTTTCCGTCTTACATGATAATGTGGCCCGCGGCCCCAGTCTGTCGAGATCCCCCACTACTTGCATACTACGTCAAATTTAAGTGACTGTATATTATTATATACGTGTGTGCGCATCGTTGCGAGAGTGGAGCATACGCGTAAGTTCGTCGAAGCGAGAAGACTTGCATTATCGGCATTTGCGATATGCACTCAACCCTAATGTCGTCCGTGGTAATCAT
The DNA here is from genome assembly GCF_051294905.1 of Botryllus schlosseri. Classification (NCBI taxonomy): domain Eukaryota; kingdom Metazoa; phylum Chordata; class Ascidiacea; order Stolidobranchia; family Styelidae; genus Botryllus; species Botryllus schlosseri. The sequence continues at coordinate 28,761,190 of NC_137237.1, read as the reverse complement.
GATTTTTGTCGACTACAATGGTCATTTACACCAGACTGATATATTTCTTATTTTCGATTCCGCAACCGCCGACTTGTAGCACGCCACACTTCTAGGCTTTTGTAAGGCACCGCATATTCCAGGGGTCGCCATCTCAAAACGGGTCGCAGGCCAGTTTTCAAATTTTGTAGAAAACGCGGGCCGTATGAATTCAATATTCGAGATTATTTACGCCACACAGTTGAACAACGACGCTATCACGGCACCTACTCAACCCTAATGAATTGATATCTTGGTAAATTAGGGTTCCTGGGGTCATCGAACGACTTGAAATCTTAACTAGGGATTGCACCGTGTGTTGATTGATCAGAGTGAAGCAGACATGGCGGCGCCTGTATGATAATGTTATTCTCAAATCCACACTGTCCTCGCCATTATCGGAGAAATGGCTTTGAAGCGACATTGCTGTCGTTAAAATACATTTATTAAATACGATTTATTCCTTGTATATGTGGATAAATGGGCGAATAATGTGTCGATTCAGCAATCCGGCCCGCCAAGTACCTAATTTTCCTCTATCCGGCCCGCCGACTGGAGAAGTTGAACTATAACGATGTAAAGGTCAGACGCCATTGCTATATCGCAGGTCCACGAGAACAAATCGATGTGCAGGCCAACTCAAAACGTGTTATAAGGCCACGTTCGTTCCGAGGGGGAAAATAAATCAACAAACCAAGTATTTGGTATATTTATTATAATCAGCGGCTTTGCGAGAATGCATGTAAGTGAGTGTCGTTACGAGAGCCGCTGGCCACGAATTCTTTTCCATGCACTGTGAGCTATTTAATTAGTATGGTTGGATGGAAAGGGTTAGCGCGAACGCAGACCCCACTACCAGAAATTACACGACCGAGTTACCCCCATTTGGGGTAATCGCCGAGTTCAACCAAGCCGAAGTGCAATGGCTAGGCCTCGCCCGAGCAGAACCGCCTTTTTGATCATGGTTCACTGCCTCGTCAGGTAAGTATGAGTTTTCCAGAAATTTATTGACACCCAATTTCATACAACAAAATAAATATTGTGGTGAGCACGCTCTCCACATATGCATAAATGCATTCACCAAGTGCGCTTTGAATCGCCGAAGCAAAATGAAATAGTTTCTACTAGACGCGAACGCCAAATATGATTGGGACGAATGGGACGTCATCGAGATGATATTGGACTGACTGCGGCGTCCAATTGCGAATTCCACCGTCCATTCCTTGCTTAAAAGTGCGATAATCATTATCTTGCGTTTTATGGTCATCTCCATGGTGCTCTGATATTCGCTTTGCCAGTAAAGAGCTGGTATAGGATTACAGAAGCGTGACATAGCAATGCAAAGTTTTCACAGCTACAAAAGCGAGGCATATAGGGAAAGCCTATTGTAGATTAATTTCTGATCTGCCGACTGTCATCAATTCTCGCCACAATCCAGGCGCTTATCAAAATACATGAAGTGTATATGATCAGTTCAGGAGAGCTAGGTGAAAAAGAAATTTGGCTCGCACTATACGGAAAAGGCCTACTAACCGCTAATCGTGAAATCTTACCCAGAAACAGACACTATAACGATGTAAAGGTCAGACGCCATTGCTATATCGCAGGTCTACGAGAACAAATCGAGGTGTAGGCCAACTCAAAACGTGTTATATGGCCACGTTCGGTCCGAGGGGGAAAATATATCAACAAACCAAGTATTTGGTATATTTATAATAATCAGCGGCTTTGCGAGAATGCATGTAAGTGAGTGTCGTTACGAGAGCCGCTGGCCACGAATTCTTTCCCGTGCACTATGAGATATTTAATTAGTATGGTTGGTTGGATGGAAAGGGTTAGCGCGAACGCAGACCCCACTACCAGAAATTACACGACCGAGTTACCCACATTTGGGGTAATCGCCGAGGTCAACCAAGCCGAAGTGCAATGGCTAGGCCTCGCTCGGGCAGAACCGCCTTTTTGATCATGGTTCACTGCCTCGTCAGGTAAGTATGAGTTTTCCAGAAATTTATTGACACCCAATTTCATACAACAAAATAAATATTGTGGTGAGCACGCTCTCCACATATGCATAAATGCATTCACCAAGTGCGCTTTGAATCGCCGAAGCAAAATGAAATAGTTTCTACTAGACGCGAACGCCAAATATGATTGGGACGTCATCGATGATATTGGACGCCTCCACCGTCCATTCCTTGCTTAAAAGTGCGATAATCATTATCTTGCGTGTTATGGTCATCTCCATGGTGCTCTGATATTCGCTTTGGCATTAAAGAGCCGGTATAGGATTACAGAAGCGTGACATAGCAATGCAAAGTTTTCACAGCTACAAAAGCGAGGCATATAGGGAAAGCCTATTGTAGATTAATTTCTGTTCTGCTGACTGTCATCAATTCTCACCACAATCCAGGCGCTTATCAAAATACATGAAGTGTATATGATCAGCTCAGGAGAGCTAGGTGAAAAAGAATTTAGGCTCGCACTATACGGAAAAGGCCTACTAACCGCTAATCGTGAAATCTTACCCAGAAACAGACACTATAACGATGTAAAGGTCAGACGCCATTGCTATATCGCAGGTCTACGAGAACAAATCGAGGTGTAGGCCAACTCAAAACGTGTTATATGGCCACGTTCGTTCCGAGGGGGAAAATAAATCAACGAAACAAGTATTTGGTATATTGAAAATAATCAGCGGCTTTGCGAGAATGCATGTAAGTGAGTGTCGTTACGAGAGCCGCTGGCCACGAATTCTTATCCGTGCACTGTGAGCTATTTAATTAATATGGTTGGTTGGATGGAAAGGGTTAGCGCGAACGCAGACCCCACTACCAGAAATTACACGACCGAGTTACCCACATTTCGGGTAATCGCCGAGGTCAACCAAGCCGAAGTGCAATGGCTAGGCCTCGCCCGGGCAGAACCGCCTTTTTGATCATGGTTCACTGCCTCGTCAGGTAAGTATGAGTTTTCCAGAAATTTATTGACACCCAATTTCATACAACAAAATAAATATTGTGGTGAGCACGCTCTCCACATATGCATAAATGCATTCACCAAGTGCGCTTTGAATAGCCGAAGCAAAATGAAATAGTTTCTACTAGACGCGAACGCCAAATATGATTGGGACGTCATCGATGATATTGGACTGACTGCGGCGTCCAATTGCGAATTCCACCGTCCATTCCTTGCTTAAAAGTGCGATAATCATTATCTTGCGGTTTATGGTCATCTCCATGGTGCTCTGATATTCGCTTTGCCAATAAAGAGCCGGTATAGGATTACAGAAGCGTGACATAGCAATGCAAAGTTTTCACAGCTACAAAAGCGAGGCATATAGGGAAAGCCTATTGTAGATTAATTTCTGATCTGCCGACTGTCATCAATTCTCGCCACAATCCAGGCGCTTATCGAAATACATGAAGTGTATATGATCAGTTCAGGAGAGCTAGGTGAAAAAGAAATTAGGCTCGCACTATACGGAAAAGGCCTACTAACCGCTAATCGTGAAATCTTACCCAGAAACAGACACTATAACGATGTAAAGGTCAGACGCCATTGCTATATCGCAGGTCCACGAGAACAAATCGAGGTGTAGGCCAACTCAAAACGTGTTATATGGCCACGTTCGTTCCGAGGGGGAAAATAAATCAACAAACCAAGTATTTGGTATATTTATAATAATCAGCGGCTTTGCGAGAATGCATGTAAGTGAGTGTCGTTACGAGAGCCGCTGGCCACGAATTCTTTTCCATGCACTGTGAGCTATTTAACTAGTATGGTTGGATGGAAAGGGTTAGCGCGAACGCAGACCCCACTACCAGATATGACACGACCGAGTTACCCACATTTGGGGTAATCGCCGAGGTCAACCAAGCCGAAGTGCAATGGCTAGGCCTCGCCCGGGCAGAACCGCCTTTTTGATCATGGTTCACTGCCTCGTCAGGTAAGTATGAATTTTCCAGAAATTTATTGACACCCAATTTCATACAACAAAATAAATATTGTGGTGAGCACGCTCTCCACATATGCATAAATGCATTCACCAAGTGCGCTTTGAATCGCCGAAGCAAAATGAAATAGTTTCTACTAGACGCGAACGCCAAATATGATTGGGACGAATGGGACGTCATCGATGATATTGGACTGACTGCGGCGTCCAATTGCGAATTCCACCGTCCATTCCTTGCTTAAAAGTGCGATAATCATTATCTTGCGGTTTATGGTCATCTCCATGGTGCTCTGATATTCGCTTTGCCAATAAAGAGCCGGTATAGGATTACAGAAGCGTGACATAGCAATGCAAAGTTTTCACAGCTACAAAAGCGAGGCATATAGGGAAAGCCTATTGTAGATTAATTTCTGATCTGCCGACTGTCATCAATTCTCGCCACAATCCAGGCGCTTATCGAAATACATGAAGTGTATATGATCAGTTCAGGAGAGCTAGGTGAAAAAGAAATTAGGCTCGCACTATACGGAAAAGGCCTACTAACCGCTAATCGTGAAATCTTACCCAGAAACAGACACTATAACGATGTAAAGGTCAGACGCCATTGCTATATCGCAGGTCCACGAGAACAAATCGAGGTGTAGGCCAACTCGAAACGTATTATATGGCCACGTTCGTTCCGAGGGGGAAAATAAATCAACAAACCAAGTATTTGGTATATTTATTATAATCAGCGGCTTTGCGAGAATGCATGTAAGTGAGTGTCGTTACGAGAGCCGCTGGCCACGAATTCTTTTCCATGCACTGTGAGCTATTTAATTAGTATGGTTGGATGGAAGGGTTAGCGCGAACGCAGACCCCACTACCAGAAATTACACGACCGAGTTACCCACATTTGGGGTAATCGCCGAGTTCAACCAAGCCGAAGTGCAATCAATGGCTAGGCCTCGCCCGAGCAGAACCGCCTTTTTGATCATTTTTTTTTTTCACGGCTCTCCGTATCCGCCGGCCTTTGGCAACCCTCTCTTATATATTGGGTTGTCTCCAGCTCGGGGTCTTTGTGTTGTTTTTTTCTTGTTTTTTTATTTTTTTTATTTTTTATAGTATTTTTTTTAAAACTTTTTATATTATAAACAGTCAGGCACATCCAAATGACATATGTGTTGAAAGGGAAACGAGAGGTATGCTAACGGAAGTGAAATTAGAGGTAAGTGTGATTTCTTATTTGCTCTTTGACAGTTCTTCAATTTTCTTAGGTATTCTTCTTGTTTCATCAGTGCTTGGAATGTTTTGAAGTCTTCTTTTGATTCTTTGCAGTAGTGTGTTTTCTAATCTTTCATTTCTTATTTTTCTGTTCTCGATATCAAGGTTTACCTTAAGGTTGATGATGGTTTATTTGTAAATTGATATCATCGTCCAATCCAAGTGCTTTGTCCCGTGGTTGTGTTGCGCCGCGTCCTTCGTTAGCCTCCTCTGGAGCAGTTGGTCCAGGTAGGAGATCAATTCCTTTGCAAAGCTACACTCTAGTAGGACGTGTTGCACGTTATCGTTTTTCGCGTCACAGAATTTGCAATTCAGGATGAACATTTTACCATTTTTGTCTCTAATCATATTTCTTTTGCGTTTTTTTTCACCAAATAGATAGCTTTGGTGTGCTGTTTTATAATTCAGAATTTTTTCTTCGTTTGTTATAGTGTTTCTCCCCATGCATTTCGTTTTCAGGACTCGCTCCCACTTAATCTCTTCTCCACTCTCTACTCTTATGCTTGTCTTGTTTTCTTTCAAGTTTTTTATCGCTTTGTAAGTGGAGGTGTGGGTTGCGGTCTCCCAGTCCTCATTCTTCCAATTTAGTCTGCCGACTAGATCTAATGTGTCGGTCCAAATTTTTGGAGTGGGATACTTGTGAGGCTCTGAGTTATATTGTATAGGGCGGGGTTGATGTTTTTGATTTTTGTGCCAATTTCGAAGATTGCATGTTGGTGCCAAAATTCTGTTGGTTCCGTTATTCTTTTTAGTTCTATTATTTTTTCCAATTGACATGTTTTTATGCGAGATTCCAGGTCTGGCATAGCCAGGCCCCCGTTCTCTTTCCCCGCTATTAAGGTCTTCCTGGCGATCTTCTCTATTGTTTCACAATAAAGTATATCTTTTCGATTTCGCGTTGTTCTTCTTCAGGTACTGGGACCACGCGGGCATTGTATATAGTCTGGGTAGCTATTAGGCTGTCTAGGATGGTTTTTTTTCCATCCAGGTCAGTTGGCGATGACTGTATGCGTACGCAGTTTTTCTCATTTTCGAGATTTTTTCATTCCAAGTGTCTTTTATTTGATTTTTTCCGAATATCTGTCCAAGTATTTTGATTTGTGTTTTTTTCAGATGTTCGTATCTAGTCTTTCGCATTCTGTTGTCTTGCTTTTGGTTCATATGTAAGATTTCCGTTTTATCTGCGTTCAGTTTTTGTCCGGTGGCCCTTTCGTATCTGTCAAATTCTTTAAAGATATACGTTAGATCTTCTTCTTTGTTTGCTAGGCAGGTGATATCGTCTGCGTACTGCTGCAGTTTTATTTCCATCCTGCCTATATTGAAGCCTTTAAATCTCTTATGTCTTGCGATCTTTCTTGCAAGCGGGTCGCAGCAGATAGCATAAAGGATCATGCTGAGCGGGCATCCTTGTCTGATGCCTCGCTCTAATTTGATCGGTTTCGTTAAAGCGCCGTTGACTATGATGCTGCTTGTCGCTGTCTCGTAGATGTTTTTGATTAAGCGAGTAAAATGCTGCGGTAATTGATAATTTTCAAGGATTTTATACAGGTATTGATGGTGTACTAGGTCGAAGGCTTTTTGTTGATCTAGGTTTACCAAAAGGAGTTCTCTTTTCTTTTCTTTGGCGAATTCTGTTGCGGCGTGAATGTTTCGGAGTACGTCTGTTATTTTTCTGTTTTTTATCGCGCATTTCTGTGTATTATATATCAAGTTTGGAGTTATTGGGTTAAGCCTTCTTGCTAGTATGCCGGTCATGATCTTGTAGTCTGTATTCAACAACGTGATCGGGCGCCAGTTCTTCAGTTGTTGGGGTTTACCTTTTTTGAAGATTATTGTTGTTAATCCTTTTTTCCAACTATCGCAGAGACCTCCCAGGAGGTACGAGTTGTTGAAGAGTTCTTGGAGATCTTTCCTCAAGATATTCCAGTATCGTATATAAAACTCCTTTGATAGGCCGTCAGCCCCTGGTGTTTTATCGTTATCCATCTTTTCTAAGGTGGCTTTTATTTCATTTTCTTCGATCTGGCTATCGAGGTCTATCTTTTCCTCTTCTGTTATTCGATGTTGTTTAATTTCATCTATATATTCTTGCTGGAGTTTCGAATTTTCCTGTTCGGGTTTGCTCCACAAGTTAGTGTAGAAATGTTCTACCTCGCGGAGTATATCCTTTTTTTCTGTCAATTCAGCCCCGGTATTAGTTTCTATTTCTTTTAGCATTTTGCTCTCTCTTGTCTGGAGCATTTGGAAGAAAAACTTCGTCGGCTTTTCATTTTCCTCCATATCACGCAGTTTATGAAGTCGACATTGGTATCTAAAATGATCGTCTTCTATTTTCTTGAGCTCTTTTATCTCTTTGTATGCACTCTTTGAGTCGTTGTTCTTATTTTGTATTTCTAGTATCTTTTTTTGAAGCATTTCGGCTTTGCTTCTTTCGGCTTTTTGTTTGTTCGAGCCGTATTTCTGCAGGTGTAGTTTGGCGCATTTCTTGAAATAATCCCACCATTCATAAATGCTTTGGAAAAGGTACTTGTGTCCTGTACATCGTTCGTGTATCTCCTGGATCTGTTCGTATAGTACCTCATCCTTGAAGTGTCTGGTGTCATTCTTCCACATTACTTTCCCCCATTTGACGTTTTCGGATTTGTTAATTTTAATCCTCGGGTAGAGGATGTGGTCAGCCAAAGTGTTGAATTTGTATGTACACATCTTGATGTTTATCATAAAGCGGTTCGATGTGTAAACACGGTCTATTCTTCTTGATTGTTTTGTTTGCATTTTAGTATATAATCTTTTCTTTGGATTTCTCCATCGCCAGGCGTCTCTGATTTTGTGTGTCTTTATGAATTGTTTCCAGATTCTGGCTGCCGGTGTGATTCGGAAGTTTTCTGAATTTTTCGAATCTATGCTTTCTGTTATTATATTAAAGTCGCCGCATATCACAGCGTTGTCTGGATCTTTGCCAATTTCTTGTGTGAATGTTCGAAATATTTCGGTTTGGTGTCTGCCTACATGTAGAGGTCCGTAAATGTTCCATATTCTAATGTTTTCCGGTGATTTGCTGAGTTTTGTTATTAGATTCATTGACTGTATTCTGTCTTCTTTTAAGGTCGATTCTTCCATGTCGTATTGTTGTTCTAGTTCTTTTTTGATAAGTATTGCTGTTCCTTTGTAGTATAGTAGTTTTTTTTCTTCTTTGTCGATCCATGGTTCTTTCTCGTCTAGGTGGTTCGGGTAGTAGAGTATGTTGTTTTTACTTGCCCATCTTGCTATTTTGCTTTTGTTTCCTCTGTGGGTTTCTTGGAGGCAGACTACATTCCATGTATTGTCTGTCTTTAGAAAGGTTTTCAAGTTGTACCATCGTTTTTCTATACCGTTAATGTTTATCGAAATTATGTTAAGAGCCATGGCGATGGTAGGGGAGTGGTGGGATTATTGCGCTGAACTACTTGTTATTAGGTTTTTTCGTCGCCTTTCCTTCGAGATTGGGGCTTCGTTCATGCCTATTCCTTTTGTATGCCTATTCCTTTTGTTAGGACTTCGTGCTGCTCCGTGCTGTTTTCTTATCGGGGAGCACATTAACCTTACCATTTCTCTTTCATTTAGGAGTGGCGGTTTTTCGAATAGGTTGCGCAGTTTGCGGGTCGAAAGGCTGCTTGGTTTTTGTTCTTGTGCAGCTTTCGTCTCACAGTTTCGGCTTTCCTCTGTCCGACTATGTTCTTCTTCTACGGTCTGTAAGCTGTCTACGCTACTTTCGTCGCTATTGCTATCGTGTTCCAATATTGTGATGTTTGCGCTGTCTTCGCTGTCGCTTGTTTCTATTTCGCTTGTTTCTTCAATTATTGTTTGAGTGTTTGCGCTATCCTCTTCTCTATGTAGGATTTCGTTCGTGTTCGAGGCCTCTTCTAGGGGCCTTTGTTCTCGTACTTGTGTTGCAGGGTTTTGTATTGCACTTTGTATTGCACCAGTTTTTTCTCGCGTTTCGCGTGCCTGTGGGCCGACAGTAGTATATAGGATCGGTCGTGACCTGGCTGGGGTTCTTATGGGCCCGCTCGTGACTTGCCGCGAAAACTCGTGTTGGTGACCACACCCTTGTAGACCCCCTATCGCTGGTGACTTGCCATTGTTTCTTATGGGATCTCTGGTGACCCCACCCTTTCAGGTATAGGGCTCACTCATGACCTGCCGTGAAAACTCGTAGTGATGATGGTACCCTTTCAGACCCCAGACCCCCTATCGCTCGTGATGTACCAATGGTTCTTATGGGATCTCTGGTGATGTGTCATTGTTTCTTACGCGGTCTCTCGTGATGTGCGATTGGTTCTTATGGGATCTCTGGTGATGTGCCATTGTTTCTTATGGTATCTCTGGTGACGGCACCCTTTCGGGTATAGGCTGCGGCGGTGAGGTGCCGTGAAAACTCGTGGTGGTGATGGCACCCTTTTAGACCCCCTCTCGGCGGTGAGGTGCCATGTGTTCTTATGGATGCGGTGATGAGGTGCCTATGTGGTGATGATGGTACCCTTTCAGATATATGCTGTGGCGATGATGTGCCCACGGATTCTTGTGTCGTAGTGAACTAACGTTGTGGATATAGGCCGCGGCGGTGAGGTGCCATGTATTCTTACGCGGTATGTGGTGACTCGCCATGTGTTCTTATGGGTGCGGTCGTGATTCGCACTTTCAACCATCTCTCGCGTGGTGTTGAATAGTCACCAACAATAACCGCACAAACGGAAACGTGGCTTACAAGAGGATTAAGCAGTGCGTGCGACCTATATTCCGAATGACCTGCGCGCTGAATTATTTCCCGGCCAGCTGTGTGCTACTATCGATTATTACACTAGACCAGTCAGTGTGAAATAGTTTGATCGTAAATTATGATATATGATGTAGTTTAGTCGTACCAGATGACCGATCGTGTTCTCTTTCGCTATTGATTGCTACCTGAATAATACTTTCGGCTTATTCGCTGTTTCGCGCCTACAGAATAGTCTGCTGTTCACAGTCACAACTTCATCGCGATAGCACAATTTTCACACCTCGATCAGTAGAACAACACCGCGCTAACCCAGTTGTCGAATCACATAGGTCAAACATTTTACGCGAAATGAAATATTGTATTGTGGTATACAAATATGCAACTACTCTTTCAATTCAACAAGTCTAGTTAGCTGATCGATTTTCAATCTGCCGACACAGTTCGATTTTCAATCTGCCGACACAGTTTTTAACACGAGTGAGTTGATATTTCTTCCCGGGTACGAGCGAGGCTTTGTTCCATTGATCCATATATCCGTTGTGCAGTTTTGTGCCCTTGTGGTTTATCATTCTGATTTCTTGGATTTCTCCACAGTTGTATCTTTCAAATTTTAGTCTGATCTCATTTTCTTCTACTTCGGTAGGGACTGCTCTTATGTTTATCCTGACCACAGGTGTCCTGGGTTTCTCGAGGCGGAAGATTCCTTTCTCTGTGTGAATTCCTTCTTTTGTTTCATCAAGGAAGAGTTCTTTCAATTCATTTACTGGTGCTTCGTTGTGAAACGACAGGTTGAAGGTAGGTGTCTCTACCGATTTGATATATTGAGTGTACATGTCCTCTATATTTTCCTAGCTCTTCGTGTTGGAGAATTGCATCTATCACATCTGCTGAAGTTGAGCTTTCTCTGTTGCAATGATATCTAAAGACCTTGGTCTGCTTCCGTAGATAAGTCTCTGCTGTGGTAGTTTCGATAGCGCACTGGCGTATGCCATTGTTTTTGGTATACCGAAGCAACTATTTGCAGCGTTTCTATTGTAGTTTAAAAGCGCCGCTGTAAGTCGGTAAGTGCAGCCGTAAGCTCGAACGGAAGTCGCGTTTCTACAGGCGAGACAATGGTATCGAAGGGCTGTCTAAGGAAGCGGGAATAGGAAGAGTTACAAGATGGTACTGCAGTGTCGATAAGAGTGAAGTTGGAAAGAGAGGTTAGTAGAAGTGAAGTCGGAGAGGAAGGTTTGGTGAAGAAGGTGGAAGGAGAGTCAAGTCGATGGTGAGAAGAAAGACGGGCGAGAGAGCCGACTGCGAAGGAGAGACTTGAAAACGAGAGGAGTCGAAGTCCGTTGGAAAGTGAAGAGAGAGTGAGCGAAGTTGTTTAGTAGATTAATCCTGAAGAACGCCTTTTTGATCATGGTTCATTGCCTCGTCAGGTAAGTATGAGTTTTCCAGAAATTTATTGACACCCAATTTCATACAACAAAATAAATATTGTGGTGAGCACGCTCTCCACATATGCATAAATGCATTCACCAAGTGCGCTTTGAATCGCCGAAGCAAAATGAAATAGTTTCTACTAGACGCGAACGCCAAATATGATTGGGACGTCATCGATGATATTGGACTGACTGCGGCGTCCAATTGCGAATTCCACCGTCCATTCCTTGCTTAAAAGTGCGATAATCATTATCTTGCGTTTTATGGTCATCTCCATGGTGCTCTGATATTCGCTTTGCCAATAAAGAGCCGGTATAGGATTACAGAAGCGTGACATAGCAATGCAAAGTTTTCACAGCTACAAAAGCGAGGCATATAGGGAAAGCCTATTGTAGATTAATTTCTGATCTGCCGACTGTCATCAATTCTCGCCACAATCCAGGCGCTTATCAAAATACATGAAGTGTATATGATCAGTTCAGGAGAGCTAGGTGAAAAAGAAATTAGGCTCGCACTATACGGAAAAGGCCTACTAACCGCTAATCGTGAAATCTTACCCAGAAACAGACACTATAACGATGTAAAGGTCAGACGCCATTGCTATATCGCAGGTCTACGAGAACAAATCGAGGTGTAGGCCAACTGAAAACGTGTTATATGGCCACGTTCGTTCCGAGGGGGAAAATAAATCAACAAACCAAGTATTTGGTATATTTATAATAATCAGCGGCTTTGCGAGAATGCATGTAAGTGAGTGTCGTTACGAGAGCCGCTGGCCACGAATTCTTTTCCATGCACTGTGAGCTATTTAATTAGTATGGTTGGATGGAAAGGGTTAGCGCGAACGCAGACCCCACTACCAGAAATTACACGACCGAGTTACCCACATTTCGGGTAATCGCCGAGGTCAACCAAGCCGAAGTGCAATGGCTAGGCCTCGCCCGGGCAGAACCGCCTTTTTGATCATTGTTCACTGCCTCGTCAGGTAAGTATGAGTTTTCCAGAAATTTATTGACACCCAATTTCATACAACAAAATAAATATTGTGGTGAGCACGCTCTCCACATATGCATAAATGCATTCACCAAGTGCGCTTTGAATCGCCGAAGCAAAATGAAATAGTTTCTACTAGACGCGAACGCCAAATATGATTGGGACGTCATCGATGATATTGGACTGACTGCGGCGTCCAATTGCGAATTCCACCGTCCATTCCTTGCTTAAAAGTGCGATAATCATTATCTTGCGTTTTATGGTCATCTCCATGGTGCTCTGATATTCGCTTTGCCAATAAAGAGCCGGTATAGGATTACAGAAGCGTGACATAGCAATGCAAAGTTTTCACAGCTACAAAAGCGAGGCATATAGGGAAAGCCTATTGTAGATTAATTTCTGATCTGCCGACTGTCATCAATTCTCGCCACAATCCAGGCGCTTTTCAAAATACATGAAGTGTATATGACCAGTTCAGGAGAGCTAGGTGAAAAAGAAATTAGGCTCGCACTATACGGAAAAGGCCTACTAACCGCTAATCGTGAAATCTTACCCAGAAACAGACACTATAACGATGTAAAGGTCAGACGCCATTGCTATATCGCAGGTCTACGAGAACAAATCGAGGTGTAGGCCAACTGAAAACGTGTTATATGGCCACGTTCGTTCCGAGGGGGAAAATAAATCAACAAACCAAGTATTTGGTATATTTATAATAATCAGCGGCTTTGCGAGAATGCATGTAAGTGAGTGTCGTTACGAGAGCCGCTGGCCACGAATTCTTTTCCATGCACTGTGAGCTATTTAATTGGTATGGTTGGATGGAAAGGGTTAGCGCGAACGCAGACCCCACTACCAGAAATTACGCGACCGAGTTACCCACATTTGGGGTAATCGCCGAGGTCAACCAAGCCGAAGTGCAATGGCTAGGCCTCGCCCGGGCAGAACCGCCTTTTTGATCATTTTTTTTTTTTGGGCTTTCCGCCGAATATTTATTACATTCATATAATTTGAACACAAAAATTGCAAATTAATTTACGCGCGCGGCACAAAATAACATGAAATGCATGAAATACATGAAATCGCCGCGCATCTTTTCATTTCCATCTTCTTTTCCATCATCCCATCCTTTCCCATCCTCCCATCCTTTCGCCAATCCTCATCAGGCGTCCACGTCGTCTCATCAGGTATGTTGTCTTTTCCCGTCTGTTTTCGTTCATTTTGGACAGGAAGGCATTCACATTTCCTGTCCAATTTTTCATTCTTCTTTGGACAGGAAAGTTGTTATTTTTTCCGTCCAACTCTTTATTTCTTTGTTCTTCTGAGTATTTTCGTGCAGCTTGAATCTCTGCAACAGTTTCCCCATGATTTTCTTGATTGCGTCTCTTCTCCATTTCTTTTCTTCCTTCAAGTACATATTTTCGATGTCAAGGTGTTGTTTTTGTGTCAACACCGTTCTCTTGTAGATTGATAACAATGTAAGTACCAAGCCATCTGAATTCAGCTTGTTCATTAATATCATTTCTCTTTTTGCAGGTGACAATTCCAGGATTCTCTCCACGCCTCTCAGAACCGCTAGCGTCACTGTGCACTCGGCAAATACGTGGTCTACCGTCTCCTCTTTTATTTTGCAGTATTTGCATTTGTGTTCTTCCATTTTCCCTTTTATTATTTCTAGCATTCCACGTCTTTTTTTGTTCGTTCCTAAGTTATATCCGTCTTGTGCTATTCTGTAATTTATAATCTTTTCTTTATTTGTTGGTTTTATCTCTCTGTTTTTCTTTGATTTGTTAAGTCCTAGCCAATTAATGTTTGTGATCGTGTCTTCCTTTTCTTCCCGCATGTCTGTTAATGTAGTATATATTGTTTTGAAGTTAGCTTCTTGAAGCTGTTCTCTTCCCCACTTCAGATTTTTGTATTTTTTCCATGTTATGGCCCAATCTTTATTTGGTACATTTTTGTGCGGGGTTCTGTTGGTGTACAGTTTCGGATTAATTTGGATGATTTTGGTTCCTAATTGATATAATGCGTGTTTTTGCCAAAATTCTTCTGGTGTGTCAATATTAGCTAGGTCTCTCATCTTCATTATGTCGCTAGTAGTGGCTTTCCATATTGGGAATGGAATTGCCATGCCTCCCTTTTCTTTACTTGAGGCTAGTTTATTCCTGGATATCAGGCTAGTTTATTCCTGGATATCGTCTCCATCTTTTCTGGGTAGTAAAGAAACTCAAAGAACAGTTTGTTAAGTGCTTTTGTATGTTGTTTTCCAGGTGGATACACTCGCGCCACATACAGAATCTGCGAGGTTGCCAAGCTGTTAAGCACGTTCTTTTTACCAATCCAGGTAAGGTCTCTTCCTTTGCATAAGTTAAGTATGTTTTTAACTTTAACTATTTTTCTCATCCACATCTCCTCTACGTTCTTTTCCCCTAGGAGGAGTCCCAGTACCTTAATTTGTTCGTGGTAGAACTCGTTGATCTCTGGGTTTCTCCTTCTTTTCTTCGCTTCCTTGTTTGTCGCAAGGATTTGTGTCTTTTTTTTGTTAACTTTCTGGCCCGTGGTTCTTTCAAAGTCCTGCAGATGTTGCAGGACTTCTATTATAGATTCCTCGTCCGTTACTGTTGCTGTCAGGTCGTCAGCGTACTGCTGCATTTTCATTTCGCCCTGATTGCCTATCGAAACACCTGTGATATTTTCGTCTTTTATTATTTTTCTTATCAAGGGGTCTGCCGCAATGGCGTACAGTGACATACTCATTGGGCAGCCCTGCCTTATTCCTCTTTTGATTTTAATTGTCTGCGATATCTTCCCATTTGCCACTACATTGCTGGTTGCTTTTTTATACGTCGTTTCGATATATCTGTGGAATTTTGTCCCAAGGTTCAATGTTTCGATCAATTTCATCAAATATTCATGATTTACCATATCGAAAGCCTTCTCTTGGTCGAAACTGGCTATGAATAAGGGCTTCTTTTTATACTTGGTGTAATCGATGGCTGCTTTAATGTTCAGGGTGGCGTCATGAATGTAGCGTTGGTTCACGCTGCATTTTTGGCTTTTGTAAATGATGTTAGGCATGATCTCTGACAGTCTTCTGTTAATTATTTTAGATAGGATCTTATAGTCCGTGTTGAGTAGTGTCAACGGACGGTAGTTTCTAAGTTCTTTGTTATCTCCTTTTTTATAAATCATTTTAACTATGCCCTTTGTCCAGGATTCACATAGTTGATTAAACAAAAAGGCATTATTCATGACTTCTGTTAGTTCAGTCTTAATAAATTTCCAGAAGGCTTTATAAAATTCAGCAGATAGTCCATCGCTGCCCGGCGATTTCCCGTTCTGCATTTTATCGATAGCCTACTTTATTTCATCTTCAGAAATGGGGCCGTTAAGGATATCCCTTTGTTCTGTTCTTTTGTTATTTCTATGTTCCTTACTTCTTCTACAAATTGGCATTGTTTGTGCCTATCTGTTGTTGGTTTTCTACCCCATAAATTTTGGTAGAAGTTCATTACTTCTCCCATTATTTCTTTTTCATCTGTTAGCAAGTTCTGATCATCATCTACTAATTGTGTTATGTTTTGTTTCTCTATCTTGGATCTCAGTCTTTCGAAGAATTCTTTACTTGGTTTTTCATTTATCTCTCTATCACCAATACCTGTTTGTATTAATGATTTTTTGAAGTCTTCTTTCTCTAGGTCTCCTAGTTCCGAAACTAATTCGTGAAATTCTGCCGAATTCCTTTCTACGTTATTTATCTTGGCTGTTAGGATTCTCATTCTTTTTTTCCTTTCCGTACTTAGTTCTTTCCCGTTCCTTATTAATACGTTCTTTATAACGGTTTTTATTCCGTCCCACCACTCAGTGATGTGACTGTTCGTTTTTTTTTTGCTCTGCATATAACACGTATATTTGTGTTATCTCAGACCTAACCGCTTTATTCTTGTATAATTCAACATTATTTTTCCAAATTCCTGGACCCCATTTGTTTGATTTAAGTTTTCTAATTGTCAAGATTCCCATGTATAAGTGGTCTGACATCAAATTAATTTTATATTCAAATCCTTGTATTTCTTGTTGTATCTCTTTGGAGCAGTACACCCTGTCAATCCTTCTCTCTTGATGGAATCTTTTAATTGTGTAAAGTTTTTTCAAGGGGTGTCTGGTTCTGAAGACATCTATGAGGTTGTGTTCCCTACAAGTGTCCTTCCAGCTTTTTGCTGCAGCGGTAGGTCTGTATTTATCAACAAATCGAGCATCTAGCTTGTGGCAGATCATGTTGAAGTCGCCGCATATGACCTTTCTATTTATTTTTGTTTTCATTTTTCTATTAATCGTTTTAAAGAAATCTGTCTGTTGCTTGCCTACCTCTGCGGGAGCATACACGTTCCAGATTTCTGTATTGTTGTCTTGGTTCTTTAAGCTTACTTTTTGTGCTCTATGCTTGACTATTGTTTTCTCTTTTATCTGGTACTTCTCTGCTAGCTCTTTTCTGATTAATATTGCTGTGCCTTGGAAGTACAGCTTTTTGTCGTTTGTCGCAGCGTACCAAGTTTCATTTTTATTCAAGCAGTTAAAATATGTTATATAGTTCAATTGGTCGCATCCCTTTTTTATCGATTCCTTGTCTAATTTATGCGTTTCTTGTATACACAGTATGTCTAATTTTCTCTTTTCTAGTATTAATTTTAGCTTCTTCCAACTTCTGTGCATACCATTTATGTTGATTGTTACGATCTTGAATTTATTTATTTGGTAAGAGGGGTGAATCTGTTCTGCGTTGGCGTTGTTTGATCTTGATGCCTAAATTTCGGTTGCCGATTATTTCTGTTCCTGTGCTTCCTCGCTTTTGAGGTGGACTGTTGCCACCTCTGCAAGATTTGTTCTTTTTCTTCCGCAGTGAATTTTTTTACCACGGGGCTGTCACATTCGTTTTCAGCCTGTTTACTTCCCTTCTCCTCTTTCTCTCCCTCGTCTGTGTCCGAGCCATCAGAAGACAGGTTCGGCACGTATTCTATTTCTACCTCCTCTACAATTGTTTTTTCTTGGGTTTCGTTATTTTCACTGTATTTGGGTGCTTGTTTGACAGAGTCATCATCACTCAATTCTTCATCTTCCTCGCTCGATGTACTCTCGTCATCTTCTGGTTTTTGTACTGTTCCAGCCTTTTCAAGGCTATTTTTTTTTACTTTTTCTGTGTTCGTTTCATTCAGACGTGGAAAGTCTTCGTTTTTTCTTTCACACTCATTTTGTTTGTGTCCAGGTTTTTTACAATACCAACAGACTATCTCATTGGAGCAGTCTTTTGTGATGTGATCTTTGCCGAAGCAAAGGTTGCAGAGTTTTTCCCTTCCCATAGGTTGGAAGACTCTGCACTTCACACCATCTACTTCCAACATTTCAGGAATGTTTTCCTTTATTTCGTCTTCAAGCTCGACTCGCCTGAAGCCGTTGTATATCGTCGTGCCCTTGTGATGCACTTTTTCAACTGTACCAACTTTTCCGCAGTTTAAGGCCGATAATATTTCTTTTATTTCACTGTTTTCAATCTCAGTGGGAACTGCCCTGATGTTTATTGTGTATTTCTGATTTCTAGGTTTGTACAGCCACACTGTATAACCTTCCGTTTTGATCATTCCTTTTGTTTTTTTCATTATCTCTGTTCTTATTTCTTCCGTTTCATAGGTTAGGTTGTATGCACGTCTGCCGTTTTGGAATAGGCCTTCAAGTTGTGCAATATTTTCTTTCAGTTGTTTATTTTCTGTTACCAGCTGAATCGCTTGTTTCAATTCTATATCTACACTGAAGATTAGGTCGATTGACCTAGTTCTCCCTTTCATTCTTTTAGCCTCTGACCGCTCTGTGGCTAGTTATATCAACAATGCCGCTAGACAATCAAAAAATTGGGAGACAAAGGTGTCCTTTGTTCCGTCCGAATGTCTATCTAATCGCGGGTCTTCTGTCCGCAGCCTGGAATTTGTGGCGATATTTCTATTTTATTTGGTATTTATTGATCTCCACAAACTGTATTATGCTCGTATGTTGTTTACAAGCTTCTATTTATGCGTTGTGGTATGCCGCCTTGTCAAAATCTCTACTGCCACTTTGTCCAATTCCTCCAATACTCTAAACCTAATATCGGCAATTTCTATGCCTATGTAGCTGTCTGCTGTTGTCTTTACCTCTCAGTTTCCTTGTATGTCAGTTAGTTTTAATCCTGATATGTTGCTAATCTTTGTATTTTGTATTTCAGGTGGTTCCTGTTTGCTTCTGTGCAAGAGGGACGCACAGTCACAACACCCGTTTAGAAGACTGTTCTGTTCAGCACCTCAAGACGCCGCGCGACCGCAAGGCTGTGGATTTCACTACTGAAGGTAAGTGAAGTTTTCTATTTCTTGGTTGAATCCGAAACTGCGTGGTTGTGCAAGGACAGGCCTATCTTTCAGTTCAATCAAGGCAACCTCGCTCTTTAAGGGTCGGGTGCACGGATGCTAGTGATTAGTAACGTTAATTTCTGAAATTATACTGCACAGATTGTAATTAAAGTTAATCAAGTGTTAAAATTTAATCAACCTCGGCAGCTAGATTAAGGTCCTGATTAGTCTTTGCGGGTATAGCTACTGCTGTATAGTATCGGTAGCTTGCTACCCTCATTGTAGCCCGGAAGCCTGTAGTGCTGGCTATATGCTATGGTTTTCAATATAGAAAGTGAATGGCTGTCATGATCAAGTGAGAAGTGGGCTATTTTATTTTGTGGGTCGTACATTAGCCAGGATTTCTCCACAGAGCGAACCGATGGGAATAAAGCTATTTAACCATTTGCATGGCGCAAATGATGATAATTTGCTTGCCGGAAAATGATGATGGTGTTTAGTACCGGTAAAGTGATAACCATGTCCAGTTTGTCCATCAATCATTTGATGTGACATAAATTTTCTCTTCGGGAATCGGTAAATATCGGTAGCCGGTTCTTATCCAGTCTTCGGTGCCTGATAATGTTTGACTTAGGTTTATTTGGTGCTGTTACACTGCTCTATTACTGATGTGAGTAATGATCATGATTCCATTGCTCAGTCTACAGGTTTCTAAAATGGCTGTGAAGCGAGGAGAAAACTATTCAAAGTTAGAAAAACATTTGATAGTAGAATTGGCTGAAAGTTATTCTAAAATTATTGAGAGCAAAGCAACAGATGGCAAGACTAGTAAGCAAAAAGAGAACTGCTGGATTGAAATTGCTGAAAATTTCAACTCTCGGACAACTGGCTGCAAGCGGACACACCGTCAGCTGCAAAACCTGTGGCGTAATTTGAAGCAGAAGACCAAAAAGGATTTCGCGAAACAAAGGCATATGCGCTTTCAAAACCGGAGGAGGACCTCCACCTCCTGAGTTGGACGAGATGTCCAAGAAAATACTTAGTAAGATTCATATTTTATAGTTTAGTTTGTTACTGTACTACAGTGGTTGTATCGAGCCTATAGTTGAGAACAGATATCATGAGTTAATTACAACAGATTATCAATCAAAAAATTCTACAGCTGACAGGTGATGTGAAAGTTTACCTATAACTACGTCCCATAGTAAATTTTTATTTCGGATCTAGCGCAAACAGATCTAGAAAGTGTGGGATGTGCTTTCCAGAGAACGATATCACAAAGTTATATTGCTGTTCATTTCCAGGCATCATTCCGTCACAGATAGAACCACTGCAAAATCCATATGACTTTGATGCAGAGAAAGTACCGGAATTCGGTAATGAGCCCGATAAACAGGATCAACTTATTGACATATTATTCAGTGGGTATTCAATTCACATATTTGTATGTGATGAGTATTTACATTGATACTTACCAATTGTTTTGCAGCACAAATACCAGATGATGAACCGATAGGTGAGCAGAGGCCTTTTAGTTGCAATTGGAATAGTTACAGCAGACGAAGATACTGCCACATCCTTGTGATCTAAGCAGGTTACAGATTCGAAAGCTTCTGACAGGATCTTTGTTTGTTTTAACAGAAAGTGAGACAAACAGATGTGATGTGCCAGAAGCATCCAACAATAATTGCAGCAATTTCGGTGTGTGTGCAGCAGAGACATTTCAATTTTAATGAACCTCAGCATTTTCAATCTATTGTTTATTCAGGCAGCATTATTAGTGATGATAGTGAAAACATCGCGCATGCAGCAGCGTCTACTCCAATTGTGAAGGCGCGGAAAAGACCGTGGATGGATAATCCTAAACTTGAAGGTTTGTTGCAAATTTTACCTGCACGTAATCAAATGGTTATGGTGCTTTCAACGGTGTTGATAGAATGCCACAGTAGACAAGGATTTTCCCATTGCATGCATATACGTTGTCATACATGATCTTTCATATGTGCCTATTTCAATACAGGCT
This sequence comes from Botryllus schlosseri, assembly GCF_051294905.1. Taxonomy (NCBI): domain Eukaryota; kingdom Metazoa; phylum Chordata; class Ascidiacea; order Stolidobranchia; family Styelidae; genus Botryllus; species Botryllus schlosseri. Next base: position 28,740,380 of record NC_137237.1, on the reverse strand, counting down.
TGTGCAGTCAGATCCATGCAATGAATGCAAAGGAGCATTCAATGAGGATGGATCTATATCGCTTCCAAATGGAAAATGCTGTACTGCAACGTCGTAATGAAGAGAAGAAGATGGAAATGGCAGAGGAACTATACTGCTTGAAAAAAAAAATATGACTGGTTGACTTTAAAATAGGCCTACCATCCCAAACCTTGCCCAACTTTGCAAATATTTCGACTGCAATTCTTTGTTTATTAACAACTGAAACCCAAATATTTGTCGGCTGGTAATAGGTAGCGAGTTGTTCACAGAATTGAAAACATTGTATATTAACAATCGTATCACAAAATATGACAGCATGAGATAAGAAAGACCGTTTAATGTACCATTCCAGATGGTACGCAAACTCCTGTTGACAAAGCTTATCACGTTCCAGTTACGTAAAATGACAGGACACTATTTCGTTGCGTTTGGCTCTACCTGAAATAGTACTAGTACTATCTGGCGTATGCCCAAAATCGCTCTCGGGTGTATTTATCACCAGGGCCGTAACAGCACTTCGTCAGGCCCCCCCAGAGGGTGATAAACCTAACTTCTGAGGGGCTTCGCCCCCCAGACCCCCCTTTGGCTGTCCGCTTTTTGACGCTATTTCACATCTGCATTGGGGGATCGTTTGGTGAATCAGCTTTTGCCGCCTAGACGCGCGAAGCGCGAAAAATTTCAGTAAATCATGATTGAATCAGGCAATATGATCGGGAATTACATATATATTGCTATCAATTTTGATCCTCTCCCTGCTCACGTAATCAGATTTACCGGTAGAGCTGAGCGAGGTATGTTTTAAAACGTAGGACCGCCCAATAATAATTAGACAACTTCGGGCGTATACCCATTGGCAGGAACGAAACAGCACTTCGTCAGCCTCGCCCCCCCACAAAAACTTGGGTTTGGGGGTCTCATAGGGTGATAAACCGACCCCCTCATCACAGTGTTCGCTTATGCCACGAAATTAGCTGCACTGCTTAGTGAGCCAGCTCGAAGCGCGAAAATTTTCGATAATTCATGATACAATCGGTCAATAAGATCGGGAATTGCTAATATATTGCTATCAATATCTTGTCCTCTCTGCTCACGTTATCAGATTTACCTGAAACTGTAGGGCCCGTAAATAATAATTAAACATCTTCGGACGGACCCGTTGGTATGACTTCGTTACATGATTTTATTTCGTGACCTCCTGGCTGCTATATCAAAAATATAGAATCGCTCAAACGTACTAAACTAAAAGACGCACACGATTTCAAATTGGTATTTCTTCACAGGCATATATTTTTTTCCTGCTGGATGGTATTTGTCTTCTGAGGTTCAGATTGCCAAGACAGGAAGCAACATATGGCGCCAGTCATTTAGGCGCCTATGGACAATTAAACCTATTATTTTGTATAGGCCTATATAACGAAGTTTTCGGTCTGCATAAGGGCAGTCTGTTTCGGCCAAGCTTTTCGTGCTGCCGATCGTTCTGGCACACTTCTTGGAGTCGCATGTAATAAGTCCTAAATCGTTATATATCTTGATGCGTAGTGGCGTATTAATGGCCAACGCCGATATGTCCATTTCTATAAATCTTGCGTGTTTTTTCTTTGGGGAAGAGTACCAAATAATCAAGACATTTGGCAACTTTAAATCGCGCGCAGCGCGAAAAATTTTGGAAAATATTGCATAAATTTTCAAAAAATACTCTATAATTTATGCTAATTCACGAAATAATTTGGGGCCCCCTTCGAGCTCGGGCCCCCCCCAATTGGGGGGTTTGGGGTGCGGCAGTTACGGTGCTGCTTGTAATTTACTACTCTTCGAAATTACAATGAAACGTAATCGCCGTCTGAGTCTCGAATCATATGACTTGGTTCGAGTCATGTGTAATGACTCGGGCCCAAGTCTAGTCAATACACATATTGACTCGAGTCGAGTCGAGTCATTTCCTTATTTTGAGAAAATGACTCGAGTCAAGTCGAGTCATCAGAAAACCGTGACTCGAGTCATTACAACCCTGCTTGGTGGGGAACCTTCTTTATTCCAGTAAACTTGATCGACACCGGACGGATTGGCAACGAGCGCACCAATATCGAATATTCAAACCGTTGGGTGTTTAGTAGGAAGCGGATGTGTAATGATAAGGTCGCAACACGCGCTCATATAGCTCTTGCTGCAGTTACACTTGAATAATCACCCCAGATTGAATTCGAGTGTATGACTTCTTGATATTAACGAACGCAGTACCGGTATTTAAATGCCCAGTCAGTGCTTTAATGCTGTACAGTAGGGTTGTTCAGATTTGAAAAATTGTCCGGAAACTTCGTTCGCCGTATTCCAAATGATAGTTTACTATATAAAAACACTTTTCTACGCGATTTTGGTCATCTTCATCTTGATCTTCCTTCAACTCAAAGTCCACAAAGATCCACGGGGCAATTCTCCTAAATACTGGATCTGCAGTGTTGACCATGTCACAGGTTTATTGCTTTGTGACGTTATCAGTTGAAAACGGCCGCGTGGAGATGAGATTTTGCAATGAAATATATATGTTTTCAAGATTGTACAGTACTTAAATGCAGTCCTATTAAGGCCATTTGCATCTCCATTTTGCTCTGCACAACCGGTCTATTATGTTCATGGGAAGCATGTATTGGTTGCATGGTAGACATCGAATTGTTTTGAATCGTACATTGAAGAAGATCCGTTGGGTTGCAATTCGAGAACAAATGCGAATATTTCCTGCTAGTTTTCAGCCAGAAGATATTATTTAAAGGTATGTAATGTCAGTAATACTTTTCCAAACTTCAAATCATAGGTAAAATACCGAGTTATCTTATTTTATTGTAGTATGGTGGATTGGTGTACTGCACATACCCTCTCGACGTCGGATCATCAATTACCCATCATTGCTGATCGTTGTGCGCGAATCTGTCTGGATTTTGATTATTTAAAGAAGACCTTCGTTAGATACATGCCGCCTTTTTACCTGACAAGTGCTGCCGCCTTTTTACCTGAAAAGTGCTGCCGCCTTTTTACATGACGAGTGCCGCCGCCTTTTTATCTGACGATCGACCGTCGCTGTACGACCAACGCTGTTTATCTTATCCGATGTTTTACCGTCAGTCCGCTGATGTTTTCTGTCGTACAATAAAGTGCCTGCCAACGTACCCGCCGACTCGCTGTTGCGGACCCTATAGGGAACGCAACGTAGTCTATATACTCAGACAGCGTGCCGAAGCGCGCCATAGTAGACTGCAATTTAGTTGAAGAATGTGTGAAACAATGCATCTACACAATGTTCTGCGCTTGCCTTATAGGTATTCTTGTTCTAATCTATACTTTGGCAACCTAAACTAACTTCCAACTTAGAAGAACACAGACCTGCGTTGTGGCAGTCTTATGGCAATTTTCTTTTAGATATAGCAAATACTGTAGAACCTGATCTAGAGTAGGTGCCTTGGAGTGACTAATACGTTCAGATGAATATCCGACCAAATAGGGACCAGAATATCAGACCAAATAGTGAGCAGACTTGAATCTTGTTCAGGATGGGTCCAGAAAAACCCTTCTCCGCTTTGTTTCACACAATCTTCTTCAACCTAATTGCAGTCTACCATAAAACAAGATAACTCGGAATTTTACAGATTATTTAAAGTTCAGAAAAGTATTACTGACATTAAATACCAGTATATAATATCTTCAGGCTGAAAACTAGCAGAAAATATCTGCATTTGTTCTCGACTTGCAACCCAACGGCGCTTCTTCAATGTACGATTCAAAACAAGTCGATGTCTATTGTCTACCGTGCAACCAAGACATGCTTCCCATTCACATGATAGACAGGTTGTGCAGAGCAAAACTGAGATGCATGTGGCCTCTATAGGACTGCATTTAAGTACAATTTTAAAAACATATTTATTTTATTGCAAAATCCTATCTCCAAACTGCCGTTTTCATCTGATAACGTCACAAAGCAATAAACCGGTGACATAGTCAACCATACATACCACGTATAGGAAGGAGAATTGCCCAGTGGATCTTTGGGGGCTGTGAGGGGAAGGAAGGTCAGGATGAAGATGACCAAAATCGCGTATAAAAGTATTTTTATATACTAAACTATCATTTGGAATACGGCGAACGCAGTTTCCGGACAATTTTTCAAATCTGAACAACCCTACTGTACAGTGTACAGTACACCAGTTGTATCAAACATGTGGCTCGCGGGCCGCATCCGGCTCGCGACACAATTCTGAGGAAATTACGGAATGTTTATATTATCTGGCAGATGTGTAACAAATGTTCAAGTTTTTTTTTATACTTGATACTTCCATTAAATAATCCCTCAAGACAGCAAATGTCGAACATCTTCAATGTCCATGACCACACACCCTACGCTGCTTCCCACTGGACAAAATTAAAAATATCTGTAGTGTAGTTCAGTTGCTTGGGTCGAACAAATGACTAAGAAAGACTGCAAGTCCTATTCCTTGAATACTTGACTAAGTACATGTAGATAGACATAAGCTATTTGACTACTTCCCAAATTTCGTTTCTGACGAATGTTTACTAGTAGCGAGAGTGTGTGTGCTTGTAATCAGTATAGTGTGTAATGAGAAAATTAGTAAGTTACATGCCGTATTAGTTGCCGACTCATACACAAGAGCTACACCAAGATTGTTTTATCTACATTTTATTGATACAGGATTGGATCTATGTCATCGTTGAATGATTCATACAGATAAGGGCATTAGAGAGTCCATGTTATAAAACATGAAAAAGGAAGGATATTTCGAAAGGCATTCTTCCATGTTAATTGCATAAAGAATACTTTTGTGTCACAATGAAACAACTTTGTATGCCATCGTTAATCAGATGTTTACACATGCCTAATGGTTATTGATAGTCATTTAACCGTCACTGGGACATCTAATTTTTGAAGTAAATTGGTAATACCGTTGGAGTCGGGTCAGAGTCGGAGTTATCTTGAAAAACTAGTCGGAGTCAGATCCGGAATCAGAGTCGGTATATGAATATGTGTGGACGTGGAGTCGGAGTTGGATTCGGTATAATGAAAACGCCTGGAGTCGGAGTCGGATTTTGGAGTCGGTAGTAAAATCTAGCGACTCTACAGCCTTGCTTGTATGTGAATCCGAGCCTGTACTGCTGTACTCCAACCTGATGGTCAAAATTGTCTGTGTAGAGCAGGGATGGGCAAACTTTTAAGCTCGCGGGCCGCATTCAACATCTGAATCCATTCGCGGGCCGCACTATATAAAATGGGACTATAAACCAAAACGCAATATTGGTATTTGATTATATAGTGAGGACATGGAGATAATATATGTGCTTATTTGAAACAAACCAAACATTGCTTTGGTGATATCGTACACGCGTCAGAAAGAGAGTGGCGAGATTTCATAGTCTGGTCGAGCTCAATAACCAATTTGTCAAAACTATAGAGATGAAAGTCGGTTGTCCCGATTCTTAGAACAGGATTGAAATTTAAATCTGTGAGCAGCGATCTGTTCATAGATTTACTAATTTCTCTTTTGGTTCAGTTCCAGGACACACAATGCTCACAGAATCATAACTATAGTAGCTTCAAACACGCTTTTACTATGTGTAGATAAAATATAAATGCCCCAATTCTACGCATACAGAGAACGAATCTACCTAAGATACGTGCGAATCGTTTTTTATAAGCACATCACTAAAATAAATAAAACTGGAGTGGCCAATCTGAAATTCTACTCGTGATCCGAATTATGTCAATCTCGTTTAGGATATCTGTGATGTTTAGCAGTTGAAACTTTTCAAACTGTGTGGGCCTTGAGTTCAAGCTGTCACGCCAGAAATTAAACATCAAAAATAATATAGGAAGTATTTACCTTACAACAGTGGTTCTCAAACTTATTAAGATACGCCCCCTCCCCCTTATAATGATGAAAGATTTCGCGACCCCTCACCGTCATATCACAAAACGCAACAAGGTTGCTAGCAAACCTAACGGATAGTTTGATAGCATGGAAGGTTACGACTATGGATGAGAGATTTTTAAATGTGAAATTCAAACTAAATACAGAGCAAGAATCATGAAATTGTTGGTAAATCGCGCGGAGCGCGAACATTTTTTTCATTCGAGCTCAGCTTCGCGCCCACTTCTGATGCTTTTACGCTTCCAAATTTGAGAACCACTGCATTTTATCAATATTTAAAAAAACTTTCTTTAGACTCTCGCGGGCCGCACAGAACGGTGTAGGGCCGTAGTTTGCTCACCCCTGGTGTAGAGGCATGTTTGAGGCGGGTGGGATCAGACTATATAGTTTATATGAAAGGTCGGATCGACCATTCCTATTTAGTACCGTATCCAGTACGTGCCTATTTTCTGTACCACTGTTATTGCTGCCAGTTTGTTGGGTATTTCGGTTGGATAAAAATAAATACTTTCTCTCTCTCTCTCTCTCTCTCTCTCTGTCATAACCCATTTCAGAAATATTTCAGTCCTTCATAGAACACCCGAAGGTACGAAGCAAATATATCACGTTGCTTTGAATTACATGATGTATTTTTTCTATTCTTAATCACATCCGATGATTGCGCCGGTTTGAGATATTAAATCAAGACTGCATTCTTCCTACTGAAAGGAGTTTGCCGCATTCCCGTCGTTACGATGTTGCTGGATGATATCCCTCAGCATGGCTGTGAATAGGATATAGCGAAAATGATGGATTTGCATTATCTTTAGGAACAATATGGAATAATACCTGAAATATCTTCATGCCTCTCATGTTCGTGCTCCTCGTGCTTTCCCTCTTCATCTCTACAAAGTAAGCAAACAGTGATCCTCGTAAATTAGGTGGACACATTGACATCTGGAATGCGCAAAAGTATTAAGCCAATGTCCCGAAACTCGCGTGCCTTTAATATGATAATGCCTCAATGATGAAAATTATGAGTTTCTAAGACGATGTAGCACAATCTCTTCCAGTCTGATAACAGAACAAGGCAAATAACATGTCACAGAGCTCCCTCTGATTTTAGTTTCAACTTCTGGTTTACCAGAATGCGCCGACGATCCCTCGGTTGGTCGTCAGTGACCTATACCAAATCATATTGACGGTGACTATATCTGGTGCGAGGAATAGATGAGGCATCTAAGGTAATGTACGAGATGTTTCGACCGATACAATCTTTGTACAATGGTACAATTCACATATTTATATATCGTTGAATCTTACCTCCTACTCGCAGGACGCCAGTGAAAATGAACATCTTCATGCCTCTCACCCTCGTGCTCCTCCGGCTTTTCATGTTCGCCAGGCTCTCCCGCTTCATCCCTGCAAAGTAAGCAAACATTAACCCTAGTAAATTAAGTGGACATTAATAGCACCTATGGAAAATGGAAAAGTATTTTGCCAATGTCACGAATCACTGCGACTCGATTGAAGTAATAGTGTCATAATAAGAATTAAGATCGTAAGTGCGGGGAGTCAGGTCAATCTTTTCCGGCCTTATAACGAAACGGAGTAAATAAAGCGTCACACAGCGCCTATTCATTTTGCTTTCAACTTCCGCTCGATCTTGCAATCGCATATGGGTTATGTCGGAACGTGAGGGTCGCTTATTAGTGAATTTAAACGACCGACCAATATTGATGATGTCATAAATCTGTTATATGGAATGGAATAGGCGTTTGGAGCAATGTGCGAGGCGTTTCCAAAGATCAATTATGATAGAAGATATGTATATTGATAAATCTTACCCAATATGAAAGTGAACATGAAACCATGCATGGCTCGATGTCACCATAGCCAGCACCAGAAAAGTTGCAAGTACTAGTCCCCTCATATCGTCAGTTATTTTTCAAATTCAAATCTCCTATCTGTATGCGTGATAAAACAATGGAGTTGTCTTGGAGATAGAGGGATAAATGAGATAATTGACACTGTCGTGTATGTACACCGTGCAGGTGAAATGTATAGGACCGGCATAGTCCACTCCATAAGAAATGCTGACAGTAAACCATGTTGATGACCGATAAACTTGAAGAACATGAACATCGACTAATGACGAATTTAGCATTTGGACAAGTTTGAAGTATAAGTAGAAATATCTGCATGCCACTTCAAACCGAGTGACTGAGTACAACGACAGCTTCTGAGATTATTGAAAGAATATAAAACGAACGTCTACCACAAATTATTGAGTTATCATTGAATACTCAGTTCAGCTATGTATCACATAGCCAAACCTTTATTCAAACTATTGCTATTACACACATTGCTACTGCGCACATTTTTTACCATACACAGCAGTCGAATAAAACAGACGAGTGAAATTCGTTGTAAGATGCCGCCTTATATTCTAATATTAAGGAAATATGTACCATTAGATTCCATATGTTAGTCATTACATTGAAAACGAAGTAGACAATAGGGCTTTTGTATTATTTTGCCAACCGGATTTTAGGAGCTTGTTTAACAGTAGGCGGATAACGATTATTGCGTTGTATCTAAGTAACCAAGACACTTCGTTGTACAATACGGAATTCAATAGTATATTAATATTGTAATAAAGCGGGGTATTTTGGGCTGGCACACATCGGGGGTAATTGTTAGCAACTAGTAGATAATTGGAAGAACATTATTTATCAAAAACTGTATCACCCAATATGACGTCATAAGCATAAAATTTCGAAATATGAAGTGATCGCTTTACTTCAGTGTACTACTTTCACTTGGTACACGAAGTACTGCTGTTGGCACAAACTATGTTGGCGTGTTTTGATAAAAACCGACTTCAAGTCATACATATGAAAGTGCGAACGGCTTCTCCTTTTCCTGACGACGCGAAACCTGTCATCTCGATAATTTTTCGCGCAAACAGAATATATCATGATAGTTTTAACTGTGTCGTAACACTCACTGAGCGCAGAAATCAATTGCTTTTGGAAGCAGGTGGAAATAGGACGAATCCATGATAGATGGATAAAGACGTCTTTAGTTGTTCGTTCGGTAGGCTCTGTTGACTTTTTTTTATTTGAATTGCGGTATTTTCTCTCGATGCAGCGACATATTCAAGTAAGATATTGCGGATGCCGTCAAGCTCTAAATTCCGTATGTTATCCGTACGGTGCCCATGAGGTTTATTTTTCTTCGTCTAGGTCAGGGGTGGCAATTATTTTCCTCGGTGGGCCGAATGAGAAGTAGAAAATACGTTGGTGGGCAACACAGAATAGCTTCACGGGTCGCATTTGGCCCGCGGGCCACACTTTGCCCAGGTCTGGTCTAGGTAAATGAATTCTAGCGTAAGAGTTTGTCTGTCAATGTTGGTTTCCTGAAGATACATGGTTCAAATTTGTGGGTTTAATGCTGCGCGAGAGTAGGCTGTAGCAGGATCAAATATTACTAAATATTTTTGATCCCATATCTATCGCAGATCAATTTGCTTTTACTTATCACGCGAGGTGAATTTCGTGTATAGTTTGGTACAGTGGTTATTAACCCTTTTCACCTCGTTGCGACCTTTGAAAGTGAAAAATAGTTCGCGGCACACTAGCACAGTAGTTCTAAGCTTTTTTTTGGCCTACAGCACCGGCAAACTAACAGAATATTTTGCAGCAACCACAGTCGTACAGAGATCGTCTCTGATCGAAGTACTTCTACCTTTTCGGAGTAGTCAAGTAAGCTTTACTCTGCTTCAAAGAAATGAGGGCATCTTTTATCTCTGCGGACATGTCACAAATACGTCTACGACCGGTATCATCGTTTTCAATTCTTCCTCAGCTTTGGTCCCAGACATTTTGTCAAACTTTTAGTGCAGGCCGGATGAAGAACTTTCTCCGCTTCCGTGTGAGGTTTTGAATTTTCAGCAATTACCTCATGCTACCACATAACTTGCCTGCTGCGATCTCGTTTAAACTTCGGGCTGCGCTTAATTTCCAAAGATTTGCTTGACATTAAAGTCTGCACACAACCACATTGTCGATGTAATTAACCGTCGCGTCAAAGAGGCCAATCACGATCGCCACTAACAAATACGGAGGCGTAGAGGCGTATACTAGAATGCCGAAAGCATTTCAACGCATATCGTGTAATATCACGTGGGAGGATAGTAATACCTCAATAGCGCTACTGGTAGAGCCACCCGCATTTCAATTATAGTTCCAACAAACCGGGATAATACCCTCAACAGGCGGGGAAATTTGTTAACTGATATGAATTAATAAATTTTACTTCTCAATTCTCAAATTCGTCGCCTGTAACGTAACGTTGCGCCCCGAGCCTACATTTTACCGGCGGTGCCGGCACGATACGTAACAATCGCAATGTGGATGCCTGGATGAGTATGTTTGTAATTTGAACTTGTAAACGTGAACATGAACATGACTTCTTAAGGAGTTCATTTCTCGCTTGTGATTAGGAAGACAACGAGGATTTGAAAACTGCATTGTCACACAGGCATCTCCATCACTGCTCTTCTCTGCGATCAATATACGTATTGTGCAAAACCGAATTTAGCCTGCAAGGCACGCAATATGTCGGGTAAAGCGAATAGCGGGGGATATTGATTGCGGGCATGAGAGCAATTTTGATTTGTCAAATGTACAAACTTCACATCGAGCCCGATTTAGATTATTGAGCGTTTGCTATAGATTAGAATTATTTTTGCACATAATTTCAAAAATTCGAAGAAATCTCCGGCGCAGTGGTTCTCAAACTGGGGGGGCGTGGAAGCATCAGAAGGCGGGCGCGAAGCAGCGGTCGACCGAATTTTTTTCGCACTGCGCGTGATTTACGTCTTAATCATATACTTGTTACTCTATCTATAGTTCGAATTTCATATTTTTCTTATCAACAGTCTTAACCTTCCATGCCATGAAACTATCTGAAACTAGAATTTCGACAAGCCTCTATGCCAGTGGTTCCCAACCTTTTTCGATGGCAGGGCCAAATTTAGAATTTCAGAGTACGACCGGGGCCGCACGAATACCAGGGCAATGAAAGGAACCCAAAATAGTCACCAAAATATGAAAATTGGAATTGTTCCGATCATTCGATTGACGCCATTGGCCATTGTGTTGCCGCGCTCCCGTTGTTCAGAACAATCAACCTTTGCTGGCTATTTCGGAGTAGTTTTATTGCTCTGGCGAGATTTCAATTCGTATTTTAGGAATCAGTGCGACACTTGCTTTCGATAAACACCGACATATCAAATTATTCGGACGCTTGGGTCGCGAGCTATAGGACTACCAATTATGCTGCTTTCTGTCGGCTTATCAGTACGCATCTCGGCGTATTCAATCGTGAGTCACTTGTTGCACATCTATCCGTAAATTAGTTATCAATACTCAGGGCCGTAACAGCACTTCGTCAGCCCCCCAAAAAAAACGTTTCTCTTGGGCCCCCCATAGGGTGATAAACCGAACTTCGAAGCCCCCAGACCCCCTCAGGCTAGATGGTTGTTCACCGCAATTCATGATCTAAATCGGTGTCCGTTTCAGGCAGCTTCTCTCGACAAGTCGCGCGAAGCGCGAAAAATTTATAGAATTCATGATTGAATCGGTCAATATAATCGAGAATTGCATATATATTGGTTTCAAATTTTATCCTCTCTCTGCTCACGTAATCAGATTGACCGGTTGAGCCGAGTGAGTTGTCTTTGAAAAGGTAGGACCGCTCAATATAATAATTAAACATCTTCGGCCGTATACCCGGTGGCAGGAACGAAACAGCACTTCGTCAGGCCCCCCAGAACACTTGGGTCTTGAGCTTCCATAGGGTCATAAACCGACCCCCCGTGCCGTTGTTCGCTTCTGCCACGAAATCAGGCTCCCCGTTTAGTGAGCCAGCGCGGAGCGCGAAAATTTTCGAAAATTCAAAATAAAATAGATCAATAAGATGGTTACTTGTCCTCTCTGCTCACGTAATGAGATTTACGGGTAGAGCTGAGTGATGTGTCTTGGAAACTGTAGGGCCCGAAAATAATAATTAAACATATTCGGACGGGCGGACCCGTTGGTACGACTTCGTTACACGATGTTATTTGTTATTTCGTGACCCGAATGATGCACATCGGGTTCTGCACCATTGGTCAGAATGTGCATACGATACTACTCTATGGATCAACAGGCATTCCATCTGAGCTAGTGCATATAACAGGGGGACTCTTAACATGGCAGCACGTGATGTACCGGTACGGTCGTATGGCCGCGTACAGTGAAAGTAATGTAGTGCATTACATCATTCCTATTCAACCCTCGTAACCAACTTTTCAGCTAGATATTCGAGACACAATAATGTAATTTTGTACCACGGTTCAAACGAAATTGATGACTGAAGTTTACAACCTCTCTCTTATAAGATATTGACTTGACGAATAATTTATGAATCACCACCGTCACGTCTCAATGATACTTTGTAACGACTTATTCCAATCCTTCGAATGGAATAAAGACAATAAATTGGTACAAATTTATTGGTAAACTCGGACCTGTAGGACACGCTTCAATAAACTGACTTTTAGTGCACAGCGCCTAAATTAATGCATGGTGGTTTTTGTGACAACGGCGGAATTGTAATGTATTTATTTGGCAGATAGAATGATATTTTTACTGAAAAATTACCACGACACTGGAATATAAAGTAGGTTACATTGTTCGTTTTTGCGCATAATGTGTAAAGGCGTGCATTGATTCGGCCTCAGTGGCATATACGTCGGTCTTAATTTTAGTCCGACCCTAATGTTGCTATTCCACCGTGGTCGTCTCCGCAGTGCTATTTCCAGGAAGAACACCGAGTGTAAAAGCATTTCTAATTGTTATTGTCGAACCTCCATTGGGGTAGCCAATGTTAAACATCAAAATAATATTATATTTCCTTGTAGAATAATTCACAGTTTTCCTTGAGCTAGTCTCATGGAACCGAGGAGGCTAAGACACACGCAACTCTATACATATGACAAGTGATAACGCGCCTCGCTTGTACATCATTGGCTGCAGGCAATTAGGCGCGGTCCATAGTTGACCTGGGAATGTTGTGATGATACGCTGTGTTAAATGGCATATACTCACGAAAGGTTAGGCTTCGAAATCAAAAGTCCGTCTTTCCGAGATGCCGATTCTATGTGCAATATTTATAATCAGGATTAGGTAGTTACACTGATTCTCAATAACTGTTCGTTATAATGTTTTCGTTTAGTGGGAAAATCTACTTTAGGGGTTTTGTTCATTTAACACTCTTGATACACAGTTCATTTTGTCCACCAGTAACCCATAGTATGTGTAGACTGTAGTTAGATGTGTAATGTAGTCGATTTTAGTTCTTGTGACTCTGAGAAAATTTTGGGCTCCTCAAAGGCTTCCAGGTTGCCGTAAGCGTACTCCGTAAGCGTATAATTTCTGAATAAGACATCCGCGATCTCGCATCTACGATACTGTACAACCTAATGGGAATCGTCCTATAAGATTTGAAAAAAAATCTTGTGAATGGAAAACGCCACAATTTCGTTTATCATGATACATTAGTCACGATTCATATCATATCCGTTACAGATTTTATTCTATACCACAGCTTTACTAATCCGGAAGGTATTCTGTATTGAAATCAATTTATTATGAATGCACTGAACGACGCATTGTAAAAATTACACACCGAAGAATATAGATACTCGTAAGAGCATATCCTATGAGACAAAACACAGTTCTAAATGAAACGCCTCACATCACAATGCCCTACTCATGTTCCATAGCGGTATTCGATTACAGGATATTAAATGCATACATTGGAGAGTGAGTACAGGTTGCACTGCATTCTCCAGAAAATGAACAATAGCGACAATCAAATCCGCTGGAAATCCACCGGGATTTGTATGAACGCAGCGATACCAGATTGTATTGTATGGTTTTGATAAGGTATAGGACAGTGGTGCTTATAGTCAGGGCATGGTATATGGTATGGAATGGAATGGAAATTTTCCATACTCCATACCCACCCCAATCGCTCCATACCATACTTGGCAATTTTTCATACCATACTTAGCAATCTTCTTTGAATTACAATGCGGTTAATCTTCGTTGAATTACAATGCGGTTATGTCAAATGGACATTGCGTGATGATAATCGTACCAAAGCGCAGAAAATTATTTACAAGTTCAACAAATTGATCAAAATGTTCGTGTAACTTCTACATTGTCAGAGTCTACGGTTTTTACAACTCCATTGGTAGTTTACGGAGTGGAAGTCACGACAATCGAAATGCAAGTTGTAACACGACAGCGGTCGAATATCATTCGTTTTTATGATATTTAGATTGAAAAATTATTATTAATATTATTTTCCTTCATATGCGCGATGCGCAACTTTGTTGTCTTCAAATAAATATCGTCCGGGGTGGGTGAGTCATGAATCACAATTCGAGATATGAACCATAGACAGTGAGCGATTTTCTGAGGTATGCAATCAACTTGACAAATCGAAAGTAGGATCAAAGTCATGATTCTGGCAAAACTGTCAAAGTATGGAAAAAGTATGGAAGTATGGAAAAAGCATTACATACCATGGGAAATCTCCATACCATACCATACTTGCATTTTTCCATATTCCATACCGAAATTTCGTTCAATGCCATACCATACCATACCATGCCCTGCTTATATAGCCTTATTATGCTTTGCGCTCCACGACAATGCCACAACGGCAATTTCGACAGTTCAATGCATTTTCAATGGCGACTTTTCTTACACTTCCTCTTCAACGAATCAGTCATTCATCATTCATCGGATCTTTGCTGCAACTTTTAAGCTCATTATACTTTCTGGGCTTTTTAAGTCGCTGCAATTGCAGTGAGGTCGGCGATAAGAAAAGTGATACCGATTGAACTTCTTCGCGACTTCTAATGATTCTATCCCCTAGCTTTCCACAAATTACTAGTAAAATTCTGCTACGCATATATACCTTCAACATGATTTCCGTGCCCTAACATTGGTCAAAATTTCGTTCAGCCTAACATTCAATTTACGTACTCTATACTCGTACCTGCTGGTAAATGAGAATGATTTTACATAGCATATAGTAAGGGCGTGGATTAGTGACCAAACGTAATGTTCGTCAAGTTCAATTAAATGATCAAATCAATTGTGGCCCTCATATCTTTGTAGCCATTAACCTTGACAACTTCAATTCTGGCATTGTCGGTGTTGCATTAGAACAGGGGTGGACAATTATTTTCCTCCGCGGTCCAAATGAGAAGTAAAAAATACGTTGGCGGGCCGAATGAAAAAATTTAGCTAAATTTTCCAGCGTGTTTTAATTTCATTTCTCAGCCAAGTGCTTGCCGATGATGATGTAATTTCATTTCTAAATTACATTGTTAATAAATGATGCTTAATGAATGTGTTGATGTTAGGTAAAGAGAAAGTGACGGTTATTAAAAAAATATTTATTAGCCGTCATGATTCGAAACAATGTTAACATGATACATTTCTAACTCTCTTTAAACCCCTAACCACGTTCTTCTATTAAGATTCTAAAACTGTTGTTCTCAAACTTTTTTAGGCACGCCTCCCTTTATGATAGTGAAATATTTCGCGCCCCTTATCAAGATATATCGCAAAATATTAAATAGTGCGATGTGAATGCTAGCAATCCCAACGGATAGTTGGTTGGCATGGAACGTTATGGCTGTTGATGAGAGAATTCTGACAGATAAAAGTCGGACAAAACACAGAGCAACAAGTATAAACCGGTGGTAAATCGCGCGGAGCGCGAAAAAAATATTATTAAACTGCGGCTTCGCACGCCCCTTCAGATGCTTTCCCGCCCCCCCCCCCACTTCTAGAACCACTGCACTGAAATGTATATGCGATAGTAAAAACTTATTGTCTCGGTCGCTGCCTTCCCAGCAGTGTGCAGCTTATATAGCCTTGATGTTGAGCGAAGCTTGCTGTTTTTCTGAAATTCGCCTTCCTTTTACTAAGTGCTTCGTGTTTTTGTCATAAGACCCACATTAATTAAAATTCTTAATCTCGACGACATCCTCGCCAAAAACTAAAAGGACGGGTTTTCCCCTGACTCCAGTATACAAATATTTAGTGCTCTGGACCTTCTTTGAATTTCAGTTTTAGGCTTTCTTTTTTTGACATCTATTTTGGGTGATAGATATAATGAGTGATATAGTAATGGCGAGTACTGTTTGACTTGTTTTACGAATTAGGGACTTGGAAACGTATCACGTAGCAATTTGAAACACATACCGTATAATGCAAAATGTGACAATGGCAACAAAGAAGGTTAAAACTCAACTATATGGAAAGAGTGATTTCTTGTGACTTTAATTGCTACTCAAACTTTGCCACATTGCCGTTATTTTTAATCTGGAATACGCATGTGAGGTACGTAGGCAGCGTAATCGTGACATATTAATGAACAGGCTTCAAAGTAATCGAATTTCCTGCTCAGTGGATACAGCCTATGGTTTTAGTCATTCAAAAAGCAAGTTTTATGTTTTGAATTCCAGATAACCTTTCGCGGGCCGCACAGAATAGCTTCGCGGGCAGCACTTTGCCTAGGTCTGCATTAGAACCTAAGCAGTTGAGAGTCGCTTTGTGGTAATTTGCTTTATTCGAAACTAGTGGTCTGAAGCAGTGCTTTTGAACCTTTTTGAGTTCCATTCGCACTTTTTTGTATAATGAATATCATTCGCACAAACTAACTTAAATTTGTTATACAGAAATATGATGAAGATACTTAACAACATTTTGTTCAGATGTGCAACAAATTGGCTACTATGTAGCTCAAGCTATCAAGTGTCTCATTGTAAAGGAAACTTTTTCGCTCGTTTTGATTTCAACTATTTCACTAAAACCTTTCTCGGCGAAACAAGTTGTTGGGTTTTGTACAAGAATGTCTACAATTGCTTGGATGGCCAGATCTTGAAATCTGTTCTGCACTCCTATCCAAGATACGGCGTATTTTTCACGAGTGAAAAATGATTGCTGGCAGAAATCGTTTTTGAGAGCTGACACAAAGGTACCAGAGGTTCCAGTTTGTCGAAACAGTGAAACCCCACATGTTTGTGTTGAGGCTTTTACCTTACGTCTTGGAAAATAAGGTCCAAAACGATCAAGGAGAGTAGGCACATCATAGAGATTGCTACCTTATGATACGTTGCTCCGACTTGTGTTCTGTTTTTTTTTCGATCTCCTATTTTCTGTCTCGCGAGTAAACGAGAAGAGCAAATAAACTCACGATACTGTGTGATCTGCTTTTTAGCTTAATCTAAATTGAGAACTCATAACAGTTTAATAACGATAAATCAGCTTTTTAGACTACCACCAAAATCTGAGTTTTAGTGGCATCTCGCGACCCGAGCCTCACCCATGAAAAGGAATTCATCATCATTATTAGAGTAGTATGCTACGATTTTACGGACATGTATGACATACAGAACGCGCACAGCACAATTCTACACTACTCAGCTCTACAAAACATGTCTGGCGCACGCAATTTCGAATTAGTTTGAAATAAATTCCTCTGCGTGTCGCAGTTGTACTACTGTAACCAGGGCCGTAACAGCACTTCGTCAGGCCCCCCAAAAACTTTGGTCTTGGGCCCCGCATAGGGTTATAGGCCGAACTTCTGGGAGGCTTCGCCCCCCAGATCCCCCTCCAGCGATACCCTGTTTACCGCTATTTATCATATTGTTGGGAGTTTGTTTAGCGAATCAGCTTTTGTCGCCTAAGCGCGCAAAATTTCTCGAATTCATGATTGAATCGGTCAGTATGATCGGGAATTGCATATATATTGTTATCAATTTTTATCTTCTCTCTGCTCACGTAATCAGATTTGCCGGTAGAGCTGAGTGAGGTGTGTTTGAAAAGGTAGGACGACTCAATAATAATTAAACATCTTCGGGCGTATACCCATTGGCAGGAACGAAACAGTACTTCGTCAGGCCCCAAAAACGTGGGTCTTGGGCCCCCATAGGGTGTAAAACGACCCCCCATCACGTTGTTCGCGTTTGTCACGACATCATCTGTACTGTATTGTGAGGCAGCGCGAGGCGCGAAAATTATCGATAATTTATGATAAAATCGGTCAATCAGATCGGCGATTGCATATATATTATGCTATCAATTTATTGTCCTCTCTACTCACGTAATTAGATTCACCGGTAGAGCCGAGTGAAGTGTCTGGAAAGCGGGAGAGCCCGTAAATAATAATTAAACATCTTCGGCGGGCGGACCCGTTGATATGACTTCGTTACATAATGTTATTTCGTGACTTTCAGTCTGCTATAACAAAAAATATAGAATCGCCCAAACGTGAGCTTCTAAACTAAGAGACGGACACGATTTCAAATTGGTATTTCTTCACTGGTATAAAATTTTTCCCCGCGGGATGGTATTTGTCTAGTGAGGTTCAGATTGCAAAGACAGCAACATTCGGCGACAGTCATTTAGGCGCCTATGGACAATTAAACCTATATGTAGTTTGTATATATAACGAAATCTTCGGTCAGCATAAGGGCATAGACCTTTTCGGCCAAGGTTTTCTCGCTGCCGATCGTTCTGGCACACTTCTTGGAGTCGCATGTTATATGGCCCAAAACTTGATTGTATGTCTTGGTAGGTCTTGGCGCGGTAATGGCCCAATACCCAATAATAAAGACAAACGGTCATTTGAAAAAATTGCGTAAATTTTCAAAAAATACTCTATGATTTATGCTAATTCACGAAATAATTTTGGGCCCCCGTCGAGCTCGCCCCCCCCCAATTGGGGGGTTTGGGGTGCGGCAGTTACGGTGCTGTTTATCACATCAGCAACGTTATCCGAGAGCTGCATAATGTCGCTTAGGTCTTCGTGTCGGCGAATGCACAAGTTGTGGATGCACGCAGTAGC
This sequence comes from Botryllus schlosseri, assembly GCF_051294905.1. Lineage (NCBI taxonomy): Eukaryota > Metazoa > Chordata > Ascidiacea > Stolidobranchia > Styelidae > Botryllus > Botryllus schlosseri. The sequence goes on along the minus strand of NC_137237.1, from coordinate 28,721,466 downwards.
AACAATTATCACGAGCGAGTTATCTAATCTGGTGCGCAGTGGAATCATCAAGCATTGAAACCTTTGCTTCCATACACCAAAAGCTCTTTCAATTTTAATGCGGGTAGATATATGGGATCTATTATAACGCCTCTCAGCGACGGATTGAGGATTTAGGAGCGGAGTCATCAGATTTTGCAACAGTGGGTATCCACTGTCACCAAGAAGCAGTTTGTTCGTTCGTGACAGATACACAGGAAGTGAGCTGGATTCAAATATCCTGCTGTCATGAGTCGATCCTGGCCACCTTGCGACAATGTGCGTGAATTCCATTGTAGAATTGCAAACAACTTGTACATTTACAGAGAAATAACCTTTTCGATTCCTGAATAACTCTGCATTAGGTCCACCAGGTGATCTAATTGGTATATGTGTACTAGGGTTGTCCAAAATTTGGAAAATCTTACAAATCCCCCGTTGTAATGTCTTATTCTATAGATTATTGATAAAAAACGACAATGGGCCTAAAAGAAGCTCACAGGAAGGCCGTTAAGATTTCGTGCAAAGCGTTTGAAAGTAGCTGCCAAAGAATGGGCGTACCACCGACCATCGAACGGCGAGAAGACTAGTAATCACGAAACCACGGCTCTTGATTGGCTGATCGGCTATGCTTCAATGACCACTGCAGCAGCAGCTTGCTGATTATGTGATCAAGGAGTCTGCTACCGGTGGCGATTCTGAAAGCGCATTGTATGTAAGCTGACAGTTAATGATTTAGGATTGATTCAGGGTATGTTGAGGTACGAAATACATGATGGACAAACAACAGCTGCTTCACAAAAACGTCTAAAGCATGACCGCTTAATGTGAAGGACACCGCCGTAGCCTATATGCCTTGTTTTCAACGAGGGAAAGCATAGGCGCTTATGCAAGTGGCGACGTATTCCAAGTTTCAGAAAGGATCTATCATTATTGAATACAAATATAAAGCTTAACAATGACAATATAATTTGTGTGATCTTATTGGGCTTAGGTTGTAGTACATAGTTGCAGTTTTGAATGCTCTAGGGATCGGCTGAATCAGACAGTTAAATTTGGCCCTTATCAGATGTTTACAGCAAATTGAATTCACTTGTAAGTGTTTACAAAGTCCCTAATGATGCCGCAGAAACGATGTGTAAATGTAAACACAGACTATGCTGGATATGACTTACAAACTATGCTGGATACTGTGCAATATGCATCATTGTCTGTGCTTACCTTTATTTTCCTTTTCTGCACGATTATTTAGGACTTTGACATATCATGTCCAGCATAGTATGCGCTTACTTTTACACCCCTTTTCTGCGTCAGCATTAAGGACTTTGACAACACTTGCAAGTGAATACAATTTGCTGTAAGCATCTGATAAGTGCCAAGCATAACCCGCTGATTCAGCCGATCCTTAGAGCTTTCAAAACTTCAACTATGTGCTACAACCTGAGCCCAATAAGATCACACAGACAAAGTAGTGTCATTGTTAAGTTTTATATTTGTATTCAATAATGATAGATCCTTTCTGAAACTTGGAATCCGTCGCCACTTGCATAAGCGCCTATGCTTTCCCTCGTTGAAAACAAGGCATATAGGCTACGGCGGTGTCCTTCGCATTAAAGCGGCCATGCTTTAGACGGATTTATGAAGCAGCTGTTGTTTGTTCAGCATGTATTTCGTACCTCAACATACCCTGAATCAATCCTAAATCATTAATTGTCAGCCTACATACAATGCGCTTCCAGAATCGCCGCCGGTAGCAGACTCCTTGATCACATAATCAGCAAGTAGCTGCTGCCGTGTTCATTGAAGCATAGCCGATCAGCCAATCAAGAGCCGTGGTTTCGTGATTACTAGTCTTCTCGCCGTTCGATGGTCGGTGGCACGCCCATTCTTTGGCAGCTACTTTCAAACGCTTTGCACGAAATCTTAACGGCGTTCCTGTAAGCTTTTTTTAGGCTCAGTGTCGTTTTTTATCAATAATCTATAGAATAAGACATTACAACGGAGGATTTGTAAGATTTTCCAAATTTTGAACAACCCTAATGTGTACCATCTATGAGTCCAATTACCTCGGGAAACTGATGCTCCCTATGAAATGCCATCTGTTCTAAATTGATTTGATGCTGCGTGTTTGGAAAGTTTATAAATTTTCGCTTTCTTTTAGCAATTGCTTTTGACACCTGGTGAACAATTCTGCACACTGACGTCCTATCCATTTGCAGTAAGTCTCAGTCAGTCCTCTGAAAATGTACCGAAGAATAGAACCGTAGGGTTGCAAGTAGTCGGTAGATGGGAGGAATAGGATGGCTTCTTTTGCAGTCGTATTGAAGGTCGTCTTTTATTATCTCCAAGAGTACCATGAAGGAATCCTTGGACACGCGATAACGATGTACAAACTCTCCGCTTGATAGGTGCTCCACTGTATTACTCCGGTCTCTAACGATACGCCTTGGTATACTCCTGTTGTTCAAATTGTAGAGCAGCATGATCGAATCGAGATGATAGTCCATGGTAAAGTGGTTTGATGCCCAATAAACTACCATAAACAGACTACCGTATTGGTACTTTGGTAGGGTGCTGATATAGTAAGCTGATATAGTAAGCAGAAGCAGCTATGAAATATTCCTGTCAACAATGGCATTAGCAGGCATTAATTTATAATTTAGACAATGAAGATAACCATGTATACGTTTTGGATAATGCACTGAACGGCAGCTATCGTTTATCAAGCAACAAACGCCCGAAACTTATGCGTAGGATGTTTTGAAAGCAGTGCAAAACAACCGTTCCGGTTCGTCAGCTCAGATAAATGCGTCAGTCATGCGTCATTTACGTGGCTAATCATAGATTAATTAATTACTAGTCAATCACTATCCATGCCCTGGAATTTAATCTGCTGCTTAATCAGAAATCAATTAACTAGTGATTAGGCCCTAATCTGATTAGCATCCATGCACCCGACCCTTAAACAGGAAGCTTCAAGCAAGGCAGTTGCGCGTATGCTAATATGCCAATGTTGTATTTCTTATCTGCAGGTGAGGCCACAAGGAAACCGTGTGCTTATTAAAACTACAGGCACTGTTGTTTGGAAGAACGGGTGCGACAGCAGAGTAGCTGTGTGTGTGTCCGAAATGCAGGCAAGGCAGCCTAAGTTTGCGCGATCCGTGTATGTGTGTCGAAACTGCAGGCAATACAGCGCAAGCCGTATGTTTGTGAAGACTGCAGGCACGACAGCCCTGGACTGCAGGTAAATCATTTTAGCTTAAGGCTACCGTATATGTATTGCGCTGTTAGTATGTTTTAAAGAGCAACGACAACTGCGTGTACGTTGGTAATCTGTTTACGGCAAACGCGTGTAAGGCGAGGTAAGTCTGTACGGCAACCACTTGTACGGCACTAAGGTAAGTCTGTACGGCAACCACGTGTACGGCTCTAAGGTCTAGGTACGACGGTACGACTGTTAAATCTAACTGCACAGCGCAGATGTAGATTAAACATTTATGCTAAGTCAATGTATCCCAGCGATACCAATCTTTTTCTTTAGCTTAATACAACCAAATACTCCGCACGAATCCTTTTTGATCATGGTTCACTGCCTCGTCAGGTAAGTATGAGTTTTCCAGAAATTTATTGACACCCAATTTCATACAACAAAATAAATATTGTGGTGAGCACGCTCTCCACATATGCATAAATGCATTCACCAAGTGCGCTTTGAATCGCCGAAGCAAAATGAAATAGTTTCTACTAGACGCGAACGCCAAATATGATTGGGACGTCATCGATGGTATTGGACTGACTGCGGCGTCCAATTGCGAATTCCGCCGTCCATTCCTTGCTTAAAAGTGCGATAATCATTATCATGCGTTTTATGGTCATCTCCATGGTGCTCTGATATTCGCTTTGCCAATAGAGAGCCGGTATAGGATTACAGAAGCGTGACATAGCAATGCAAAGTTTTCACAGCTACAAAAGCGAGGCATATAGGGAAAGCCTATTGTAGACTAATTTCTGCTGACTGTCATCAATTCTCGCCACAATTCAGGCGCTTATCAAACTACATGAAGTGTATATGATCAGTTCAGGAGAGCTAGGTGAAAAAGAAAAAACAACGGCCTCTTTTCTAATAACTATCGTAAAAAACGCCTCTCTATCGCTAATTTGAAAGAAGCAACCCAGTCTTGAAGATATGAGAAAAAGAATCACTTTTAGATAGTACGCAGATAAAGGCGCGACTACCAACACTGTAATTTGCCAAATGCCAATTGTTAAGTTTTTCGCTCTTCTCACTGTCATCGCATTTGCGGCTTTGTGAGGGTGACTAATAGCATAAACGCGCCATATTGATAGGACGAGCACGAGCTGGATAGTGATAGGATAGCAGATGTAATTACCAACGTAGGAAACAATACTTTGCAGACGAGTCTGTTCTAAGGATAGTCGTTACCCATGGACGAATACAAAGTCTGTCTGACTGCGAATGGAGAGGCAAGCATGGACAGACTATCTGAACAACACAAAGCGATCATGAATACATTGAGAGGTGTTTTGTTCAATCTGCAGAGAGCGATGAGCACAGTTGCATTCGCGAAAAATACGAAAAGCCAAACAGCACCAAATGCTGTCTCGATCACGAGCATTTCCTGTTTCGTGAAGATATTCCAAGCCATATCTGTTGCAGTGAATGCACTCGTTTCGCTTGTGGTGTTCTCCATGTTGTAATATCGCGATATATAGCTGAATTATCATCCGACGAAATCACGACTTATGCTTAGGTGGATCTTGTGAAACGCCACTGATACTGTGTAATGCACAGTGCACTACTGCACACTGCACAGTGTGCATTCTCCATTAACGAAATCTGTAATGAACACAGTAACCATATATTAATAGCATAGGTGTATGGGAGCAAAAACTTTTAGGGATGCGAAAATATTTTTATCGCCCAAATAGACAATGAATCACAAAAGCACTTATAATGCATTTGTTTGTTTCGATGTCGCACTGGGAACAACTTTTCACATATTCAGGATATTCAGGGCTGAAATACACTGAAAGCAAATGACTGATACACACACACACACTGATACAGAGTCCAAGATTACTCTAGGCTTCCCAATTTCTGGGTATTGTTGGCAATTCAAAAAAAGTATTTGTTTCTGCCATGGCGAATACCAAACACATCTATGATATCCTCAATATCAATATTATTTGTCATGTCTCTTTCAAGGTATAATACCGCCATGTTAGTAAGACGTGGCTGCCCCATAGTGGATCTCAGATAGGTCTTGAGCCTTCTCAACCCTGAAAAAGACCTTTCAGCAGTGCAAGATGTCGCAGGAATAGTGGCAAAAATCTGTGCGGCCCTCGAGAAATGGGGAAGGGTTTTTCCAATGCCAGTAGACACAAGAAGTTCCGTACATTCTCCAGCACTTTTGATCATACCTTGCGGATTTAAGTTTTGGAACAGAATACACTCAGATTCCAACAATTCCTGATCTATGGAATAAAAGGCTGATATTTTTTTATAGTCATCCATAGTTCCTTTCCCTTGTACCATTTCTGCTAGCGACAGAAGAACTTTCGACGTGTTGTTGGCAAACCGTTCAGATAGCTCAGCAGAGATTCTGTCAATCGCGTCGAAGTACACTTCATAGCACATCCTTTCCTCATCAGAAAACCCCCTAGTTGCGTCCCTCTCACCATCCTCACCAACCAGTGCTTGGAACCTTTTAGATGGCCACTGCTGTCTCTGGTGTAGAGTCACCTCGATGTCAACATCCTGGCGTTTCAGATGTTCAACAGATTTACAAGCGTCTTCCCAGATTCCATGAAATGCCGTTTTAGTCCTTGCATTACGCAAGCATGAAATGGTTGCTGTTGCCAGTTGTTGTGAAATTCCTACATCAATTTCTGTCCCTTGAAGATGGGTGGAAAGGCTGTCAGTAAATTTGAAAATCCAATTCAAAATTTTAAGTCCCAAAAGGAATTGAAAATTGCAGACAGCCTTGAGTAGACCAGCAGCATCAACACAGGTTTTCGAATCTTTTTCATTTGAGCAAGCTTTTAGTGCCAATATTATTCGGCAGGTTTGAATGTCTATAGACTTCACCGCTTTATAACGACATACCCAGCGTGTCACACAAATTCCTTTCAGTTTGACATATTTGCCAAATTTCTCTTCATCAGAAAAACTACGTAGAATAGTTTCCCTTTTTGGTGTGTGAAAAAAATTATGCAACGACTGTATTAAACCAAGGGCATTTCTCAAAATGGCATTTGCTTCCAGAGTATCCTGAAGGGCCAAGTTCAAACGATGAGCATGACAATGTACATATATACTGCCTGTGGTACAATTTTCTGTATTCTGGTTGCCATACCTTTGTGTTTTCCACTCATGTTAGAAGCCCCATCATAGCACTGTCCAACCAAATTCTCAATGTCCAATCCCAAATCTTCTAAAACTTTTTTTACAAGAAGAAACAAAGTTTCGCCTTCAGTGTTTTTTGGATTATAAAAACCAATGAAACTTTCCTTGATTTGACCTTGCATCAGATGACGTATACAAAGCGACAATTGTTCGTCATTACTAACATCAGTCGTCTCGTCAACTATGAGACTGAAAATCCCAGCTTGAGCAATGTTTGTACAAATTGCTTTCTGTACTTGAGTAGCTGCTATATCGACGATTTCATTTTGGATAATTGGGGATGTCCACTGTTTATGTAGTGCTAACGAATGCTCCAGTCTTGACGCTAGCCATGGAATGTCTTTACACCTGAAATTGAGGATCTCCAGAAAATTACCACGGTTGCTATCTGATTTTTCATCAATGTGGAGTCGGTTTTCAGTATAATTACGTAGGGCAATATTTTTCTGCACAGTGAAAAGTAAACATTCTATTATCACTTTCAAGTAGCGCCTGTTTTGCATTACCTCTTCTTGGTGGCATGCACGCATTTTTGTCAAAATCGAAGATTTTTTGTAGCAATTGATTTTGAGATTAACCCATTTTTCCATTGCTGTAAGATGAGACTTACACTTTGCATGAATAGTCAACTTATGAGGCATCCTATATTGTAGATACTTGAATGCCTCCTTCGATTTGTTAAATTTCATGCATGGAAAGCATTCTATAGTCTTGTCCTTCTCGTTGAATGTTAGCCAGGGGTGAGTTTTAAAAAGCTTCGGATTGAAATCTCTTGGTCTTTTCTCATCATCATACTTCTTCGGATTGTACCGTTGTAGAATTATTTGGTGAGGTTCAATGTTATAATTAGCAGATGTTTGCAAATCACTACTAGATCTAAGATCGACATTTGACATTGCAATGGTTTTGTAATTTGGAACAGATGACGAAGCATCATCACTGGGCGCTATCACAGGTATTTCTGGCACTGAAGGACAAGACACTGCCACAGTAGGGATATCAAGTTCAGGAGAGCAGGAGTTTACATGTGCACTGTCGATTGGCACCAGTACTGACTGCTGAGACTGTTCAACTTCAATGGGCCGAGCAATGGGTTTGAAAGTTAGCTTGCTTTGTTTAAGATGATCTTCCACACTAAACTCAATTGAACAATCGCCCCCATGAGCAGCCGTTATGTGATCTTCTTTGGAAGACGAAGATATGGATCGACGACAGCTTTTGCATATCAGTCTTGTCCGAGAACTTCTCTTCCGGCTCTTTTCCATTGGATTACCTGCACACAATTCAAAATCGTTACTGGCTATCTAGTAGTTACACTACTTCATAGTGATTTTTGCCAGGGTTGTAATGACTCGAGTCGCTATTGTCTGGTGACTCGACTTGACTAGAGTCATTTCAAAATAAATAAAAATGTCTCGACTCGATAAAGTCCATTGAGTCGACTTGCATGACTCGAGGCTGGGTCTACCAGGACAGGCGCATTTCATTGTAATTTCCAAAAATAGTAAAGTTATCACACTACTATCATTTCGTCTGTCAATACTGATACTTGAAAATGCTACTAAAACCGTCAGAAGTGAGAAAATTGGTATATATATTGCGAATGCGAAGCATACTGTATCACCAAGCAGAGTTGTAAAAAGTGGGTTTCACATGACATTAACTCGGAACTGAACAGTGAACAGTCAACACATTGACTTGGACTAGGACTTGAGTCAAAACAATATGACTCGGACTCGAAACTCCATTTCGTGACTTGGACTCGGACTTGACCCGATGACGAATTGAAAGTGACTCGACTCGAGTCAAAATTTGCGACTCGGAACCTTGTGACTTAGTTACAACCCTGCTTTTTGCTAAGTTAGAGTGCAACTGTGATACGGTAGCCTATACACGAACTACCGTACCGGTAGTTTGTTTATCAACTTAATTTCAAGTGAACTTATTTCCTAGAAAATATCAACTTGAAAAAATTATAGGCAGTAACTTACCGGTTTTGTGCATGAATTTGGTTTTCATAAACTTCCAGACAGGAGACAGAGCGATACTGCTGATTCTGATTCTCACTCGGCCAACACCACAGACCACGATATTTTCTTAAAGTAGCAAAATCTATGTATGAAGCGAGTGGCGCATATAATACGACAAACCTGTCACGAATCAAATATATTTTAACAGTACCCGCTTTTCCATAACTTCCCGTACCATGGAAAACAGATTTCCATTCATTTTCCCATGCCTTCACTAAATCAACATAGTGATCTATGATTCAACTGTCGCTATCACTATGACATCACTTAGGGTACTACCCACAATGCATCTGTATGTAGCGATGACGTCAATTTACATTGCCGGAGATCGCAGTGGCAAAGCCTTTAGCTATGGCAGTAGTTCGGAGCTTGGTGATATTAGATTGCTTTTTCGATGTACGAGAGATGATTTTAAAATGTGCCTTATATTTTATTCTGTGCCGGGATTACCTCGTGGTATCGTCTATCAGCCGTGTAGTCTTTCTACTTTCCATGCAGTGTGCAATCTGCACATCCTTATCTTTACATCGCCAAGGCCAAGGTGAGTGTCTGATTTCAAATACTATCCAAGTCGTTTCTATACCTTTCTATCTTTTCATTGTATCGCAATTTTTGTGGTGTATTGCATTGATAAAAGTTGCTGATAAACTATAGATAACTAACCTACGTAAGTTAGTTATCTATAGATAAACCGAACCTATGTTAACCTATGACCTCAATGTTTTGTTTCAACCCAGTGACCATGACAAGTTTACTGCGTCTAGCTCACTGAGCTATATAAACACTGGAGTGCGCTACTCGCGATATTTACGTTATCACTAGAAACAGTTGCATTGTGGGGGATAGACTGGACGATTTAGTGCAGGAGCTTATGGAAAAACGTCCAGTTCTAAAATATATTTGATTCGTATTGGGTTTGTAGTATTTTATACGAATGGAGCTTTGAATGAATAATCATCGTAACATTCAGGATTTGTTTCAGCCCAATATCTCGTGTTTATATCTGTGTTATCTGTGTATTTCGACATGTCGAAGATATAAGTGGTTTCGACTGTTCGTGGTAAAATAAGGTTGTCTATGTGTCATCTTATGTATTTTTTGTGGTTATATTCCTGATGTAGATTGCTTTACTCGTTGTATCCAGCATATTTTACGTGTACAGAAATAACCAAGCTGTCAAAAGATGTATAATACCAGTTCAGTTATCTTTCAGATATATGTATCTATATGAAGTAAAAGCATCTACGATTGTCAGCTTGAAGTTATTATCGGAGCGTGCCTCGGAATTACCTATCCTGGATTCAAAATCTTCATACTTCAATGGAGCTGATGTGAATGCTATAACTGCCAGCTGTGAATATTGCTGATGGAGAAAATTCAGCATCATGGGACATATCAAAAGGCACTGCTGAAATCAACTGAATGCCATTGTGGTTATTCTACGTATTTATTGGTTCAGCGTATTTAAATAAATCCAAAAAAGAGAAAGTAAAGATATGTCTGCTATGTGTGGCGATGGGGTAGTGATTTCTGTAGAAGTGACTGAATGAGTTCATTGAATGAGAGAAACAAGAAACGCATGGGTCCTTATTCAGATGTAGCTAGAATTGCCCAATTCACAGTGAAATTGGGGCTATGTTGGTTGTAACAGCAATCTGTGCACTTTGGGAGTTCATAATAAATATTAATTTTATCGAATCAAAACGGCACAAGATACAATCTAAATGGCGTACATGTATTTTATCATAATTACACCTATAGCTACCCATATACGTGTGTACATGAAGCTTGGCTCGTTTTGCACTTTCATGAAACCAGAAATTAGTTTAGATTCAAAACCAACTGGAGATGTGATTAGTTTAGATTCAAAACCAACTGGAGATGTGAACATTCCAACTCAGTTTTTCTGCCCACGATACTTGCCTACCCTACTAGATGAAGCACTCGAGCCTGGCTTTAGATCAACCATTTCTGTGGTCACACGCAATAACGCGCTGTACTACCTCGTCACACAAAATACCGCGCTGTACTGTCTCCTACCAAAATGCTGAACTCTCGTTTTCAGAAACACCAGCTTCGGTTATGAGAAACGAATTTTTCTATTAAAACAACAACATAAAAAATAAAAACAGAGATAAATTAATTGTTATCGACTTTACGTCGCCTTCGGCGTAATTAACGGTGATCTGAAAGTCAAATGTGGGATAAGTTAGGGCTTAATATCTGCGAACGAGGTATAATAAACGAACCGATTCTGATCTTAGTTCCAATTTAATGGAATTTCTTCTCTTCTTACGCGGCACAGGCACAGTCACATTGAAGGCCACCCCACTACGGGTCCTACGACGACGACATCGTTTTGGGGCACTGTTCAAGATAAATGAACTAACATATGAGAAATTGTTCACTTGAAGACACATTGATCGACATACCTTGATGTCACGACAACGTTTTTATACCAAAATGCGTATAAAATAGTAAAGAAAGTGTGTTAGCCGGTGTCTTCTACGGGTTTGAAGTATGTGTTGGCTAGACTTGCTCCCTTCTTTGTTTTCTTATTATCTGTAAAGATACCAAAAACTGTGAGTACAGAATTACAATAATGAAAATTCAACGGCATACGAAGAAAGTGGCCTCACCTCATTCAGTGGGTTAGCCGGTGTCTTCCGTGGGTTTGAAGTAAGAGTTGGGTATGTAAATATTCTCTCTGGCGACGCAGGGTTGGCTTTACAGCTTAACGATGGTCGATTCCAGAACCTTTGAATGGAAAAGAAAACAGCCACGAGCAAGTATGGAATAAAGCGATAGTTACATCTGTGTACCAGAGCACATATCATATAAATTATATATTGACAGTTAACCGCTAAAGGTATTGGACACTGAATGCAGCCTAATGATAAAAGGATGACAGATGTAACAAAATTGTCATCCACCTTCTCAACGACAACATCGGAAAGCGGTAACGAATTGTCATTTTCTTTTTCAACGGAAGGGTGAAGGTAATTCAACAATTGAATCACCTTGAGCCTCATTATTGAACATATGGCAAAGGTGTCAATCGCCGTAACAGAACCAGCTTAATGAAATAACATTAATGCCCAATCTGTGCTAGTAGAGAATATATTTTAATGGAAGCCTATAAAATACGCATGATCGAAAAAACACCTAAATACGTTCTATAGCCTAGATAGAACCAACTCTTGGAATTTTTTCAAACATAAAGATTTGAGCTTTCCACATAATTTATATTATCATGACATTACGACTCTGGAGACACAACTATAAGCCCTAGCAATGACCAGAGGTGGTCAGTTAAGAAGTACTTCTCTTGCGATACTTCTTCAAGTTTTTAAACTACCTCTGCTTGAGTAGAATCAATAAATACGATGGCCATGGAGCGAACTCACCGGCTTCAGGAATCCTCACATCCAAGTTGCGGTACGTCGATCCGACCATTGATTGTGTAGCATGTCCAAATTGCGACTCTTTTAATTACAAAAATATCAAATAAAACCGCTGAGGGTTACTGAACCACAATAACTTACAAAGCCGTATGCGGATGAAAGGATCGTTCCTTTTTCTTCGCGTGTGCGCCATGTCCTTACTCCCTCAGTGTCGATGCACTACTGTGTAGCAACCACGCCAGGGGACTTGGTCGATTTGAATCGGCCGCCTGGATTTCCTTTCCTATACATCGGTCCTGAATGTGATTGCTCAATTGCTTGTCGTATGGGAGAAAGTCGTTCCACAATGTTATGATATGAGCTGCCACCGCTTCACTCAAACAGTAAGTACAATCTCTGTGAGTTAGCAGGCAGTCGGCCAACGCTGAAACCTTTTCATATCCGGGAACGTCATTCGATCCCACTGAACCGTTGACTCTGGTTTGAATATCATAGCGTCAGGTTCAGAAGATCCTCTAGCACAGCGGTTCACTGACAATGTGACCCCCCCCTTTCACGGGGGTGCCAGTCTGGGTAAACAACGACACATTTCCTGAATCTTTAATGAAGCGGGAACTTTGAGCGTGTCGTTGCCCTCGAGCTGGCGAAGATCATCAGCAAATTGAAAACAAGCAACCTGAAAGTTGACTGAACAACTGTGGCAGTTACTGATTTTTGAAGAGAATCAGCTTTGTTAACACTCTGCGGACGTTCTTGTCTGATGTCCTTTGATTGTATTCTACTCCTAGATGTTTGAATTTAATCTTGCAATAGGTCTTGGCGATGTCTTTTGTCAGAGTGATTATATGATCGTCACCAACTGAGGTGTCATAAATATGGTCTTCAAGTTCTGGGAAAGCTGGTGATTTACAAGACATGTTCGACAGAATAGCAGTGGCAAAGGCGTTGATCAAGCCCTTGCAATGAGGTAACTTTCCAGAAGTAACATGAATCATTCGCTGGAAGCATTTTTCAGCCTCCTCACATATTGCAATAACACCAGTAGATGGTTTAGTTAGGCCACCCCTGTTCTTGAATTGCAGGAAACTGCCACTGGTTGCCGAAGCCACCATGAGCGACCCTTTACACGTTGGGCAAAGACATCGCTCAGCCACTGACTTGGCAACATAGCCAGCAATGTATGATATAGCTTGATTTTTGTACTCAGACAAAGTTGTTATTTTAGGAACATCGGAGTAGTCATGCTCATCTTGCATAGGTCGTTTCGCTTCCAAGTCGTATCTTCTGATCAAGGTCGCAGAAGAAAGAGAGAGTCCACTTTCTTGAATCCTGAAATCATCCAAGAGGTCCAACATGGCGGTTGCGTCTCTTTCTTCGCAATTTCCTGATGATGCACGGATTCCCAACTTCATCAATAACCTTTTATACGCAGCAGTAAATTGCAGACAAGTAGGATTATTGTTGAAGCCTCCTGCTTTACGGACAGCACAAAAAAATAGCTCAAGATGATCTTGACTGAACTTGTACATCAGCAAGTACCTCACTATTTTTGTAGCCACTAGGCGATCAAAAAGGCTCTGCGTGCTCTTTATGCAAACCAGAAATCCAAGGAATCCTGTTTTCCTGCGAGATTCAACAATGGGCTTTCCCGAGGGGTCCTGTAATTTGGCAATATAATCCATCATTTCATACATGAATGGACGCCACAAGTGCTGGTTTGATTCCTTTAAAGGAGATTTATACCCTTTTGCAAACGGGTTTCTCGAATTGAGTATGTCGAAAAGGCGATCAAAACTGCGCAAAAACTTGACGGTAGCAGCACTACCCCGAAAGCATCTCATTTTGAGGTTTTTATCACAATATTCGATTGCATCAGCAACACTGCTGCTGATTGCTTGAGCAGCCAAATTCACTTTCATCTTTTGCTGCTGCCATTCCACATGACACTTCTTCAGCTTATTGCCAAGTCTCAGGCCTTCTGATGCCTGGAGTTTTTGCAGTAAAATGATGAAATTCCAAGAAATTTGGTGCCCACTACCATCTTGCAAAGTACCCCATTCTGCTAGGCAGTTTCTGATTAGTTTGAGCATGTGACAAGGATCTAGAATTACTTGGATTTGATGATCGGGTAAATATGGATTAGTAAAACTAGACACAATGTTCCTGGAGGATATATTTGCCCCTAATGCAGAAAGCATTGCGAAGTGACATGAAGGTCCGTCACATGTCAATGAAGCAACAGTTGCACCCACTTCATTAAGCTTGCTTATGCAAATTCTGACCAAATTTGCTCGTTCCGATCCTGTTAAACCATTAATGAAAAAGTATCCAAGCGGGATCTTCCAGGATGAATTGATACAAACAGCCATAAAAACTAATGCATCTTTAGCAAGAGGCAAAGAATCATCATCCTCACAGTCAGTACCCATGTCTACATATCCTCGGTATCGTTTTCCATCCCAAAAAACCTGTTTGCGGATCGACATTTCATCCATCATTATGGAGCATATTACAGGATTTGCTGATGCCTCTACTTTTCCTCTGATGGCAGAAAAGGCAATACTAGTAAAGCCAGGCTCAGCGGGAAGTTTTCCATACCAGCGTCTTATCACACTTGGATGGGGAAGAGCAAGTTGAAAATTCTGACGCACAAAATTGTATGCCTTGGTGGAATAATACTGAAGCGTCATTGCAAATGATTGCAGTTCCTTAGAGTATTTGACTCCTCTTCCACCAGCTTGTAGCTTCATACGTTGCAAGAGCTCACTTGGTAGACCACTGAATTTTTGTGACATTACCTCCACACACGAATCGCTTATCAAATTGTTCTTCTTAAGAGATGCAATGACCTCATCCAGAGATTTCACTTTTTTTTGCAGACGGTATGTTTTCATTCTGGCTGCAACCAGCCTCTTTTTAATTTCTGCGACCCTACGGCGTTGCTGTTGAACGACTTTTCGAGGAGACGTGTGCGCACAGTAGCTGTGGTCGTGAAGAACTACTTCAGGTTCAGCGGTTTGTGCTTCATATTGCCGTTTCTTATCTGGAACTGCAGAAGGTCTCACTCGTCGGTTGTTTGAAGCCTGAAATTTGTGAATTTTATGTTAACTAGGGCTAAAATAAAGGTATAGTAATTGGAACTCAAACTTCATAAATATATAGTCACTGTCTAGTGTCTACCGTACCTTTGGCCTCATATATTTTGGAAAATTCAGAAATCTTGTCGGCACCGCATTCGTCCTTAAACGAATTCTCCCGCCAACACGGTAAATATCACTTTCTGAAAAATGATCAGAGCAGATGACCGACGATCTTGCTGGCTCCCAGTCTTTTCTTCTAATACATTCTATCCATCTTTCTTTCAGGGAATCATTGGTAGGAAAGCTGCGTTGTAGAGAACATTGTATCAGTTCACAAGTAATTCTATGATACGAAGCACACCAAATTGACCATTCTCTGTTATGAACGATGATAAAAGTAGCAGGAACATATGTGAAATTATCTTGTTTGATTTAGATATATCTGTTACTTTCTACCCCAGAAGGATAAACTATTAGGTAACCTTTTAAATCTAAAGCCAAAGGTAAACCTAAAAAAAACATCTTACGAGACAAATCGAACGTCTCGCACGTACAAAGCTATAATGAACTCGGCCACGGAATTAGCAATTTGAACTTTAGTGTGAGCATCTGGCACCGGAAATATAGAATTATTACTCAACTATGCTGGACAAAACCGTGTGGCCCTCAATTATACCTTTCCTTCTAGTCCTAACTCCAACCTTCACGACAATTTTAAGCAAGGATTGAGTACTAAGCAAGTTATTGGCTGAACTGCCCATACAGAATACAAACAGTGACCTGGCTGGTCATGCTATTACAGGTATACTGATGAACTGACATGGTGCTGAGACTGCTGATATAGTCTGATATGCTCTGATCATACCAACATCCATATACTTGTGACAAAATGTTCTGGTATAATGACACTTTAACATGGCCTAATCATTAATGCTGTGGCTTATCTGGACATTGATTAACTGTGATGGTCAGGAAATATTGAAAATAGAAACTGATTCTTCAAAGATAGTCTTGCTTCCCTGCATATTCTGCCATTCACTCACCGGTGAAATGTTCTTGGATGCCGACGCTTTACCAAAGACTCTTCATCGCTACTACCATCGCTATTACTTCTCATATATGACTCCGTGGATATCTTTTTCTGCCTTTTACTGCACCCATAGGCGCAACAAACGCTACCACCAAAACGAGATGTCTTCGACATGTCGAAATACACAGATAACACAGATATAAACACGAGATATTGGGCTGAAACAAATCCTGAATATTACGATGATTATTCATTCAAAGCTCCATTCGAATAAAATACTACAAACCCAATACGAATCAAATATATTTTAAAACTGTACGTTTTTCCATAAGCGCCTGTACTAAGTCGTCCAGCCTATCCCCCACAATGCAACTGTAACATGGTGACAACGCAAATTTGCTTAGCCGGAGATGGCAGTAGTTCGGGGCTTGGTCTAGCTGCGTTAGCGTCTAGCACTCTAGCTAGTAGCTAGGGATATACTAGGTAATCCTAGTAGCTTGTCGTGTCGTTCTTGGCGATGGCATATAAAAGTTGATAAGTTATTTATTTAGTCAATGATTTGAATTACTTTGGATTTTTCAAGTTATTGCTTTGCAAGAAAATGTTGGATAATTAACGTAATCTACTGACATACGTTCAGCATGATAACAAGCTGGGCAAATTCTGAGTGGTTTGATTCCGAATGAGTAAGGTATTAGGTTTCAATTTCAAGCACAGTATAAATCATTAGAATTTCATAACAGTTCAAATGAGTATTTTATGCTATAGAAAAAGAAGAGGCGGAAAATTGGGCAAATGATCTTTTATGTTGGATAGCAACTCTGAAACGTGGAAGAAGCCGAAAATATGGACTTTGCCGCATCGAGAAGATGGCGTATTTGATTCAGATAACGAAATCTGGGATCGAAACAAGATGAAAATATTTCTAAGAGCGGAAAGTCAACCATCCAACTTGGATGACATTACGACATAGCGTTCAGCGAAACGGTCATAATATGCTGAAACCAGGATCTACTATCTACATATATGGAAAATGTTTCTAAAGAGCGCCAGAGCGGAAAAGCCAGCCATGGGTGTTCCAGGCTAATCTGGAGGAAGATTGCCCAATGCCGATTGATGACACAGGGGACACTGGACAGTAATGTAGTCATAATATACAGAAACCAGGATATAGTTGAGGGGAAAACATTTCCCAGGAACAGAAATGCAAACCATGCATGTCCCAGGCTAATCTGGAAGAAGATACCGATCGATGACATAATGGACATTTGATCATAATAATATTATGCTAAAACTGGAATTCAAATTAAGACTTCGATTCTCTGTTCGTGCGCTTGTCATGGTGCCGTTAACTCCGTAAGAATCAAACGTCATTGATCTGATAACTCAATACTGCAATGAATGTAGTTTTGACAGAAATATGCCCGTTACGTTAAATATATGCCCGTTACGTTAAATATATGCTCCTTGTATATTGTTAAACAAGTTTCTGTCACTGATTTTGTAATATAGTAAGGAAACTAAAAAAGTCAATTCGTGACAATCTCAGATATTTGGATAGGGGATGCGCCCGCATCCGTCGCATACTACTCCCATACACCTATGATTAATAGTCGTGTGGAATTAACAATTAAATTGATCTCATAACCAAGCGCTATAACAGTATTACGCGCTCGATTAATTCACTTTGATTACACAGTGCAGAGGTTTCCATTTTCAACTTGTGGCATACTAGGAAATTATGAAACACCATGGCACTTGCACGAGAAGAAATATTGCTCTCAACCAATGTTTGTTAACCTTCATGAAATCTTGTGGTATCCAAGATCAAGACAAAACTTTTCCAGCTCGCCCCCAAACGCTAGTCTTGGGCCTCCGTAGGGTTTTCAACATAGCTTTTGTGGGATCTCGTCCCAAAACCATTCCATATATTCATATGGGTCATTTCATCGCCATATATCGTTTATACCAGGGAACACTTTTCGACAAAATGACCATATTGGCCAAAAATTTTCAATTGTAGTTCACAAAAAGCCATACATCGTTGTCAATTGTTACGTAACAATCGAATATGCGTGACGTCATTGAGGCACAAAATCAATGTTGACTACATGGGATTCGTCACGTGCGCCATATTTTCTGCGTAAACACTGGTGTGATGTTATAACGCCCGCACTAATCAAGTCGGTTACGATACATTTGAGCATCCGACAAAATGGAAAACGGCACCACCACTTTAAACTTTAAACCACTTTAAACTCGCTGCATCGTTCGGGAACCTTTTGAATGGTACATTTTGTTCCATTAAGAGCATGTGATATTTTTTGAAACTTAAAGGAATAAAGATGTGCACTTTAAAGCAAAACCAACAATCATAGACGACGCTAAACGTGCGATATAACTGCTTACTCTTCAATAACGCGACTTTCCAATGAATCCGTTGAGCACGCGCGAGGGTAGCGTATCTCAATTGTTCTACTGACAGTGACGCGCTGTTCAATCAGTTGCTCCAGGCCGGGAAAAATCTTCAGCGTCGGATACCATTTGTTTGTTTGTTTTGGGGGTATTTATGGTGTTTGTTGACTACTATATTCATTTACACCAGGCCGATATTCTTCTCATTTTCCGTAACTGCCGACTTATAGCACGGCTAGGCCCGCCTCTAGGCTTTAGTAAGACACCGCTGACGCAGATGAGGTGGCGAGGAGGAGCATAGGTAAACCCGTAACACTTAGGTATCGGAATTCGGAAGTCGACATCGGTCGGACTCGAACCCGCACCCATTGGTGTTGCAGCCGCGGATTATACCACTGCGCTATCTCGCCACTTTCCGGATACCATTGTTAAGCGACATCATTTGGTTAACTATACACACAATTCCCAAATTATTCGGCGTTAACATAACGTTGCGCTACAACCCTACATTTTAACGCCGTTGCGAGCAAGCTACCTAACAATCGGGATTTTATGTATGACTATATTTGTAAGCTGAATTTGTGTTCAGGAATGTAATTTCCAAGAGAGTCCATTTCTCGCCGATGATCAGGAAGACAATGTGGATTTGAAAAATGCATCGTCATAAAGGGGTCGCCGATAGGTTCCCGACCCCTGGCTTATACGCACGGTTCACAAAAACAGTTTTATCGCAGCGAATATAGTCGAAATTACGCAATTCACGAACCCAAGACTTAGCTATTTATTTTTATCCGCCTACCACACCGTCGTTGTGTTAGCCCAGTGGTTCTCAACCGGTGTGCCGCGGCACACTACTGCAGTGGTTCTCTACCTTTTTGTCTCCGCAGACCCCCTTTGGGCCCTCGCGGACCACCACGCCCTTTGTTCAAATTGAGCCCTATAACCTGCAACCGTCATCTTTCTTGTACAAATATAACTGTATAGGCTAGCTATAAACAGCAACAAAATGACTTAGCTTGATATTAACATCATGCTATTTATGTAGAAATTGAGTAGACTTAAATTATTTCAAAGCGAATTCTGCAGCTACATTTCTTTAATATGTGGTTGTTTCTTGAAATTCCGCGCCTTCGATATGATATGAACGAGTGCCGAAAATTCATTTCCACAAATATAGGTGGTGGCGAATGTAATAATAACGGGAAGTGCTTCCAATAACACCACTAAGTATGATCGCAACATATATGGCAATGCCACCAAAATAGAGAAACACATTTTAAAAATAACATATAACGTCAAGCCTAGTCGTATCTATCTAGCACAGTGGTTCCCAACCGGGGAGGAATTCCCGCCTTGGGGGGAATTTTGCAATTTTTAGGGAGGAATTTCACTTTAGAATTGGATTTCCTAAATTGTTCATGTCGGAACTGCCATGTAGTCAACCAGTTATATCTGAAAGTATGCTCCTTATGGTTTGTTTTGTTTGCTGAAAGTATGTTCAAATGCTATTTGAAATCTCTTTTTCACATACAAATTCCCCCCCCCCCATTTTTTAAAAATTAGTTCAGATGTGCTGCAGTTCGCAAGATAATCTTGTAGGCCAGCGACGGCTTCTCAATCAAATATATCCTAAGCGAGCAAATTTCGTGCTGTATCTATCACAAGGCTTCTAGTGAAAGTATTTATCTGAAATTTCAAGTCAACATTTTCAGACAGTGACAAAATATTCCAACGTCATCGATTCAAGTCAAAGAGATCGCTAGCCTTGCTTTATTTTCAGTGAACAGTTACCCGATCGAAAAAAGACATGTTAAACTTGGTGCAATGTTGCCGAAGCGTAATGGGTGTCCTAAATTTCAATGAGCTCCAGAATCTTGATCACTTGTATGTTATATATCAAGGCTGTAACCAAATCACGAGGCTTTCATAGTTTTGACTCGAGTCAAGTCGAGTCATTTTCAATTCATCATTGAGTCAAGTCCAAGTCCAAGTCACCGAGCAGAGGGTCGAGTCCGAGTCATGGTATTATGTCTCGAGTCCGAGTCCAAGTCACACTCCAGTCAACATTGTTTGGTGATATTGAATGATTTGGATTTATGATATACTAATTTTCCTCACTTTGAGCAGTTTCTTGTCGCATTGTCAAATACCAGGATCAATGGACGAAATTCCAATAGGGTGGTCACTTTACTGTTCTTCGAAATTACAATGAAATGTCGGTCTTGACCGTCTTATAGTCTGGAATCATATGGCTTGGATCGAGTCATGCACAATGACTCGAGTCCAAGTCGAGTCAATACCCAGATTGTCTCGAGTCGAGTCGAGTCGAGTCGCTTCCATATTTTGAGAAAATGACTTGAGTCAAGTCGAGTCATCAGAAAATGGTGACTCGAGTCAGACTGTAGTCTGGTCAACCCTCCTATATATGAAAGTACCAATATTATTGGCCAAATGCATACGCAAACTTGAGAAAAAATCGCGAGACCAGTAAATTTATGCATAGTGATTTTTCACAACAGTTATATTAGCGATTGGTGCATGGTAAGCCGAAAACACAAATAGAAGTGTGGGGGTCTGTTGAGTCAAGCCTTTCAGAATTTGTTTGATTGGGACCAAGACCATTGTTTTTGTAGGTCTACAAAGTGTTATTACAGCACTGCTAGAAACAAACACTCGGTACCTTTTTTAATCATCGGGCAGATTTGTCCTAAGGGGGGAATTTTGGCTTAAATTTCGGCCAAGGGAGGCACGAGATGAAAAAGGTTGGGAACTACTGATCTAGCAGCTTCTCATGAAGTTATTCTAGAATTGCGTTTATGTATATTACAGGTGAAAATGGATTTGTAAAAACATTTCGAAATCACCTGTCAACCTGATCGACCTTACTTCTTAAAATTCCATTATTTCCAAAAAAATATCTCTAAACATCAATACGTTTGTATCAGTAGGCTATTGGCAATTAAAATGAGTTTTCACAGTAAAACATTTCGTCTCAGACGGCCTTTCTGTTGATGTGAGTCACGAAGTTTAGCTTAATGATACACAAACTGCCTCGTGATTCCGCTAATATATATAAAAAAAGATTAGGTTATAAGCCATTTTGCAAATTTAGAGGCTTCGTGGACCCCCTTGAAATGCTTCGCGGACCCTCGGTTGAGAACCACTGCACTAGTGTGTCATTCACGTCTCGCAATGGTGCCGCTAGAGATTTCTGCGAAATTTCAAAATTATGCTAAATAATTCAAACGATCAATAATCTAAATCGGGCTCGATTTGAAGTTTGTACATTGAGAAATCAAAATTGCTGCCATGCATGCAATCAATATCCCCATTTAATTCGCTTTTGTGGTGTTATGATATGCTTGATTGAGCCCGGCGATGGTTTCCTGTTATTGTTTTGGTAGCAGACATACATGTGGGCAGCTGAAGGAATACACTTCGAGTTCGACTTGTAACGATGCCTGTCTAGTAGTCAGTATTGCAGCTATAGAAGCTCGGTGATGATGCTATATGGTTGCAGCGGTTGCACGTCATCGAAATGACTGTGACATATCGCATGCTTTGAAGACTGAATTAAGTTTTTCACGTTTACAGATTCGAATTACAAACATAGCCATCTACATTGTAATTGTTAGGTTGTAGGCAATGTTCCCTCTAAGCTGCACGCGTGCTCGCGCGCACAGAAAAATGTGTGGCGTGAACAAAAAAGCCGAAGTGATGACCTATTCATTTTACTCGTTACGCACTGTTGTCCAAGGGACCGCGCAGTGAGTTGGTGAGTGTACGTAGACTCGTGAAAAATTAGAGGGAACATTGGTTGTAGGGTGTCGGCACTGCCGTTAAAATATATGCTTGTGGCGCAACGTTATGTTACCGGCGACGAACTTGAGAATTGAACTATCGAGGTCTGTCTATCATCACGCGTGCTACACGATCTGCGTGAAAATGCGTTTGGCATCCATGCATATGCCTCTGTATTCGTTAAAGGCCATCGTGCCTGACCTCTTCGATGCGATGGTCAATTACTGGCAACCTGCGGTCGCAGAAGGAAATTTGTGCGGCCGTGACACGTAATTCAATTAGTAGGTTTGTATTGGCTGCCGTTGACAGGCAAATTGAATTTACGACTTGACTCGCGAATTTTTGAGATGTAACGAAACTTGAAATTTTATTTAATGCTACACTTCATTTATCGATTTTAATATAGTAGCGTCCTTCACATTCTGAGCCACACAGTACAGATGCGATCAGCAGAGGAAAATGATGCACCCCATATACAAGTACCAATTTGAAATCCTGTGCTTCTCACGAAAGAAATTTGTCTCTGGTACGTTTTGGCGATTCCAATAGCTTACCACTATACCGACAATCCTGATGGGAGGTCAAGAAATAGCAACATCCAACAAAGTGACTAATAACAATTGGCCGAACCGAAGAAGATGCATCATGATTTATACCTTGCCTTAGATTTTTGAAAACACTGCCTTCATCAACTCTACCGGTGAATCTGATTACATATAGGCTTAAAAAGGATCAGTATTTGAAAGTAATATGTGCAACAACTAGTATTGCTGATGCGCGGCGATAACGAATCCCACTGACTATTCAAAACATGACTAGTCGCGATTTCCGCGCGTATAATAAACCGGGAAGAAAAAGTAGATTAGTCCGGAGTTAACCGGAAATAAACAAAGACAGTTTAACATGGGTATTTCGCGTCCAATTAGTTCATCACGGCTATGTCCTGGAATGCGGCCGTAAGTAATCGGAATGCGGCCGTGAATACCAAAACGGTTGACCACCCCTGGTCAATTACATTGACAATGCGGAAGTGTGCAGAGTTTATTTTCAAACAAATCATAGAAAAGTTTACCCGCAGTCCGAAGTTTCTGTGACGTCGTAAATCGTTAGTAAATCCAAGTACCCCCCCCCCCCACTTTACTTCCGTCTGAATACGCCATGCTTGTTGTAATCAAGTAGGAACGATATTCTGGCCCGAAGAACACGACGAACTTTTTTCAGGGCTTAGTAAGATATATGAGGGACGCTTTACGTACAAAAGTTTACTTTTGGAAATATTGAAATGGAAAGTTTATGTTGAAAGAAAGGAAGTCAAGCGGTGATGATCATTCAATTAAAGAAAAAATAGAAAATAGAAAATAACGCTAGAGAGCACACTTACATTGCGACAGTTATCTAAATATGGGAGTTACTTGATGTGATGATGAATGTATCAGATTGACTGTTCTGCTATGCAAAAATTGTCACATGACACTATGGTGCCACGTAAATTGACAGGGAACTTTTTAAAAAAGTATTGACACTTTTCTGAAAAACCGCCGAGCTTCAAAATCACTATGTGCTAGTTTGCCGCGAACTATTCGTCATTCCTCTGTCACCGAGCGACATCAGATTTATCGCTACAGTGGCTGGTAGTGGTGTGGGGATGAAGGCTAAAACTGTATTCTGTAACTAATGTTAAATATTTAACTCTTAGTCTGTCGGAGGGATGGTATCCGAATTGAAAGCAACAAACCTCTTGACACATTTTGAGTTGAATAAATTCGCATCAAAATATTTTACTTTTTGTGGATTTAATAAATAATTTTGAACCTTAAATATCGTATAATTTCACACTGCATCTCGTACCCCATGCTTTGGTGCTTTGTACCCTCAAGGCGTCCATAGAACCCTAGTTAAGAACCCCTGCTCTAAACAAATCTATTTTCACGTGTTGTTGCGATGGGTGCTGATACTATAACAATCGGTCATGTACGACTGAAACGAGATTACATCGTTGACAATTAGTGGCGAGATAGCGCAGTGGTATAATCCGCGGCTGCAACACCAATGGGTGCGGGTTCTAAGTGTTGGAGGTTTACCTAGGCTCCTCCTCGCCACTTCATCCGCGTATAAGCGGTGTCTTACAAAAGCCTAGAGGTGGGCCGTGCTATAAGTCGGCAGTTACGGAAAATAATGAATAATCTCGGCCTGGTGTAAATGACCATAGTAGTCGATAAACACCATGAGTACCACAAAACAAACAAACATCGTTGACAGGCATCCTCGCATTTCGTTTTCAATTTCAAGCTGTCTTCCTCGTCCAAAGCTCAAAACCGGGTCAACTGAATCGAGAGACTTGCAGATTTGACCGGTATATTGCAATACAAGCATGCAGAATTATATACAGCAGCCAAGTTCTAATTAGAGCAGCATAATAGCCCTCATTTTACCTCACACTATTGTGCGCATGACCTACCAACCGGAAATTACGGAATCATTATGCCTCTGGAGTCTGACGGTTACAGCAACTTTGATTGCTTTTGCACCGATCATGGAATATGATTTGGAAGCAGACATCAAAAACCCATAAAGTGTATTAATAAACAAGTAATTTTATAAATCAATGAGCTATTTTTCTTTGCAGAAAGATTTCTTAATTTAGTACTTCCAAAAATGGATGCCCATCAATACAGTTGTTAACATCAAATTCTGCGAAGTGCAAAGTGCGACAATGTGCTCATGATTTTTCCTGTTATTGGTTTAATCGTCACATATGGTCCTAGTAAACCTTCTATTGTGACATTTTTGTTGTTTCTATTACTTCGCATAATACGTCAGAGAGGAGAGCCGTGGAATATGCAGAGGTGATCAAAGTAGTCAAGAAAGCTACTCAAGTAGACGTAGAAGTAGTGACGCTAAAATTTACTCAAGTACAAGTAGAAGTACCGACGCTAGAATCTACCCAAGTAAGTAAGTACGTAAGTAGTTGTGGGAAGCCGTTATAAATACAATTTCTCTCTCTCTCTCATGGGCTGTCAAAAGCTGCAATCTGGACCCTGTGGACAGTGCAGAGACCTGTATTCGAGCTGCTACATACCAAGAGTTACAAAGTTTCCACACATAAGAATTAGACCGCATCATGGGTTGCAAATAATAGTATTGCGTTGGAACAGTGGTCCTAAATATTATTTATACCCTTGGTCCCATTTCAGAGAAGGTCATGGAATGGTGCCATCCACCGTAATATATGGGCCGTAGTTGAAGCGAAGGGCGTTACGGAGTTGTATCAGACATCGTACTAACGATTTGCGCGATTATTGTATGCTAAACAAAATATGGTAGATCGTAAATAAGCCATTTGCATTTATTTTACTTATGGAGAAAAACTGCAACTATGCTCTTAGCTATGAACTTCCATGTGCAAGTGCTCCGGACAAAAGAACTCAGAATATTTATAAGATCTCTATGTACCGTCTATCCAGAGAAGCACAACTATGATTTTGAAAAAGAGGGAATATATTTCATGTATTTTATCCAAACAGTTTCACCGGTGGTTGACGCTAAACGGTCGAACGCTTAAAAGGTAAAAGTACCACTTTTTCCATATTCGAAAACACCCTGTGCGGCTAGAATGCTAGATTATGATAAGATAGTTGGAGACGATAGGTCCAAACATTTTTTTCTGAGCGATATTGACTGTGATGAAACATGTCATAGGGGCGGAAAAACGGAATGAAAGGAACCACGCAACCATCTACCCAAATTATATTGGCAGATACTTCCGTGAAAACTTACTTGTCAATCCATATCTATTTCGCGGGAAGCACGACGAAGATTCTGAACTTTCCGAAAAATTTTTGATAATTAAATTATTGTTGGTACTCAGAGAAAACAGACTCTAAATATCACCGTCTCAGTCTTTCTCTCTCACACTAAAGACTTCTTCTTCCCAAACTGTAAATAGCGAAAAGTAAGTAAGTAAATCACAGAATATGACGACGTAGTATTAGCGAAAAATTATATCTACTTCAGTAAGTACAAAAAGTAAAGGGAAACTACTTGAGTACTTCGAAAAAGTAGAAGTACTTCGTTACTGACAACTTCTGGAAATATTCAGCAACTTTCACGTATCCTCGCGGTGCCCTTGCAATGTCCCGCCATGCCAAGTTTGCGGGCCGCTGAGAGCCTACTATGCGGCTACTTACCATAACTAAACCGCCGCGGTGCGTAAGACATAGTGCCTTCATAATATCGGCAGGAAACTATATAAAATGCCTTCTCTGCCTTGATCGCGCCGAGTAAGTGCAAAAACGAAGAAACGCATGCGAGAAATTTCGCAAATGGTTGAGAAGCATGACGGGTGACCTCGATACCACAGAGCAATATTTCCTCTAATTTTTGAACAGTCTGCGCACACTCACCAACTCACTGCGCAGACCCTTGGACAACAGTGCGCAAGGACTAAAAAAGGTAATCACTTCGGATGTTTTCGTGCGCAACTTCGATTTTCTGTGCGCAGAGACCGTGTCATTACCACAGAGATAGCAAGATTAAAATGACGCCTTTCGAATACGGCGAGTTTCTGAGGAAAATGACTGCTGATTAAATCTTTTTCACATCTTCAGTTTGAGACCACATCATATTTAGAACACAATGCCCCTTTAATTGGCATTGCGACATTCGTATCTGCAATGTTGCTATGCTGAACATGACATGCACCACTATTTTATAAATTGTTAACGTCAACAATAGCAGTATATGCTCAAGCTCACATGGGACGAGTTCAATGTTAAGCTTTCGTGGTAACCTGCATTTATTAATACCACTCGAATTTTTCAGTTTACAAAATTTTCAATCCTATGGATGACGCGAGTTTTTAATGTTGAAAATAATCCTACAATATGCAAATGGCCGAAAGAAATTATACTGACAATTGATTTTTTCAGTAGAATAATCTCGTATTATACTGGAGTGTGTCCACATTCAAGACAATATACGAACCGAGCAGTCAGTTCAGTATAGACGTTTAAAACCCTTTTTATTCTGGGACTAAAAATCGTATCCGTGGAAACCCGAATGGTGATTTGATAATAATTCGAAGAGTCCGTATAGACAGTTAAATCTCTTGTATGACTAACAACGGATACGCAAAGTCAACGCCGCAGCACGTGTAACACAAATGGAGCATAAAAATACGCTAACTTATGCAGTCGTGACCCACCTGTTACCACGACTGTTTTACTGGTTTAAAACTGTATTCAATCGCCCAATAATTGTATTTTTCCGGTTCCATTTATTGCAAATTAAGGTGTTGGTCGAATAGAGACCCACTGATCCCCAATAATATATATCATGTACCGACTTGAAAATAAAGCATTCCACTGAAAAATACAGTTATGGATTCGGAACTATTATTTTGGCACAATTTGACTGGTCCGGACGGCGAGCGATCAAAAGTTTAAATCTGGCCCGCGAACCAAATTGAATTTGATGAATCTGGTGCAGGTAGGCAGAAGACGATGATGATTTAGAGCAGTGTCGTCAGCGCCCCCCAATGGGCGATTTGGATTTTGAAGAGGTGGAGACGCTCAGGTGGGCGGTATGGGGGGCGCTGAATAAAAATGGCGTCCCGGTACAGGGTGCAGTAGGGACTTATGATTATACAGTTAATCAACAGTTCTATATATTCCCGAGCTCTCATTGCTAATTAAAATTCAACAAAATCTGTCGAATCCCGAATTCTTCGCCGCACTACACGCGGAATATTTGCCGACGATGTTTGCAACATGATTCCGTGAATATATGGTTCAAAATTATAGTTCGTATGAAATTATTGCGCGTACTTTTAGATCACCTATTGGCCGTTTAAATACTCCCGTCACGCTAGCTTGGGCCATTTTCCACAAAATGTTTTTAACTAGGTAGTAGCCTATATCCCGCATCGCAGAGCGTGTCGGAATCGAAGAAAGAGGCACTGTAACACTTTGAAGAGTGAGAGCGCTTTGTACACTAAAGATGCCTTGGAGCTTTATGGACAAAATGATTACCTAAATTTATTTTCATTTGAAAGCTACAAAATTAAAGCTTCAGAATATTTCTTCATCGTATCATAAATAATGATACCGTTTAGTGTCGTGACCCACAACCTCACATGAATGTTATATATATAATATGGATTGCTTTATCCAAGTCAATAACTATGGATGCAGTACCAAATACAATATGAGCAAGCAAAGATCTCTACCACATTCACACTGGATTTACTTGGGTCACACAAAGCAATAAAATGAAACCTTTTAACTTTCCCGAGTTGCCAATGGCAGATGTGATTTCAGGGTGTATACATCGGAATCGAACCAGATGGTAGATGAGACCGTAGGCTACCGGATGGTTGTTGTAACAGCCTTGATACGATCCCGAGTATAGCATATACAATTATTGTATCGGTAATTGATCGAGGGTCCTCGCGCGCGATTCAAGCTCGAAATACTCCTAAATGTCCCAACCCGAAAATACCGACCGGACTTAGACCTCTTACCCATTGTTTTTTACTGTATACAGTCCTTAAAATATATGAGGTGCGCCTGACTTTAACAATATTTGAAAAGGAGCGCTGGAGGAAAAAAGGTTAAAAACCACTGGTTTAGAGTTTAGATCAGTGGTTCTCAACCTTTATGTCTTCGCGGACCCCTTTTGGGCCGTCACGGACGCCGCGGCCACCCTATGCAAAATGCTTAAACGCCCGCCGTCTGCGCTGTCAATTAGCGAGTCCGTGTTAACGCGTTAATGCCAACTATTTACCATTAACCGATATAAACGCGCGTGAATAATTGAATACTTGCTTAAAACGCCCCAATAAAGTGTAATCCGTGATTAGTAATCACTAATCATACAATCGAAGCGACCTCGTTGACGGCGTCGATTTCGACACGCTTGCGCTGAGAAACACCATCTCCTCTCTTGACCAGACAAACGAATTCATGTTCTACTTCTCTAAATTAAGTTGTATTTATGCGCATATTGGTTTACAAAATAATTCTTGAGTTAGTTTCGTGATAGTCTTTTTAATTGGAGCGCGATCGCGAAATAGGAAAGTATGTTTGTGCGGTGCATGCCTGCGAAGAGAAAGTCATTCCTGCGCAAAGTGCGCATATTCATTACTCTAACAAGGCTTTGCTAACTTTTATCGGGAAATGCAGCAATGCAGCTCAAACGCCGTTATAATGAGCAAACAATTGTCGCGATGTCAGACTCGGAATCTCATTGTGCTGTACGCAAGTTGAGTAATTATTAATTAGATGAGCGCTTTCTCGATTGCTATCATCTGTAGGCAACTAATTCTTGTCTGATTTATACATTCCTATTCCCTCGATATCAATTGTCAGTGTTTGATTTTTTATTAATACTGCGCTTCGTGCAGTACATGGCGTTAAATTACGTTGTCAAATATTGATGCAGCAAGAGATTCTCTGTGGCGCAAATTCTGAATTTATTCCATTACTTTGAGCGGGAACCTAACTTCTATGTTCCAACAAACTTCATTGCTGGACGGACTCTATCGGGCGCAACCATAACGCGGATCGAATCTCAAACCATCGGGATTAGCATTACCATTAATAAGGTTGCGGCATGCGCCCATATTGCTCTTGCTGCAATAACACCTTGATAATTAAAATCACACCATTTCACTATCAAATTCGACTGGCTGATCGGGACCTACGTAGGCCGTAGGGCCCGGGCTGATATTAACTAGGGCATTGTCGGTATGAAAGCACTACGTGCGTAGCCATAGCCAGTGAGCTTCTCATTTAAAACTAAAAATCCCGTCCTTTTGAAATGTCAATTCACAATTCGTATTATCTATGCTGCGTACTGCAAATTAGCGAGAATCATTTGTATGCGAAATAGGTCGTCGATATCTCATGTAAACTATCGTCGGTGATTTGATTTAGCGCGCCCGCACCCAGGCCTGCTACCGTCCGCAGAAACGCTTTCGCCAAACAGTAACAATCTCTGAGTGTAATATTGTTTGAGTTTGTGTATCTTTTTGATTAAAACTTATGCCCGCGTCGAAACAAATTGTGCTCGTTACCATCACCGAATCTGGGTATTTAGGTATGACTCGCGCACCCTGCAATTGTACTCATTACGGATTTGCGGCATGTCTGCAATTTCGGTATCAGCGCAACCTTGCCGGCCGATTGTACAGTCCGATAAAATTGTTCACTACTATTTATTTCGCACAGCGTACTGATACTGATTTCCGCAAACTAACGATCGTTATAAGATGTAAATTTTCGACATCATTGCTAGAAACTTAAAATTTCATCGCGCGCTCTGAGAAACACCTATCGCGATTTGGCGATCAAATATACTTTCACCGTCTACAAATTAAAGTGCGATATTGGCATCGATCAGGGCCGCAAGCCGCGTTGAAAATATTTTATTCAAGTGCCCATAATATTAATCCAATTATGATTTGCGAACGTAAATCGGGAAATGCAGCAATGCAGTCAAAATCGATGTTTCAATCAGCAACCAATTGTCGCAATGCGAGCTACTCAATACTAAGTAAAAACCCATTGTGCTGTTGGCAAGGGATAAATACTGATTGGCAGCACGCGTTTGTATTCATACTTCTTGTTTGTCTTTCGTGTTCCAGAATTGTTGCACTATGTTACTGCTTAGTCCAGCGATGAATGCCGAGCGCTCGACAATCAATAACCTAATTTCGCAATGATCTCAGCGGGAGATTGCGTCGCGAGCACAGACGAATCTCGCTAATTGATGGGGGCCGCGCGTAACACTGATAATACGACATATTGAATTGTAACTTAATATTAGCATCAGAATGGTAATTTCAAAAGGACGGGGTTTTGCGTTTCAAAAGGAGGGGGTTTCGACACCTCCCTGGCTACGTGCATGCCGCCACCCCATGCAAAAATAAAAGTCGGCGAATGTAAACATTTCGAAGTCACCGTGATTGACCATACTAATCCAACTTTTTATTTTTTCCACAATCCCCAACAAAATATCGCGAAATTGCACAATAGATATATTATTAGGCTATTGGTAAGAGGAATTAAAATGTGTCTGAACAGTAGGATATTTCAACTCAGATGGCCATTCTGTTGATGTTAGTGCTGGAGATTTACTATAGCAATGAAGCGGAAGTACCTCGCGATTTTCCTGGTTTAAAAAATACATATTCAGGTTATCAACTATTCTGATGATTTAGAGGCATCGCAGACCCCCGAAAGTGCTTCGACCACCAGTCGAGAACCACTGATATAGGCCGATGCTTTCACCCATTTTTGGTTACAGGATGCAATCATCCGAGTATATTTCAGACACTTATTTAATGCAAACTGCAGGATCTGGCTGGAAAAATAAACATTGCATTTACTATCAACTATAGTTCCAATGCCCTATTCAGATTATCCAGGGTAACTTGAAACTCCTACAAGCTCGATAATTTGGATCAAGATGAAGATCTTAGAGATGGCAGGCCTAATGATGAAGATTTTGAAATCGAAGATGATTCAGAACGTAGAGTAGTCAACATAAGGTAAATGATCTGACATAGGTATTGGGACTTGAAAGAGAAATATTCGGAACTTTTAGCATCTTTGCGAATTGAGGAAAGATTACTTGGCAAGAGAGCGAAGATATCTCACTTTCAATCATGAGAAACGATCGTAGGGCTACCTTCGGTAAATTTGTGCATTGCCATGATACTGGCATTCACTGTTAAAAATATTCTATGCCAAATTACTGGTCTGGTCCTGGCAGCAGTTTTACGACTCTGAGACCAGTAAATTTGAAAAATATTTTCCCGTAAATATTATTGACCGTAATTTATTTTTACAAATACTGACTGTTAAAATTTTTACGGAATACTCCCGTTACTTGATGTAACGGAAAACGGCTGTAATACCAAGTTACTGGTCTAGTCCAGTGCAGCAATTTTACGCTGATGGGACCAGTAAATTCGAAATAACTCTCCCCGTAATATGATTTTACATATGCTGACCGTAGGAAATTTTACGGAACATTTCCGTAACCTAAGGTAACAGAAATCTGCTGTAATATCAATATACTCGTCTGGTCCCTTGCAGCAGTTTTACGTTCCTGAGACCAGTAAATTTGAATCAGGTTTATTTGGTGCGGGAACACGTAAAAAAAAAGTAAGTGTGGATAATGACGGAAATCCAGTCTTTCTTGTGGAGATCATCGGTCAGCAACTGCCTGAATGAAGAGGGCTTCATCAAAACTTCAGCAGCAGTTGAAGGACTGTACTTTGGGCCATGCTCTTTTGTAGGTTCTTCTATAATCTTAACAAAGATTATGCTGTCATCAACACCGTTACAATTTGGAAACTTTGAGACGCTATAGTATGACATACTGCGACTTTTCATATTCTTGTCAATTTCTCAAATAATGATGGCCTAGGATAGCGATGTCGAACATAAGGCCAGCAGGCCGCATGCGACCTGCGAAGCAATTCTGAGTAGTTTGAAAAACCCCTGTATTACCCAGCACATTTTCTATCAAATGTTGAGATATTATTGTAAGAAATGCTTCCCGCAAGGCCACAAATGTCAAGATCTTAGACCGTACTATAATTATCCGACAGTGGTGTTATGGTTTTACTCTAGTCGTCATCAGGAACAAGTTGGTGATACTGACATCCAATTCCAAAAACTCCAAGAAGTGCACACTGAGTTCATATTTTTATGAAGAAATGAGCCAAAAAGTAGTTATTCGTGAAGTGAAAAAAAAACTGTTATATGCAGGACGCATGGAGAATATAATAGTTATAAAAAATACAATTCAAATATATTTGGTCGCACTGCTGTATCACTTCTACTCAAAGGCCCCAGACAGACAGAGAAACCCGAATGACGATTAATAATGAGCCAAATTCTAACGTCTGGTTTACAATTAAATCACTTGTGTTCCTCAAAGCGCATACGATGAGTTAACGGCAGTTTACGATTAAAACAAAGGGAGCATACAAATATGTCAGCATATTCCGTGGTTAGAGTCAGTGTTTAACCCTAGAATGCATAACAGGGGTCAAAATGACCCAGACGGTGTTATTCATTGTAACCGCTAAACACATATTGCGAATTGAATCCTGAAATTTCTGGACTTTGTTAGTCTTTTATACTTATACATGATGAGAAAAAATTTGTTCTGAAAAATTTTACCTTTGACAAGAAAAATGCATATTTCATTGAGTACCCCGAGAATGCATAACAGGGGTCATTTTGACCCGCAGCAAATTGAAATAGAAATGGACCCGAAAAAGAGGCCTGAGATCATCAGATTTTATAAACAGACAAAGATTTGTGTTGACTTGATTGACCAAATGGTTCAAACATATACTTGCAAACGAAAATCTTGTCGATGGCCTGTAGTTCTCTTTTACAATCTGCTCAACATCGCAGCTCTAAATGCATTTACCATATTCAGACAAGTATGACTTGATTATATGAGTGGACAAGGTTCAAAGCAATGAGGTTTGATCGATATCTTGCTAACTGCCTCATTTTGCTCCACATGATGACAAGATAGACAATGCAACACCACAGAGCCACAGGAGAGGCTAGATGAGATATGACATAGCTTTTCGAAGTCCATCCCCACAATCAACAAACACGTTGCAGAATAGGAAGTGGTGTTCCTTACTAGGGATGGTGTGATTTTTGGTGAGGTTCACGTTCGCATTCTGTGTTTGAACCCCCGAAATTTAGAGGTTCACGTCCACAAACGAACCTTGATAAGTTCTGCACTGTGAACCTTTTTCATAGGTTCTGCACTGAACCTTTTTGATGGATTACAATTTTCACTTCCTTCTTTGTATGAAATTAATTGCATTTCACCTGCGGGCCACTGTATGCATGGCGTTGTCACAGCTTAAAAACAAATCAACACCAAATGCGCAATTGCGCATGCACCTTGACAATCTCAAACACTTTTACTTGCTTTGTTACAAAAGCTTGCTCGAAATATGCTACTTGCTGTTTGTGAATATTTAGTGATTCTCTGCTGGGAGCTTGACTTGCAATCATAAAACATCAAGATCCAAATACGCTACATGTAGGTATAGCCACTCCTTATGTCCAGACGCAAGGGATAAGAAAGTTACGAAATGTTGCTCCAGATGTTGCAGACCGATGTGCTCAGAATAGAGCGTGACCATGATCATAGGCAACAAATGCACTGAATGAATCAAAGTATTCTTTGCAGTATGAACTGTTCTGGACTTTTATTTCATTTCATCATCGACTTCTTTACACTGTTTTTCGTCGGTTTTCACATTAAAATACAGCTGAAACTCTAGACATGTCATCATTACGCCACTGAAAGATCTAGGGAAAGAACAAAAAGAAAAATTTTCAATGTCATTGTAATACAATTGCACGTAATAGCAACACGGGTCAAAATGACCCCTGTTATGCATTAGCGTAAGTTTTTTTGTGCATGCGTTCTAGGGTTAAGCGATTGAATTCAAACGATCAATCTTTGAATTTTTGCCAAACTTCCGTTGTTTGCGAGTAAAGGTGCTGCTAGAATATATCCATATGATATGATCGTGAATGTTATGTAATATACCAAAATGTATACAGGATTGATAATAAACTATTCAAGCGAAAAGAAAGGTCGGGCGTTTTGATGTACCGTAACATTTTGGAATGATTTGACTGATCCGGCCCGCGAGCGGTTTGAAAGTTTGAATCTGGCCAGCGACGCAAGTTGAGTTTGGCCTAGGACTTCGTACCTGAATCATCTTTTCCAGCGTGATTGCAAACTTATCTGGCAACACTCCTTTGCATCGCACGTCCAATGTATTTCGCACGGCATCGTGCTAGAAGCGAGAGGCGAAATGATCCCTTTCTATCACATAAGCATTCGACGTCATGATTCATAATGCCATAACGCTTCCATTTTCGTGTAGTTCAATGTCAGAAAATGTAATACATTCTTATAAGCCATAGCTTCTGTTCACCATTAAACTGTAACGAAAATACATACGTCTTCAGAACCAGGACTGAGAATAACTTGCCAGATTTGAGCTCGGATACTGCTATACCTACAATATCTGCTATCAACACCTGCAATATTCTAAAGCTAGAGTTAAGCTGTGGCTTCGAAACCCTCAATATCTTACAGCATGGAAAACTGAATTCATTCAGTTTTCCATGCTTACAGCAACGCATCTTGTTATTATCCAATACGAAAACATCGCGTCGATATAATATCTGTCTCGGAACATTCAACCGCACGTGCTCAGGCTCAGATATGTCTGACGTCTGACGCCACTATGTCTGGAATATGTACGACGTCACAATGTATTGTTCGCTCGAGCAGCTACGAATTCATGATCAAACAATTCACAAGGCCATTCGCAGGAAAAAGGTAAAGGACGTCTACTACTCTCGTCTCTATGGCAAAGGAGCATGGCGGCTAAACACCAGCTCCAGTGTTTCGATATATAGTTTGCATCATACATGCGTTAAGGAGTCTACAATGGTGGCAGAACTGGTCCAACAGATAATTACACAAAATATCATACCTGCAGTAAAACTACAAAACATACCAAATTCGCTTGCCATGCTACTATTGCTAGACCTTGATGTCTCAAAGGATACTATTTATAAAGCGATATAAACGATGGTATCCGCAATGCCCAAATGTTCGGATACCATTCACCGATTAGCAATCAGCACAGCCATCGATGTCGTAATTTGGTTGATGATTGAAACATGATGTAATTACGAAAATCATATATATATATGTCCATAAGACCGTAAGCGTGTAAAATGATCGAATTGTGAGTTCAATAGCAATGTTGCAAATAATGATTATCCAGTAAATCGCTTTTACGAATGCAAAAGTAAATCCGGAATACTTATTATCCAGTAAATTGCTTTTACAAATCCAAAAGTAAATCTGAAATACTGGTTATCCCGTATATTGCTTCTACGAATTCAATCTGTAATTTTTTTACCCTCTAAAAACAAGTAAATTTACTTTTGACGTGCCCGTATATTAATTTAACGGGCATTTACCGTTAATATAACTGACGGGACAAATTTACCGGTATAATTTGGGTAAATCTACGAATATTTCTAAGAGTGTTGGCATGATACTGTTACCATGGGTTGCGGAGGAGATATGAATTCCGATTTACAACTCAAGTGAATCGCAAGTGTCTATTGGTAGCTCAAAAAGGATCCTGAAGTGTGACATTCTTCAAAATGACAACTTCTTAGGTGCAGACACAATTGCACACTTAGTCTTCGTACATAATACAAAAACATTGAGAAAGGCACAGAAACTTGTTGCAATATCACAAGCACGATTGGGATTGGATCATATGTGTCAGCTTTGTAATATTGTGTTTTCTTAGTGGTCAGACAATAGGAATGGACATGTAGGCCTAACCCCGATTTACATATGCCACTATACCATATGTCAGGGGTTCTCAACTTTCCTTGTATAACGGGCCGCATTTCAACAGCAAAAGACGCTGCGGGCCGCAGAACTATGTTACCTTGCATTCATGGGCTACTATGAAATTTAGGCTATTGTAGCCGATTTACCAGTCGTATACCGGCATTTAGTACATTTCTATGCATTGTAAAGTAATAATGAACAGCGTTCGTGAGTTTGCAGCTGCTGCTTGTGAGAATGTATCTTCTAGCGGTGCATGTAAATCCCTTCATGGAGCGTGCATTACATTCGTTGTCAAGTCGGTATATGCAACTTCAAATCCTTCCACCAGAGAGCCGAACTCTCTGTTCCAATGCGTGGGCGAGCAAGTATAAAATTACTATAACTTTTGCGTTACAGAGACCATTATCACATTGAGCTCTGAGTGATATGAGAAGAAATCTGGTGTTTGGGGCATTTCTGAGCAAAACAATCAACATTTCTCCTTTCCATTCATGCCTAGGGCACTGTACCAATAGTTACAGAAGTCAGCTTTGTTAAGTTGATATTTTTCGCTGGTCCCCTCCCCACGTTTGCCCAGCCAGTATTTCTCTGCATATATGTCCACTCTGATGAAATTCAACCAGATAATTAGTTATACAATGTCGGTGGATTCATCCAAGGCTGCGTAAAAGTAGTCTACGCGGCAACGTGTTTCAGAACAGGCGATAAAAGATTGACTGATATTGATGTTACTCGTCTGGTCAGGATTGAATCAGACGATTGCATCTTCGAAATTTGTCTGGTGATGTTGTCCTTGCTGCTAAGTTCCGGAAACAGCAAATATTCGCAAAGTATGTTACGATTTTATTGAAATCACACCTTCTATATCAGATTTCTTGGGTTTAGCGATGTTCGAAGCAATTTTAAACGATGCGTCTGTAACGTCGTCGGCAATCTCAACAACCGTTCGCAGTGAGTCAAACACTCTTTAAAAGGCCTACTAAGAAGCGGGATTCTCTTGAACCAAAGTCCAGCCGAATAATGATTCAAAACAATAACAATCTGAAGTCGAGCATATATCAAGAAACGAGAGCACATTGAAGCAGTGGTTCTCAAACATTTTTTAGTCACGCCCCCCCTCTTTTTGATAGGGAAAAATTTCGTGCCCCCTTATCGTCATATAACAAAATGCAACCAGAATGCTAGCAATACAAACGGCTAGTTTGATGGCATGGAAGGTTATAGCCGTTGATCAGAGAATTCTCAAATATGAAATTCGGACTATACACAGAGAAATAACAGTGAATTAGGGATAAATTGCGCGCAGCGCGAAATTTTTTCAGTTGACCGCACCTTCGCGCCCCCTTCAGATGCTTCACGCACCAAAGAGGGCGCGTGCCCCCAGTTTGAGAACCACTGTCTTCAAGAATGAGTAATCAAACGAAACAGAGACGGTGCGATAAAAGAGCTAAGTATCTAAATTAATTTGTAACAATACCGTGTCATTAGTAATTGCGTTTATAATGAACATTAGTAATTGCGTTTATAATGAAAGATGTCGCGGGCCACAAAATATACGTCTGCGGGCCGCGGGTTGAGAACCCCTGCCATATGTTTATGTCGGACAGCAGACATTAGAAAAAGCTACCATATCTAAATATTTCCCGGAAAACCTTGGCCTGGTCAGCGATGGGCAAGGAGTAAGCATCCCCCAATATATCTGAAGATGATGAGGGTAAGATACCAGTGTAGATTGGAGCTTACATATGTTAGCTGACTATTGCAAGTAGTATAGTAGATCGCTCTGGAGGTGGCAGGGGCTCTTATGGGCGGGGTGGTGATGTGCCTGAAAACTCGGGGTGATGATGGTACCCTTTTAGACCCCCCTTGTGGTGGTGATGTGCCATGTGTTCTTATGGGCGCGGTGATGATGGTACCCTTTCAGGTATAGGCTGTGGTGATGATGTGCCCACGGATTCTTGTGTCGTAGTGAACTAATGTTGTGGGTATAGGTTGCGGTCATGATGTGATGTTGATTATGAAGTAAATAGTCACGTGATTGATCCTTACTCAATGTGTATATCTCAAATTATTAGATATGACCGATTCGAGGTAATCCTAACGTTTACGGTGAGTGCGACTTCAATATATCGTTATTCTTATGGCTGCGGCGATGATTCGTACTTTCAGGTATAGGCTGCGGCGGTATGTCGTACTTTCAACAAAAAAGGTGTGAAATAGTTAGCTAAATCTAGGAATCACTCGCATGGTAATATTTTGGTAATTAATTGGTCACAGAGCCGGCGTAGACGGCGATTCCAATACCAACAATAACCGCGTTCGCAAACTTGCACTTCAAAAAGGCGTGAAATAGATTATACAAATCCCGCGATCGCTGACAAGATAATGTCCCAGACATAACCATTTTTCGTGACATGGTGTTACAGCAGGGGCGGGCAACATACGGCCCGCGGGCCGGATCCGGCCCGCGAAGGGATTTTGTCCGGCCCGCGGACAGTTTTCCGTCTTACATGATAATGGCCCGCGGCCCCAGTCTTCTGAGATTCCCCACTACTTGCTTACTACGTCAAATTTTAGTGACTGCATGTGTGTTACTATGCACATGTATGCGCGGCGAGCGAAGGTGGAGCTTACGCGTCAGTTCGTCGAAGCGTGAAGACTTGCATTATCGGCATTTACGATGTACTCAACCCTAATGACATTTGTGGTAATCATGGTGTTTGTCAACTATAATGGTCATTTACACCAGGCCGATATTTCTTATTTTGGATTCCGTAACGTCGACTTGTAGCATGGAAGTAGTTAGAGAAATGTGCGGAAGGTGCCCATTCGCGATTTATAAAGAACAAACAAACATTATCAAGATAATAAACAGTGTAAGAATTAGCTCATTCTCAGTTTTGCAGCAATACTCGAGGGGAATTCCCTTCTGACTGTGCGGCAATAGGGGGGACTGAGAGAAAACGAACAAAGAATCTGGATTGACCTTTGTACTGGAGTCATTCTACTTGTACTTTTCCACTCCTTACCTCGCTTGATCTCTGGACACGAGACTTGTGTATTGAGTATTTATTATATTTTCCCTCGAATAACAATGGATCGGCTTTTAATTTCAATGGTATGCACGCCGACGATACGCTCGGCTGGGCAAAGCGACGTCCACAGCCTGTGTCATACTGGACTCGTAACAACCTCGCTCGACCTCTGGCCAAGGACATGAAATTACAGCTGACTCCGGTCATACGCGACGGGGCTTGGTAATAGTTGCCTGACGACATATCGTCCTGACCTATCGTTTTGTGGTCCAATTTCGTGACGTGTCTTGGGAATAATTCCCCGTCAAACCCCCTGGCTGACTTGTCGTCCCGTGGTTGACTCGATTTCATGTACGGTGGGGCATGGGAATAATTGCCGGTGCTGACTTCGGTCGTGTACGACGGGGCTTGACCATAGTTGCCTGCCCTGACCTGTCATTCCGTGGTCCAATTTCGTGGCTCGGGAACAATAGAGCGTCAAGCTGGTTGACTTGTCGTTCCGCGGTTGATTCAATTTCGTGTACGGTGGGTCATAATTACCGGTCGTGACGTCAGTATAGTTTCTTCTGATCCATGAGATCCTGGTGCGTGTTTTAGGTGTCCATACGTTCGGCTATGTAAAGTGACGCTTGTGGTCTGTGTCTTGTGTACTGTTGTACTTGAACCCTTTTTTACTTTGTTATCGACCCAGACAGTAACGAGAAACGATCTGTTACGATTATAAATATGTATACCATTTCGAGTCATATCGAGAATGAGAATGAATGTCGTAGTAGAAATGTGTATTAGGCGACCCGACATAGATTAACTTAAATAAATTAGCATTATAAATACAATAAGTAATTGAGCAAATAGCTGATTCTCAATTTTGCTCGCATCAACATGTTAACCCCTGGTATTACGTACCTAGTAATCGGTGCAAGCAACAAATGTGGCTGTTCAATACCTATACCTCGTTCTAGCGTATTCATAAGGACAGACAGTCCCGAGTAAAACAATGTATTTATGATGGGTTCTTTTTACTGCTTCACGGTTGGTCAAGCGTAATCATCCCGGTGTCTGCAAATGATATTCAATTTACCACGGGATATTAATTTTGTATGCTGTACATGATATACAACTTGAATCGAACTGTTGGCGAACTAATGCTTTGCCCGTCTGTAACATACACATATCGATCACGAGCTCACCACGCACTTGCCGTTCGAGGGCGACTCATTTCGCTGCAGACAATCAGTTGTGTTCGCGTGTATCGTAACATATCCTCAACACTTGTTATGGCAACACCTCCACGCATATTTACAATATCATACTAAGGAACTATTGCTTCGGCAGCCACGCCCTATCGCTCGAAGTCGACAAATTTCGCTACAGACAGTCAGTTGTGTTCACGTATGTGTCGTAAATATATCCTCAACACATGCTATGCCAATACCTCCAAGCATATTTGCATCATACTTAGGGTTCTGGTTTAAATCAGGCTGATTTAAATCATCACGTGTCGACAATCGATCGAAGCCCGTCAACTGGTATTTTGAAAGCTCCCGGTATGGTGTATTATTGTGTATGGATTGTTGCGGTATTAGAATTGTGGTTACGGCTCGTTGGCGGTGCGAGGATCAGGTTTATAGTATACTATAACTACTTAGCTCGGATATTATACGACGCGCTGCTATCGGTGCTTTGTCCAAGACCTAATTCACGATAATCAATCTCGCTGTCGAAAATGACATGCGGCCGCGTAGACTGCATAGCGCCATTTTGTTTTGTGATCCATCCTGCTGTGCCGAGGATCGAAACATATCCTCAACACATGTTATGCCAACACCTCCAAGCATATTTGCAGCATCATACTACGGATATATTGACTCGGCAGAGTGTTACCGTCAGAGAATTGCTGTGTCACGCCTTCGGGCCTTGTATTTTCCGCTCGGTAACTGCGAGTACGATGTTATTTCAATTGTCCGCGAAACGAATCGGGGTAGCTCGCTTCATCGGGGTGGACTGACCTTATTTGGCTGAAACGCGCTCGGTGGTGCAATAATGGGAATGAATTGTGACAGATCATACCTGATACGATCTATAGCCTGAGGTGAGGTGTAAAGTAGAGGGGGAGATTTCGAAATCGGAATCCACTGCGACTATAGGGTTGCTAAATCAAAGTCCAAAAAATCCGGCTGGCTCGTAAAGTCCTGTTATTTCCATATGTTGTGAGGGTAAAATATAGCATAAATCCGACTCTCAGGGCCATTTGGCCGCATCCAGACTGGCTTCGCTGAAAACTGATGAAATCTGCCCCGGGTCCGAAGATGTTTCGTGACCTCCTCCGTCCAGACAAGATTGTTCTGCTGTAATATAGGTGTCGTTGTATAATAATTTACGTACAAGGAGACTTGGTATCGACCCTTTGGCGGAATTCTGTTTGGTTCGTCTGTACAGGTGTTATTAGTGCGACCAGATTTGGCACCTCGAGGAGGATATTGGTAAAAACCGTATCACACAACGAGGACAATAACTTTACCGGTCAACAATGTACGTAAATCAGCTGTGTTCAATCGAGCGTGACACAATCGATGTCAGCCATCAATCTGCGGCTTGATAAAACCCGCGTTTTCGGGTTGACAGCAACACAATGCGATCCATTCGATATCACTATCGACCCTCCTATTTTAATATAGGGTTACCATGAGGCCTCCTTTAGGGGAGCATATGTCCTCCATTTCCCAGATATGTCACCCAATTCACCCAAATGTACTCTCTTTCTGTCAGTTTGTCCTCCTTGTTAGCTCAACATCTCCAAAAAAGCACCACGAGTAACGCAAAATGTGGGCCTAGATTACAAAAGTCGGGTACGTGGCCAAATCGGAAAAATGACGCTATGATGGTATTGTGCAGGCTATTACGTGGATACGGGGCCTGTGTAAACATGTGAATAGTAAAAGCGCTCCAAACTACCGTGAAAAAAGATCGAGCGCATTAGACCATGTCGGGGCCACCTTAGTACAGTCAAATGATCCCATGTCGTATCGAGAATAGCCGGGGCGGTGGTGGTACATCATTCTCACAAGATGTACTTTGGAATGCGTGTGAAATCGTCTTCGTCCGCTACTCGACTAAAGCAGAATATAGCTTTGAAGTACTCAAGTAGCTTTAAAAGAAATGTCGTGAAATCGCTTTCTATCCTAATGATAAAGAGTAGGCCCCCCATAAATCTATCGAGCCAAAATGTAGTTTCAAAGCAATCCAGTAATTTGTAAATCTTACGGGTTGAACGGTGTGTTCATTGACTAGAGAGAAGGAGACACGACGGTGCCTGTATAACAAGGCTGTTCTCAAACCGACATTGTCTTCGTTATTATCGGCGAGATATGGCTTTGCAGTGACATTGCGGTCGGTAAAATACATTGATTAAATACGATTTATCCCTCGTATATGGGGATCAATGGGCGAATAATGTATCGATTCAGCAATTCGGCATGCCAAGTACTTAATTTTCTCCGGCCCGCCGACCGAAGGAGTTGCCCGCCCCCCTTGTATAACACATATGTAGATGATACAATAGCGACAGCTAGCGGTTGTCAATCATCCATAAAAATACTAACCAGTAATACAGCCCTCAAGGAAAACAACAATCCGGGGAGATACGTCAAGTGTATTTCAGATACATCGTCTGTAGACCACCAATTGCGGAGAACACTGGAGCAGCTGAAGCACTGTGTTCTGTCTAGGTCACCGAGATAAAGCTTGTTTTGCCAACTCGCCGACCGTCCGTGGTATGGGATAGCTGGGTCATTTCTCAAAGGTTCAGTACTCTCCGTATTTTGAGGTTATTGCACAATCTATCTCTAATATGCTGTAATATAGACAGGTCCAGACTTGTCTATTCACTTCCGTAGACTGACCTTTATAACACATTTTACACAATTAAATACACATGTTCAGTTTATTTGAAGTAATAACGGGCAAGCACATTAACTAATCGTCCAGAACAAGGTGTAGAGCTTCTTTCAGATCTTGGCATACTTTCTTGATATCAGAATCTTTTTTTTGATTTGCGATGTAAAAGCAATACCAGCTTCGCATACATGAGCATATGATTGCGTATAAACCGATATTGAAGTCTTCTGAGAGCATCTTCATTATTCTCCAGTCTACACAATATTATTTTCCTCTTAGTACGTTATGTCTCTCAATCCAACAGAACAGTTGAATTGCTATTCGAAGGTATCTGATACAGACAACTGTAAACTAATTCTTTAAGTTTGTTCATCGTAGCGTAACGACCATTTTTACGAATCCATAACTGTATCATTTGATATCGTTGCTCAGTTAAGGTATAGCAATCCATGTATTGGCATTCGGCAATTTCATTGTCAGATAGCTCAAGTTTTTCACGTGCAAACCTATACTAGTTCATCGGGTCAATC
This sequence comes from Botryllus schlosseri, assembly GCF_051294905.1. Taxonomy (NCBI): domain Eukaryota; kingdom Metazoa; phylum Chordata; class Ascidiacea; order Stolidobranchia; family Styelidae; genus Botryllus; species Botryllus schlosseri. The sequence goes on along the minus strand of NC_137237.1, from coordinate 28,677,351 downwards.
CGATCCATTATGACGTATATATCACTAGCAGTAATCTTGGACATATTCGATCTATAGTGTACAGCGAATAATCATGTAATAAATATTACACGTTATATATTGCCTTGCACTCGGTTCAACTACAATAACAAATAAGGCGATCAACTTACGCAATAATGACGTAATCATATCTCAGCGTTACTGAAACCAAGCAAAGCCGCTCTCGTAATAACTAGAGTAATCAACTATACGCAATCATAATGACGTAATCATTACTGCACATGCTTGAACTGCAATACGCAATCATAATGAAGAATATATACGTATATATCAATTTCTGCAACTTTTTAATTTTGCTCGCACTGTACACGATTTCATGTAGATAAATGTTTTGATTATTAGGCACCCTTCCTTCACAAAAAATACGCATCATTTATGAGAGTAGGAATCTAAGCGTTGGCCATTACCACGCCAAGAGGTAAGAAGACATATGAAGTTTGGGCCATCATGGGCCTCATAGAAGAGTGCCAAAAAGATCGTCAGCGAGAAAACATGGGTCGAAAAGGATTGCCCTTATGTTGACCGTAAACTTCGATATAAATGTATTTGTATGGGTGTCTAAAGTGCTGGCACCGAATAATTATGTCGTGGTAATCTGGACCCCACAGGGCAACTGACATCCCACCCCGAATTATTATTTAACAGTGAAGAAATACCAATTTTGAATCGTGCGCTTCTTTTAGTTTAGTAGTCTGTGTATAGGCGAGTTCAATATCTTTTGATTACATACCGCACATGGGAAGTCGGACTGAGAGGATACAAAATTTATAGCAATATACACGCAATTATCAATATTATTGACCTAATCAATCATTAATTATACAGTCATTTCACCAGGTCCACGTGGTCGCATCTGAATGGAGACCGGATAGGTCAAAAGTGCTACATTCGGTCAAAGTGGCGAACATACCGCCTGGTTATCAAGTGTTTTTATGTATGATCGACCCCCACTGTCTAGCGAGACGAGCAGGATTTTGGTGTCTGATTATTAATGTCGTAAGAGTGTGGTAAATCCATTTACAAACTACTTTACACATTTCAAAATCCCAACACCCGAAAAGTAAGTAGCTAAAACGGTTGAAGCGGAGGTAGTCTGAAACACAACGACTCATATAGCACAGATGGACAAATCCTAATCGAGTACATCGGATAGAGTTGCATCCTTGAAATCGTTATTTCCTCAACAAATCGATACAAGAATGGATCTGCATGGGAATAAACATGAATATGTTCTGATGACACTCGTTATGGAAAGCTAAATTCGCCTGCCCCACATCCCCAACAGAACATATTGACAATTAATATCAGCCATATACTACAGAAATACCCATTTACTCGAATGGTACCATGTCTGAAATACTGTAGTGTAGGCGAATCAGCGTCTACTGATCCTGACAGTCACCGTTTAAACAGGTTTTTGCCGGGTCAACTGTGATCGGACACGGTTCATCCGCTACTTGCAGACTTATACGCGCGGGGGGTTGAAAAAAAAATGGCTCGGATGCTATGTCAGCTCAGGGCGACAATTCGAAGTTTTAAACGATACGGTTGGTACGTAAAGCCTCGTTATTCCCGCGTATTGTGAGGGTAAAACCTTTAAGACAGTTCCACATCGAGCCGATGAAAATGCGTGCCCGAATCGTGGTCAACTCTAGTCAAGCCTAACAGCTCCAGCTATCGTCGCATGATACGGAGGGGGTCGCTAAACTTTTATAAACTAGTAAAAGTAAGTGGCTTCCTAAAGAAGGCTAGCCACATTGATAACTTGGTGCAGTGCGAGTAGACAGAATCGAGTACCCGGAAAAAAGTAGCGGCATTGCTGACGACCTCTGTGTAGTTATGGTGGCTTGTACGTCTCGCACGGTAACCGTCTTTATTGTCCCGCACCGCGACCCGTCAGCTGCTGTGTGCTATTATGTTTACAATTTATCACTCGTAATCACACCGTGTGAAACAAACCTCTGACTTCGTCAAATAAAACACGACATCTTCGAAAGGGTATTAAAATCACCCGATGCTAAAATAAGTCGTACGGTAAAATTACTAATAAGGTATGTCTCCCGGGCGCCCGTCCATGCCCCGTAACTATACGTTTCGGAAGGGTATACCGAAAGCCTCTTTACACTGTGTGATCAGACTAGATGACCTTCACGGTCTTGTCGATCATTCCCATCTAGTACCGAATACTGTGCAAAGTATATTTTCTGTACCACCATCACTGCCGTTTGTTACGTATTTTGGTTTGTTTAAAATAAAGACTCTCTCTGTGTATTTACTCGTGTGGTATTGCAACCAGCCCCTATTCGCAAATCCCCATCTTTCACCGTCAGACGATAAATGGTATTTTGTAGTATTGGTGTTATCAAAACTGTCACATAAAGTTGACCTGCTTTCATGGTGGTTTCTAATACTCGACTAGGACGAGTCGTGTCTATTGTAATATCGACTCTTTTATCTCTGCCCCCACTAAATGATTAAAACACCAACATAGAAGCCTCGGACAAACAACACAGAATTATACAGACGCGAAAAAAATATTTATTGGTACACTCATATTGAAATACGATCGGCTCACACAAAGGGAGTAGTCTCGTGTCTGTGAAGATTTGCTTGCGAACCAAAAGCTTTACCGCAAACACCGCATGGATATTTTCTCAGTCCCACGGGAGCCTGGAGGTGAGTTTCTAACCCGCATTGGTGAGGAAACAGTCTCCCACACACCTGACACGAGTATTTTCCAATTCCAAAGTGTGTTTCTAGGTGTTTTTTCAGCCCATTCTTCCCCGACAGAAGCTTACCACACACCCCACACTCGAATCTTTCTACGCCAGTATGTGTGGCCAAATGAACTTCCATGGTGTATTTTCGGGCAAAAAAACGACCACATACTTCACAATCGTACGGTTTCACCCCCGAGTGTACAGCCAAATGGGCATGTAGGTTCTGTTTGGCAAGAAACCATCGTCCGCATATCAAGCATTCATGTTCTTTAACACCAGTGTGCCATAGTAAATGACTTTTGAGGTTGCATTTTCTTGTGAATTCCCGCGCACAAATACGGCATTTATTAGACTCCATCGTACTATAAATATTTCCTGGAGGGTGAATAATAACATGAGTAAGATACAAATTCAAAGCATCCTCAGTTTGAGCGTGGACAAAGCATTTACTTATCCCCGAATCAGATAGATGCTACACTATAGAGAGTCTATACGAATAAGCCTGCATGTCTCTGAATGACTACCTCGGGTATAAAAATAGCTCGATCATTTCTCAATGTATAAAAACACTTGGTGATTCGTGATCCCCCACGCCTGGTATCTAGGGAGCACTATGCTTTATATAGATTACAGACATATAGGAAAAAATCATGCTTTATCTAGATTACACCCGTAGCAGGGAAAATTATGCTCTGTCAGCGCCTACATTAGCGGGATTCAGGGTGTCTGGGACGTTTTTGCAGGTCCCCCGTCGCGACGATCCTTTGTCGAGTTGAGATTCCCAAGTCATTCAGCGTGTTGTTTCCTAATCATATCCGCATATACCCCAAACTATTTGTTTCACTCGGTCGTTTATGGCCCCCAATTAGCAGACAAAATGGACCGTCCACAGCGCTAGACAGTTAAATTACGCCGCAGAGCTGTGAAATGCTATGCGATAAGTTCACCCGCAGTGCAAAGAGGCTTTCGGTATACCCTTCCGACGACTTATTTTAGCATCGGTTTTACCCTCACAATACGCGGGAATAACGAGGCTTTACGTACCAACCGTATCGTTTAAAACTTCGAATTGTCGCCCTGAGCTGACATAGCATCCGAGCCATTTTTTTTTCAACCCCCCGCGCGTATAAGTCTGCAAGTAGCGGATGAACCGTGTCCGATCACAGTTGACCCGGCAAAAACCTGTTTAAACGGTGACTGTCAGGATCAGTAGACGCTGATTCGCCTACACTACAGTATTTCAGACATGGTACCATTCGAGTAAATGGGTATTTCTGTAGTATATGGCTGATATTAATTGTCAATATGTTCTGTTGGGGATGTGGGGCAGGCGAATTTAGCTTTCCATAACGAGTGTCATCAGAACATATTCATGTTTATTCCCATGCAGATCCATTCTTGTATCGATTTGTTGAGGAAATAACGATTTCAAGGATGCAACTCTATCCGATGTACTCGATTAGGATTTGTCCATCTGTGCTATATGAGTCGTTGTGTTTCAGACTACCTCCGCTTCAACCGTTTTAGCTACTTACTTTTCGGGTGTTGGGATTTTGAAATGTGTAAAGTAGTTTGTAAATGGATTTACCACACTCTTACGACATTAATAATCAGACACCAAAATCCTGCTCGTCTCGCTAGACAGTGGGGGTCGATCATACATAAAAACACTTGATAACCAGGCGGTATGTTCGCCACTTTGACCGAATGTAGCACTTTTGACCTATCCGGTCTCCATTCAGATGCGACCACGTGGACCTGGTGAAATGACTGTATAATTAATGATTGATTAGGTCAATAATATTGATAATTGCGTGTATATTGCTATAAATTTTGTATCCTCTCAGTCCGACTTCCCATGTGCGGTATGTAATCAAAAGATATTGAACTCGCCTATACACAGACTACTAAACTAAAAGAAGCGCACGATTCAAAATTGGTATTTCTTCACTGTTAAATAATAATTCGGGGTGGGATGTCAGTTGCCCTGTGGGGTCCAGATTACCACGACATAATTATTCGGTGCCAGCACTTTAGACACCCATACAAATACATTTATATCGAAGTTTACGGTCAACATAAGGGCAATCCTTTTCGACCCATGTTTTCTCGCTGACGATCTTTTTGGCACTCTTCTATGAGGCCCATGATGGCCCAAACTTCATATGTCTTCTTACCTCTTGGCGTGGTAATGGCCAACGCTTAGATTCCTACTCTCATAAATGATGCGTATTTTTTGTGAAGGAAGGGTGCCTAATAATCAAAACATTTATCTACATGAAATCGTGTACAGTGCGAGCAAAATTAAAAAGTTGCAGAAATTGATATATACGTATATATTCTTCATTATGATTGCGTATTGCAGTTCAAGCATGTGCAGTAATGATTACGTCATTATGATTGCGTATAGTTGATTACTCTAGTTATTACGAGAGCGGCTTTGCTTGGTTTCAGTAACGCTGAGATATGATTACGTCATTATTGCGTAAGTTGATCGCCTTATTTGTTATTGTAGTTGAACCGAGTGCAAGGCAATATATAACGTGTAATATTTATTACATGATTATTCGCTGTACACTATAGATCGAATATGTCCAAGATTACTGCTAGTGATATATACGTCATAATGGATCGGATTGACCCGATGAACTGGTATAGGTTTGCACGTGAAAAACTTGAGCTATCTGACAATGAAATTGCCGAATGCCAATACATGGATTGCTATACCTTAACTGAGCAACGATATCAAATGATACAGTTATGGATTCGTAAAAATGGTCGTTACGCTACGATGAACAAACTTAAAGAATTAGTTTACAGTTGTCTGTATCAGATACCTTCGAATAGCAATTCAACTGTTCTGTTGGATTGAGAGACATAACGTACTAAGAGGAAAATAATATTGTGTAGACTGGAGAATAATGAAGATGCTCTCAGAAGACTTCAATATCGGTTTATACGCAATCATATGCTCATGTATGCGAAGCTGGTATTGCTTTTACATCGCAAATCAAAAAAAAGATTCTGATATCAAGAAAGTATGCCAAGATCTGAAAGAAGCTCTACACCTTGTTCTGGACGATTAGTTAATGTGCTTGCCCGTTATTACTTCAAATAAACTGAACATGTGTATTTAATTGTGTAAAATGTGTTATAAAGGTCAGTCTACGGAAGTGAATAGACAAGTCTGGACCTGTCTATATTACAGCATATTAGAGATAGATTGTGCAATAACCTCAAAATACGGAGAGTACTGAACCTTTGAGAAATGACCCAGCTATCCCATACCACGGACGGTCGGCGAGTTGGCAAAACAAGCTTTATCTCGGTGACCTAGACAGAACACAGTGCTTCAGCTGCTCCAGTGTTCTCCGCAATTGGAGGTCTACAGACGATGTATCTGAAATACACTTGACGTATCTCCCCGGATTGTTGTTTTCCTTGAGGGCTGTATTACTGGTTAGTATTTTTATGGATGATTGACAACCGCTAGCTGTCGCTATTGTATCATCTACATATGTGTTATACAAGGGGGGCGGGCAACTCCTTCGGTCGGCGGGCCGGAGAAAATTAAGTACTTGGCATGCCGAATTGCTGAATCGATACATTATTCGCCCATTGATCCCCATATACGAGGGATAAATCGTATTTAATCAATGTATTTTACCGACCGCAATGTCACTGCAAAGCCATATCTCGCCGATAATAACGAAGACAATGTCGGTTTGAGAACAGCCTTGTTATACAGGCACCGTCGTGTCTCCTTCTCTCTAGTCAATGAACACACCGTTCAACCCGTAAGATTTACAAATTACTGGATTGCTTTGAAACTACATTTTGGCTCGATAGATTTATGGGGGGCCTACTCTTTATCATTAGGATAGAAAGCGATTTCACGACATTTCCTTTAAAGCTACTTGAGTACTTCAAAGCTATATTCTGCTTTAGTCGAGTAGCGGACGAAGACGATTTCACACGCATTCCAAAGTACATCTTGTGAGAATGATGTACCACCACCGCCCCGGCTATTCTCGATACGACATGGGATCATTTGACTGTACTAAGGTGGCCCCGACATGGTCTAATGCGCTCGATCTTTTTTCACGGTAGTTTGGAGCGCTTTTACTATTCACATGTTTACACAGGCCCCCGTATCCACGTAATAGCCTGCACAATACCATCATAGCGTCATTTTTCCGATTTGGCCACGTACCCGACTTTTGTAATCTAGGCCCACATTTTGCGTTACTCGTGGTGCTTTTTTGGAGATGTTGAGCTAACAAGGAGGACAAACTGACAGAAAGAGAGTACATTTGGGTGAATTGGGTGACATATCTGGGAAATGGAGGACATATGCTCCCCTAAAGGAGGCCTCATGGTAACCCTATATTAAAATAGGAGGGTCGATAGTGATATCGAATGGATCGCATTGTGTTGCTGTCAACCCGAAAACGCGGGTTTTATCAAGCCGCAGATTGATGGCTGACATCGATTGTGTCACGCTCGATTGAACACAGCTGATTTACGTACATTGTTGACCGGTAAAGTTATTGTCCTCGTTGTGTGATACGGTTTTTACCAATATCCTCCTCGAGGTGCCAAATCTGGTCGCACTAATAACACCTGTACAGACGAACCAAACAGAATTCCGCCAAAGGGTCGATACCAGACATGGGGTGATTAGTTTATGATTGTAATCGATTGCGATTACGATTACTTATGAATGACGCGATTACGATTACGATTACGATTACAGCAACATCAGGAAGTAGTCGATTACGATTACGATTACATTGGAAAAGTAATCACGATTACTCACGATTACATTTATTTTGCATCTTCGAAGCTATGTTGGAAGACAATATATGGATTGCGCTGAAGAGGCCTAATGAGATAACAAACTCCCTGTAAAAGAGATGCGTCATTTGCTTGTTACGTCATAATGTACCCATTGCCTATTTTTTAGGGGTCAATTTATCGCACTCAATGATTTGCATTCTTGCCAGGGGCCTAATTACCGCACCCCAAATTTCCCAATATGGTGGGGAGCGAGCTCGAAGGGGGCTCAAAAAGTATTTCGTAAACCAACATAAGTTATAGAGTATTTTTGAGAGATCTAATTAGTTTGAAAATCCTCTCTAGATCAGTGATTCCCAACCGCGGCTCTGAGAGCCACAAGCAGCTACGAGCTAGCCTACTTGCGGCTCCCATTGACGTTGGAAAACCCAACAAAAACATTATAAAATCAATTTAGAACAAACAAAAAAAATTGATTTTCAAAAATTACACTTGCTTGGCTTGGAATCTGGAGTTAATAATTAAGGGTGGAGACCAATTCCTTTGCTGTCGAGAGTAGTATATAGTTTGGGCGATCGACGCCCATTCGCGATTTATAATAAACAAACAAAGATTATCAATATAATAATTAATTAAAGAATTACCTCATTCTCAGTTTTGCAGCAATACTCAAGGGGAATTCCCTTCTGACTGTGCGGCAATTAAAAAAGGGGGATTGACGCTAGAGAGAAAACGAACAAAGAATCTCGATTGACCTTTGGAACTTTGGTTAGACATGAGACTTGAGTACTTCTACTTGTACTTTTCCACTCGCCTCCAGATTTACCTCGCTTGACCTCTGGACACGAGACCTGGGCTTGGTAATAGTTGCCTCCCGACAAATCGCCCTGGCCTATCGTTTTGTGGTCCAATTTCGTGACGGGGCTTTGGGAATAATTGCCTATCAAACCACCCTGGTTGACTTGTCGTTTCGCGATTGACTCGATTTCGTGGGGGCATAGGAATAATTGCCGGTCGTGACGTCAATAAAGTTTTCTCCTGGTCGGTGAGATCCTGGTGCGTGTTTTAGGTGTCTATACGTTCGGCTGTGCATAGTGACGCATGTAGTCTGTTCCATACTGTCGTACTTGCTCTTGCTTTGTTGTCGACTTAAATAGTAAGGAGAATTGATCTGTTCTGGATATAAATATGTGTGTCATTTTGAGTCATATCGAGAACCAGAATGTCGTGTATTAGAAATAGGTATTAGGCGCCCCCGACATAGATTAACTTGAATAAAGTACCATTTAGAATATAATAAGTAATTAAAGAAATAGCTCATTCTCAATTTGACTCGCATCAACGTGTTAATTTCCGATATTGTAGTAATTGGTGCAAGCAAAAACTGCTGTTCCACACCTTTACCGCTTTCTAGCGTATTAGAACAGACAGTCCCAACCAAACAATGTGATGGGTTCTTTTACTGCTTCACGTCTGGTCAAGCGTAATCATGCCGGTGTCTGTAAATGATGTGTAATTTCCCGCGGTATATTATTTTTGTATGCTGTACATGATGTACAACTTCAATCGATCAGTTGTCGAACTAATACTTTACCGGTATGTACGATCGATCACGAGCTCACCACGCACTTGTCGTTCGAGGGCGACTCATTTCGCTATAGGCAATCAGTTGTGTTCGCGTGTACCGTAATATATCCTCAACACTTGTTATGCCAACACCTCCAAGCATATTTACAATATCATGCTAAGGAACTATTGCTTCGGCAGCCACGCACTGTCGTTCGAATTCGACTAATTTCGCTGTAGACAATCAGTTGTGCTCGTGTGTGTCGTAACATATCCTCATCAACACATGTTATGCCAACACCGCCGAGCATATTTGCAGCATCATACTACGGATATATTGAACCGGCGAAGTATTACCGTCAGAGAATTGCTGCGCCACACCTTCGAGCCTCGCTTTCCCGCTCGGTAACTGCGAGTACGATGTCAGATTCAATTGTCCAGTGACGAATCGGGGTAGCTCGCTTCTTCGGGGTGGACAGACCTTATTTGGCTGAAACGCGCTCGGTGGTGCAATAATGGGAATGAATTGTGACAGATCATACCTGATACGATCTATAGCCTGATGTGAGGCGTAAAGTAGAGTGGGAGATTTCGAAATCGGAATCCACTGCGACTATAGGATTGCAAAATCAAAGTCCAAAAAATCCGACTGGCCCGTAAAGTCCTGGTATTTCCATGTATTAGGCTGGTAAAATGTAACATAAATCCAACTCTCAAAGACACTTGGCCGCATCCAGTCCGGGTTTAACCAAAACTGATGAAATCTGCGCCGGGTCCGGAAACGAATCGTGACCACCCCCGTCCAGACAAAATAGTTCTGCTGTAAGGGGAGTGTCGTTGTACATTAATTTGCGTACAGCGAGACTTTGTATCGACTCATTGACGGACTTCTGTTTGTATCGCGTTTGGCTTAGAATCCCAATTCTATATAGTGCGGCCCGCGAATGGATTCAAATGTTGAATGCGGCCCGCGAGCTCAAAACTTTGCCCACCCCTGATGTATATTGTACCACTTGAATCGATCTGTTGGCGAACTAATGCTTTGCCCGTCTGTAACATACACATATCGATCACGAGCTCACCACGCACTTGCCGTTCGAGAGCGACTGATTTCGCTATAGACAATCAGTTCAGTGTTGCCAATTTAGCGATTTTCGCGCTAGATCTAGCGATTTTTGAAAAGGTATTTAGCGATTATTTAGCGCTTTTTACCGAAAATAACTAATAAAGATCGGTTCTGGCCGACGACTATGGCGACTCATCTGCCACCAGAGTGCGGACTCCAATGATATGTAATGAAATTAATGATGGATTACTAACGTACGGATAGATACGCAACTCCTGGCGGTTACGCATGGGCAAACAGTGTCTCTTCTTGCTGTGTAATCTAAAAGTAGCATAATTGACAGTGCTACATCTGGCGACCTGAGCGCTGCAATTTAATATGATTGGCCTTGATCGAAAGCTAGTGTCGCAGTGATTTCGAAGATACAAAATGAAATCTCGTCAGGACAATGGAACCATGCACCCCGAAACAGCCCTCGGAGTCTGAAAACCAGCATTGCTTCAATAATGGCACCGCCGCAACACAATGGACATAACAATGACCAATTTCGTCCAGCGATTGTTCTGATCAATGTCGATTTTCAGACTCTTGGGGCTACTTTGAAGTCGTTGCATTGTCTTTACAAGAATTTAATTCGTATTGTCGGAATCAGTGTGACACTGGCGTTTAGGACCAGATTCATTAAATTTCTTACTCCGGGTTGGTCCTCTACTTTTAGTGGCTGGCAAACCCGGTTCAAGTCGTGTTGTATCGGGTCAAGTCGCATGTTGCGTACAAGTGTGTCAAGTCGCATGTCGTGTTCAAGTACTCCAACTCAGTTTCGAGAAGTCAAGCGCATTTCCACGGTACATCGCATCACTATTCACGGACGCATGGAGCAAGGCACGCTTATAGAGTGAGCGGTTATGCCTGCAAACCTGGTCAGTGGTCACGTATAGCGATCATTGCGCAAAGCGATCCGCTCTACCGAAACGCACTGCACGTTTTGTTCCGCTTAGAGATGAATATTACGTATTATGAACTAGAAATATGATAAGTGACTTTGGCCCCCAGGCGAGTAAAATACAGCTGAGAAGAGTGTATTGATATTATGGTTCAATTTAACACGTTTAGCAATTAATGTAGATCTAGCGCTATTTTGTAGCGCTTTTTTCTCAATATTTAGCAACATCTAGCGATTTTTGACACCAGTTTTAGCGATTTTCTTCCATCCGGAGTTGGCAACACTGAATCAGTTGTGTTCGCGTGTACCGTAACGTATCCTCAACACTTGTTATGCCAACACCAATATCATACTAAGGATATATTGCTTCGGCAGCCACGCACTGTCGTTCGAATTCGACTAATTTCGCTGCTGACAATCAGTTGTGCTCACGCGTGCCGTAAAATATCCTCAACAAATGTTATGTCATATTTGCAGCATCATACTATGGACGTATTGACTCGGCGGAGTGTTACCGTGAGAGAAATGCTGTTTGAGCCCCTCGTCCTAGCCTTGGATTTACCGTTTCGAAAAATTCCACCAGAAGAAGCTGTGATCGAGTGTCACAATCAATGTCAGCCACGCTCCATCAACCTGTTGTTTTGACAAAACCAGTACGTATACGCCGGAGATGAGCATTGATTAGGATTTAGAAAAAACGTATTTGTGAAATTTTTCTGGATTAGGTTGAATTGAGTTTTGAGATTGATTTACCATATCGTACGGGCAACTACTACCGAGACCCGTCGTGACGAAATCGGATTAATCAGTCATGGAACGACAAGTTAGGGCTAACCGCTGATATTCCTAGTTTATTCTTGAAAGCTCTATAGATTACTGGTTAGCTGTATGTTGTGGGCGATTGACAACAGTTAGTTGTCGCTGTTATACAATTTACACTTTGTGTTATACATTCCTTGTTACCACCGCGAACTAGGAGGTCAATCACGACGACGGGCAACTACTCCCAATTGGCGGAATACTGTTTGATTCATCTGTATAATCAGGTTTAGCACCACAAGAAGAATATAAGTAGTTTATGATTGAATGAAATCTATCAATCAAACAACGATAATAACTATATAGATCTCGTTCGTATTACTATGAGAGCTAATCGATCACGTCCACACAATATTATTACGTAGCATTCATTTGGTGGGGATGTTGTTGTTAGTATTGTAACATGGTGATCGGCTACTATGACCTTTACACCAGTTCTAAAAGGGTAAGGAATTGGTTAGTGTTACAGCTGTCTGACGGTGGGGTATTCGACAAAATTGATATGTTTTACTACGGAAGCTATGATCACACGGACGGGCTCTCATCACTTATCGTACGAATGCTTGTAATCTCGATGTAGTGTGATGCACACGAATCAGCTGTGATCAGTCGAGTGTGACACGATCGAAGTCACTATTTACTGTTTGAAATAACTCGTATATTCCGTTCAAGAAATGTCCCTCATTTGTCCAAATATCCTCCTTTTTGTCAAATTGTCTTCCTTTTTTCATCTTAAAATATCTAAAAAGACTACGAATGGCACTAAATGATGACCTAGTTTACGAGAGATGGGTATTTCGGGAGTCAAGTCAGGGGACAAAATGAGCTTTTTTAGTCAACACCATGAAATTTGATGTATAAACATACAAATCATTCGTCCGCTATAGTAACTTTTTGCAGCTCGTGGAAAGTGTCCTCCTTTCGGGGCTTATGGTAACCCTATATTTTACCAGCTTTTAGTCTCGGACTTGAACATCGAAGTTTGCACATAATTTCACATTACATTCCCTATGACAAGCATAGGCTATTACGGTTATGGGACCTGTGCTCTCAAACATGTATTGATGAATAGCGAAAGCGACCACAAGCTTTCATTACATGAAAAAAAACGAGCTCACTAGCCCGTCCATGTTGGCATGTACACACCAATGGCCATGTCCATGATCTGAAGTTTGCACATAATTTCACATTGCATTCCCATGACTTAGCACAGACTATTACGTGGGTATGGAGGCTGTGCTTTTCAAACATGTATCGAGGAATACCGAAAGCGACTCAAGCTACCATTACACGAAAAATCGAGCACACTCGTTCCTCCCTCTCGGGGTATACCCACCTTCGTTTCGTACAGACAAATGTTTCCATGTTGCAGCGACAATAGCGGGGAGGGTGGTAGATCATTATCACAATCAGTACCTTGGGATGAGTGTGAAATCGACATCGTCCGTTAAGCGACTGAAGCTAGTCGCCACTACAATCACTCTCTGCGTAGTGCGTAAACGCAACGTACAAAGCGCTGCTGGGTATACGAAACTACGGATTCTAGCCAAAGCGAGGTTATCGAGATAGCTGTAGCGATTCACAGCACATGCTAAATCTCCTTGAAATGGGAGTAAAAAATGTATCGCTTTGAAATACTCAAGTAGAAGTAGTTGTTAAAGAGTAATTCGCACCGTAAAATTGCAACTGTTTTGGAGTGCTAATGTCACACAATTGCTATATTGATCACTCGCTTATGTGTAGAAAGCAGAAATTGACCCCTGGGTTGTACGATCTCGTGGCCTTGACAAACGTTCTATAGTTCAAAAGTCACTGTCATGTTGGGCTTTGATTGCTGTTGTACTCTTGTTAGCGTCGATATTCATTGGTACGTGTTTTCATGGTCTAAAATGTTGGTTATTATAGAGTGTTTTCGTAAAAGGTTGGGAGCCACTGATTTAGGCCTTGATGGGTTCAACCAAATACACGTGTAACACATCCTATTCCTGGGCCGTAACCGATCCTTTACCACACCTTCTATACGATAAACGTCCTTTTTATCCAGAGGTAAGCCGACGACATACGGGAAATGCAGGCGCTGACGTGCTATTTTGTTATTCTCTCCGCGTAACATGAAAGAAGGTATTGAGGTACCCTCCCAAGGTCACTGCGAGCGTAAGTTAAGTCAATCTCTGTGTATGTAGTGTTAATGTCGCACCGTCGCAATAATGATCACTTATGTGTAGAAAGCAGAAATTTACGACTCGATTACTTGTACGAGCTTGTAGCTTTGGTAAGCTTGCTGAAGCGGAAAGCCACTCAAGTTGGACATTAAATTGATTGGTGTTCGTTCTCTTGTTAGCGTTGATAGTCGTTGGTACGTGCTTTCGTGCTTTAAAATTTATGTTATTGTTATCATCGAAGGATGGTCATAAATAGGCAGGAACAACTTATTTAGACCTTGATGTGTTCAACAAAATACGCGTGTAACAGTGTAACACATCCTACCCCGGGCCGAAACCGATCTTTTACCACACCTTCTATATCGTAAACGTAGCTTTTACTCATACGTAGCACGATGATCTGTGAAGACGCAGTACTAACGTGCCATTTCGTTATTATTTCGACGTCACATGACAGGGTAGGTAGACATTGGGCTGTGGTACCCGACAATACAGTGTTCAACGCGATCGACAAGTACCCCCACTGCGTGCTATACGTTTAAATAAATATTTTTACTCGTTTCCGCCACCTAGTGTGTAGTAATGAAGAGGGTACATAAATGAAGTAGCAATATAAACTAGGCTGTACAACTGACTATGATTTCCGATAATACGAATTAATGATGATTTGGAAATGAGCTAAGAAGTATTAGACATAGAATCGGTATTTTGAAAGGATAGGTCTTTGAATTTGAAGTGGTTGAAACCCTTCCTAAGCCACTGTTAGTATCGCTGACTGTGAGCTAACAACGGCCGCAAGCACATCACATAACAGAACATCGGTATCATGATTTACGTCAAACCGCGACACATGTTTTATTCTACAGTTCGAGTTTCACAGCGAAATCAGTTCTAGAATGCGCAACTAGAACTCGAGCAACTGACTTTTTTAACTCCGCAACTATAACTACATAAAACCGCAGATGGCTGACCGTCAACCAATTAGTTGGATAATTCATACAAGTCCGCGAGCTGTCGTTACCACCAGGCTCGGTTATGATTTATTTTGGTACCCGATGATTTTATTGCTTTGATGTGGAAATTTGTCATCTATTATTTGATGAGTGTAAAACTTCAAATAGATGTCCGCTGTTCGTACTACTGGCCAAGGAGCAGCGTTCCAAATGTGTTTAACACACAAGAAACGTCAATAATTGCTTTGCCATTTGAAACTAAGCAGAGTGGAGGGTTATTATTCTCCCCTATGCGAAGTAGTGTGTCTGCGATTTGTTGATAACTCGCACACTGTGGGGGGTTACGAGTGATAACTTTTGTAAAAAGACATATTAGCATACAGCAGGGGTCCTCACGTATCACGGTCAACACTGCATAGTATCAATTCTTATTAGGATCGCATTCAATACTGCATTGTATCAATGCCTATACCCGGTGACATATGACGGAGGAGAGATAACAAATTAGCACCTTGGTGATTACGTTTCGACTACTTGTGGGATTTTTCTGTAACCGTAATTATAGTCGGATGATTCAGCAGTAATCGTAATCGCAATCGATTCAATTGATGAAATAATCATCCCCATGCCCACTAACTCACATTACAAAGCAAATTAACACACATTTAAGCTTGTGTAAGTTATTGTCTGATACCGATGTGTTACAATGTGTAACCGATTTTATAGTCACATGACATCAAGACATCATATCTAATTCATTAGTTGATGTTGAGTATGTCTTATGGTACTTTACAAAATTTATCAACCCCATTTTTTGAAGTTTATTCTATTTCGCTATGACCTAAATCTCCTCTTTTCATTACCGCACAGCGGGATACCCGGAAGTATTGCTTGCAAAAGTGTGAATCAGCTGTTTCTTTATTTATCTTTAAAATTCGTTGAAAATTTTAAAGCACGAAAGCACGTACCAACGACTATTAACAAGAGAACGAACACCAATCAATTTAATGTCCAACTTGAGTGGCTTTCCGCTTCAGCAAGCTTACCAAAGCTACAAGCTCGTACAAGTAATCGAGTCGTAAATTTCTGCTTTCTACACATAAGTGATCATTATTGCGACGGTGCGACATTAACACTACATACACAGAGATTGACTTAACTTACGCTCGCAGTGACCTTGGGAGGGTACCTCAATACCTTCTTTCATGTTACGCGGAGAGAATAACAAAATAGCACGTCAGCGCCTGCATTTCCCGTATGTCGTCGGCTTACCTCTGGATAAAAAGGACGTTTATCGTATAGAAGGTGTGGTAAAGGATCGGTTACGGCCCAGGAATAGGATGTGTTACACGTGTATTTGGTTGAACCCATCAAGGCCTAAATCAGTGGCTCCCAACCTTTTACGAAAACACTCTATAATAACCAACATTTTAGACCATGAAAACACGTACCAATGAATATCGACGCTAACAAGAGTACAACAGCAATCAAAGCCCAACATGACAGTGACTTTTGAACTATAGAACGTTTGTCAAGGCCACGAGATCGTACAACCCAGGGGTCAATTTCTGCTTTCTACACATAAGCGAGTGATCAATATAGCAATTGTGTGACATTAGCACTCCAAAACAGTTGCAATTTTACGGTGCGAATTACTCTTTAACAACTACTTCTACTTGAGTATTTCAAAGCGATACATTTTGTACTCCCATTTCAAGGAGATTTAGCATGTGCTGTGAATCGCTACAGCTATCTCGATAACCTCGCTTTGGCTAGAATCCGTAGTTTCGTATACCCAGCAGCGCTTTGTACGTCGCGTTTACGCACTACGCAGAGAGTGATTGTAGTGGCGACTAGCTTCAGTCGCTTAACGGACGATGTCGATTTCACACTCATCCCAAGGTACTGATTGTGATAATGATCTACCACCCTCCCCGCTATTGTCGCTGCAACATGGAAACATTTGTCTGTACGAAACGAAGGTGGGTATACCCCGAGAGGGAGGAACGAGTGTGCTCGATTTTTCGTGTAATGGTAGCTTGAGTCGCTTTCGGTATTCCTCGATACATGTTTGAAAAGCACAGCCTCCATACCCACGTAATAGTCTGTGCTAAGTCATGGGAATGCAATGTGAAATTATGTGCAAACTTCAGATCATGGACATGGCCATTGGTGTGTACATGCCAACATGGACGGGCTAGTGAGCTCGTTTTTTTTCATGTAATGAAAGCTTGTGGTCGCTTTCGCTATTCATCAATACATGTTTGAGAGCACAGGTCCCATAACCGTAATAGCCTATGCTTGTCATAGGGAATGTAATGTGAAATTATGTGCAAACTTCGATGTTCAAGTCCGAGACTAAAAGCTGGTAAAATATAGGGTTACCATAAGCCCCGAAAGGAGGACACTTTCCACGAGCTGCAAAAAGTTACTATAGCGGACGAATGATTTGTATGTTTATACATCAAATTTCATGGTGTTGACTAAAAAAGCTCATTTTGTCCCCTGACTTGACTCCCGAAATACCCATCTCTCGTAAACTAGGTCATCATTTAGTGCCATTCGTAGTCTTTTTAGATATTTTAAGATGAAAAAAGGAAGACAATTTGACAAAAAGGAGGATATTTGGACAAATGAGGGACATTTCTTGAACGGAATATACGAGTTATTTCAAACAGTAAATAGTGACTTCGATCGTGTCACACTCGACTGATCACAGCTGATTCGTGTGCATCACACTACATCGAGATTACAAGCATTCGTACGATAAGTGATGAGAGCCCGTCCGTGTGATCATAGCTTCCGTAGTAAAACATATCAATTTTGTCGAATACCCCACCGTCAGACAGCTGTAACACTAACCAATTCCTTACCCTTTTAGAACTGGTGTAAAGGTCATAGTAGCCGATCACCATGTTACAATACTAACAACAACATCCCCACCAAATGAATGCTACGTAATAATATTGTGTGGACGTGATCGATTAGCTCTCATAGTAATACGAACGAGATCTATATAGTTATTATCGTTGTTTGATTGATAGATTTCATTCAATCATAAACTACTTATATTCTTCTTGTGGTGCTAAACCTGATTATACAGATGAATCAAACAGTATTCCGCCAATTGGGAGTAGTTGCCCGTCGTCGTGATTGACCTCCTAGTTCGCGGTGGTAACAAGGAATGTATAACACAAAGTGTAAATTGTATAACAGCGACAACTAACTGTTGTCAATCGCCCACAACATACAGCTAACCAGTAATCTATAGAGCTTTCAAGAATAAACTAGGAATATCAGCGGTTAGCCCTAACTTGTCGTTCCATGACTGATTAATCCGATTTCGTCACGACGGGTCTCGGTAGTAGTTGCCCGTACGATATGGTAAATCAATCTCAAAACTCAATTCAACCTAATCCAGAAAAATTTCACAAATACGTTTTTTCTAAATCCTAATCAATGCTCATCTCCGGCGTATACGTACTGGTTTTGTCAAAACAACAGGTTGATGGAGCGTGGCTGACATTGATTGTGACACTCGATCACAGCTTCTTCTGGTGGAATTTTTCGAAACGGTAAATCCAAGGCTAGGACGAGGGGCTCAAACAGCATTTCTCTCACGGTAACACTCCGCCGAGTCAATACGTCCATAGTATGATGCTGCAAATATGACATAACATTTGTTGAGGATATTTTACGGCACGCGTGAGCACAACTGATTGTCAGCAGCGAAATTAGTCGAATTCGAACGACAGTGCGTGGCTGCCGAAGCAATATATCCTTAGTATGATATTGGTGTTGGCATAACAAGTGTTGAGGATACGTTACGGTACACGCGAACACAACTGATTCAGTGTTGCCAACTCCGGATGGAAGAAAATCGCTAAAACTGGTGTCAAAAATCGCTAGATGTTGCTAAATATTGAGAAAAAAGCGCTACAAAATAGCGCTAGATCTACATTAATTGCTAAACGTGTTAAATTGAACCATAATATCAATACACTCTTCTCAGCTGTATTTTACTCGCCTGGGGGCCAAAGTCACTTATCATATTTCTAGTTCATAATACGTAATATTCATCTCTAAGCGGAACAAAACGTGCAGTGCGTTTCGGTAGAGCGGATCGCTTTGCGCAATGATCGCTATACGTGACCACTGACCAGGTTTGCAGGCATAACCGCTCACTCTATAAGCGTGCCTTGCTCCATGCGTCCGTGAATAGTGATGCGATGTACCGTGGAAATGCGCTTGACTTCTCGAAACTGAGTTGGAGTACTTGAACACGACATGCGACTTGACACACTTGTACGCAACATGCGACTTGACCCGATACAACACGACTTGAACCGGGTTTGCCAGCCACTAAAAGTAGAGGACCAACCCGGAGTAAGAAATTTAATGAATCTGGTCCTAAACGCCAGTGTCACACTGATTCCGACAATACGAATTAAATTCTTGTAAAGACAATGCAACGACTTCAAAGTAGCCCCAAGAGTCTGAAAATCGACATTGATCAGAACAATCGCTGGACGAAATTGGTCATTGTTATGTCCATTGTGTTGCGGCGGTGCCATTATTGAAGCAATGCTGGTTTTCAGACTCCGAGGGCTGTTTCGGGGTGCATGGTTCCATTGTCCTGACGAGATTTCATTTTGTATCTTCGAAATCACTGCGACACTAGCTTTCGATCAAGGCCAATCATATTAAATTGCAGCGCTCAGGTCGCCAGATGTAGCACTGTCAATTATGCTACTTTTAGATTACACAGCAAGAAGAGACACTGTTTGCCCATGCGTAACCGCCAGGAGTTGCGTATCTATCCGTACGTTAGTAATCCATCATTAATTTCATTACATATCATTGGAGTCCGCACTCTGGTGGCAGATGAGTCGCCATAGTCGTCGGCCAGAACCGATCTTTATTAGTTATTTTCGGTAAAAAGCGCTAAATAATCGCTAAATACCTTTTCAAAAATCGCTAGATCTAGCGCGAAAATCGCTAAATTGGCAACACTGAACTGATTGTCTATAGCGAAATCAGTCGCTCTCGAACGGCAAGTGCGTGGTGAGCTCGTGATCGATATGTGTATGTTACAGACGGGCAAAGCATTAGTTCGCCAACAGATCGATTCAAGTGGTACAATATACATCAGGGGTGGGCAAAGTTTTGAGCTCGCGGGCCGCATTCAACATTTGAATCCATTCGCGGGCCGCACTATATAGAATTGGGATTCTAAGCCAAACGCGATACAAACAGAAGTCCGTCAATGAGTCGATACAAAGTCTCGCTGTACGCAAATTAATGTACAACGACACTCCCCTTACAGCAGAACTATTTTGTCTGGACGGGGGTGGTCACGATTCGTTTCCGGACCCGGCGCAGATTTCATCAGTTTTGGTTAAACCCGGACTGGATGCGGCCAAGTGTCTTTGAGAGTTGGATTTATGTTACATTTTACCAGCCTAATACATGGAAATACCAGGACTTTACGGGCCAGTCGGATTTTTTGGACTTTGATTTTGCAATCCTATAGTCGCAGTGGATTCCGATTTCGAAATCTCCCACTCTACTTTACGCCTCACATCAGGCTATAGATCGTATCAGGTATGATCTGTCACAATTCATTCCCATTATTGCACCACCGAGCGCGTTTCAGCCAAATAAGGTCTGTCCACCCCGAAGAAGCGAGCTACCCCGATTCGTCACTGGACAATTGAATCTGACATCGTACTCGCAGTTACCGAGCGGGAAAGCGAGGCTCGAAGGTGTGGCGCAGCAATTCTCTGACGGTAATACTTCGCCGGTTCAATATATCCGTAGTATGATGCTGCAAATATGCTCGGCGGTGTTGGCATAACATGTGTTGATGAGGATATGTTACGACACACACGAGCACAACTGATTGTCTACAGCGAAATTAGTCGAATTCGAACGACAGTGCGTGGCTGCCGAAGCAATAGTTCCTTAGCATGATATTGTAAATATGCTTGGAGGTGTTGGCATAACAAGTGTTGAGGATATATTACGGTACACGCGAACACAACTGATTGCCTATAGCGAAATGAGTCGCCCTCGAACGACAAGTGCGTGGTGAGCTCGTGATCGATCGTACATACCGGTAAAGTATTAGTTCGACAACTGATCGATTGAAGTTGTACATCATGTACAGCATACAAAAATAATATACCGCGGGAAATTACACATCATTTACAGACACCGGCATGATTACGCTTGACCAGACGTGAAGCAGTAAAAGAACCCATCACATTGTTTGGTTGGGACTGTCTGTTCTAATACGCTAGAAAGCGGTAAAGGTGTGGAACAGCAGTTTTTGCTTGCACCAATTACTACAATATCGGAAATTAACACGTTGATGCGAGTCAAATTGAGAATGAGCTATTTCTTTAATTACTTATTATATTCTAAATGGTACTTTATTCAAGTTAATCTATGTCGGGGGCGCCTAATACCTATTTCTAATACACGACATTCTGGTTCTCGATATGACTCAAAATGACACACATATTTATATCCAGAACAGATCAATTCTCCTTACTATTTAAGTCGACAACAAAGCAAGAGCAAGTACGACAGTATGGAACAGACTACATGCGTCACTATGCACAGCCGAACGTATAGACACCTAAAACACGCACCAGGATCTCACCGACCAGGAGAAAACTTTATTGACGTCACGACCGGCAATTATTCCTATGCCCCCACGAAATCGAGTCAATCGCGAAACGACAAGTCAACCAGGGTGGTTTGATAGGCAATTATTCCCAAAGCCCCGTCACGAAATTGGACCACAAAACGATAGGCCAGGGCGATTTGTCGGGAGGCAACTATTACCAAGCCCAGGTCTCGTGTCCAGAGGTCAAGCGAGGTAAATCTGGAGGCGAGTGGAAAAGTACAAGTAGAAGTACTCAAGTCTCATGTCTAACCAAAGTTCCAAAGGTCAATCGAGATTCTTTGTTCGTTTTCTCTCTAGCGTCAATCCCCCTTTTTTAATTGCCGCACAGTCAGAAGGGAATTCCCCTTGAGTATTGCTGCAAAACTGAGAATGAGGTAATTCTTTAATTAATTATTATATTGATAATCTTTGTTTGTTTATTATAAATCGCGAATGGGCGTCGATCGCCCAAACTATATACTACTGTCGAGTAGCGATTCTCTACTCAGCAACGATTTCGTTACTCAACTCACGTCAAAAAGTATGCTCACACTCAAATGCGTTTGGATCGTCACTCAAATTTAAGTCTGCTCATCATTAGACTTAATTAAGTGCAGGTGGTGTTGCAACACGTTTTACAAAGCTATCTGACCATCAAACCATTGAATCATTTGACTTGATTGTCAAGTTCAACGGCCGCATTGACGGAATGAATGCTTTTTCCCCATGATGAAAATGTTTTCAAGTCCTTTTGTAGTTAATGTGGCCACTGACCCTGTTAATTAACAACTTGAGTTGCTAGACATGCAGTCAGATATAAAGACATGACAATTTGTCTGTGCGTCTCACGACAGTTTATTTTCTAGTCTGCTACGCTTGAGCCACTACAATATCGTTTGATTATATAACAAATCGGAGGTCACGAATTAACAACATAAACTAAAGTAATTATAACAAGATAACAGAGGTTATGAATTACGTGTCCCAGCTCTACATGTAGATAGCCTAATTCTGTGGCGAGATAGCGCAGTGGTATAATCCACGGCTGCAACGCCATTGTATGCCGGCTCGAGTCCGACCGAGGTCGACTTCAGAAATCCTTTCTAAGTGTTGGAGGTTTATCTAGGCTCCTCCTCGCCGACTCATCCGCGTAAGCGGTGTCTTACAATAAGCCTAGAAGTGGGCCGTGCTACAAGTCGGCAGATACGGAATCAAAAATGAAGAAAATCGGCCTGGTGTAACTGACCGTTGTAGTGGACAAACACCAAGATTACCTCAAACAAACTAACTCTTACAGGTGAATCTGACCATCGGGAGCTGATAGAGGATTAAAAATCAATAGTAATACAATGTAATTATTGACGTAATTCAGTCTTCAACCTCCGATTACCACCATATGGGGGACGAACTGCTGTTTTAGTCCTAATTCCAGCTACAGCCCATGCTAACATGATATTTAGGCCCATGACTATGGCGGCAGGTCCCAATGTTGAGTAAAGATTGGCGCCCGTTTCAAGGAGAGTCATACGAGAATAAGACGAAGCGAACACACAATTCTGCCTTCAACTTAATACAGATATTGTACCTCAAGCTGCCGTTACGAGAAACGGCGCGGTATTTATATATATGTACAGGGATATCTAGAAGTTTCTAGATATCCCTGTATATATATATATATATCACCAGCTGTTGATCTTGACTGCTTCGTTGTGGAAATCGCAATGTTTTATTTGACGAGTACAAAATTTCAAATCTTGATGTACGTACGACGTACGTACTAGATAGGCCTACTGCTCGCCAAGCAGCTACCGTCAAATTGCGTCTAACTGAGCATAAGCATAACCGAACATCAACCATAAGTTACTATATTTTAAACTAGGCAGGGCGGAGATAAATTATCCTGCTGCGAGGTGGTGGCGTGTGGAACGTGTTGATAACCTGATATATAGCACGACAGTTGTTCATACAATGACACTATAATGTGCGACGTATGTACATCGAATATCTATTTAGCGTGGATACTTCTTACGCAATGATGCGCAAAGCTAATAGGCTGCTTCTGACGTAATAATGAGCTGTGGCGTTTGAAAATCAGACGTTTGTGCTGTCACGAGCCTGGTATAATATCTCTTCCTTGTTCACGAATGTACAGTTTATGACCTTTATGTCATATAACTTGCAAAAATAAAAAAGTAATCGTTCTTTCACAGAGAAATCGATTAAATATGGGAAGTAGTCGATTACGATTACGCTTACTTCGGGATTTTGTCGAATGTAATCGATTGCGATTACGATTACTTGGAAATGCTGTAATCGTCGTAATCGATTACGATTACTAATCACGATTACCCCATGTCTGGTCGATACCAAGTCTCCTTGTACGTAAATTATTATACAACGACACCTATATTACAGCAGAACAATCTTGTCTGGACGGAGGAGGTCACGAAACATCTCCGGACCCGGGGCAGATTTCATCAGTTTTCAGCGAAGCCAGTCTGGATGCGGCCAAATGGCCCTGAGAGTCGGATTTATGCTATATTTTACCCTCACAACATATGGAAATAACAGGACTTTACGAGCCAGCCGGATTTTTTGGACTTTGATTTAGCAACCCTATAGTCGCAGTGTATTCCGATTTCGAAATCTCCCCCTCTACTTTACACCTCACCTCAGGCTATAGATCGTATCAGGTATGATCTGTCACAATTCATTCCCATTATTGCACCACCGAGCGCGTTTCAGCCAGATAAGGTCAGTCCGCCCCGATGAAGCGAGCTACCCCGATTCGTTTCGCGGACAATTGAAATAACATCATACTCGCAGTTACCGAGCGGAAAATACAAGGCCCGAAGGCGTGACACAGCAATTCTCTGACGGTAACACTCTGCCGAGTCAATATATCCGTAGTATGATGCTGCAAATATGCTTGGAGGTGTTGGCATAACATGTGTTGAGGATATGTTTCGATCCTCGGCACAGCAGGATGGATCACAAAACAAAATGGCGCTATGCAGTCTACGCGGCCGCATGTCATTTTCGACAGCGAGATTGATTATCGTGAATTAGGTCTTGGACAAAGCACCGATAGCAGCGCGTCGTATAATATCCGAGCTAAGTAGTTATAGTATACTATAAACCTGATCCTCGCACCGCCAACGAGCCGTAACCACAATTCTAATACCGCAACAATCCATACACAATAATACACCATACCGGGAGCTTTCAAAATACCAGTTGACGGGCTTCGATCGATTGTCGACACGTGATGATTTAAATCAGCCTGATTTAAACCAGAACCCTAAGTATGATGCAAATATGCTTGGAGGTATTGGCATAGCATGTGTTGAGGATATATTTACGACACATACGTGAACACAACTGACTGTCTGTAGCGAAATTTGTCGACTTCGAGCGATAGGGCGTGGCTGCCGAAGCAATAGTTCCTTAGTATGATATTGTAAATATGCGTGGAGGTGTTGCCATAACAAGTGTTGAGGATATGTTACGATACACGCGAACACAACTGATTGTCTGCAGCGAAATGAGTCGCCCTCGAACTGCAAGTGCGTGGTGAGCTCGTGATCGATATGTGTATGTTACAGACGGGCAAAGCATTAGTTCGCCAACAGTTCGATTCAAGTTGTATATCATGTACAGCATACAAAATTAATATCCCGTGGTAAATTGAATATCATTTGCAGACACCGGGATGATTACGCTTGACCAACCGTGAAGCAGTAAAAAGAACCCATCATAAATACATTGTTTTACTCGGGACTGTCTGTCCTTATGAATACGCTAGAACGAGGTATAGGTATGGAACAGCCACATTTGTTGCTTGCGCCGATTACTAGGTACGTAATACCAGGGGTTAACATGTTGATGCGAGCAAAATTGAGAATCAGCTATTTGCTCAATTACTTATTGTATTTATAATGCTAATTTATTTAAGTTAATCTATGTCGGGTCGCCTAATACACATTTCTACTACGACATTCATTCTCATTCTCGATATGACTCGAAATGGTATACATATTTATAATCGTAACAGATCGTTTCTCGTTACTGTCTGGGTCGATAACAAAGTAAAAAAGGGTTCAAGTACAACAGTACACAAGACACAGACCACAAGCGTCACTTTACATAGCCGAACGTATGGACACCTAAAACACGCACCAGGATCTCATGGATCAGAAGAAACTATACTGACGTCACGACCGGTAATTATGACCCACCGTACACGAAATTGAATCAATCGCGGAACGACAAGTCAACCAGCTTGACGCTCTATTGTTCCCGAGCCACGAAATTGGACCACGGAATGACAGGTCAGGGCCGGCAACTATGGTCAAGCCCCGTCGTACACGACCGAAGTCAGCACCGGCAATTATTCCCATGCCCCACCGTACATGAAATCGAGTCAACCACGGGACGACAAGTCAGCCAGGGGGTTTGACGGGGAATTATTCCCAAGACACGTCACGAAATTGGACCACAAAACGATAGGTCAGGACGATATGTCGTCAGGCAACTATTACCAAGCCCCGTCGCGTATGACCGGAGTCAGCTGTAATTTCATGTCCTTGACCAGAGGTCGAGCGAGGTTGTTACGAGTCCAGTATGACACAGGCTGTGGACGTCGCTTTGCCCAGCCGAGCGTATCGTCGGCGTGCATACCATTGAAATTAAAAGCCGATCCATTGTTATTCGAGGGAAAATATAATAAATACTCAATACACAAGTCTCGTGTCCAGAGATCAAGCGAGGTAAGGAGTGGAAAAGTACAAGTAGAATGACTCCAGTACAAAGGTCAATCCAGATTCTTTGTTCGTTTTCTCTCAGTCCCCCCTATTGCCGCACAGTCAGAAGGGAATTCCCCTCGAGTATTGCTGCAAAACTGAGAATGAGCTAATTCTTACACTGTTTATTATCTTGATAATGTTTGTTTGTTCTTTATAAATCGCGAATGGGCACCTTCCGCACATTTCTCTAACTACTCATGGAACACTTCCTGGCTTTTGTAACACACCGCTTATACCAGGGGTTGCCAACTCAAAACGGGTCGCGGGCCACTGTCAAATTCCGTAAAGGCCGTGGGCGGGATAAAATAGGCCACACAGTTGAACAACCACGCTATCTCGTCACATACTAGACCAGTGGTTCTCAACCGGGGGTTCGCGGACCTCCGGGGTCCGCGAAACCTCTAAATTTGTAAAGTGATTGCAAACCTGATTCTTATTTTTAAATAGGAAAAGCATGAGACAGTTTAGTTTCAAAATTGCTCAAACTTTAGGACCCACATCATTAAAATGTTCGTCCGAGATCAAATATCCGGCAGTGATTACTCATTTTATTGTCAAATTACCAATAGCCTGCCGACGCAAACATATTGCTGTTTAGAGATGTTTTGGTGGGGTTTGTGGAAAAATGAAATGTTGGAGATGGCATTTTGGATTTGGAGTTATCAGTCTCAGCAAATTAGTGGAGTTGCCAGTCTCAGCATATTAGTAAACAGTCGTTTGAAATAGAAACTCCTGAAATTTTTTCCCAATCTGTCCCAATGAAGGAATTGGAACCTCATCACGAAATCCATTGTGTCTTGAGATATAACCACTAAATAACTTCAATATGAGATGCAAGATAGAAATTACCAGACTGGACGTGATATGTACAGCAAAAACTCACACCAAAAGCTGTCGTCGGAAGCGTTACGCGTTAATATTATATTCGCCACCAATATATATTTGCGAAAATGGATTTTCGGCGCTTGCTCATATTTAATCGAAAACGCGGATTTTCAAGACAATAAATACAGCTGAAAATAAAAGTCTACCCAATTTCTACATATAGTATGACGTTATTTTCAAGAAAAGTCATTGTGTGGATGTTTATCACTAGACACAAGACAGGAGACAGATAACGGTTGCGCGATAATTGATCTAATTTTGAACGAAAACTTGCGGGGGTCCGTGGCGGTCCAAAAGGAGTCCGCAAAGACAAAAAGGTTGAGAACCACTGTACTAAACCCTAATGAATTGATGTCTCGGTAAATTTGGGGTACTGGGCTTATCGAACGCCTTGAAATCTTAATTAAGGATTGCACCGTGTGTTGATTGGTCAGAGATAAGCAGACATGGTGGTGCCTGTATGACAATGCTGTTCTCAAATCCACATTGTCTTCGTCATTATTGGCGAGAAATCGCTTTGAAGTTACATGGCTGTCGTTAAAATACATTCATTATATACGATTTATTCCTTGTATATTTGGATAAATGGGCGAATAATGTATCGATTCAGCGATCCGGCCCGCCAAGTACTCAATTTTCCTATATCCGGCCCGCCGACTGGAGAAGTTGCCCGCCCCTGGTATAGGTGGATAATTACGCGATTATTGTATCGATTTTGTATTCTGGCTCGCCAAGTACTTCATTTTCCCCAATCAGGCCCGCCGACCGTAGAAGTTGCCCGCCCCTGTGTTACAGGCATGCCGATCGCTCACAAGGTAATATTTCGGTAATTAGTTTGTCGCAGAACCGTCGCAGACGATAATTCGAAAACCAACAACTTGACACTTTCTGGTGGTCGCTATATGTTTTGACACTTCAGAACAGTGGTTGACTTTAGTTGCGTGATAAGAATCATGAGAATATTCAATCAATGTGTTAATTTGTCGACTTGAAATGAAACTCACTACACCGCTCAAGTTGATTCGTATCTGAATGTTTCAATTCGGTACCACTCTAATCCTTTGAGAAATCCTTTTAACGCGATCTGTTGAATCGAACGTAACCTGAATATTACGCCAACATTCAGCCGCATCGGATTATTCACACAGTCCGCACCGCTATTTTCACACCTATAGAATCAATACCAACTATGTCAGTGGTTCTCAACCTTTTTGTCTTCGCGGACCCCTTTCGGACCGTCACGGACCCCGCGGACCCCCACGAAGTTTTAGTTCAAATTTAGCTCAATTGTCGTGCAATCGTCATCTGTCGCGTGCAAATGATAACTAATAGCCTTAGTGATAAACATCAACAAAAAGTCTTTTCTTGAAAATAAGACCGTACTATTCATATAGAAATTGGGTTGACTTCTCTTATTTCAAAGCGAATTCTGCAACTGTATTTCTTGAAATAAGTGTCTTGAAAATCCGCGCTTTCGATTTGACATGAACGAGTGCCGAAAATTAATTTCCTCAAATATAGATGGTGGCGAATGAAATAATAACGCGGAACGCGTCCGACGACACATTTGGGTATGATCGCAACAAATATGGCACCAAAATGAACAAACAATTTTTTTTTATCTATAGCAGCTTATCTTGAAATTATTATTATTGGAAAATCGTTATCTATCACAGTGTTGGAGGTTTACCTAGGCTCCTCCTCGACCCCTAATCCGCGCAGGCGGTGTCTTTCAGAAGCCTAGACGTGGGCCGTGCTATAAGTCGGCTGTTACGGAACAAAAATGAAGAATATCGGCCTGGTGTAAATGACCATAATAGTCGACAAACACCATGAATGAATACCTCAAAACAAACAAACAAACAGGAGAAAATGGATTGTTGTAAACATTTCGAAGTCGCCTTTATTGACCTTACTCATCCAACTTTTCTTTCCCACAATCCCCAACAAAAATCTCTAAACATCAAAATGTTTTTATCAGTGGGCAATTTAGCAGTTAAAATGATCTGTACAGTAGGATATTTCATCTCAGACAACCATTCTGTTGATTTGAGCTCTGGAGTTTTACTAGTAATGAATCGAAACTTCTTCGCGATTTTCAGAATTAAAAAAATACAAATTAGGTTATCAAATATTTTAGGGCTTCGCGGACCCCCTGAAAATGCTTCGCGGACCCCCAGGGGTCCGCGGACCCCCGGTTGAGAACCGCTGAACTATGTCTTTACCGATGATATTCAATCATTTTGTTAATTTCTCAACTTGAAATCAAATTCCTAATGAGTAATCAGAGCAAATTAACATTCCACAAAACATGACAAATCTCGAAATTTTTGGTCGCGCTACGCGGCGACGTTTGCTACATATGTTTTCTTAAATGTAGCAGGTTACTTAATTCATATAAAATGGACTGCGCGTACTTTTAGATCGCCAATTTTCCGTCAAAACACCACCGTCACGCTTGCTAGGGTTATTTTCAACAAAATGTTTTGAGCTATAGGTATTATATCCTGCAGCGCACAGCGTGTCGATATCGAAGGAAACACTGTTTATCACTTTTAAGAGTGAGAACCCCTTGTACATAAAATATGCTTTGAAGCTTTGTGCACGAAAGGAATAACTAAATATACTTGTATTTGAGAGCTACAAAATTAAATCGTCAAAATATTTTCTTCATCGTATCATAAAGGATGACACTCTCAAGTGTTGTGGTCCACAACCTAACATTAACGTTTATTAATATGAGTTGCTTGGTTCGGAATTTCTTCATGGTAAAATTATTAACTGGGTACAGTACTATAGATTCAAATTGAGCAGATATATGCATCCCATTCTTAATTAACTTACTTAGTCACACAAAGCACTAAAACGAAATCCAATACCATCAATTTCCCCGTATTGCCAATCGCAGATGTGAATTCGGGATGCGTACATCCGGTTCGAACCACAGGGTATGAGACCAACGTTCCGTCTGAGCTGCGCACGTGCGCAAATGCGCAGTGCTGAAACGGTCTCCGCGCACAGAAAATCTAGGCTGCGCACAAAAAATCCGAAGTGATGACTTTTTTTTTAGTCGTTGCGCACTGTTGTCCAAGGGACCGCGCAGGCACGCAGATTTCTGAGAAATTAGAGGGAACATTGTCAGAGGCAAATACTGCTATCGCTGAAGTCTGAAACCGAGGTACAAGTGCCGTCCGCAAATGTAGATATTGCGCTCCGTGAAGAAACGAGAATTTGCAATCACGTGCGCCTCACGTAAGAGATTTTTCTTATAAGGCTGCTGCACACTGGCTTTGCGACACGACTAAAACAGGTAATTCCCCGATCATGTCGCGCTCACGATAGCGGTAGCTGCGTTCCGCTGCACACTGGGACACCGAGTCGTAACGTAGGCCTATCTGTTCTGTACCAGCTTAATGATTTCGTAACAGTATAGGTTCTTGGTTATTACTATTGTAGAACACATCAAGATACTTCCTGTGACACAAGTACACATATGTGTCTTCTATGTGTACTGACAGCATTTTGCTGATGCTCCGAATTTTGATAAGGAATACACCATAATGCCACTAAGATATTGGGGAGACCGGGGACAATTGTAACACTTTTTGGATTTTCCAACATGACGTGTTGTTCTCATGGAAATTTCATTTCCAAAGTTTTATATAAAGAAGCCAACAACTCGATAGTCTATATAAAAACTAAAATGGAACTCAATCAACACTCAATCATGGAAATTTTGGGTCGCGAAAATCGCCGCTCAAATATTACAATCGCCCCGTACCCAGGGGCAATTGTACCACCCATGCGGGGCAATTACAATAGTGTTATTTATAAGTAAAAACAAACGAAATGAACAACGAAAACGCGACCACAACTTGCATTATTGCATTTAACTAAAGAAATAGAAGTTTGAACGCTTCCAGGCTACGCCCCATAGCATTTTGTCATTTGAATACAATATCACCCTTCGTACCTTCTTCATGAGCTCAAAGTCTACAAGAACCACATTCATTCCATCATCTCCCTACACAGATTAGACATCTTCTACCAAGGTGCTGTTGTTCAACGTGCACAATGGGTTGGACATTGGATCACCTGCGAAGGTGCGAAACCGACCTGGCTAAAATATTTTGGTTGAATGGGTCGATGATAGTGTAGCAAAACGAGGACACAACATTTTGTGGAGTCAAAGCTAATGGCATTCTCCTGTTCTGTACAAAATTAAAATAAATTCTTCACAACAAATGACAAAATATAATTGGGCCATGCTGAGAGTCAGGGGATGAGGATTCTGTCATGGACAAGTTCTTAAGTGACCACTGAAGGTTGACACACCAAGAGTTGATCAACATGAGAAAGGGTGGTAGAATCATGGAAATAACCGAACCGTAAGATTCACATCACCTCTGCTGTATGACCGTTCCGACAGATAATCATGTTAGAATTGGTATGGCAAGGTATTATTTGTTCTGGTATTGAACTTCTGGCTGTTTCAAGATTCATCTGCAGTACATAAATGGTTATACCAACATAAGAACAAAGATATTCAGCATTGAAAAGATATTTTAACGGGGCAAAAATAACAGAGTGTTACGTTTGCCCCTGACACGCTCGACCATGATTAGTGTCTCAGTATGGTACCTTTCCGGCGATGCAAGTCCTAGTTTTTCCATCATCACGGTAGACGGTGATAACATTGTTCCAGCTACATATATTACGTTGTAACCACTTTAGGTATTATTCGTCTGAACAAATTATTCCAGATCAGAAAATTTTTACTCAAGTGTGCAAAATTCAGTTTTTTTCAAATTATTTCAGAGTATCGCGTCGTATCTCATCGTAACTTCAGACATGTTAGGAGAGATAACTACCACATTCGCACACAAAATATCAAGGCGATTTATCCACCCTACTAGCGGTGAGGTCGATTGTTACATTTGCCCCTAGTTACATTTGTCCCCGGTCTCCCCCTCAAATTCGAAAACTCAGTTTATTATTTCAACTCAAGACGCAGATGCACAATATACAGTACCCAAGATACAAATAATATAAACAAGAAGGTGTCTATTATCGTTGAAACGCCCTGACATAGTTCATCAATCAGATATCTTTATAAATATATAGGCCTACTCTTCTTGGCCTACCGGTACTTTCGTAATGTCAAGCATGTCAGTGGCATTGGCGGGCTAGCGGTCATGTTCTCTGTTATTCATCTTTTATTGTGAACATATAGTAATTTAATTATCAAATATATCTTCATTTCGTTCATCCATCTTTAAGTTATCAACTTGAGGTTGAATCATTCTTTTTCTGGGCTTGTTGGATATCATACAGCGCTTGAGCCTTCACCGTGACCCAAGATAAATTACGCATCTGGTACACGAGAATGTTAAATTAGGAAGTTGAACGATTAGAAAAGATTGCAACAGCATCGTCGAAATAAGAGCGCGTGCGTATTTTCTACTGCGACTGAGCCCGCAACTCGCGACAAAGTTTGGAATTAGTCGGCGAGTAGGGCTGGGCAAAATCGAGTACCTGAGTGATTCGATTCTGAATCACGTAATATGCTTCGAGTCGAGTCGAGTAATCGAGTATCACTCATTATGACGTCATACCATAATATTATATGTCAAAGTCTACCTTTCATGCGATCACAAAGAATAAAGTGCCTGTTATCCATCACAATAAAGATTCTTTGGTATTTTTTCGACCATACCGATTTCATTGCACTTGGTGACAATGTTGTGGCATGATCATGACTTCGGAAATGTGCTATTTCCATCAACGTTCATAGCTTTGTACTATATGCAGGGTTGCCATACCGTCCTTATTTCTAAGATTTGTCCTTATTTTGAAAGGCTTCGTCTTAGAAAACTCGACTGTCGTTATTTTTAAGAAATGTCCTTATTTTCGACTTGTGTCCTTATTTTGTCTTATTTTCAACCACTACTGAACTTTGGTCGTTTTCCTCTGGTATCTGTTTGTTTGTTTTATTCATGGTGTTTGTCGACTGCTGTGGTCATTTACACCAGGCCAATTTTCCTCATTTTATGCCGTCGCTGCCGACTTGTAGCACGGCCCACTTCTAGGCTTTTTATAAGACACCGATTACCAGACATGGGGTGATTACTTCATGAATGTAATCGATTGTGATTACGATTACTTCTGAACGACGCGATTACGATTATGATTACAGCAAAATCAGGAAGTAGTCGATTACGATTACGATTACATTGGAAAAGTAATCACGATTACATTTATTTTGCATCTTAGAAGCTATGTTGGAAGACAATATATGGATTACGCTGGCAATGAAAAATTCGAGGCTGATTGTGGGAGTTCCACGGCCACGAGCGGAATAAAATTTATTTTCGTAATCAGTGCAGAGTCAGCTTTCGATTGATACTCGTTTTACCAAATTTAATGCTCGGCAAGCTGGTCCAAACTGACCGTCAAATTGCCTGTAGCCAAATGGAAAGTGTGACGTGATACAATTTCACTGAGGTGTGAGATTTGCTTGTGTCGACACCATATAGGACACTATGGTAATAGTATGGTCCCGTGCGCGGTACGCGTGAGCGATACTGATATCATTTCAATAGCGCAATCTTTTCTGGAAATGGCGAAATAACATGGTTTGACAAAGTTATAAATAACAATGAGCTAGCTCGAAGTTAATTTGCGAGAAACTAACGTATAGTCTTTTCCGCGTGGCATGAGCATCGCGTAAGATTTTCGGTGCAATTAAATGCCGTGACTTTTCGAAGTCATCACTTCCGTCAGGCGAATCTGATCACGTATGGTGAGATATGATAATATGCAGAATATGCAAGTACAACCACCAATATTGTTTAAAACATCTATCCCTTTGCAAACGTTGATCGGGAAATGCTACAACTGTGCACTGAAGGGCGTTGAATTACATCAGCTTCTGAGCAGCACAAATTTTGGGTTTGTTCGATTCGTTTGAACAGGAATCTTCCGTCGATAAGGTCATACACTGATATTGTTCTTGCTTCAGTCAGACTTGAATATTCGTATCATTATATCTGACTCTATGTCTTGATAGTAATGAGCGCATATTGCCGGTATCAAGACGTCACATCAGTGTTTTAACGCGGTAGGCCTACATCGATCGCTTTATTGATTTGAAGTGCGTTCTCGTGCGTGTATGTCGTTTATTAGTAATCTATAGCAGCCTATGTCACCATTTACACGGATTTATTGTGACGTCACAGATGATCGCACAAAATTCCGATTCGCCGTCTATAGTACTTGCGGTTACAGACGTCCATTTGTGTCGCTACAAGTGTTCTGGCTATAGCTGTTTGCTTGTGTGGCCAACGTTGAGTGAATATTCGCTAATTCTGCACTGTTTATACTGAACGCTTTTAATAATGGCAGAACGAATGGGTAGTTTCTCATCTCCTCACCAAGCCAAATTAGCAAAAAAGTGCGATTCGTTTAACATAGGGTTACCATATTTTTGTTTCACAAATTCCGGACGCTCTTCAGCGCCCACTAGCGGATTTCAAAATGAGATGTTAGCACATTGTCGATCAATATGACGTCACACCAGCAACGCTTTGTCTATCGACTAAAGGTGGTCACGATCCGGTATAGGAGTATGTGGTTGTGTATTGTAAGTTGTAATCAGGGCCGAAGCCACATTTTTTCAGCTCCTCCCGCCCAAATAAACACTGATCTCGCCCCTCCCCCCCCCCGTAGGGTATTCGATGCAACTTCTGGGGGCTTACTATATGCATCTAGTCGTTGAATGATTTGAATGAGTTGTGTCAATATTATTGGTTCTTCCACACATTACTGTATAATTCTGATCCTCTCTCCGCCCACATGATCAGAGTTAGCGGTAGAGCTGGTAGGAGAGGGTGACTTCGAAAATGCAAGGAGCGTAATTGTACATCGTTAAG
This sequence comes from Botryllus schlosseri, assembly GCF_051294905.1. Taxonomy (NCBI): domain Eukaryota; kingdom Metazoa; phylum Chordata; class Ascidiacea; order Stolidobranchia; family Styelidae; genus Botryllus; species Botryllus schlosseri. Next base: position 28,641,992 of record NC_137237.1, on the reverse strand, counting down.
TCATGTTCATGTCACGCCGATAAGATTATTTATCAGCATAATGCCGGTGCGCTCTGCACCACTGAGCTATATAAACACCGCACATCCGGTGGTTTCCAACCTTTAATGGTCGCTACTCCATTTCCAATTTGAAAATGTGCCGTGGCCCAGCTCAACATTTGATGAGCTGATTACTAATTAAATGTCAGCACATTTGCCCAGACTTAGTCACGGCCTATTTGGGAAGCTAATTACGTTCGCTTCAATATCTTCGCGAAACCCAGAATAAAGGCAAACTACCCTCAGGTTTAGAACCGCCATCTTTGAATAAAGCTTCCAAACGGCCTGCCCTAAACCGACTCTATGAATATACCGTCATCTTGTAATTGCGATTACAATCAGACTTCTTTTTGTAAATGAACGTCATTTTATATTTATTTTTGATCGCCATTTTTGCGAGGGTGGTAGTCTTCTTACCCTTTGTGGACTGAATATATTCTCTATGATTGGAAAAATTATTTCTATGCGTAACTTTAATTGTTTTGCCTCAACTTAGACATTGGTCAACAAAACTTTAATTTTTTTTTCAATATTTATTATTTTAAATGTTTGTCGCAAATTTGCGACGTCAGGCTTTCGCGACAAAAAATCGAAACAAAACAGGGCAGTTTTGACAATTGAAATTATTGTTGAAAATAAGCAAAACAGTTAGAGTTTTTGTTCAGGCACAGATGTACATGACATTTGACACATTTTATAGCCGATTGCTCTTTGCAGGTTTGTCTCTTGTATCTCTGCCTGGTGTCCACGGCAGGCGTGTGACCCACTTGGTCACGTTTGGGTGGGCTTTATTGGTCCTCTTTTCCTTGTCTTATGATACTCCTGCTGGATACAGAGGGATGGCCACCCTCTTTTTCTCCGGTTACTAATTTTCCATATTTTACCAGGTATTCTGCATATAATTTGGAAGCAAGCAGACCTTTTTGCTTCTATTTCGGAAATTGCAGAAAATCCCAGTCCCGCCTGTACAGCAACTAACTATTGACGACACATGAAAGTACAATTACATGTGATATTTTTTTGAGCGGATACATGTTCTGTAATAAGCCAAATAGGCATCCAGAAGATCAACCTCACCCATAAATGAATTGTACTGTTCGATAATGAATGGGTAGTCCACCTGTGAGCGTTACTTCGTCTCCTGTGCCATCTTTTAATTTTCCTAACATGATTTGCTTCGACAAAGATACTGGCCAATAGCACACTGCGATTGTCATACCACTTTACTGCCTGAATACTAACGCCGTCCAGAGAAACTTCCATTACTTCAAATCTCCCTCTCCTTCTTGTCCTGCTGTCAGTGCCAATACTGAATTGTCAGCCAGACAGTCTGTTTGATCGCACAGTTCCTACTGCATAAAATCACCTTATGCGGGATGAACAATGAGCAAGAAAGATTTGATTTGCTTCCATCGATTTTGGGACATGATATCAGAAACTTTATCATATCTAGTATCATTGGCCCAGTACATATAGGATCTTCGCATTTTTACGATAGACATATGCATGCAACATCCCAAGAATTTTTCAAAATCATCTCTGGTCATGTGTATTGCCTTCGTTGGATTAGTTTGAACAGCAAATAAATTGCTCTCATTAACAATCCTGTCCAGCAATTCCGCTCCAACAAGATATTCGAAATATGTGTGCGGAGAAGAAATAGAGTAGTCACTGTCGAGCAATTCTGCCTTCCACATAGGAAATTAGTAGCAAGGGATCTTTTCACCTTGAATTGTTTTCCAGATAGATTTTCGTTGCGGTTCATGCGGTCTACATACAATATGACCCGGTGTTTTTCCTTTTTCAACTTTTGAAAAAACGATTGAGGAATCTTCATCAGATTCATCGGGTGAAGAGGATTCATCCGAGCTCATTTATCACATGGTAGCAGAAGTTGCTGCAGTAGAACGTTCTTCATCGTCAGAATCACAGCCACCATCTGTAATGCCTTTTCAGTGTAACGTCACTTGATGAGTGATTTTTTTTCCATAAAAACATCTGGTGTCCATTGCTGCAGCAGCATATTCTGATTGAAATTATCGATAATATTTGCTATCTGTTTAGCACTATTCTATCATCATTGGTTTATTAGCAATTTTTATCAGTTCAATACACCACAAAAATGCGATACAATGAAAGGACAGGAAGGTGTCGAAGCGACTTGAAGTATAGTCTGTGGAATCAGACACCCACCTTGGCTTAGGCGATGTAAAGAGGAGGCATGCACACTGAATTCTAGTAGTTAGTTTATACATATTCCTTGTCTTTATGCACTGTATCAAGGCACTTTCTTGACTCGTGAAGTTGGTGAATCTATTCCCCACTTTCCTCACGTAAATAGCTATTCAATATGGAAATATTTCAGTAGTAGGAATGTTGTCAGAGTTTACCAACAAAAGGCCAATGATGCAAATTCGCATCACTCCTCATTTTCAACATTGCCAAGTAAAATAACATATTATTGATCCAAAACACTTCTGGCTATGTTATTTCTGGTGTAAAGAATCCTATACATATTTTTATTAACGAATATACTCACCAAATCCTTCGACCGCGAAGCAGCAAAGAACGTGGGTCCACCGACTTCACTTAGACATGCCAATGCAATAAACAACGTCCGGGACACCCACCTTGCATTCCAAACACTCTATTTTAAAAGGCGCTAAAGGTAAGTTCGGAATGTGTACTATCTGCGACGGCCGTCGTGGCTGTGTCAAGTATGCGTAAAGTCGGTATAAAATGATGTAATTCGCTATGTACCGAATTTGTTACGCTAGTCCACAAAGGATTAAAACCAATATTCCTGATACTAAATCGCGCGCAGCGCGAAGAAAAATTTCATGTAGCATAAATCTGTCCAAAAATAATCTTGTTTATGATTTATAAAAAAAAATTAGCTTACTTCAAGTCTTCAAAATTCCGGACATTTAGGCGTATTTTAGAAATTCCTACCGGACGCAGTTTTTACAGTGAAATTCCGGAAAAGTCCGGGAAATTCCGGACGTATGGCAACCCTAGTTTAACATAGCTGTTGTCGGGGCATGTGAAAACGGAAGAAAAAAACTGTGAAATTAGGTGAGAATTTTTATTTTTCGAGCGAAAAAGGTGTGCTCTGCAAAATATGTAGAGAAGCAAAATATGCAAAAGAATAGCATTCATTTTCTTCAGAAAGCCACCGCACTCGAACTGTAGCCAAAACACCCTCAAAATATGCACCACAGAACACGTGCGATATCCATGATGTCGAGGTTTATCGCAATTGCGGGTGAATGCTTCTTAGTCCTTTGCGACACCACAAAGTAGCACGTGTGCTATGGTGCATATCCCAAAAATATTTCAGCAGAAGCCCAAACGCGACGGCGTTCTGAGAAAAAAATGCCCTCAATGACTTAACTTCAAGTCGAGACCACATCATGTTTAGAGCGTAGTTCCCCATCGTCACTCATAATGTGATTATCTGGTGTAATGCAATAAATCTAAATGTAAATGCTGTATTTTGATTCTATCAACGAATCATGTGACTCGAATGGATACACGCACGTCTGGTGTTACGCACAGGACCGTAACTGCCGCACCCCAAACCCCCCAATTGGGCGGCCCGAGCACGAAGGGGAACCAAAATTATTTTGTGAATAAACATAAATCATGAAGTAATTTTTTGGAAATTTATGCAACTTATTCAAAGAAGAAATAACAATTTGAAGTCGTGTACGTCTCAGTTTAGTACGTTTGGACGATTTCAATATCTTTTGACACGTCAGATAGGAGGACACGAAAGAGCATCATGTACCGAAGTCATTACCAGCGGGTACGCCCGAAGATATTTGATTATTATTTAGGGGTCCTACCTTTTCCAACACACCTTATTCGATCAACTCTACCGGTAAATCTGGTAACGTGAGCAGAGAGAGGATAAAAATTGATAGCATTATATATGCAATTCCCGATCATATTGACCGATTCAATCATGAATTATATAAATTTTTCGCGCTTCGCGCGCCCAAGCTATACACCCACTAAGCGGACACCCAATATAGATGAAAAGTAGCGGCAAAAAGCGTAAGGCCCGAAGGGGGGTCTGGGGGGTAGGATGCCCCCCAGAAATTAGGCTTATCACTATATGGGGGGCCGGGTTGCGCACTGTTGTCTATGGGCCTGCGCAGTGAGTTGGCGTGTTTGCGCAGACTCGTAAAAAATTAGAGGGAACATTGTATGAGACCGTACCCGATTGTTGTTATAACAACCTAGATTTGACCCTGAATATACCTCATATAATTATTATATGGTTAATTATTGCTGAGTTGTCCTCGAGCGCGATTAATACTTAAGTCCCGAAAAGAGCCACTGGATTTGACCTCTTATCAGTACCGGAACTGCTGCAACCCAAACCCAATATCGCGAGGGGTGAGGGGTGAGCTCGAAGGGTGCCCTAAATTATTTCAGTGAATGAACATAAATTACTCATCATGTTTTGACGACTCCTCCACGAAAAAAATAATTAAAAATGATTATGTAAATTAGAAATAGGCATTTCGGCGTCGGCCATTACCACGCCAAGATGCGCGAACACATATGAAGTTCCTGCCAATATGGGACTCCGAGAAGTGTGCCAAAAAGATTGTCAGCGAGAAAACCTTTGCCGAAGAGGATTGCCCTTATGTTGACCGTAAACTTCGATGTATATAAGTCTAATTGTCCATAGACGCTTAAAAAGGCACTGCACTCTAAAAATGATGTGGTGTCAAATTTAAGGGCAAAACGAAAAAATAATTTTGGCCGCGGCCATTTTGTGTAAAGTTCGATCTCTGCGTGACTGCTGGAGCGTGAAACACCTGTGGAAATTTCAATAAATTGCAGCTTCATTAAGGATATGTCCTACTACCACATCATCATCTACTGTGAAGCCATTTTTCCTTCGCGCCCCAAATATCGCTCCCCTGAGCCCAGCGCCCCCTATATCGCCCACTGAGCGTTTCCGCCCCTTTCAAAATCGCCAGAGCCCCTTGGGGGGCGCTGGAGGCCAGGTCAAGAACCACTGGTGTACTACTGTACACTATACCGGTACCCTGCTGTGCAAATGCCATCTGATCTAATGGGGAATTAATATAGATGTATAATTTGTATATTAACGAATCCACAATTCACAAGAATGATACAACGAAAGTAGTGCCGAGTGTGTCTCATTATTATGAATGTAAAATGATAGCATTTTTGTAGTGCATACGCCGGTACAGTACTGCGACAATACCCATTGGCCAACGACGTATTCAATGGCTGTAACTTATTTCGGATAATTTATTGTAGAGGCCTGTTTCTAATATTCATGGTGAATTTGAGTGTGTCCTTGAGAATCTTCATTGTTCAATCGTAGCTAGTTTCAGATGATAAGACATAAGCATAGCACGGCACAGTAGCCTATATGTAGCGTACAACGGAGCCTCGACCAGTATGGTGATTATACAAATTACAAATACATACATATGTTGCAAATGTCATTGAGAGTCCGTGCTGTTGTATCATATGGATTGTGGAAGCAAAGTGAGTGACATATCATAGATTTTTCACGTACTACATAAAGAATTGGAGCTACAATATGGAGGTCGCGTCGAGCAAGTGCGGCGGTGAAGACCAGGGCTTTGGAGACGGAGCCGGAGCAAGGAGCCGGAGTCACAGAGCCGTACATTTTCAGCGGAGTCGGAGCTGGAACCGGAGATCTATATAAAATTCAAATGGAGCCGGAGCCGGAGCCGAAGCCGGTTGTTTGAACTTTGAAGTGTAGCTCCGGCTCCGATGTATTCCATGAGATGTTATGCTATTATTTTTGGCTGAATTCACATAATTATACGGTAATCGTTCACAAAATTCTGAATTGTTGCCTCCTTGGCTCCACCTTTTCTAACCATGTTCATATATGGGCGCCAAATCTAGGTGGGCTAGATATGCCGCGGCCTACTCTGTAATCACTGTATTGTGGGTATTCGTCATACCAGCAATTTTTCACTTCAGCATATCACCAATGGCCTTGTGCGATTCGAAAAAGAATCATCACTACACATTTCACAAAACGGGACTGTTGCCTATGTGGGCTGAGCAATTTAACTAATTAGTCCTCAGACGAAGATATATATGCGACGCCAGAGAATAAAAACGTGACCTTGCTGCACATGTCGATTTGAAAGGTCGCGCAATGACACTTTTGAGCATGTAGTTCAATTTGTTACTGACACGGTGCATTGTAAACTTATACAGTGCAAATCGCTGAATTAAGTTGCCAAGTAGTTATGCAAGGCCAGATTCAGACACTATTTATGTGTTTATTCGATTCGCTAGATGGCAGGGTTGTAACCAAGTCACAAGGCTCCGAGTCAAAAGTAGGGCTGGGCACAATGATTCGAGTACTCGAATCTAATTCGAGTAATCATTTTAATGATTCGAGTCGAATAGTAAAAGACGATTTTTTAGAGTACTGAAATTATATGCTTCTCACAACTGCAAGTTAATTTATCAAACAGACTTATAATTTCTATACTAATTTCACTGCTAACGCCTTGAAACTTTGATTGTGCGTTTCCTAGCATACGAGATGTATAGTTCAAGCTACGAATGCTACTGGAAATAGCACATTTTCGAAGTCATGATCATCCCACAACATTGTTACCAAGTCCAATGAAATCGGCATGGTCGAAAAATACCGAAGTATCTTTAATATGTGATGGATGACAGGCATTATATTCTTTGTGGTCGCATAAAAGGTACATATTTGAACTTTGACACATTACAATCTGTTATGACGTCATGACGAGTGATACTCGATTACTCGACTCGACTCGAAGCATATTCAGTGATTCGGAATCGAATCACTCAGGTACTCGATTTTGCCCAGCCCTAGTCACAAGTCAATCTCACTTTTTTAGTTTTGACTCAAGTCAGGTCGAGTCGTTTTCAATTCGCCACCGAGTCAAGTCCGAGTCCACGTCATCGACCAGAGGTTCGAGTCCGAATCATGGTATTATGACTCTAGTCCGAGTCCAAGTCATTGTGTTGACTCCTCAGTTTCCAGATAAAGTCTTGTTAAACCCACTGTTATAACTCTGTTTTGTGATATCGAATGGTTGGCATTTATAATATAGCCTACTAATTTTCCTCACTTTCAATAGTTTCTTGTCGCATTTTTAAGTTCCAGTACCAATGGACCACTAATTCTTAACCTTGTCTCCAGCGCCCCCCAGGGAGAGATTTTGATTTTGAAGGGGGCGGAAACGCTCAGGGGGTGAAATGGGGGGCGGTGGGCTCAGGGGGCGTATGGGGGGCCCTGAATGAAAAGGGCTCCGCAGTACATGGTGTACGCTAGAAAAGACGTATGATTAAATAGTAGAACAATAGTTCTTCATATCCCTGAGTTCTCATTGCAAACTAACACTCAACAAAATCTGTCAAATCACGTTTTTCATTGGGATCATCGCGAAATATCTACCGACCATGTTTCCATGAATGCTGTGGTTTATTTTAATTCATGTAAAAGGAATTAGGCATACTTTTGGATTCCCCGTTGTAACTCTCCCGTCACGCTAGCTACTCCAAGTCGTTTCGACGCCTTACTATCTTTTCAATGTAGGGCAGTTTTGTGGTGTTTTGAAATGATGAGTTTAATAATAAATTGATACTTATACCGATAGCTCGGGTTATTTTCCACAAAATGTTTTGAACTAGGTATTGTATCCTGCAGCGCACTACTTGTCGAAATTGAAAAGGCATTGTAGGCTACTGTGCAACTTTTGAGAGTGATGTCCCTTGTATATTAATAATGATTGGAAAATGTTCGGCTAAATTGATTAACTAAATATACTTGTATTTGAGAGCTATAAAATTAATTTGTCACAATATTTCTCCATCGTATCATAAAGGATGATACTGCTTAGTGTTGTTACCCCAATTCATGTTAGAGTTAAGAGCTTGGTACAGTACTAAATTTAATGTCAGCAAATCTCTACCACATTCTCAGTTGACTTAGCAGTCACACAAAGCAATAAACAAAGCCAATACAATTAACTTCCCCGTATTGCCAATCGCAGAGGAGAATTTCGGATGTGTACATCAATCTCGAACCAAATGCTATAAGCCCGTAGGCCTTACCCGATGATTGTTATAATACCAACCTGGATTTATGATTCATGAAAATAGCTCATACAATTTGACCGTTAATTAGTCGAGTGTTCTAACAGTGAAGTCTCAACTCGATACCGGACTTTGGCCACTTACCCAGTTTTTTACTGCAGTCCCTAAAATAGGGGGCGCCAGACCCAAGCAATTTTTGAAAGGGGGCGCTGGAGAAACAAAGGTTAAGAATCACTGCAATATACGAACTCCCAATAGGGTGCTTGTAATTTACTACTCTTCGAAATTACAATGAAACGTAATCGCCGTCTGAGTCTCGAATCATATGACTTGGTTCGAGTCATGTGTAATGACTCGGGCCCAAGTCTAGTCAATACACATATTGACTCGAGTCGAGTCGAGTCATTTCCTTATTTTGAGAAAATGACTTGAGTCAAGTCGAGTCATCAGAAAACCGTGACTCGAGTCATTACAACCCTGCTTGGTGGGGAACCTTCTTTATTCCAGTAAACTTGATCGACACCGGACGGATTGGCAACGAGCGCACCAATATCGAATATTCAAATCGTTGGGTGTTTAGTAGGAAGCGGATGTGTAATGATAAGGTCGCAACACGCGCTCATACAGCTCTTGCTGCAGTTACACTTGAATAATCACCCCAGATTGAATTCGAGTGTATGACTTGATATTAACGAACGCAGTACCGGTATTTAAATGCCCAGTCAGTGCTTTAATGCTGTACAGTAGGGTTGTTCAGATTTGAAAAATTGTCCGGAAACTTCGTTCGCCGTATTCCAAATGATAGTTTACTATATAAAAACACTTTTCTACGCGATTTTGGTCATCTTCATCTTGATCTTCCTTCAACTCAAAGTCCACAAAGATCCACGGGGCAATTCTCCTAAATACTGGATCTGCATTGTTGACCATGTCACAGGTTTATTGCTTTGTGACGTTACCAGTTGAAAACGGCCGCGTGGAGATGAGATTTTGCAATGAAATAAATATGTTTTCAAGATTGTACAGTACTTAAATGCAGTCCTATTAAGGCCATTTGCATCTCCATTTTGCTCTGCACAACCTGTCTATTATGTTCATGGGAAGCATGTATTGGTTGCACGGTAGACATCGAATTGTTTTGAATCGTACATTGAAGAAGATCCGTTGGGTTGCAATTCGAGAACAAATGCGAATATTTCCTGCTAGTTTTCAGCCAGAAGATATTATTTAAAGGTATGTAATGTCAGTAATACTTTTCCAAACTTCAAATCATAGGTAAAATACCGAGTTATCTTATTTTATTGTAGTATGGTGGATTGGTGTACTGCACATACCCTCTCGACGTCGGATCATCAATTATCCATCATTGCTGATCGTTGTGCGCGAATCTGTCTGGATTTTGACTATTTAAAGAAGACCTTCGTTAGATACATGCCGCCTTTTTACCTGACAAGTGCTGCCGCCTTTTTACCTGAAAAGTGCTGCCGCCTTTTTACATGACGAGTGCCGCCGCCTTTTTATCTGACGATCGACCGTCGCTGTACGACCAACGCTGTTTATCTTATCCGATGTTTTACCGTCAGTCCGCTGATGTTTTCTGTCGTACAATAAAGTGCTAGCCAACGTACCCGCCGACTCGCTGTTGCGGACCCTAGAGGGAACGCGACGTAGTCTATATACTCAGACAGCGTGCCGAAGCGCGCCATAGTAGACTGCAATTTAGTTGACGAATGTGTGAAACAATGCATCTACACAATGTTCTGCGCTTGCCTTATAGGTATTCTTGTTCTAATCTATACTTTGGCAACCTAAACTAACTTCTAACTTAGAAGAACACAGACCTGCGTTGTGGCAGTCTTATGGCAATTTTCTTTTAGATATAGTAAATACTGTAGAACCTGATCTAGAGTAGGTGCCTTGGAGTGACTAATACGTTCAGATGAATATCCGACCAAATAGGGACCAGAATATCAGACCATATAGTGAGCAGACTTGAATCTTGTTCAGGATGGGTCCAGAAAAACCCTTCTCCGCTTTGTTTCACACAATCTTCTTCAACCTAATTGCAGTCTACCATAAAACAAGATAACTCGGAATTTTACAGATTATTTGAAGTTCAGAAAAGTATTACTGACATTAAATACCAGTATATAATATCTTCAGGCTGAAAACTAGCAGAAAATATCTGCATTTGTTCTCGACTTGCAACCCAACGGCGCTTCTTCAATGTACGATTCAAAACAAGTCGATGTCTATTGTCTACCGTGCAACCAAGACATGCTTCCCATTCACATGATAGACAGGTTGTGCAGAGCAAAACTGAGATGCATGTGGCCTCTATAGGACTGCATTTAAGTACAATTTTAAAAACATATTTATTTTATTGCAAAATCCTATCTCCAAACTGCCATTTTCATCTGATAACGTCACAAAGCAATAAACCGGTGACATAGTCAACCATACATACCACGTATAGTAAGGAGAATTGCCCAGTGGATCTTTGGGGGCTGTGAGGGGAAGGAAGGTCAGGATGAAGATGACCAAAATCGCGTATAAAAGTGTTTTTATATACTAAACTATCATTTGGAATACGGCGAACGCAGTTTCCGGACAATTTTTCAAATCTGAACAACCCTACTGTACAGTGTATAGTACACCAGTTGTATCAAACATGTGGCTCGCGGGCCGCATCCGGCTCGCGACACAATTCTGAGGAAATTAAGGAATGTTTATATTATCTGGCAGATGTGTAACTAATGTTCAATTTTTTTTTTATACTTGATACTTCCATTAAATAATCCCTCAAGACAGCAAATGTCGAACATCTTCAATGTCCATGGCCACACACCCTACGCTGCTTCCCACTGGACAAAATTAAAAATATCTGTAGTGTAGTTCAGTTGCTTGGGTCGAACAAATGACTAAGAAAGACTGCAAGTCCTATTCCTTGAATACTTGACTAAGTGCATGTAGATAGACATAAGCTATTTGACTACTTCCCAAATTTCGTTTCTGACGAATGTTTACTAGTAGCGAGAGTGTGTGTGCTTGTAATCAGTATAGTGTGTAATGAGAAAATTAGTAAGTTACATGCCGTATTAGTTGCCGACTCATACACAAGAGCTACACCAAGATTGTTTTATCTACATTTTATTGATACAGGATTGGATCTATGTCATCGTTGAATGATTCATACAGATAAGGGCATTAGAGAGTCCATGTTATAAAACATGAAAAAGGAAGGATATTTCGAAAGGCATTCTTCCATGTTAATTGCATAAAGAATACTTTTGTGTCACAATGAAACAACTTTGTATGCCATCGTTAATCATATGTTTGCACATGCCTAATGGTTATTGATAGTCATTTAACCGTCACTGGGACATCTAATTTTTGAAGTAAATTGGTAATACCGTTGGAGTCGGGTCAGAGTCGGAGTTATCTTGAAAAACTAGTCGGAGTCAGAGCCGGAATCAGAGTCGGTATATTGAATATGTGTGGACGTGGAGTCGGAGTTGGATTCGGTATAATGAAAACGCCTGGAGTCGGAGTCGGATTTTGGAGTCGGTAGTAAAATCTAGCGACTCTACAGCCTTGCTTGTATGTGAATCCGAGCCTGTACTGCTGTACTCCAACCTGATGGTCAAAATTGTCTGTGTAGAGCAGGGATGGGCAAACTTTTAAGCTCGCGGGCCGCATTCAACATCTGAATCCATTCGCGGGCCGCACTATATAAAATGGGACTATAAACCAAAACGCAATATTGGTATTTGATTATATAGTGAGGACATGGAGATAATATATGTGCTTATTTGAAACAAACCAAACATTGCTTTGGTGATATCGTACACGCGTCAGAAAGATAGTGGCGAGATTTCATAGTCTGGTCGAGCTCAATAACCAATTTGTCAAAACTATAGAGATGAAAGTCGGTTGTCCCGATTCTTAGAACAGGATTGAAATTTAAATCTGTGAGCAGCGATCTGTTCATAGATTTACTAATTTATCTTTTGGTTCAGTTCCAGGACACACAATGCTCACAGAATCATAACCATGGTAGCTTCAAACACGCTTTTACTATGTGTAGATAAAATATAAATGCCCCAATTCTACGCATACAGAGAACGAATCTACCTAAGATACGCGCGAATCGTTTTTTATAAGCACATCACTAAAATAAATAAAACTGGAGTGGCCAATCTGAAATTCTACTCGTGATCCGAATTATGTCAATCTCGTTTAGGATATCTGTGATGTTTAGCAGTTGAAACCTTTCAAACTGTGTGGGCCTTGAGATCAAGCTGTCACGCCAGAAATTAAACATCAAAAATAATATAGGAAGTATTTACCTTAGCACAGTGGTTCTCAAACTTATTAAGATACGCCCCCTCCCCCTTATAATGATGAAAGATTTCGCGACCCCTCACCGTCATATCACAAAATGCAACAAGGTTGCTATATAGCAAACCTAACGGATAGTTTGATGGCATGGAAGGTTACGACTATGGATGAGAGATTTTTAAATGTGAAATTCAAACTAAATACAGAGCAAGAATCATGAAATTGTTGGTAAATCGCGCGGAGCGCGAACATTTTTTTCAGTTGAGCTCAGCTTTGCGCCCCACTTCTGATGCTTTTACGCTCCCAAGTTTGAGAACCACTGCATTTTATCAATATTTAAAAAAAACTTTTTTTAGACTCTCGCGGGCTGCACAGAACGGTGTTGCGGGCCGCATGCGGCCCGCGGGCCGTAGTTTGCCCACCCCTGGTGTAGAGGCATGTTTGAAGCGGGTGGGATCAGACTATATAGTTTATATGAAAGGTCGGATCGACCATTCCTATTTAATACCGTATCCAGTACGTGCCTATTTTCTGTACCACTGTTATTGCTGCCAGTTTGTTGGGTATTTCGGTTGGATGAAAATAAATGCTTTCTCTCTCTCTCTGTCATAACCCATTTCAGAAATATTTCAGTCCTTCATAGAACACCCGAAGGTAGGAAGCAAATATATCACGTTGCTTTGAATTACATGATGTATTTTTTCTATTCTTAATCACATCCGATGATTGCGCCGGTTTGAGATATTAAATCAAGACTGCATTCTTCCTACTGAAAGGAGTTTGCCGCATTCCCGTCGTTACGATGTTGCTGGATGATATCCCTCAGCATGGCTGTGAATAGGGTATAGCGAAAATGATGGATTTGCATTATCTTTAGAAACAATATGGAATAATACCTGAAATATCTTCATGCCTCTCATGTTCGTGCTCCTCGTGCTTTCCCTCTTCATCTCTACAAAGTAAGCAAACATTGACCCTCGTAAATTAGGTGGACACATTGGCATCTGGAATGCGCAAAAGTATTAAGCCATTGTCCCGAAACTCGCGTGCCTTTAATATGATAATGCCTCAATGATGAAAATTATGAGTTTCTAAGACGAGGTAGCACAATCTCTTCCAGTCTGATAACAGAACAAGGCAAATAACATGTCACAGAGCTCCCTCTGATTTTAGTTTCAACTTCTGGTTTACCAGAATGCGCTGACGATCCCTCGGTTGGTCGTCAGCGACCTATACCAAATCATATTGACGGTGACTATATCTGGTGCGAGGAATAGATGAGGCATCTAAGGTAATGTACGAGATGTTTCGACCGATACAATCTTTGTACAATGGTACAATTCACATATTTATATATCGTTGAATCTTACCTCCTACTCGCAGGACGCCAGTGAAAATGTACATCTTCATGCCTCTCACCCTCGTGCTCCTCCGGCTTTTCATGTTCGCCAGGCTCTCCCGCTTCATCCCTGCAAAGTAAGCAAACATTAACCCTAGTAAATTAAGTGGACATTAATAGCACCTATGGAAAGTGGAAAAGTATTTTGCCAATGTCACGAATCACTGCGACTCGATTGAAGTAATAGTGTCTTAATAAGAATTAAGATCGTAAGTGCGGGGAGTCAGGTCAATCTTTTCCGGCCTTATAACGAAACGGAGTAAATAAAGCGTCACACAGCGCCTATTCATTTTGCTTTCAACTTCTGCTCGATCTAGCAATCGCATATGGGTTATGTCGGAACGTGAGGGTCGCTTGTTAGTGAATTTAAACGACCGACCAATATTGATGATGTCATAAATCTGTTATATGGAATGGGGTAGGCGTTTGGAGCAATGTGCGAGGCGTTTCCAAAGATCAATTATGATAGAAGATATGTATATTGATAAATCTTACCCAAAATGAAAGTGAACATGAAGCCATGCATGGCTCGATGTCACCATAGCCAGCACCAGAAAAGTTGCAAGTACTAGTCCCCTCATATCGTCAGTTATTTTTCAAATTCAAATCTCCTATCTGTATGCGTGATAAAACAATGGAGTTGTCTTGGAGATAGAGGGATAAATGAGATAATTGACACTGTCGTGTATGTACACCGTGCAGGTGAAATGTATAGGACCGGCATAGTCCACTCCATAAGAAATGCTGACAGTAAACTATGTTGATGACCGATAAACTTGAAGAACATGAACATCGACTAATGACGAATTTAGCATTTGGACAAGTTTGAAGTATAAGTAGAAATATCTGCATGCCACTTCAAACCGAGTGACAGAGTACAGCGACAGCTTCTGAGATTATTGAAAGAATATAAAACGAACGTCTACCAGAAATTATTGAGTTATCATTGAATACTCAGTTCAGCTATATATCACATAGCCAAACCTTTATTCAAACTATTGCTATTACACACATTGCTACTGCGCACATTTTTTACCATACACAGCAGTCGAATAAAACAGACGAGTGAAATTCGTTGTAAGATGCCGCCTTATATTCTAATATTAAGGAAATATGTACCATTAGATTCCATATGTTAGTCATTACATTGAAAACGAAGTAGACAATAGGGCTTTTGTATTATTTTGCCAACCGGATTTTAGGAGCTTGTTTAACAGTAGGCGGATAACGATTATTGCGTTGTATCTAAGTAACCAAGACACTTCGTTCTACAATACCGAATTCAATAGTATATTCATATTGCAATAAAGCGGGGTATTTTGGGATGACACACATCGGGGGTAATTGTCAGCACCCAATATGACGTCATAAGCATAAAATTTCAAAATATGAAGTGATCGCTTTACTTCAGTGTACTACTTTCACTTGGTACACGAAGTACTGCTGTTGGCACAAACGATGTTGGCGTGTTTTGATAAAAACAGACTTCAAGTCATACATATGAAAGTGCGAACGGCTTCTCCTTTTCCTGACGACGCGAAACCTGTCATCTCGATAATTTTTCGCGCAAACAGAATATATCATGATAGTTTTAACTGTGTCGTAACACTCACTGAGCGCAGAAATCAATTGCTTTTGGAAGCAGGTGGAAATAGGACGAATCCATGATAAATGGATAAAGACGTCTTTAGTTGTTCGTTCGGTAGGCTCTGTTGACTTTTTTTTATTTGAATTGCGGTATTTTCTCTCGATGCAGCGACATATTCAAGTAAGATATTGCGGATGCCGTCAAGCTCTAAACTCCGTATGTTATCCGTACGGTGCCCATGGGGTTTATTTTTCTTCGTCTAGGTCAGGGGTGGCAATTATTTTCCTCCGTGGGCCGAATGAGAAGTAGAAAATACGTTGGTGGGCAACACAGAATAGCTTCACGGGTCGCATTTGGCCCGCGGGCCACACTTTGCCCAGGTCTGGTCTAGGTAAATGAATTCTAGCGTAAGAGTTTGTCTGTCAATGTTGGTTTCCTGAAGATACATGGTTCAAATTTGTGGGTTTAATGCTGTGCGAGGGTAGGCTGTAGCAGGATCAAATATTACTAAATATTTTTGATCCCATATCTATCGCAGATCAATTTGCTTTTACTGATCACGCGAGGTGAATTTCGTGTATAGTTTGGTACAGTGGTTATTAACCCTTTTCACCTCGTTGCGACCTTTGAAAGTGAAAAATAGTTCGCGGCACACTAGCACAGTAGTTCTAAGCATTTTTTTGGCCTACAGCACCGGCAAACTAACAGAATATTTAGCAGCAACCACAGTCGTACAGAGATCGTCTCTGATCGAAGTACTTCTACCTTTTCGGAGCAGTCAAGTAAGCTTTGCTCTGCTTCAAAGAAATGAGGGCATCTTTTATCTCTGCGGGCATGTCACAAATACGTCTACGACCGGTATCATTTGACATGGGAATCGTTTTCAATTCTTCCTCAGCTTTGGTCCCAGACATTTTGTCAAAATTTTAGTGCAGGCCGGATGAAGAACTTTCTCCGCTTCCGTGTGAGGTTTTGAATTTTCAGCAATTACCTCATGCTACCACATAACTTGCCTGCTGCGATCTCGTTTAAACTTCGGGCTGCGCTTAATTTCAAAAGATTTGCTTGACATTAAAGTCTGCACACAACCACATTGTCGATGTAATTAACCGTCGCGTCAAAGAGGCCAATCACGATCGCCACTAACAAATGCGGAGGCGTAGAGGCGTATACTAGAATGCCGAAAGCATTTCCACGCATATCGTGTAATATCACGTGTGAGGATAGTAATACCTCAATAGTGCTACTGGCAGAGCCACCCGCATTTCAATTATAGTTCCAACAAACCGGGATAATACCCTCAACAGGCGGGGAAATTTGTTAACTGATATGAATTAATAAATTTTACTTCTCAATTCTCAAATTCGTCGCCTGTAACGTAACGTTGCGCCCCGAGCCTACATTTTACCGGCGGTGCCGGCACGATACGTAACAATCGCAATGTGGATGCCTGGATGAGTATGTTTGTAATTCGAACTTGTAAACGTGAACATGAACATGACTTCTTAAGGAGTTCATTTCTCGCTTGTGATTAGGAAGACAACGAGGATTTGAAAACTGCATTGTCACACAGGCATCTCCATCACTGCTCTTCTCTGCGATCAATATACGTATTGTGCAAAACCGAATTTAGCCTGCAAGGCACGCAATATGTCGGGTAAAGCGAATAGCGGGGGATATTGATTGCGGGCATGAGAGCAATTTTGATTTGTCAAATGTACAAACTTCACATCGAGCCCGATTTAGATTATTGAGCGTTTGCTATAGATTAGAATTATTTTTGCACATAATTTCAAAAATTCGAAGAAATCTCCGGCGCAGTGGTTCTCAAACTGGGGGGGCGTGGAAGCATCAGAAGGCGGGCGCAAAGCAGCGGTCGACCGAATTTTTTTCGCACTGCGCGTGATTTACGTCTTAATCATATACTTGTTACTCTATATATAGTTCGAATTTCATATTTTTCTTATCAACAGTCTTAACCTTCCATGCCATGAAACTATCTGAAACTAGAATTTCGACAAGCCTCTATGCCAGTGGTTCCCAACCTTTTTCGATGGCAGGGCCAAATTTAGAATTTCAGAGTATGACCGGGGCCGCACGAATACCAGGGCAATGAAAGGAACCCAAAATAGTCACCAAAATATGAAAATTGGAATTGTTCCGATCATTCGATTGACGCCATTGGCCATTGTGTTGCCGCGCTCCCGTTGTTCAGAACAATCAACCTTTGCTGGCTATTTCGGAGTAGTTTTATTGCTCTGGCGAGATTTCAATTCGTATTTTAGGAATCAGTGCGACACTTGCTTTCGATAAACACCGACATATCAAATTATTCGGACGCTTGGGTCGCGAGCTATAGGACTACCAATTATGCTGCTTTCTGTCGGCTTATCAGTACGCATCTCGGCGTATTCAATCGTGAGTCACTTGTTGCACATCTATCCGTAAATTAGTTATCAATACCCAGGGCCGTAACAGCACTTCGTCAGCCCCCCCAAAAAAACGTTTCTCTTGGGCCCCCCATAGGGTGATAAACCGAACTTCGAAGCCCCCAGACCCCCTCAGGCTAGATGGTTGTTCACCGCAATTCATGATCTAAATCGGTGTCCGTTTCAGGCAGCTTCTCTCGACAAGTCGCGCGAAGCGCGAAAAATTTATAGAATTCATGATTGAATCGGTCAATATAATCGAGAATTGCATATATATTGGTTTCAATTTTTATCCTCTCTCTGCTCACGTAATCAGATTGACCGGTTGAGCCGAGTGAGTTGTCTTTGAAAAGGTAGGACCGCTCAATATAATAATTAAACATCTTCGGCCGTATACCCGGTGGCAGGAACGAAACAGCACTTCGTCAGGCCCCCCAGAACACTTGGGTCTTGAGCTTCCATAGGGTCATAAACCGACCCCCCGTGCCGTTGTTCGCTTCTGCCACGAAATCAGGCTCCCCGTTTAGTGAGCCAGCGCGGAGCGCGAAAATTTTCGAAAATTCAAAATAAAATAGATCAATAAGATGGTTACTGTCCTCTCTGCTCACGTAATGAGATTTACGGGTAGAGCTGAGTGATGTGTCTTGGAAACTGTAGGGCCCGAAAATAATAATTAAACATATTCGGACGGGCGGACCCGTTGGTACGACTTCGTTACACGATGTTATTTGTTATTTCGTGACCCGAATGATGCACATCGGGTTCTGCACCATTGGTCAGAATGTGCATACGATACTACTCTATGGATCAACAGGCATTCCATCTGAGCTAGTGCATATAACAGGGGGACTCTTGACATGGCAGCACGTGATGTACCGGTACGGTCGTATGGCCGCGTACAGTGAAAGTAATGTAGTGCATTACATCATTCCTATTCAACCCTCGTAACCAACTTTTCAGCTAGATATTCGAGACACAATAATGTAATTTTGTACCACGGTTCAAACGAAATTGATGACTGAAGTTTACAACCTCTCTCTTATAAGATATTGACTTGACGAATAATTTATGAATCACCACCGTCACGTCTCAATGATACTTTGTAACGACTTATTCCAATCCTTCGAATGGAATAAAGACAATAAATTGGTACAAATTTATTGGTAAACTCGGACCTGTAGGACACGCTTCAATAAACTGACTTTTAGTGCACAGCGCCTAAATTAATGCATGGTGGTTTTTGTGACAACGGCGGAATTGTAATGTATTTATTTGGCAGATAGAATGATATTTTTACTGAAAAATTACCACGACACTGGAATATAAAGTAGGTTACATTGTTCGTTTTTGCGCATAATGTGTAAAGGCGTGCATTGATTCGGCCTCAGTGGCATATACGTCGGTCTTAATTTTAGTCCGACCCTAATGTTGCTATTCCACCGTGGTCGTCTCCGCAGTGCTATTTCCAGGAAGAACACCGAGTGTAAAAGCATTTCTAATTGTTATTGTCGAACCTCCATTGGGGTAGCCAATGTTAAACATCAAAATAATATTATATTTCCTTGTAGAATAATTCACAGTTTTCCTTGAGCTAGTCTCATGGAACCGAGGAGGCTAAGACACACGCAACTCTATACATATGACAAGTGATAACGCGCCTCGCTTGTACATCATTGGCTGCAGGCAATTAGGCGCGGTCCATAGTTGACCTGGGAATGTTGTGATGATACGCTGTGTTAAATGGCATATACTCACGAAAGGTTAGGCTTCGAAATCAAAAGTCCGTCTTTCCGAGATGCCGATTCTATGTGCAATATTTATAATCAGGATTAGGTAGTTACACTGATTCTCAATAACTGTTCGTTATAATGTTTTCGTTTAGTGGGAAAATCTACTTTAGGGGTTTTGTTCATTTAACACTCTTGATACACAGTTCATTTTGTCCACCAGTAACCCATAGTATGTGTAGACTGTAGTTAGATGTGTAATGTAGTCGATTTTAGTTCTTGTGACTCTGAGAAAATTTTGGGCTCCTCAAAGGCTTCCAGGTTGCCGTAAGCGTACTCCGTAAGCGTATAATTTCTGAATAAGACATCCGCGATCTCGCATCTACGATACTGTACAACCTAATGGGAATCGTCCTATAAGATTTGAAAAAAAATCTTGTGAATGGAAAACGCCACAATTTCGTTTATTATGATACATTAGTCACGATTCATATCATATCCGTTACAGATTTTATTCTATACCACAGCTTTACTAATCCGGAAGGTATTCTGTATTGAAATCAATTTATTATGAATGCACTGAACGACGCATTGTAAAAATTACACACCGAAGAATATAGATACTCGTAAGAGCATATCCTATGAGACAAAACACAGTTCTAAATGAAACGCCTCACATCACAATGCCCTACTCATGTTCCATAGCGGTATTCGATTACAGGATATTAAATGCATACATTGGAGAGTGAGTACAGGTTGCACTGCATTCTCCAGAAAATGAACAATAGCGACAATCAAATCCGCTGGAAATCCACCGGGATTTGTATGAACGCAGCGATACCAGATTGTATTGTATGGTTTTGATAAGGTATAGGACAGTGGTGCTTATAGTCAGGGCATGGTATATGGTATGGAATGGAATGGAAATTTTCCATACTCCATACCCACCCCAATCGCTCCATACCATACTTGGCAATTTTTCATACCATACTTAGCAATCTTCTTTGAATTACAATGCGGTTAATCTTCGTTGAATTACAATGCGGTTATGTCAAATGGACATTGCGTGATGATAATCGTACCAAAGCGCAGAAAATTATTTACAAGTTCAACAAATTGATCAAAATGTTCGTGTAACTTCTACATTGTCAGAGTCTACGGTTTTTACAACTCCATTGGTAGTTTACGGAGTGGAAGTCACGACAATCGAAATGCAAGTTGTAACACGACAGCGGTCGAATATCATTCGTTTTTATGATATTTAGATTGAAAAATTATTATTAATATTATTTTCCTTCATATGCGCGATGCGCAACTTTGTTGTCTTCAAATAAATATCGTCCGGGGTGGGTGAGTCATGAATCACAATTCGAGATATGAACCATAGACAGTGAGCGATTTTCTGAGGTATGCAATCAACTTGACAAATCGAAAGTAGGATCAAAGTCATGATTCTGGCAAAACTGTCAAAGTATGGAAAAAGTATGGAAGTATGGAAAAAGCATTACATACCATGGGAAATCTCCATACCATACCATACTTGCATTTTTCCATATTCCATACCGAAATTTCGTTCAATGCCATACCATACCATACCATGCCCTGCTTATATAGCCTTATTATGCTTTGCGCTCCACGACAATGCCACAATGGCAATTTCGACAGTTCAATGCATTTTCAATGGCGACTTTTCTTACACTTCCTCTTCAACGAATCAGTCATTCATCATTCATCGGATCTTTGCTGCAACTTTTAAGCTCATTATACTTTCTGGGCTTTTTAAGTCGCTGCAATTGCAGTGAGGTCGGCGATAAGAAAAGTGATACCGATTGAACTTCTTCGCGACTTCTAATGATTCTATCCCCTAGCTTTCCACAAATTACTAGTAAAATTCTGCTACGCATATATACCTTCAACATGATTTCCGTGCCCTAACATTGGTCAAAATTTCGTTCAGCCTAACATTCAATTTACGTACTCTATACTCGTACCTGCTGGTAAATGAGAATGATTTTACATAGCATATAGTAAGGGCGTGGATTAGTGACCAAACGTAATGTTCGTCAAGTTCAATTAAATGATCAAATCAATTGTGGCCCTCATATCTTTGTAGCCATTAACCTTGACAACTTCAATTCTGGCATTGTCGGTGTTGCATTAGAACAGGGGTGGACAATTATTTTCCTCCGCGGTCCAAATGAGAAGTAAAAAATACGTTGGCGGGCCGAATGAAAAAATTTAGCTAAATTTTCCAGCGTGTTTTAATTTCATTTCTCAGCCAAGTGCTTGCCGATGATGATGTAATTTCATTTCTAAATTACATTGTTAATAAATGATGCTTAATGAATGTGTTGATGTTAGGTAAAGAGAAAGTGACGGTTATTAAAAAAATATTTATTAGCCGTCATGATTCGAAACAATGTTAACATGATACATTTCTAACTCTCTTTAAACCCCTAACCACGTTCTTCTATTAAGATTCTAAAACTGTTGTTCTCAAACTTTTTTAGGCACGCCTCCCTTTATGATAGTGAAATATTTCGCGCCCCTTATCAAGATATATCGCAAAATATTAAATAGTGCGATGTGAATGCTAGCAATCCCAACGGATAGTTGGTTGGCATGGAACGTTATGGCTGTTGATGAGAGAATTCTGACAGATAAAAGTCGGACAAAACACAGAGCAACAAGTATAAACCGGTGGTAAATCGCGCGGAGCGCGAAAAAAATATTATTAAACTGCGGCTTCGCACGCCCCTTCAGATGCTTTCCCGCCCCCCCCACTTCTAGAACCACTGCACTGAAATGTATATGCGATAGTAAAAACTTATTGTCTCGGTCGCTGCCTTCCCAGCAGTGTGCAGCTTATATAGCCTTGATGTTGAGCGAAGCTTGCTGTTTTTCTGAAATTCGCCTTCCTTTTACTAAGTGCTTCGTGTTTTTGTCATAAGACCCACATTAATTAAAATTCTTAATCTCGACGACATCCTCGGCAAAAACTAAAAGTACGGGTTTTCCCCTGACTCCAGTATACAAATATTTAGTGCTCTGGACCTTCTTTGAATTTCAGTTTTAGGCTTTCTTTTTTTGACATCTATTTTGGGTGATAGATATAATGAGTGATATAGTAATGGCGAGTACTGTTTGACTTGTTTTACGAATTAGGGACTTGGAAACGTATCACGTAGCAATTTGAAACACATACCGTATAATGCAAAATGTGACAATGGCAACAAAGAAGGTTAAAACTCAACTATATGGAAAGAGTGATTTCTTGTGACTTTAATTGCTACTCAAACTTTGCCACATTGCCGTTATTTTTAATCTGGAATACGCATGTGAGGTACGTAGGCAGCGTAATCGTGACATATTAATGAACAGGCTTCAAAGTAATCGAATTTCCTGCTCAGTGGATACAGCCTATGGTTTTAGTCATTCAAAAAGCAAGTTTTATGTTTTGAATTCCAGATAACCTTTCGCGGGCCGCACAGAATAGCTTCGCGGGCAGCACTTTGCCTAGGTCTGCATTAGAACCTAAGCAGTTGAGAGTCGCTTTGTGGTAATTTGCTTTATTCGAAACTAGTGGTCTGAAGCAGTGCTTTTGAACCTTTTTGAGTTCCATTCGCACTTTTTTGTATAATGAATATCATTCGCACAAACTAACTAAAATTTGTTATACAGAAATATGATGAAGATACTTAACAACATTTTGTTCAGATGTGCAACAAATTGGCTACTATGTAGCTCAAGCTATCAAGTGTCTCATTGTAAAGGAAACTTTTTCGCTCGTTTTGATTTCAACTATTTCACTAAAACCTTTCTCGGCGAAACAAGTTGTTGGGTTTTGTACAAGAATGTCTACAATTGCTTGGATGGCCAGATCTTGAAATCTGTTCTGCACTCCTATCCAAGATACGGCGTATTTTTCACGAGTGAAAAATGATTGCTGGCAGAAATCGTTTTTGAGAGCTGACACAAAGGTACCAGAGGTTCCAGTTTGTCGAAACAGTGAAACCCCACATGTTTGTGTTGAGGCTTTTACCTTACGTCTTGGAAAATAAGGTCCAAAACGATCAAGGAGAGTAGGCACATCATAGAGATTGCTACCTTATGATACGTTGCTCCGACTTGTGTTCTGTTTTTTTTTCGATCTCCTATTTTCTGTCTCGCGAGTAAACGAGAAGAGCAAATAAACTCACGATACTGTGTGATCTGCTTTTTAGCTCAATCTAAATTGAGAACTCATAACAGTTTAATAACGATAAATCAGCTTTTTAGACTACCACCAAAATCTGAGTTTTAGTGGCATCTCGCGACCCGAGCCTCACCCATGAAAAGGAATTCATCATCATTATTAGAGTAGTATGCTACGATTTTACGGACATGTATGACATACAGAACGCGCACAGCACAATTCTACACTACTCAGCTCTACAAAACATGTCTGGCGCACGCAATTTCGAATTAGTTTGAAATAAATTCCTCTGCGTGTCGCAGTTGTACTACTGTAACCAGGGCCGTAACAGCACTTCGTCAGGCCCCCCAAAAACTTTGGTCTTGGGCCCCGCATAGGGTTATAGGCCGAACTTCTGGGAGGCTTCGCCCCCCAGATCCCCCTCCAGCGATACCCTGTTTACCGCTATTTATCATATTGTTGGGAGTTTGTTTAGCGAATCAGCTTTTGTCGCCTAAGCGCGCGAAGCGCGCAAAATTTCTCGAATTCATGATTGAATCGGTCAGTATGATCGGGAATTGCATATATATTGTTATCAATTTTTATCTTCTCTCTGCTCACGTAATCAGATTTGCCGGTAGAGCTGAGTGAGGTGTGTTTGAAAAGGTAGGACGACTCAATAATAATTAAACATCTTCGGGCGTATACCCATTGGCAGGAACGAAACAGTACTTCGTCAGGCCCCAAAAACGTGGGTCTTGGGCCCCCATAGGGTGTAAAACGACCCCCCATCACGTTGTTCGCGTTTGTCACGACATCATCTGTACTGTATTGTGAGGCAGCGCGAGGCGCGAAAATTATCGATAATTTATGATAAAATCGGTCAATCAGATCGGCGATTGCATATATATTATGCTATCAATTTATTGTCCTCTCTACTCACGTAATTAGATTCACCGGTAGAGCCGAGTGAAGTGTCTGGAAAGCGGGAGAGCCCGTAAATAATAATTAAACATCTTCGGCGGGCGGACCCGTTGATATGACTTCGTTACATAATGTTATTTCGTGACTTTCAGTCTGCTATAACAAAAAATATAGAATCGCCAAAACGTGAGCTTCTAAACTAAGAGACGGACACGATTTCAAATTGGTATTTCTTCACTGGTATAAAATTTTTCCCCGCGGGATGGTATTTGTCTAGTGAGGTTCAGATTGCAAAGACAGCAACATTCGGCGACAGTCATTTAGGCGCCTATGGACAATTAAACCTATATGTAGTTTGTATATATAACGAAATCTTCGGTCAGCATAAGGGCATAGACCTTTTCGGCCAAGGTTTTCTCGCTGCCGATCGTTCTGGCACACTTCTTGGAGTCGCATGTTATATGGCCCAAAACTTGATTGTATGTCTTGGTAGGTCTTGGCGCGGTAATGGCCCAATACCCAATAATAAAGACAAACGGTCATTTGAAAAAATTGCGTAAATTTTCAAAAAATACTCTATGATTTATGCTAATTCACGAAATAATTTTGGGCCCCCGTCGAGCTGGCCCCCCCCCAATTGGGGGGTTTGGGGTGCGGCAGTTACGGTGCTGTTTATCACATCAGCAACGTTATCCGAGAGCTGCATAATGTCGCTCAGGTCTTCGTGTCGGCGAATGCACAAGTTGTGGATGCACGCAGTAGCAACAATTATCACGAGCGAGTTATCTAATCTGGTGCGCAGTGGAATCATCAAGCATTGAAACCTTTGCTTCCATACACCAAACGCTCTTTCAATTTTAATGCGGGTAGATATATGGGATCTATTATAACGCCTCTCAGCGACGGATTGAGGATTTAGGAGCGGAGTCATCAGATTTTGCAACAGTGGGTATCCACTGTCACCAAGAAGCAGTTTGTTCGTTCGTGACAGATACACAGGAAGTGAGCTGGATTCAAATATCCTGCTGTCATGAGTCGATCCTGGCCACCTTGCGACAATGTGCGTGAATTCCATTGTAGAATTGCAAACAACTTGTACATTTACAGAGAAATAACCTTTTCGATTCCTGAATAACTCTGCATTAGGTCCACCAGGTGATCTAATTGGTATATGTGTACTAGGGTTGTCCAAAATTTGGAAATTGTTACAAATCCCCCGTTGTAATGTCTTATTCTATAGATTATTGATAAAAAACGACAATGGGCCTAAAAGAAGCTCACAGGAAGGCCGTTAAGATTTCGTGCAAAGCGTTTGAAAGTAGCTGCCAAAGAATGGGCGTACCACCGACCATCGAACGGCGAGAAGACTAGTAATCACGAAACCACGGCTCTTGATTGGCTGATCGGCTATGCTTCAATGACCACTGCAGCAGCAGCTTGCTGATTATGTGATCAAGGAGTCTGCTACCGGTGGCGATTCTGAAAGCGCATTGTATGTAAGCTGACAGTTAATGATTTAGGATTGATTCAGGGTATGTTGAGGTACGAAATACATGATGGACAAACAACAGCTGCTTCACAAAAACGTCTAAAGCATGACCGCTTAATGTGAAGGACACCGCCGTAGCCTATATGCCTTGTTTTCAACGAGGGAAAGCATAGGCGCTTATGCAAGTGGCGACGTATTCCAAGTTTCAGAAAGGATCTATCATTATTGAATACAAATATAAAGCTTAACAATGACAATATAATTTGTGTGATCTTATTGGGCTTAGGTTGTAGTACATAGTTGCAGTTTTGAATGCTCTAGGGATCGGCTGAATCAGACAGTTAAATTTGGCCCTTATCAGATGTTTACAGCAAATTGAATTCACTTGTAAGTGTTTACAAAGTCCCTAATGATGCCGCAGAAACGATGTGTAAATGTAAACACAGACTATGCTGGATATGACTTACAAACTATGCTGGATACTGTGCAATATGCATCATTGTCTGTGCTTACCTTTATTTTCCTTTTCTGCACGATTATTTAGGACTTTGACATATCATGTCCAGCATAGTATGCGCTTACTTTTACACCCCTTTTCTGCGTCAGCATTAAGGACTTTGACAACACTTGCAAGTGAATACAATTTGCTGTAAGCATCTGATAAGTGCCAAGCATAACCCGCTGATTCAGCCGATCCTTAGAGCTTTCAAAACTTCAACTATGTGCTACAACCTGAGCCCAATAAGATCACACAGACAAAGTAGTGTCATTGTTAAGTTTTATATTTGTATTCAATAATGATAGATCCTTTCTGAAACTTGGAATCCGTCGCCACTTGCATAAGCGCCTATGCTTTCCCTCGTTGAAAACAAGGCATATAGGCTACGGCGGTGTCCTTCGCATTAAAGCGGCCATGCTTTAGACGGATTTATGAAGCAGCTGTTGTTTGTTCAGCATGTATTTCGTACCTCAACATACCCTGAATCAATCCTAAATCATTAATTGTCAGCCTACATACAATGCGCTTCCAGAATCGCCGCCGGTAGCAGACTCCTTGATCACATAATCAGCAAGTAGCTGCTGCCGTGTTCATTGAAGCATAGCCGATCAGCCAATCAAGAGCCGTGGTTTCGTGATTACTAGTCTTCTCGCCGTTCGATGGTCGGTGGCACGCCCATTCTTTGGCAGCTACTTTCAAACGCTTTGCACGAAATCTTAACGGCGTTCCTGTAAGCTTTTTTTAGGCTCAGTGTCGTTTTTTATCAATAATCTATAGAATAAGACATTACAACGGAGGATTTGTAAGATTTTCCAAATTTTGAACAACCCTAATGTGTACCATCTATGAGTCCAATTACCTCGGGAAACTGATGCTCCCTATGAAATGCCATCTGTTCTAAATTGATTTGATGCTGCGTGTTTGGAAAGTTTATAAATTTTCGCTTTCTTTTAGCAATTGCTTTTGACACCTGGTGAACAATTCTGCACACTGACGTCCTATCCATTTGCAGTAAGTCTCAGTCAGTCCTCTGAAAATGTACCGAAGAATAGAACCGTAGGGTTGCAAGTAGTCGGTAGATGGGAGGAATAGGATGGCTTCTTTTGCAGTCGTATTGAAGGTCGTCTTTTATTATCTCCAAGAGTACCATGAAGGAATCCTTGGACACGCGATAACGATGTACAAACTCTCCGCTTGATAGGTGCTCCACTGTATTACTCCGGTCTCTAACGATACGCCTTGGTATACTCCTGTTGTTCAAATTGTAGAGCAGCATGATCGAATCGAGATGATAGTCCATGGTAAAGTGGTTTGATGCCCAATAAACTACCATAAACAGACTACCGTATTGGTACTTTGGTAGGGTGCTGATATAGTAAGCTGATATAGTAAGCAGAAGCAGCTATGAAATATTCCTGTCAACAATGGCATTAGCAGGCATTAATTTATAATTTAGACAATGAAGATAACCATGTATACGTTTTGGATAATGCACTGAACGGCAGCTATCGTTTATCAAGCAACAAACGCCCGAAACTTATGCGTAGGATGTTTTGAAAGCAGTGCAAAACAACCGTTCCGGTTCGTCAGCTCAGATAAATGCGTCAGTCATGCGTCATTTACGTGGCTAATCATAGATTAATTAATTACTAGTCAATCACTATCCATGCCCTGGAATTTAATCTGCTGCTTAATCAGAAATCAATTAACTAGTGATTAGGCCCTAATCTGATTAGCATCCATGCACCCGACCCTTAAACAGGAAGCTTCAAGCAAGGCAGCTGCGCGTATGCTAATATGCCAATGTTGTATTTCTTATCTGCAGGTGAGGCCACAAGGAAACCGTGTGCTTATTAAAACTACAGGCACTGTTGTTTGGAAGAACGGGTGCGACAGCAGAGTAGCTGTGTGTGTGTCCGAAATGCAGGCAAGGCAGCCTAAGTTTGCGCGATCCGTGTATGTGTGTCGAAACTGCAGGCAATACAGCGCAAGCCGTATGTTTGTGAAGACTGCAGGCACGACAGCCCTGGACTGCAGGTAAA
The DNA here is from genome assembly GCF_051294905.1 of Botryllus schlosseri. Lineage (NCBI taxonomy): Eukaryota > Metazoa > Chordata > Ascidiacea > Stolidobranchia > Styelidae > Botryllus > Botryllus schlosseri. The sequence continues at coordinate 28,613,226 of NC_137237.1, read as the reverse complement.
TCATTTTAGCTTAAGGCTACCGTATATGTATTGCGCTGTTAGTATGTTTTAAAGAGCAACGACAACTGCGTGTACGTTGGTAATCTGTTTACGGCAAACGCGTGTAAGGCGAGGTAAGTCTGTACGGCAACCACTTGTACGGCACTAAGGTAAGTCTGTACGGCAACCACGTGTACGGCTCTAAGGTCTAGGTACGACGGTACGACTGTTAAATCTAACTGCACAGCGCAGATGTAGATTAAACATTTATGCTAAGTCAATGTATCCCAGCGATACCAATCTTTTTCTTTAGCTTAATACAACCAAATACTCCGCACGAATCCTTTTTGATCATGGTTCACTGCCTCGTCAGGTAAGTATGAGTTTTCCAGAAATTTATTGACACCCAATTTCATACAACAAAATAAATATTGTGGTGAGCACGCTCTCCACATATGCATAAATGCATTCACCAAGTGCGCTTTGAATCGCCGAAGCAAAATGAAATAGTTTCTACTAGACGCGAACGCCAAATATGATTGGGACGTCATCGATGGTATTGGACTGACTGCGGCGTCCAATTGCGAATTCCGCCGTCCATTCCTTGCTTAAAAGTGCGATAATCATTATCATGCGTTTTATGGTCATCTCCATGGTGCTCTGATATTCGCTTTGCCAATAGAGAGCCGGTATAGGATTACAGAAGCGTGACATAGCAATGCAAAGTTTTCACAGCTACAAAAGCGAGGCATATAGGGAAAGCCTATTGTAGACTAATTTCTGATCTGCTGACTGTCATCAATTCTCGCCACAATTCAGGCGCTTATCAAACTACATGAAGTGTATATGATCAGTTCAGGAGAGCTAGGTGAAAAAGAAAAAACAACGGCCTCTTTTCTAATAACTATCGTAAAAAACGCCTCTCTATCGCTAATTTGAAAGAAGCAACCCAGTCTTGAAGATATGAGAAAAAGAATCACTTTTAGATAGTACGCAGATAAAGGCGCGACTACCAACACTGTAATTTGCCAAATGCCAATTGTTAAGTTTTTCGCTCTTCTCACTGTCATCGCATTTGCGGCTTTGTGAGGGTGACTAATAGCATAAACGCGCCATATTGATAGGACGAGCACGAGCTGGATAGTGATAGGATAGCAGATGTAATTACCAACGTAGGAAACAATACTTTGCAGACGAGTCTGTTCTAAGGATAGTCGTTACCCATGGACGAATACAAAGTCTGTCTGACTGCGAATGGAGAGGCAAGCATGGACAGACTATCTGAACAACACAAAGCGATCATGAATACATTGAGAGGTGTTTTGTTCAATCTGCAGAGAGCGATGAGCACAGTTGCATTCGCGAAAAATACGAAAAGCCAAACAGCACCAAATGCTGTCTCGATCACGAGCATTTCCTGTTTCGTGAAGATATTCCAAGCCATATCTGTTGCAGTGAATGCACTCGTTTCGCTTGTGGTGTTCTCCATGTTGTAATATCGCGATATATAGCTGAATTATCATCCGACGAAATCACGACTTATGCTTAGGTGGATCTTGTGAAACGCCACTGATACTGTGTAATGCACAGTGCACTACTGCACACTGCACAGTGTGCATTCTCCATTAACGAAATCTGTAATGAACACAGTAACCATATATTAATAGCATAGGTGTATGGGAGCAAAAACTTTTAGGGATGCGAAAATATTTTTATCGCCCAAATAGACAATGAATCACAAAAGCACTTATAATGCATTTGTTTGTTTCGATGTCGCACTGGGAACAACTTTTCACATATTCAGGATATTCAGGGCTGAAATACACTGAAAGCAAATGACTGATACACACACACACACTGATACAGAGTCCAAGATTACTCTAGGCTTCCCAATTTCTGGGTATTGTTGGCAATTCAAAAAAAGTATTTGTTTCTGCCATGGCGAATACCAAACACATCTATGATATCCTCAATATCAATATTATTTGTCATGTCTCTTTCAAGGTATAATACCGCCATGTTAGTAAGACGTGGCTGCCCCATAGTGGATCTCAGATAGGTCTTGAGCCTTCTCAACCCTGAAAAAGACCTTTCAGCAGTGCAAGATGTCGCAGGAATAGTGGCAAAAATCTGTGCGGCCCTCGAGAAATGGGGAAGGGTTTTTCCAATGCCAGTAGACACAAGAAGTTCCGTACATTCTCCAGCACTTTTGATCATACCTTGCGGATTTAAGTTTTGGAACAGAATACACTCAGATTCCAACAATTCCTGATCTATGGAATAAAAGGCTGATATTTTTTTATAGTCATCCATAGTTCCTTTCCCTTGTACCATTTCTGCTAGCGACAGAAGAACTTTCGACGTGTTGTTGGCAAACCGTTCAGATAGCTCAGCAGAGATTCTGTCAATCGCGTCGAAGTACACTTCATAGCACATCCTTTCCTCATCAGAAAACCCCCTAGTTGCGTCCCTCTCACCATCCTCACCAACCAGTGCTTGGAACCTTTTAGATGGCCACTGCTGTCTCTGGTGTAGAGTCACCTCGATGTCAACATCCTGGCGTTTCAGATGTTCAACAGATTTACAAGCGTCTTCCCAGATTCCATGAAATGCCGTTTTAGTCCTTGCATTACGCAAGCATGAAATGGTTGCTGTTGCCAGTTGTTGTGAAATTCCTACATCAATTTCTGTCCCTTGAAGATGGGTGGAAAGGCTGTCAGTAAATTTGAAAATCCAATTCAAAATTTTAAGTCCCAAAAGGAATTGAAAATTGCAGACAGCCTTGAGTAGACCAGCAGCATCAACACAGGTTTTCGAATCTTTTTCATTTGAGCAAGCTTTTAGTGCCAATATTATTCGGCAGGTTTGAATGTCTATAGACTTCACCGCTTTATAACGACATACCCAGCGTGTCACACAAATTCCTTTCAGTTTGACATATTTGCCAAATTTCTCTTCATCAGAAAAACTACGTAGAATAGTTTCCCTTTTTGGTGTGTGAAAAAAATTATGCAACGACTGTATTAAACCAAGGGCATTTCTCAAAATGGCATTTGCTTCCAGAGTATCCTGAAGGGCCAAGTTCAAACGATGAGCATGACAATGTACATATATACTGCCTGTGGTACAATTTTCTGTATTCTGGTTGCCATACCTTTGTGTTTTCCACTCATGTTAGAAGCCCCATCATAGCACTGTCCAACCAAATTCTCAATGTCCAATCCCAAATCTTCTAAAACTTTTTTTACAAGAAGAAACAAAGTTTCGCCTTCAGTGTTTTTTGGATTATAAAAACCAATGAAACTTTCCTTGATTTGACCTTGCATCAGATGACGTATACAAAGCGACAATTGTTCGTCATTACTAACATCAGTCGTCTCGTCAACTATGAGACTGAAAATCCCAGCTTGAGCAATGTTTGTACAAATTGCTTTCTGTACTTGAGTAGCTGCTATATCGACGATTTCATTTTGGATAATTGGGGATGTCCACTGTTTATGTAGTGCTAACGAATGCTCCAGTCTTGACGCTAGCCATGGAATGTCTTTACACCTGAAATTGAGGAGCTCCAGAAAATTACCACGGTTGCTATCTGATTTTTCATCAATGTGGAGTCGGTTTTCAGTATAATTACGTAGGGCAATATTTTTCTGCACAGTGAAAAGTAAACATTCTATTATCACTTTCAAGTAGCGCCTGTTTTGCATTACCTCTTCTTGGTGGCATGCACGCATTTTTGTCAAAATCGAAGATTTTTTGTAGCAATTGATTTTGAGATTAACCCATTTTTCCATTGCTGTAAGATGAGACTTACACTTTGCATGAATAGTCAACTTATGAGGCATCCTATATTGTAGATACTTGAATGCCTCCTTCGATTTGTTAAATTTCATGCATGGAAAGCATTCTATAGTCTTGTCCTTCTCGTTGAATGTTAGCCAGGGGTGAGTTTTAAAAAGCTTCGGATTGAAATCTCTTGGTCTTTTCTCATCATCATACTTCTTCGGATTGTACCGTTGTAGAATTATTTGGTGAGGTTCAATGTTATAATTAGCAGATGTTTGCAAATCACTACTAGATCTAAGATCGACATTTGACATTGCAATGGTTTTGTAATTTGGAACAGATGACGAAGCATCATCACTGGGCGCTATCACAGGTATTTCTGGCACTGAAGGACAAGACACTGCCACAGTAGGGATATCAAGTTCAGGAGAGCAGGAGTTTACATGTGCACTGTCGATTGGCACCAGTACTGACTGCTGAGACTGTTCAACTTCAATGGGCCGAGCAATGGGTTTGAAAGTTAGCTTGCTTTGTTTAAGATGATCTTCCACACTAAACTCAATTGAACAATCGCCCCCATGAGCAGCCGTTATGTGATCTTCTTTGGAAGACGAAGATATGGATCGACGACAGCTTTTGCATATCAGTCTTGTCCGAGAACTTCTCTTCCGGCTCTTTTCCATTGGATTACCTGCACACAATTCAAAATCGTTACTGGCTATCTAGTAGTTACACTACTTCATAGTGATTTTTGCCAGGGTTGTAATGACTCGAGTCGCTATTGTCTGGTGACTCGACTTGACTAGAGTCATTTCAAAATAAATAAAAATGTCTCGACTCGATAAAGTCCATTGAGTCGACTTGCATGACTCGAGGCTGGGTCTACCAGGACAGGCGCATTTCATTGTAATTTCCAAAAATAGTAAAGTTATCACACTACTATCATTTCGTCTGTCAATACTGATACTTGAAAATGCTACTAAAACCGTCAGAAGTGAGAAAATTGGTATATATATTGCGAATGCGAAGCATACTGTATCACCAAGCAGAGTTGTAAAAAGTGGGTTTCACATGACATTAACTCGGAACTGAACAGTGAACAGTCAACACATTGACTTGGACTAGGACTTGAGTCAAAACAATATGACTCGGACTCGAAACTCCATTTCGTGACTTGGACTCGGACTTGACCCGATGACGAATTGAAAGTGACTCGACTCGAGTCAAAATTTGCGACTCGGAACCTTGTGACTTAGTTACAACCCTGCTTTTTGCTAAGTTAGAGTGCAACTGTGATACGGTAGCCTATACACGAACTACCGTACCGGTAGTTTGTTTATCAACTTAATTTCAAGTGAACTTATTTCCTAGAAAATATCAACTTGAAAAAATTATAGGCAGTAACTTACCGGTTTTGTGCATGAATTTGGTTTTCATAAACTTCCAGACAGGAGACAGAGCGATACTGCTGATTCTGATTCTCACTCGGCCAACACCACAGACCACGATATTTTCTTAAAGTAGCAAAATCTATGTATGAAGCGAGTGGCGCATATAATACGACAAACCTGTCACGAATCAAATATATTTTAACAGTACCCGCTTTTCCATAACTTCCCGTACCATGGAAAACAGATTTCCATTCATTTCCCCATGCCTTCACTAAATCAACATAGTGATCTATGATTCAACTGTCGCTATCACTATGACATCACTTAGGGTACTACCCACAATGCATCTGTATGTAGCGATGACGTCAATTTACATTGCCGGAGATCGCAGTGGCAAAGCCTTTAGCTATGGCAGTAGTTCGGAGCTTGGTGATATTAGATTGCTTTTTCGATGTACGAGAGATGATTTTAAAATGTGCCTTATATTTTATTCTGTGCCGGGATTACCTCGTGGTATCGTCTATCAGCCGTGTAGTCTTTCTACTTTCCATGCAGTGTGCAATCTGCACATCCTTATCTTTACATCGCCAAGGCCAAGGTGAGTGTCTGATTTCAAATACTATCCAAGTCGTTTCGATACCTTTCTATCTTTTCATTGTATCGCAATTTTTGTGGTGTATTGCATTGATAAAAGTTGCTGATAAACTATAGATAACTAACCTACGTAAGTTAGTTATCTATAGATAAACCGAACCTATGTTAACCTATGACCTCAATGTTTTGTTTCAACCCAGTGACCATGACAAGTTTACTGCGTCTAGCTGCGTTAGCGTCTAGCACTCTAGCTAGTAGCTAGGGATATACTAGGTAATCCTAGTAGCTTGTCGTGTCGTTCTTGGCGATGGCATATAAAAGTTGATAAGTTATTTATTTAGTCAATGATTTGAATTACTTTGGATTTTTCAAGTTATTGCTTTGCAAGAAAATGTTGGATAATTAACGTAATCTACTGACATACGTTCAGCATGATAACAAGCTGGGCAAATTCTGAGTGGTTTGATTCCGAATGAGTAAGGTATTAGGTTTCAATTTCAAGCACAGTATAAATCATTAGAATTTCATAACAGTTCAAATGAGTATTTTATGCTATAGAAAAAGAAGAGGCGGAAAATTGGGCAAATGATCTTTTATGTTGGATAGCAACTCTGAAACGTGGAAGAAGCCGAAAATATGGACTTTGCCGCATCGAGAAGATGGCGTATTTGATTCAGATAACGAAATCTAGGATCGAAACAAGATGAAAATATTTCTAAGAGCGGAAAGTCAACCATCCAACTTGGATGACATTACGACATAGCGTTCAGCGAAACGGTCATAATATGCTGAAACCAGGATCTACTATCTACATATATGGAAAATGTTTCTAAAGAGCGCCAGAGCGGAAAAGCCAGCCATGGGTGTTCCAGGCTAATCTGGAGGAAGATTGCCCAATGCCGATTGATGACACAGGGGACACTGGACAGTAATGTAGTCATAATATACAGAAACCAGGATATAGTTGAGGGGAAAACATTTCCCAGGAACAGAAATGCAAACCATGCATGTCCCAGGCTAATCTGGAAGAAGATACCGATCGATGACATAATGGACATTTGATCATAATAATATTATGCTAAAACTGGAATTCAAATTAAGACTTCGATTCTCTGTTCGTGCGCTTGTCATGGTGCCGTTAACTCCGTAAGAATCAAACGTCATTGATCTGATAACTCAATACTGCAATGAATGTAGTTTTGACAGAAATATGCCCGTTACGTTAAATATATGCCCGTTACGTTAAATATATGCTCCTTGTATATTGTTAAACAAGTTTCTGTCACTGATTTTGTAATATAGTAAGGAAACTAAAAAAGTCAATTCGTGACAATCTCAGATATTTGGATAGGGGATGCGCCCGCATCCGTCGCATACTACTCCCATACACCTATGATTAATAGTCGTGTGGAATTAACAATTAAATTGATCTCATAACCAAGCGCTATAACAGTATTACGCGCTCGATTAATTCACTTTGATTACACAGTGCAGAGGTTTCCATTTTCAACTTGTGGCATACTAGGAAATTATGAAACACCATGGCACTTGCACGAGAAGAAATATTGCTCTCAACCAATGTTTGTTAACCTTCATGAAATCTTGTGGTATCCAAGATCAAGACAAAACTTTTCCAGCTCGCCCCCAAACGCTAGTCTTGGGCCTCCGTAGGGTTTTCAACATAGCTTTTGTGGGATCTCGTCCCAAAACCATTCCATATATTCATATGGGTCATTTCATCGCCATATATCGTTTATACCAGGGAACACTTTTCGACAAAATGACCATATTGGCCAAAAATTTTCAATTGTAGTTCACAAAAAGCCATACATCGTTGTCAATTGTTACGTAACAATCGAATATGCGTGACGTCATTGAGGCACAAAATCAATGTTGACTACATGGGATTCGTCACGTGCGCCATATTTTCTGCGTAAACACTGGTGTGATGTTATAACGCCCGCACTAATCAAGTCGGTTACGATACATTTGAGCATCCGACAAAATGGAAAACGGCACCACCACTTTAAACTTTAAACCACTTTAAACTCGCTGCATCGTTCGGGAACCTTTTGAATGGTACATTTTGTTCCATTAAGAGCATGTGATATTTTTTGAAACTTAAAGGAATAAAGATGTGCATTTTAAAGCAAAACCAACAATCATAGACGACGCTAAACGTGCGATATAACTGCTTACTCTTCAATAACGCGACTTTCCAATGAATCCGTTGAGCACGCGCGAGGGTAGCGTATCTCAATTGTTCTACTGACAGTGACGCGCTGTTCAATCAGTTGCTCCAGGCCGGGAAAAATCTTCAGCGTCGGATACCATTTGTTTGTTTGTTTTGGGGGTATTTATGGTGTTTGTTGACTACTATATTCATTTACACCAGGCCGATATTCTTCTCATTTTCCGTAACTGCCGACTTATAGCACGGCTGGGCCCGCCTCTAGGCTTTTGTAAGACACCGCTGACGCAGATGAGGTGGCGAGGAGGAGCATAGGTAAACCCGTAACACTTAGGTATCGGAATTCGGAAGTCGACATCGGTCGGACTCGAACCCGCACCCATTGGTGTTGCAGCCGCGGATTATACCACTGCGCTATCTCGCCACTTTCCGGATACCATTGTTAAGCGACATCATTTGGTTAACTATACACACAATTCCCAAATTATTCGGCGTTAACATAACGTTGCGCTACAACCCTACATTTTAACGCCGTTGCGAGCAAGCTACCTAACAATCGGGATTTTATGTATGACTATATTTGTAAGCTGAATTTGTGTTCAGGAATGTCATTTCCAAGAGAGTCCATTTCTCGCCGATGATCAGGAAGACAATGTGGATTTGAAAAATGCATCGTCATAAAGGGGTCGCCGATAGGTTCCCGACCCCTGGCTTATACGCACGGTTCACAAAAACAGTTTTATCGCAGCGAATATAGTCGAAATTACGCAATTCACGAACCCAAGACTTAGCTATTTATTTTTATCCGCCTACCACACCGTCGTTGTGTTAGCCCAGTGGTTCTCAACCGGTGTGCCGCGGCACACTACTGCAGTGGTTCTCTACCTTTTTGTCTCCGCAGACCCCCTTTGGGCCCTCGCGGACCACCACGCCCTTTGTTCAAATTGAGCCCTATAACCTGCAACCGTCATATTTCTTGTACAAATATAACTGTATAGGCTAGCTATAAACAGCAACAAAATGACTTAGCTTGATATTAACATCATGCTATTTATGTAGAAATTGAGTAGACTTAAATTATTTCAAAGCGAATTCTGCAGCTACATTTCTTTAATATGTGGTTGTTTCTTGAAATTCCGCGCCTTCGATATGATATGAACGAGTGCCGAAAATTCATTTCCACAAATATAGGTGGTGGCGAATGTAATAATAACGGGAAGTGCTTCCAATAACACCACTAAGTATGATCGCAACATATATGGCAATGCCACCAAAATAGAGAAACACATTTTAAAAATAACATATAACGTCAAGCCTAGTCGTATCTATCTAGCACAGTGGTTCCCAACCGGGGAGGAATTCCCCCCTTGGGGGGAATTTTGCAATTTTTAGGGAGGAATTTCACTTTAGAATTGGATTTCCTAAATTGTTCATGTCGGAACTGTCATGTAGTCAACCAGTTATATCTGAAAGTATGCTCCTTATGGTTTGTTTTGTTTGCTGAAAGTATGTTCAAATGCTATTTGAAATCTCTTTTTCACATACAAATTCCCCCCCCCCCCATTTTTTAAAAATTAGTTCAGATGTGCTGCAGTTCGCAAGATAATTTTGTAGGCCAGCGACGGCCTCTCAATCAAATATATCCTAAGCGAGCAAATTTCGTGCTGTATCTATCACAAGGCTTCTAGTGAAAGTATTTATCTGAAATTTCAAGTCAACATTTTCAGACAGTGACAAAATATTCCAACGTCATCGATTCAAGTCAAAGAGATCGCTAGCCTTGCTTTATTTTCAGTGAACAGTTACCCGATCGAAAAAAGACATGTTAAACTTGGTGCAATGTTGCCGAAGCGTAATGGGTGTCCTAAATTTCAATGAGCTCCAGAATCTTGATCACTTGTATGTTATATATCAAGGCTGTAACCAAATCACGAGGCTTTCATAGTTTTGACTCGAGTCAAGTCGAGTCATTTTCAATTCATCATTGAGTCAAGTCCAAGTCCAAGTCACCGAGCAGAGGGTCGAGTCCGAGTCATGGTATTATGTCTCGAGTCCGAGTCCAAGTCACACTCCAGTCAACATTGTTTGGTGATATTGAATGATTTGGATTTATGATATACTAATTTTCCTCACTTTGAGCAGTTTCTTGTCGCATTGTCAAATACCAGGATCAATGGACGAAATTCCAATAGGGTGGTCACTTTACTGTTCTTCGAAATTACAATGAAATGTCGGTCTTGACCGTCTTATAGTCTGGAATCATATGGCTTGGATCGAGTCATGCACAATGACTCGAGTCCAAGTCGAGTCAATACCCAGATTGTCTCGAGTCGAGTCGAGTCGAGTCGCTTCCATATTTTGAGAAAATGACTTGAGTCAAGTCGAGTCATCAGAAAATGGTGACTCGAGTCAGACTGTAGTCTGGTCAACCCTCCTATATATGAAAGTACCAATATTATTGGCCAAATGCATACGCAAACTTGAGAAAAAATCGCGAGACCAGTAAATTTATGCATAGTGATTTTTCACAACAGTTATATTAGCGATTGGTGCATGGTAAGCCGAAAACACAAATAGAAGTGTGGGGGTCTGTTGAGTCAAGCCTTTCAGAATTTGTTTGATTGGGACCAAGACCATTGTTTTTGTAGGTCTACAAAGTGTTATTACAGCACTGCTAGAAACAAACACTCGGTACCTTTTTTAATCATCGGGCAGATTTGTCCTAAGGGGGGAATTTTGGCTTAAATTTCGGCCAAGGGAGGCACGAGATGAAAAAGGTTGGGAACTACTGATCTAGCAGCTTCTCATGAAGTTATTCTAGAATTGCGTTTATGTATATTACAGGTGAAAATGGATTTGTAAAAACATTTCGAAATCACCTGTCAACCTGATCGACCTTACTTCTTAAAATTCCATTATTTCCAAAAAAATATCTCTAAACATCAATACGTTTGTATCAGTAGGCTATTGGCAATTAAAATGAGTTTTCACAGTAAAACATTTCGTCTCAGACGGCCTTTCTGTTGATGTGAGTCACGAAGTTTAGCTTAATGATACACAAACTGCCTCGTGATTCCGCTAATATATATAAAAAAAGATTAGGTTATAAGCCATTTTGCAAATTTAGAGGCTTCGTGGACCCCCTTGAAATGCTTCGCGGACCCTCGGTTGAGAACCACTGCACTAGTGTGTCATTCACGTCTCGCAATGGTGCCGCTAGAGATTTCTGCGAAGTTTCAAAATTATGCTAAATAATTCAAACGATCAATAATCTAAATCGGGCTCGATTTGAAGTTTGTACATTGAGAAATCAAAATTGCTGCCATGCATGCAATCAATATCCCCATTTAATTCGCTTTTGTGGTGTTATGATATGCTTGATTGAGCCCGGCGATGGTTTCCTGTTATTGTTTTGGTAGCAGACATACATGTGGGCAGCTGAAGGAATACACTTCGAGTTCGACTTGTAACGATGCCTGTCTAGTAGTCAGTATTGCAGCTATAGAAGCTCGGTGATGATGCTATATGGTTGCAGCGGTTGCACGTCATCGAAATGACTGTGACATATCGCATGCTTTGAAGACTGAATTAAGTTTTTCACGTTTACAGATTCGAATTACAAACATAGCCATCTACATTGTAATTGTTAGGTTGTAGGCAATGTTCCCTCTAAGCTGCACGCGTGCTCGCGCGCACAGAAAAATGTGTGGCGTGAACAAAAAAGCCGAAGTGATGACCTATTCATTTTACTCGTTACGCACTGTTGTCCAAGGGACCGCGCAGTGAGTTGGTGAGTGTACGCAGACTCGTGAAAAATTAGAGGGAACATTGGTTGTAGGGTGTCGGCACTGCCGTTAAAATATATGCTTGTGGCGCAACGTTATGTTACCGGCGACGAACTTGAGAATTGAACTATCGAGGTCTGTCTATCATCACGCGTGCTACACGATCTGCGTGAAAATGCGTTTGGCATCCATGCATATGCCTCTGTATTCGTTAAAGGCCATCGTGCCTGACCTCTTCGATGCGATGGTCAATTACTGGCAACCTGCGGTCGCAGAAGGAAATTTGTGCGGCCGTGACACGTAATTCAATTAGTAGGTTTGTATTGGCTGCCGTTGACAGGCAAATTGAATTTACGACTTGACTCGCGAATTTTTGAGATGTTGTAACGAAACTTGAAATTTTATTTAATGCTACACTTCATTTATCGATTTTAATATAGTAGCGTCCTTCACATTCTGAGCCACACAGTACAGATGCGATCAGCAGAGGAAAATGATGCACCCCATATACAAGTACCAATTTGAAATCCTGTGCTTCTCACGAAAGAAATTTGTCTCTGGTACGTTTTGGCGATTCCAATAGCTTACCACTATACCGACAATCCTGATGGGAGGTCAAGAAATAGCAACATCCAACAAAGTGACTAATAACAATTGGCCGAACCGAAGAAGATGCATCATGATTTATACCTTGCCTTAGATTTTTGAAAACACTGCCTTCATCAACTCTACCGGTGAATCTGATTACATATAGGCTTAAAAAGGATCAGTATTTGAAAGTAATATGTGCAACAACTAGTATTGCTGATGCGCGGCGATAACGAATCCCACTGACTATTCAAAACATGACTAGTCGCGATTTCCGCGCGTATAATAAACCGGGAAGAAAAAGTAGATTAGTCCGGAGTTAACCGGAAATAAACAAAGACAGTTTAACATGGGTATTTCGCGTCCAATTAGTTCATCACGGCTATGTCCTGGAATGCGGCCGTAAGTAATCGGAATGCGGCCGTGAATACCAAAACGGTTGACCACCCCTGGTCAATTACATTGACAATGCGGAAGTGTGCAGAGTTTATTTTCAAACAAATCATATAAAAGTTTACCCGCAGTCCGAAGTTTCTGTGACGTCGTAAATCGTTAGTAAATCCAAGTACCCCCCCCCACTTTACTTCCGTCTGAATACGCCATGCTTGTTGTAATCAAGTAGGAACGATATTCTGGCCCGAAGAACACGACGAACTTTTTTCAGGGCTTAGTAAGATATATGAGGGACGCTTTACGTACAAAAGTTTACTTTTGGAAATATTGAAATGGAAAGTTTATGTTGAAAGAAAGGAAGTCAAGCGGTGATGATCATTCAATTAAAGAAAAAATAGAAAATAGAAAATAACGCTAGAGAGCACACTTACATTGCGACAGTTATCTAAATATGGGAGTTACTTGATGTGATGATGAATGTATCAGATTGACTGTTCTGCTATGCAAAAATTGTCACATGACACTATGGTGCCACGTAAATTGACAGGGAACTTTTTAAAAAAGTATTGACACTTTTCTGAAAAACCGCCGAGCTTCAAAATCACTATGTGCTAGTTTGCCGCGAACTATTCGTCATTCCTCTGTCACCGAGCGACATCAGATTTATCGCTACAGTGGCTGGTAGTGGTGTGGGGATGAAGGCTAAAACTGTATTCTGTAACTAATGTTAAATATTTAACTCTTAGTCTGTCGGAGGGATGGTATCCGAATTGAAAGCAACAAACCTCTTGACACATTTTGAGTTGAATAAATTCGCATCAAAATATTTTACTTTTTGTGGATTTAATAAATAATTTTGAACCTTAAATATCGTATAATTTCACACTGCATCTCGTACCCCATGCTTTGGTGCTTTGTACCCTCAAGGCGTCCATAGAACCCTGGTTAAGAACCCCTGCTCTAAACAAATCTATTTTCACGTGTTGTTGCGATGGGTGCTGATACTATAACAATCGGTCATGTACGACTGAAACGAGATTACATCGTTGACAATTAGTGGCGAGATAGCGCAGTGGTATAATCCGCGGCTGCAACACCAATGGGTGCGGGTTCTAAGTGTTGGAGGTTTACCTAGGCTCCTCCTCGCCACTTCATCCGCGTATAAGCGGTGTCTTACAAAAGCCTAGAGGTGGGCCGTGCTATAAGTCGGCAGTTACGGAAAATAATGAATAATCTCGGCCTGGTGTAAATGACCATAGTAGTCGATAAACACCATGAGTACCACAAAACAAACAAACATCGTTGACAGGCATCCTCGCATTTCGTTTTCAATTTCAAGCTGTCTTCCTCGTCCAAAGCTCAAAACCGGGTCAACTGAATCGAGAGACTTGCAGATTTGACCGGTATATTGCAATACAAGCATGCAGAATTATATACAGCAGCCAAGTTCTAATTAGAGCAGCATAATAGCCCTCATTTTACCTCACACTATTGTGCGCATGACCTACCAACCGGAAATTACGGAATCATTATGCCTCTGGAGTCTGACGGTTACAGCAACTTTGATTGCTTTTGCACCGATCATGGAATATGATTTGGAAGCAGACATCAAAAACCCATAAAGTGTATTAATAAACAAGTAATTTTATAAATCAATGAGCTATTTTTCTTTGCAGAAAGATTTCTTAATTTAGTACTTCCAAAAATGGATGCCCATCAATACAGTTGTTAACATCAAATTCTGCGAAGTGCAAAGTGCGACAATGTGCTCATGATTTTTCCTGTTATTGGTTTAATCGTCACATATGGTCCTAGTAAACCTTCTATTGTGACATTTTTGTTGTTTCTATTACTTCGCATAATACGTCAGAGAGGAGAGCCGTGGAATATGCAGAGGTGATCAAAGTAGTCAAGAAAGCTACCCAAGTAGACGTAGAAGTAGTGACGCTAAAATTTACTCAAGTACAAGTAGAAGTACCGACGCTAGAATCTACCCAAGTAAGTAAGTACGTAAGTAGTTGTGGGAAGCCGTTATAAATACAATTTCTCTCTCTCTCTCATGGGCTGTCAAAAGCTGCAATCTGGACCCTGTGGACAGTGCAGAGACCTGTATTCGAGCTGCTACATACCAAGAGTTACAAAGTTTCCACACATAAGAATTAGACCGCATCATGGGTTGCAAATAATAGTATTGCGTTGGAACAGTGGTCCTAAATATTATTTATACCCTTGGTCCCATTTCAGAGAAGGTCATGGAATGGTGCCATCCACCGTAATATATGGGCCGTAGTTGAAGCGAAGGGCGTTACGGAGTTGTATCAGACATCGTACTAACGATTTGCGCGATTATTGTATGCTAAACAAAATATGGTAGATCGTAAATAAGCCATTTGCATTTATTTTACTTATGGAGAAAAACTGCAACTATGCTCTTAGCTATGAACTTCCATGTGCAAGTGCTCCGGACAAAAGAACTCAGAATATTTATAAGATCTCTATGTACCGTCTATCCAGAGAAGCACAACTATGATTTTGAAAAAGAGGGAATATATTTCATGTATTTTATCCAAACAGTTTCACCGGTGGTTGACGCTAAACGGTCGAACGCTTAAAAGGTAAAAGTACCACTTTTTCCATATTCGAAAACACCCTGTGCCGCTAGAATGCTAGATTATGATAAGATAGTTGGAGACGATAGGTCCAAACATTTTTTTCTGAGCGATATTGACTGTGATGAAACATGTCATAGGGGCGGAAAAACGGAATGAAAGGAACCACGCAACCATCTACCCAAATTATATTGGCAGATACTTCCGTGAAAACTTACTTGTCAATCCATATCTATTTCGCGGGAAGCACGACGAAGATTCTGAACTTTCCGAAAAATTTTTGATAATTAAATTATTGTTGGTACTCAGAGAAAACAGACTCTAAATATCACCGTCTCAGTCTTTCTCTCTCACACTAAAGACTTCTTCTTCCCAAACTGTAAATAGCGAAAAGTAAGTAAGTAAATCACAGAATATGACGACGTATAGTATTAGCGAAAAATTATATCTACTTCAGTAAGTACAAAAAGTAAAGGGAAACTACTTGAGTACTTCGAAAAAGTAGAAGTACTTCGTTACTGACAACTTCTGGAAATATTCAGCAACTTTCACGTATCCTCGCGGTGCCCTTGCAATGTCCCGCCATGCCAAGTTTGCGGGCCGCTGAGAGCCTACTATGCGGCTACTTACCATAACTAAACCGCCGCGGTGCGTAAGACATAGTGCCTTCATAATATCGGCAGGAAACTATATAAAATGCCTTCTCTGCCTTGATCGCGCCGAGTAAGTGCAAAAACGAAGAAACGCATGCGAGAAATTTCGCAAATGGTTGAGAAGCATGACGGGTGACCTCGATACCACAGAGCAATATTTCCTCTAATTTTTGAACAGTCTGCGCACACTCACCAACTCACTGCGCAGACCCTTGGACAACAGTGCGCAAGGACTAAAAAAGGTAATCACTTCGGATGTTTTCGTGCGCAACTTCGATTTTCTGTGCGCAGAGACCGTGTCATTACCACAGAGATAGCAAGATTAAAATGACGCCTTTCGAATACGGCGAGTTTCTGAGGAAAATGACTGCTGATTAAATCTTTTTCACATCTTCAGTTTGAGACCACATCATATTTAGAACACAATGCCCCTTTAATTGGCATTGCGACATTCGTATCTGCAATGTTGCTATGCTGAACATGACATGCACCACTATTTTATAAATTGTTAACGTCAACAATAGCAGTATATGCTCAAGCTCACATGGGACGAGTTCAATGTTAAGCTTTCGTGGTAACCTGCATTTATTAATACCACTCGAATTTTTCAGTTTACAAAATTTTCAATCCTATGGATGACGCGAGTTTTTAATGTTGAAAATAATCCTACAATATGCAAATGGCCGAAAGAAATTATACTGACAATTGATTTTTTCAGTAGAATAATCTCGTATTATACTGGAGTGTGTCCACATTCAAGACAATATACGAACCGAGCAGTCAGTTCAGTATAGACGTTTAAAACCCTTTTTATTCTGGGACTAAAAATCGTATCCGTGGAAACCCGAATGGTGATTTGATAATAATTCGAAGAGTCCGTATAGACAGTTAAATCTCTTGTATGACTAACAACGGATACGCAAAGTCAACGCCGCAGCACGTGTAACACAAATGGAGCATAAAAATACGCTAACTTATGCAGTCGTGACCCACCTGTTACCACGACTGTTTTACTGGTTTAAAACTGTATTCAATCGCCCAATAATTGTATTTTTCCGGTTCCATTTATTGCAAATTAAGGTGTTGGTCGAATAGAGACCCACTGATCCCCAATAATATATATCATGTACCGACTTGAAAATAAAGCATTCCACTGAAAAATACAGTTATGGATTCGGAACTATTATTTTGGCACAATTTGACTGGTCCGGACGGCGAGCGATCAAAAGTTTAAATCTGGCCCGCGAACCAAATTGAATTTGATGAATCTGGTGCAGGTAGGCAGAAGACGATGATGATTTAGAGCAGTGTCGTCAGCGCCCCCCAATGGGCGATTTGGATTTTGAAGAGGTGGAGACGCTCAGGTGGGCGGTATGGGGGGCGCTGAATAAAAATGGCGTCCCGGTACAGGGTGCAGTAGGGACTTATGATTATACAGTTAATCAACAGTTCTATATATTCCCGAGCTCTCATTGCTAATTAAAATTCAACAAAATCTGTCGAATCCCGAATTCTTCGCCGCACTACACGCGGAATATTTGCCGACGATGTTTGCAACATGATTCCGTGAATATATGGTTCAAAATTATAGTTCGTATGAAATTATTGCGCGTACTTTTAGATCACCTATTGGCCGTTTAAATACTCCCGTCACGCTAGCTTGGGCCATTTTCCACAAAATGTTTTTAACTAGGTAGTAGCCTATATCCCGCATCGCAGAGCGTGTCGGAATCGAAGAAAGAGGCACTGTAACACTTTGAAGAGTGAGAGCGCTTTGTACACTAAAGATGCCTTGGAGCTTTATGGACAAAATGATTACCTAAATTTATTTTCATTTGAAAGCTACAAAATTAAAGCTTCAGAATATTTCTTCATCGTATCATAAATAATGATACCGTTTAGTGTCGTGACCCACAACCTCACATGAATGTTATATATATAATATGGATTGCTTTATCCAAGTCAATAACTATGGATGCAGTACCAAATACAATATGAGCAAGCAAAGATCTCTACCACATTCACACTGGATTTACTTGGGTCACACAAAGCAATAAAATGAAACCTTTTAACTTTCCCGAGTTGCCAATGGCAGATGTGATGTCAGGATGTATACATCGGAATCGAACCAGATGGTAGATGAGACCGTAGGCTACCGGATGGTTGTTGTAACAGCCTT
Source organism: Botryllus schlosseri (assembly GCF_051294905.1). Lineage (NCBI taxonomy): Eukaryota > Metazoa > Chordata > Ascidiacea > Stolidobranchia > Styelidae > Botryllus > Botryllus schlosseri. The sequence goes on along the minus strand of NC_137237.1, from coordinate 28,595,078 downwards.
GATACGATCCCGAGTATAGCATATACAATTATTGTATCGGTAATTGATCGAGGGTCCTCGCGCGCGATTCAAGCTCGAAATACTCCTAAATGTCCCAACCCGAAAATACCGACCGGACTTAGACCTCTTACCCATTGTTTTTTACTGTATACAGTCCTTAAAATATATGAGGTGCGCCTGACTTTAACAATATTTGAAAAGGAGCGCTGGAGGAAAAAAGGTTAAAAACCACTGGTTTAGAGTTTAGATCAGTGGTTCTCAACCTTTATGTCTTCGCGGACCCCTTTTGGGCCGTCACGGACGCCGCGGCCACCCTATGCAAAATGCTTAAACGCCCGCCGTCTGCGCTGTCAATTAGCGAGTCCGTGTTAACGCGTTAATGCCAACTATTTACCATTAACCGATATAAACGCGCGTGAATAATTGAATACTTGCTTAAAACGCCCCAATAAAGTGTAATCCGTGATTAGTAATCACTAATCATACAATCGAAGCGACCTCGTTGACGGCGTCGATTTCGACACGCTTGCGCTGAGAAACACCATCTCCTCTCTTGACCAGACAAACGAATTCATGTTCTACTTCTCTAAATTAAGTTGTATTTATGCGCATATTGGTTTACAAAATAATTCTTGAGTTAGTTTCGTGATAGTCTTTTTAATTGGAGCGCGATCGCGAAATAGGAAAGTATGTTTGTGCGGTGCATGCCTGCGAAGAGAAAGTCATTCCTGCGCAAAGTGCGCATATTCATTACTCTAACAAGGCTTTGCTAACTTTTATCGGGAAATGCAGCAATGCAGCTCAAACGCCGTTATAATGAGCAAACAATTGTCGCGATGTCAGACTCGGAATCTCATTGTGCTGTACGCAAGTTGAGTAATTATTAATTAGATGAGCGCTTTCTCGATTGCTATCATCTGTAGGCAACTAATTCTTGTCTGATTTATACATTCCTATTCCCTCGATATCAATTGTCAGTGTTTGATTTTTTATTAATACTGCGCTTCGTGCAGTACATGGCGTTAAATTACGTTGTCAAATATTGATGCAGCAAGAGATTCTCTGTGGCGCAAATTCTGAATTTATTCCATTACTTTGAGCGGGAACCTAACTTCTATGTTCCAACAAACTTCATTGCTGGACGGACTCTATCGGGCGCAACCATAACGCGGATCGAATCTCAAACCATCGGGATTAGCATTACCATTAATAAGGTTGCGGCATGCGCCCATATTGCTCTTGCTGCAATAACACCTTGATAATTAAAATCACACCATTTCACTATCAAATTCGACTGGCTGATCGGGACCTACGTAGGCCGTAGGGCCCGGGCTGATATTAACTAGGGCATTGTCGGTATGAAAGCACTACGTGCGTAGCCATAGCCAGTGAGCTTCTCATTTAAAACTAAAAATCCCGTCCTTTTGAAATGTCAATTCACAATTCGTATTATCTATGCTGCGTACTGCAAATTAGCGAGAATCATTTGTATGCGAAATAGGTCGTCGATATCTCATGTAAACTATCGTCGGTGATTTGATTTAGCGCGCCCGCACCCAGGCCTGCTACCGTCCGCAGAAACGCTTTCGCCAAACAGTAACAATCTCTGAGTGTAATATTGTTTGAGTTTGTGTATCTTTTTGATTAAAACTTATGCCCGCGTCGAAACAAATTGTGCTCGTTACCATCACCGAATCTGGGTATTTAGGTATGACTCGCGCACCCTGCAATTGTACTCATTACGGATTTGCGGCATGTCTGCAATTTCGGTATCAGCGCAACCTTGCCGGCCGATTGTACAGTCCGATAAAATTGTTCACTACTATTTATTTCGCACAGCGTACTGATACTGATTTCCGCAAACTAACGATCGTTATAAGATGTAAATTTTCGACATCATTGCTAGAAACTTAAAATTTCATCGCGCGCTCTGAGAAACACCTATCGCGATTTGGCGATCAAATATACTTTCACCGTCTACAAATTAAAGTGCGATATTGGCATCGATCAGGGCCGCAAGCCGCGTTGAAAATATTTTATTCAAGTGCCCATAATATTAATCCAATTATGATTTGCGAACGTAAATCGGGAAATGCAGCAATGCAGTCAAAATCGATGTTTCAATCAGCAACCAATTGTCGCAATGCGAGCTACTCAATACTAAGTAAAAACCCATTGTGCTGTTGGCAAGGGATAAATACTGATTGGCAGCACGCGTTTGTATTCATACTTCTTGTTTGTCTTTCGTGTTCCAGAATTGTTGCACTATGTTACTGCTTAGTCCAGCGATGAATGCCGAGCGCTCGACAATCAATAACCTAATTTCGCAATGATCTCAGCGGGAGATTGCGTCGCGAGCACAGACGAATCTCGCTAATTGATGGGGGCCGCGCGTAACACTGATAATACGACATATTGAATTGTAACTTAATATTAGCATCAGAATGGTAATTTCAAAAGGACGGGGTTTTGCGTTTCAAAAGGAGGGGGTTTCGACACCTCCCTGGCTACGTGCATGCCGCCACCCCATGCAAAAATAAAAGTCGGCGAATGTAAACATTTCGAAGTCACCGTGATTGACCATACTAATCCAACTTTTTATTTTTTCCACAATCCCCAACAAAATATCGCGAAATTGCACAATAGATATATTATTAGGCTATTGGTAAGAGGAATTAAAATGTGTCTGAACAGTAGGATATTTCAACTCAGATGGCCATTCTGTTGATGTTAGTGCTGGAGATTTACTATAGCAATGAAGCGGAAGTACCTCGCGATTTTCCTGGTTTAAAAAATACATATTCAGGTTATCAACTATTCTGATGATTTAGAGGCATCGCAGACCCCCGAAAGTGCTTCGACCACCAGTCGAGAACCACTGATATAGGCCGATGCTTTCACCCATTTTTGGTTACAGGATGCAATCATCCGAGTATATTTCAGACACTTATTTAATGCAAACTGCAGGATCTGGCTGGAAAAATAAACATTGCATTTACTATCAACTATAGTTCCAATGCCCTATTCAGATTATCCAGGGTAACTTGAAACTCCTACAAGCTCGATAATTTGGATCAAGATGAAGATCTTAGAGATGGCAGGCCTAATGATGAAGATTTTGAAATCGAAGATGATTCAGAACGTAGAGTAGTCAACATAAGGTAAATGATCTGACATAGGTATTGGGACTTGAAAGAGAAATATTCGGAACTTTTAGCATCTTTGCGAATTGAGGAAAGATTACTTGGCAAGAGAGCGAAGATATCTCACTTTCAATCATGAGAAACGATCGTAGGGCTACCTTCGGTAAATTTGTGCATTGCCATGATACTGGCATTCACTGTTAAAAATATTCTATGCCAAATTACTGGTCTGGTCCTGGCAGCAGTTTTACGACTCTGAGACCAGTAAATTTGAAAAATATTTTCCCGTAAATATTATTGACCGTAATTTATTTTTACAAATACTGACTGTTAAAATTTTTACGGAATACTCCCGTTACTTGATGTAACGGAAAACGGCTGTAATACCAAGTTACTGGTCTAGTCCAGTGCAGCAATTTTACGCTGATGGGACCAGTAAATTCGAAATAACTCTCCCCGTAATATGATTTTACATATGCTGACCGTAGGAAATTTTACGGAACATTTCCGTAACCTAAGGTAACAGAAATCTGCTGTAATATCAATATACTCGTCTGGTCCCTTGCAGCAGTTTTACGTTCCTGAGACCAGTAAATTTGAATCAGGTTTATTTGGTGCGGGAACACGTAAAAAAAAAGTAAGTGTGGATAATGACGGAAATCCAGTCTTTCTTGTGGAGATCATCGGTCAGCAACTGCCTGAATGAAGAGGGCTTCATCAAAACTTCAGCAGCAGTTGAAGGACTGTACTTTGGGCCATGCTCTTTTGTAGGTTCTTCTATAATCTTAACAAAGATTATGCTGTCATCAACACCGTTACAATTTGGAAACTTTGAGACGCTATAGTATGACATACTGCGACTTTTCATATTCTTGTCAATTTCTCAAATAATGATGGCCTAGGATAGCGATGTCGAACATAAGGCCAGCAGGCCGCATGCGACCTGCGAAGCAATTCTGAGTAGTTTGAAAAACCCCTGTATTACCCAGCACATTTTCTATCAAATGTTGAGATATTATTGTAAGAAATGCTTCCCGCAAGGCCACAAATGTCAAGATCTTAGACCGTACTATAATTATCCGACAGTGGTGTTATGGTTTTACTCTAGTCGTCATCAGGAACAAGTTGGTGATACTGACATCCAATTCCAAAAACTCCAAGAAGTGCACACTGAGTTCATATTTTTATGAAGAAATGAGCCAAAAAGTAGTTATTCGTGAAGTGAAAAAAAAACTGTTATATGCAGGACGCATGGAGAATATAATAGTTATAAAAAATACAATTCAAATATATTTGGTCGCACTGCTGTATCACTTCTACTCAAAGGCCCCAGACAGACAGAGAAACCCGAATGACGATTAATAATGAGCCAAATTCTAACGTCTGGTTTACAATTAAATCACTTGTGTTCCTCAAAGCGCATACGATGAGTTAACGGCAGTTTACGATTAAAACAAAGGGAGCATACAAATATGTCAGCATATTCCGTGGTTAGAGTCAGTGTTTAACCCTAGAATGCATAACAGGGGTCAAAATGACCCAGACGGTGTTATTCATTGTAACCGCTAAACACATATTGCGAATTGAATCCTGAAATTTCTGGACTTTGTTAGTCTTTTATACTTATACATGATGAGAAAAAATTTGTTCTGAAAAATTTTACCTTTGACAAGAAAAATGCATATTTCATTGAGTACCCCGAGAATGCATAACAGGGGTCATTTTGACCCGCAGCAAATTGAAATAGAAATGGACCCGAAAAAGAGGCCTGAGATCATCAGATTTTATAAACAGACAAAGATTTGTGTTGACTTGATTGACCAAATGGTTCAAACATATACTTGCAAACGAAAATCTTGTCGATGGCCTGTAGTTCTCTTTTACAATCTGCTCAACATCGCAGCTCTAAATGCATTTACCATATTCAGACAAGTATGACTTGATTATATGAGTGGACAAGGTTCAAAGCAATGAGGTTTGATCGATATCTTGCTAACTGCCTCATTTTGCTCCACATGATGACAAGATAGACAATGCAACACCACAGAGCCACAGGAGAGGCTAGATGAGATATGACATAGCTTTTCGAAGTCCATCCCCACAATCAACAAACACGTTGCAGAATAGGAAGTGGTGTTCCTTACTAGGGATGGTGTGATTTTTGGTGAGGTTCACGTTCGCATTCTGTGTTTGAACCCCCGAAATTTAGAGGTTCACGTCCACAAACGAACCTTGATAAGTTCTGCACTGTGAACCTTTTTCATAGGTTCTGCACTGAACCTTTTTGATGGATTACAATTTTCACTTCCTTCTTTGTATGAAATTAATTGCATTTCACCTGCGGGCCACTGTATGCATGGCGTTGTCACAGCTTAAAAACAAATCAACACCAAATGCGCAATTGCGCATGCACCTTGACAATCTCAAACACTTTTACTTGCTTTGTTACAAAAGCTTGCTCGAAATATGCTACTTGCTGTTTGTGAATATTTAGTGATTCTCTGCTGGGAGCTTGACTTGCAATCATAAAACATCAAGATCCAAATACGCTACATGTAGGTATAGCCACTCCTTATGTCCAGACGCAAGGGATAAGAAAGTTACGAAATGTTGCTCCAGATGTTGCAGACCGATGTGCTCAGAATAGAGCGTGACCATGATCATAGGCAACAAATGCACTGAATGAATCAAAGTATTCTTTGCAGTATGAACTGTTCTGGACTTTTATTTCATTTCATCATCGACTTCTTTACACTGTTTTTCGTCGGTTTTCACATTAAAATACAGCTGAAACTCTAGACATGTCATCATTACGCCACTGAAAGATCTAGGGAAAGAACAAAAAGAAAAATTTTCAATGTCATTGTAATACAATTGCACGTAATAGCAACACGGGTCAAAATGACCCCTGTTATGCATTAGCGTAAGTTTTTTTGTGCATGCGTTCTAGGGTTAAGCGATTGAATTCAAACGATCAATCTTTGAATTTTTGCCAAACTTCCGTTGTTTGCGAGTAAAGGTGCTGCTAGAATATATCCATATGATATGATCGTGAATGTTATGTAATATACCAAAATGTATACAGGATTGATAATAAACTATTCAAGCGAAAAGAAAGGTCGGGCGTTTTGATGTACCGTAACATTTTGGAATGATTTGACTGATCCGGCCCGCGAGCGGTTTGAAAGTTTGAATCTGGCCAGCGACGCAAGTTGAGTTTGGCCTAGGACTTCGTACCTGAATCATCTTTTCCAGCGTGATTGCAAACTTATCTGGCAACACTCCTTTGCATCGCACGTCCAATGTATTTCGCACGGCATCGTGCTAGAAGCGAGAGGCGAAATGATCCCTTTCTATCACATAAGCATTCGACGTCATGATTCATAATGCCATAACGCTTCCATTTTCGTGTAGTTCAATGTCAGAAAATGTAATACATTCTTATAAGCCATAGCTTCTGTTCACCATTAAACTGTAACGAAAATACATACGTCTTCAGAACCAGGACTGAGAATAACTTGCCAGATTTGAGCTCGGATACTGCTATACCTACAATATCTGCTATCAACACCTGCAATATTCTAAAGCTAGAGTTAAGCTGTGGCTTCGAAACCCTCAATATCTTACAGCATGGAAAACTGAATTCATTCAGTTTTCCATGCTTACAGCAACGCATCTTGTTATTATCCAATACGAAAACATCGCGTCGATATAATATCTGTCTCGGAACATTCAACCGCACGTGCTCAGGCTCAGATATGTCTGACGTCTGACGCCACTATGTCTGGAATATGTACGACGTCACAATGTATTGTTCGCTCGAGCAGCTACGAATTCATGATCAAACAATTCACAAGGCCATTCGCAGGAAAAAGGTAAAGGACGTCTACTACTCTCGTCTCTATGGCAAAGGAGCATGGCGGCTAAACACCAGCTCCAGTGTTTCGATATATAGTTTGCATCATACATGCGTTAAGGAGTCTACAATGGTGGCAGAACTGGTCCAACAGATAATTACACAAAATATCATACCTGCAGTAAAACTACAAAACATACCAAATTCGCTTGCCATGCTACTATTGCTAGACCTTGATGTCTCAAAGGATACTATTTATAAAGCGATATAAACGATGGTATCCGCAATGCCCAAATGTTCGGATACCATTCACCGATTAGCAATCAGCACAGCCATCGATGTCGTAATTTGGTTGATGATTGAAACATGATGTAATTACGAAAATCATATATATATATGTCCATAAGACCGTAAGCGTGTAAAATGATCGAATTGTGAGTTCAATAGCAATGTTGCAAATAATGATTATCCAGTAAATCGCTTTTACGAATGCAAAAGTAAATCCGGAATACTTATTATCCAGTAAATTGCTTTTACAAATCCAAAAGTAAATCTGAAATACTGGTTATCCCGTATATTGCTTCTACGAATTCAATCTGTAATTTTTTTACCCTCTAAAAACAAGTAAATTTACTTTTGACGTGCCCGTATATTAATTTAACGGGCATTTACCGTTAATATAACTGACGGGACAAATTTACCGGTATAATTTGGGTAAATCTACGAATATTTCTAAGAGTGTTGGCATGATACTGTTACCATGGGTTGCGGAGGAGATATGAATTCCGATTTACAACTCAAGTGAATCGCAAGTGTCTATTGGTAGCTCAAAAAGGATCCTGAAGTGTGACATTCTTCAAAATGACAACTTCTTAGGTGCAGACACAATTGCACACTTAGTCTTCGTACATAATACAAAAACATTGAGAAAGGCACAGAAACTTGTTGCAATATCACAAGCACGATTGGGATTGGATCATATGTGTCAGCTTTGTAATATTGTGTTTTCTTAGTGGTCAGACAATAGGAATGGACATGTAGGCCTAACCCCGATTTACATATGCCACTATACCATATGTCAGAGGTTCTCAACTTTCCTTGTATAACGGGCCGCATTTCAACAGCAAAAGACGCTGCGGGCCGCAGAACTATGTTACCTTGCATTCATGGGCTACTATGAAATTTAGGCTATTGTAGCCGATTTACCAGTCGTATACCGGCATTTAGTACATTTCTATGCATTGTAAAGTAATAATGAACAGCGTTCGTGAGTTTGCAGCTGCTGCTTGTGAGAATGTATCTTCTAGCGGTGCATGTAAATCCCTTCATGGAGCGTGCATTACATTCGTTGTCAAGTCGGTATATGCAACTTCAAATCCTTCCACCAGAGAGCCGAACTCTCTGTTCCAATGCGTGGGCGAGCAAGTATAAAATTACTATAACTTTTGCGTTACAGAGACCATTATCACATTGAGCTCTGAGTGATATGAGAAGAAATCTGGTGTTTGGGGCATTTCTGAGCAAAACAATCAACATTTCTCCTTTCCATTCATGCCTAGGGAGTAGTTATATAGATCGGTGGCACATTGGCGTTGTGGCTTATGGCGGGGTGGTGAGCGGCTGGAAAACCGGGGGTGGTGAGCGGATCCTTATACCTTATGGCGGGGTGGTGAGCGGCTATTGCGTCTTATGGCGGGGGTCGTGAGCGGCTCTTATTTCTTATGGCGGGGGTCGTGAGCGGCTGGAAAACCTGGGGGTGGTGAGCGGCTTTTATGTCTTATGGCGGGGGTCGTGAGCGGCTATTGTGTCTTATGGCGGGGCGACATGCGGCTATTGCGTCTTATGGATGTGGTCGTGATTCGTACTTTCGGGTATATACATCTCTCGACTGGTGTTGAATATGTATCGAGTAAATAGTCATGTGAATGAATCTTTGTTAATGTGTATATCGTAAATTATTATATATGATGTAGTTTAGTCGTGACAAATGACCGACCGTGTTCTAAGTCTTTCCTCTCTATTGATTGCTAGCTGAATAATACTTCAGATCGGGTTTTTCGCACCTTGTATACCGCTGTTTCGCACCTACAGAATAGTCTGCTGTTCACAGTCGTGACTTCACCGCGATAGCACAATATTCGCAGGTAATATTTCCGCAATAAGTTTGTCACAGAGCCGTCGCACAATATCCACGTTCACAAACTAACACTCCAAAAAGGTGTGAAATATTGGTAAAATCCCACGATCGCTCACAAGATAATACCTAAGACATAACCATCGCTTGCGACTCTTTGTTACATACATGCCGATCGTTGACAATGTAATATTTTGGTAATTGGTTTGCCACAGAGCCGGCGTAGACGGTGATTCAAATATCAACAATAGCCGCGTTCACAAACCAACACTACAAAAACGGGTGAAATAGGTTACAAATCCCACGATCGCTCACAAGATAACACCAAAGACATCACCATTTCTCGCGTCTTGTCATTACATACATCCCAATCGCTACAGTGTAATGTGTCGATGGTTGTTACTATCAAGTAATAAGTAATGAATAACAGTACCAGCGCAGACCGTGATTCGAAAACCAACAATTTGACACTTGCCCGCGGTCGCTATATGTTTCATGCCTCTCGAATAGTGGCTGACTTTAGTTGCGTGATAAGATCCATGAAAATATTCAATCAATGCGTTAGTTTGTCAACTTGAAATGTAACTCACTACACAGATCAAGTTGAATCGTATTTGAATGTATTGACTCGACCCAACTCAAATCCTTTGACAAATCCTATTAACGCAATCTGTTGAATCGAACGTAACCTGAATATTACTGACACCAACATTCACCCACATCGGATCATTCACACATTCCACGCCGCTGTTTTAACAGTTATAGAATCAATACCAACTATCTCTAACCCGATAATATTCAATCATTTTGGTAATTTACCAACTGTAAACCCATTCGCGGATGTACTAAAGGTAAATCCAGATAATCCAAAATGAAATATTTGGACTTTGACATAGTCTGAATTGAAATAGATTGACAAACATGACTAACAACTTTCAACCCAGTCATATTTAGAGATTATACACACATTGATTCGAAACAAGTAATGAAACATTACAACTCTATTCGCGATCCGGCTTTTCAATTGCCAAAGCGACATTTTAACAACTTATCATACTCAAAAGAATTATTCACAACATTAACAAGTGTTAAATATCTAGTTTTCACTTACTTGATTATATCACAACAACTCACAAACTTGAATTAATTCATCCTGGTTGTATTCATATGACCGATAATTTTTTATTCAACTGTAAAGGTCGTTACTATTCTGAAGACAAAGTATTTACTAGTCGGTGCATATACGACTTGACATAAACATATTATATTTTGAGTATACGAGATTTGAATGTCTGAACAATAACTGAGAAATAATTTATCACAATAAAATCCGTATATTACAGCGTAAAAGATGTTTGAATGTCAGCAACTCTGTACGGTCATAGTTACTACCACTAATTTACCCGACCAACTCGTCATGATCATTCCTGAAATCAACACAAATATGACCACTGACTTGAGTTAACCACAAAACAGCATCAAGTTTTAAATCCACTTGTAGCTTACGGATTATTTGAATGCTGGTTATGTTTTGTTGTAATTGAGTTAACGAAATAGTATTACGTCTCGACATCTTACCATCTTACCATATTCAAAGAATCAACCACGAAAACATTGTCAAGTAAATCCGTTAACCGACCAACTCAAACAGTATCAATACGAAAAACAAACAAACATACACGAATCCATACCATCACTAAAACCTAAAATCCATAACAAACTCGGTTGTATTCATATCCCAACGCATCTTTTTTATTCAACTTGAAAAGTCGTCACTATTCTGTAAGATAGAGGAATTACTATGCGGTATATTTTATAAGATAAAAGTAATTACTTCTCGGTGCCCGCGACTTGAGATTAACATAATATGTTTGAGTATGCGAGATTTGAAAGTCTGCCCAACATATTGAGAATTCATTTCTTACAATCGAACGCAGGTGTTATATTGAAAATTATCATGATGTAAACATAAGGATTGACACATTGATTTGACATATGTAATAGTTGATCATGACTTGACTATTAAATTATTTGCGGTAATTAGACCCGGCGTTGTGGTAAAGATTATTGTGACAGCAACAAACTTTTCAGTACCATTGTTATTAACATATTGAGTTGTAAACTATGTGTGTCTAAAATGTTCTCGATTGGAAAATTATTCAGCCTTGGTACAAACCACGCAGAGTATTGTGGATATCAGGAAATATTTTACAAATGTCTGCATTAAACAAGACTAAAGATGAAACAACAATTTCCTTTGTTGAACAATAACCGGGGCAATACTTTATTGTCGGTGAGAATTGAAACACTTTCGCGCATTACCTGGTGTCAAGATATCACACTAGGTGAATTGACATACCACCATTTGATTAATGCTTAATCCGTTCGCATCATTTCACACTCACTTTGATCATTACAAAAGTAAATTGGAATATGTTTGCTAGGCACCACCTATTCAACTATACTTGAGTAATACAGAAACCTCTCAGCATTAATAAAATCGAAATGTGCGCTACACTGAAATCTACAAAAATGTGTTTGTATTGCTGTTCGTAGTAGCGATATCGATTTGAACCTCCATCATCTAACCAAACTACTGAGAGTCGTTGTCAATTTACATGACGTTCACTGATTACATACTAGAACTATTTGTGCAGCGCACACGATCAGAGAAATTGGACATTTTTCCATTGCCATTCGTCAAAGTAAATGTCGTCACAATAATCAGTCACTAAAAGACCATATACTTGTATGTGATTGAATCGCCGACAATTAACTCGGTAAATCAAACCTCTGAGAAATTTCACTCAGTCATTGGATAGGAAACAGCGTCGCTTAATCGGTGTGAGTCGTTTTTTCTAAATACTAATCATATCTGTCCAGCCAAGAACAATTTTCACTCACTTGGGTAACGAAACCAGTGTCCAATATCAATACAAGATATTTTCGTCACACAAAAATAATCAACTTCACTCGACATTCCCGTACTACGAAACTGTACAAAGGTTACATGCTTTTGTATGACATGGAATCAATAGCGATCGAAGTAACCGTATTGGAGATAACTTTTAAACAAACACACTCTACGTGGTTAACATTCTCGTCGATTCTATTGTGATTAATGTATACTTCATGTGATCTGGATTCATTTCGATATGGCTAAACATTCAACCTCGACGGATACGAATTGTCACACACTCAAGTAATATCATACCAAATAGTTATTTACAAGACACAGAAATTTGTTTTGGTCGTTTCGACTTTATTACTGGAGATACTCATCACTTCGCTTGATACAATCTAGATTTAAACTCCATCGAACCTTTGGTGTCTATCGTTTTGCTGGATACGAATTATGTTAGTCTAAGAGTACACAATTTTCACTATCTTGGGTTATGAACTCAGTGTGTTAGCGATCATTCAATATTTTGTGGTATCAACTAGCTACTTCGTAGGATACGAATGATCATCCTCACAACTCTTACAAAAGTACGAAGGATATTTACATCACACAAAGTAATCGACTTTACTCGATATCCTCACACTACGAAACTGAATGGTTATGGTTTGACTCTACAAACTGTTCTGATGTCACAAGAACTTTTTCATACGAATGGTTACGTATCTAAATATTCAAATAATCCAACACACGACTATAGCACTTACTGAAATATCATAGTTCTTGTAACAAGTTGTATAAGTATAATGTTTATCGTAAGTCCTACATAGCCATGATATCCGTCCGAGTTTGACTTTTAGAAACCATTATACCGACATCGCGACATCTTTCAAAATTAAAACCACGGTGACTGCTTCAGAGACCTACCAATGAAATTGCAGTATTACAGTTACTTCCACAAAAGAGTATGTATTCGACTTACTTACCACAAATCTAACGCACAAAACAATTTACTTTACTAACGAGAAGCACCGAGCCTCACATCAAAACAACTAGAAAGTGGAACTATATTAAAAAACGTCGCTAACCTTTGTGCACCAGCTGTAAATCACACAAGCAACATGTTTCAAGATTCTGGTTATTGAAAAACGTTAAAGTGTTTCTCCTGCACCAAGTCGTTATGTTGACGAAAGTGTATATTGTAATACCATGATCGATTTGCATTCGTTGGTCACAAACTGTCACTACTCCAAAAAATTATTTTTCACTCAAACACAAAAGCATACTTGTCGCCAATCGTTTTCATCAAGCACGAGTTCAAGAAACCTGCTACGACATGAATTGTTATTTTGATGTTGTGTAAATAGGTAATAATTTATTTTAGTAACACTACATCAACATCAACGAGTTGTGCGAATAGATTTACATGTGGTTTTAATCGAAGTACACAGCACGGTCTAATGTAGATTCATCTCTATTGTACAGCAACTCGGTAATCGAAATGCATTAACATTTAAACAACGATCTTGGTTCGTCACGCGAAAAATATCTTTACTGTCGCAACACTCTGATACTCTGCACAAGATGTGTAAATCCTTTTCACACTCATAATAATACACTAACGGGATACCGATGTCAAGCAACAACGTTTAACAACATCACTGACACTGAACATACGATACCTACCCAAGTAAAAATATCATTTTCACCAGGAGGTCAGTCGTTACTTGTGTACAATTAACATTTTCCCTTGGGAGTTTAGCGTTACCCGAGTAACAAACCCATTTTCACTTGGAAATATATGTTTTCCCTCAACAACAAACGTTTTTCACTTGGAAATATATTTTTTCCCTGGGTAACAAACCCCTTTTCACTTGGAAATATATTTTTGCCCTGGATAACAAACCTTTTTCACTTGGAAATATATTTTTTCTCTTGGTAACAAACCTTTTTCACTTGGAAATATATTTTTTCTCTGGGTAACAAACCTTTTTCACTTGGGAATATATTTTTTTCCCCGATCAACAAACCTTTTTCACTTGGAAATATATTTTTTCCCCGAGCAACAAACCATTTTCACTGAGCAACAAACCCTTTTCTCCCCAGGCAACAAACCCTTTTCGTTTGGAAAACTATCATTTACCTGAGTACCAATACCATTTTCGTTTTGAAAACTGACAACTACACCGGTCAATTTGATATTTTTTGTATATTGTTACAGCAGATAGTGACAAAATATACACCAACAACGACTCCGATACATTTGTGTAATCAAATATTCACTTGCTCTGATGCATCCCATCAAAATCATTGGTTACTCACATACAATAACAATGAGCTGTTGTACACCGAAATGCACGCTTTGGAAAATTGGACAATAGGCTGCGATAGTTCTGCGATGTCCGGGTTCGTGCTTTGGATTTTCCAGAGTCAAAATGTCTGAATAAAACACCTCCTCGACGATGGTTGGTATGTGGATAACGGTGTTCGGAAAACGGTTGGATTTATGTCACCCATCGCGATAACAATTCCTGGTCGAGTTTTCCTCCGGCATGTTTACTATATTGTGTCTTTATTGGTCAATGTATGTCTCGACATTCAGTTTGAAATCGGAAATGATAAAGTACGTAACCGGATCCGGATATCAACTCTGAATCGATAAACCAATGAACAATATTCAAAGTAAACATGTTACACCTGTGTTTCCACGAAAAAATACCATCCAGACATACGTCGCGCTTGTTTGCCCACACCAGTATACGCGCAAATGGAGGTGTGTGACATTGCGTGCAATGTGTTGGTATACAAACATCGATCCACAGACATTATCATAGCCGGTAATTTTGATGTAGATCGAATGTCACCCGATAACAATGTCATACCAATAAGCCACATTGCAATGACTCTGAGTCAATCTGAAGCATGACATACAGACACACAAACATGGACCCGTAACATGGGTTATTCGCACGATGGTGAAAGTGAACTATACAACATATACCAATTGGGCGTTCACATTCGAATATGCGAACCATGCACAATCATATACCCTGGTTTTTGTTGGATATGTACGAAACCAATAAATCGATACATTTCTGTTCCTTCGACATCGATAATACAGGCGTCATTCCAATACATCGCTCGAATGTGAGGTTCGTCTGGTGTAAAATCCATGTCAAATACCACCAAAGTGTGCCTTCCGTGTTTTATTATTTCCACCGATGCTTCTTGTCTGTGTCGTAACAGTATGGTGCGGGGAGTTGAAAAACGGTAAATTGTAAAACGGATTGACATGACCAACCGAAACGACGTCAATAGCCTTGTGGTGATGGCAGTGTCAAAATGCTACCGATACGACGAGACCAACCCGATCTCTTGTGGCGATGACCGTTTCGAAATGTTACCGGACGAACTGGACCCTTACGATGATGTGTTTTATGATTGTGTGTGAAATCGCGAGGTAGTGTTCTATTGTGGTGTACGATTGCAGTCTTCATTCCACAGAAACATACCTTATTGGATCACAGTATCAGTCCGAGATTTTCAGAATCACTGTTCACGATATTTATCTGGAGTCGTTATGCTGGAGTAGCGACATCCTTGCATCGTGACTGAAAGACTGATCACAATCATTTCGAGCACCGTACTTCGATAGTTCACATTGGTGAAACGCTGCAGTCTCAGCGGAAAACTTCGGTCTCGACAACACGATGGATATTGACCTATGTATCCAATTGATCTGGGACGTCTGTCCGGAGATAGGGTCATGACTATCTTGTAATGTTGCAACACGATAACACCATCGAGTAAATCAGTGAACGGTGTCGAAATATCGATGTAATAGCGCGGACTCAGAGTCATTGCAATGTGGCTTATTGGTATGACATTGTTATCGGGTGACATTCGATCTACATCAAAATTACCGGCTATGATAATGTCTGTGGATCGATGTTTGTATACCAACACATTGCATGCAATGTCACACACCTCCATTTGCGCGTATACTGGTGTGGGCAAACAAGCGCGACGTATGTCTGGATGGTATTTTTTCGTGGAAACACAGGTGTAACATGTTTACTTTGAATATTGTTCATTGGTTTATCGATTCAGAGTTGATATCCGGATCCGGTTACGTACTTTATCATTTCCGATTTCAAACTGAATGTCGAGACATACATTGACCAATAAAGACACAATATAGTAAACATGCCGGAGGAAAACTCGACCAGGAATTGTTATCGCGATGGGTGACATAAATCCAACCGTTTTCCGAACACCGTTATCCACATACCAACCATCGTCGAGGAGGTGTTTTATTCAGACATTTTGACTCTGGAAAATCCAAAGCACGAACCCGGACATCGCAGAACTATCGCAGCCTATTGTCCAATTTTCCAAAGCGTGCATTTCGGTGTACAACAGCTCATTGTTATTGTATGTGAGTAACCAATGATTTTGATGGGATGCATCAGAGCAAGTGAATATTTGATTACACAAATGTATCGGAGTCGTTGTTGGTGTATATTTTGTCACTATCTGCTGTAACAATATACAAAAAATATCAAATTGACCGGTGTAGTTGTCAGTTTTCAAAACGAAAATGGTATTGGTACTCAGGTAAATGATAGTTTTCCAAACGAAAAGGGTTTGTTGCCTGGGGAGAAAAGGGTTTGTTGCTCAGTGAAAATGGTTTGTTGCTCGGGGAAAAAATATATTTCCAAGTGAAAAAGGTTTGTTGATCGGGGAAAAAATATATTCCCAAGTGAAAAAGGTTTGTTACCCAGAGAAAAAATATATTTCCAAGTGAAAAAGGTTTGTTACCAAGAGAAAAAATATATTTCCAAGTGAAAAAGGTTTGTTATCCAGGGCAAAAATATATTTCCAAGTGAAAAGGGGTTTGTTACCCAGGGAAAAAATATATTTCCAAGTGAAAAACGTTTGTTGTTGAGGGAAAACATATATTTCCAAGTGAAAATGGGTTTGTTACTCGGGTAACGCTAAACTCCCAAGGGAAAATGTTAATTGTACACAAGTAACGACTGACCTCCTGGTGAAAATGATATTTTTACTTGGGTAGGTATCGTATGTTCAGTGTCAGTGATGTTGTTAAACGTTGTTGCTTGACATCGGTATCCCGTTAGTGTATTATTATGAGTGTGAAAAGGATTTACACATCTTGTGCAGAGTATCAGAGTGTTGCGACAGTAAAGATATTTTTCGCGTGACGAACCAAGATCGTTGTTTAAATGTTAATGCATTTCGATTACCGAGTTGCTGTACAATAGAGATGAATCTACATTAGACCGTGCTGTGTACTTCGATTAAAACCACATGTAAATCTATTCGCACAACTCGATGATGTTGATGTAGTGTTACTAAAATAAATTATTACCTATTTACACAACATCAAAATAACAATTCATGTCGTAGCAGGTTTCTTGAACTCGTGCTTGATGAAAACGATTGGCGACAAGTATGCTTTTGTGTTTGAGTGAAAAATAATTTTTTGGAGTAGTGACAGTTTGTGACCAACGAATGCAAATCGATCATGGTATTACAATATACACTTTCGTCAACATAACGACTTGGTGCAGGAGAAACACTTTAACGTTTTTCAATAACCAGAATCTTGAAACATGTTGCTTGTGTGATTTACAGCTGGTGCACAAAGGTTAGCGACGTTTTTTAATATAGTTCCACTTTCTAGTTGTTTTGATGTGAGGCTCGGTGCTTCTCGTTAGTAAAGTAAATTGTTTTGTGCGTTAGATTTGTGGTAAGTAAGTCGAATACATACTCTTTTGTGGAAGTAACTGTAATACTGCAATTTCATTGGTAGGTCTCTGAAGCAGTCACCGTGGTTTTAATTTTGAAAGATGTCGCGATGTCGGTATAATGGTTTCTAAAAGTCAAACTCGGACGGATATCATGGCTATGTAGGACTTACGATAAACATTATACTTATACAACTTGTTACAAGAACTATGATATTTCAGTAAGTGCTATAGTCGTGTGTTGGATTATTTGAATATTTAGATACGTAACCATTCGTATGAAAAAGTTCTTGTGACATCAGAACAGTTTGTAGAGTCAAACCATAACCATTCAGTTTCGTAGTGTGAGGATATCGAGTAAAGTCGATTACTTTGTGTGATGTAAATATCCTTCGTACTTTTGTAAGAGTTGTGAGGATGATCATTCGTATCCTACGAAGTAGCTAGTTGATACCACAAAATATTGAATGATCGCTAACACACTGAGTTCATAACCCAAGATAGTGAAAATTGTGTACTCTTAGACTAACATAATTCGTATCCAGCAAAACGATAGACACCAAAGGTTCGATGGAGTTTAAATCTAGATTGTATTAAGCGAAGTGATGAGTATCTCCAGTAATAAAGTCGAAACGACCAAAACAAATTTCTGTGTCTTGTAAATAACTATTTGGTATGATATTACTTGAGTGTGTGACAATTCGTATCCGTCGAGGTTGAATGTTTAGCCATATCGAAATGAATCCAGATCACATGAAGTATACATTAATCACAATAGAATCGACGAGAATGTTAACCACGTAGAGTGTGTTTGTTTAAAAGTTATCTCCAATACGGTTACTTCGATCGCTATTGATTCCATGTCATACAAAAGCATGTAACCTTTGTACAGTTTCGTAGTACGGGAATGTCGAGTGAAGTTGATTATTTTTGTGTGACGAAAATATCTTGTATTGATATTGGACACTGGTTTCGTTACCCAAGTGAGTGAAAATTGTTCTTGGCTGGACAGATATGATTAGTATTTAGAAAAAACGACTCACACCGATTAAGCGACGCTGTTTCCTATCCAATGACTGAGTGAAATTTCTCAGAGGTTTGATTTACCGAGTTAATTGTCGGCGATTCAATCACATACAAGTATATGGTCTTTTAGTGACTGATTATTGTGACGACATTTACTTTGACGAATGGCAATGGAAAAATGTCCAATTTCTCTGATCGTGTGCGCTGCACAAATAGTTCTAGTATGTAATCAGTGAACGTCATGTAAATTGACAACGACTCTCAGTAGTTTGGTTAGATGATGGAGGTTCAAATCGATATCGCTACTACGAACAGCAATACAAACACATTTTTGTAGATTTCAGTGTAGCGCACATTTCGATTTTATTAATGCTGAGAGGTTTCTGTATTACTCAAGTATAGTTGAATAGGTGGTGCCTAGCAAACATATTCCAATTTACTTTTGTAATGATCAAAGTGAGTGTGAAATGATGCGAACGGATTAAGCATTAATCAAATGGTGGTATGTCAATTCACCTAGTGTGATATCTTGACACCAGGTAATGCGCGAAAGTGTTTCAATTCTCACCGACAATAAAGTATTGCCCCGGTTATTGTTCAACAAAGGAAATTGTTGTTTCATCTTTAGTCTTGTTTAATGCAGACATTTGTAAAATATTTCCTGATATCCACAATACTCTGCGTGGTTTGTACCAAGGCTGAATAATTTTCCAATCGAGAACATTTTAGACACACATAGTTTACAACTCAATATGTTAATAACAATGGTACTGAAAAGTTTGTTGCTGTCACAATAATCTTTACCACAACGCCGGGTCTAATTACCGCAAATAATTTAATAGTCAAGTCATGATCAACTATTACATATGTCAAATCAATGTGTCAATCCTTATGTTTACATCATGATAATTTTCAATATAACACCTGCGTTCGATTGTAAGAAATGAATTCTCAATATGTTGGGCAGACTTTCAAATCTCGCATACTCAAACATATTATGTTAATCTCAAGTCGCGGGCACCGAGAAGTAATTACTTTTATCTTATAAAATATACCGCATAGTAATTCCTCTATCTTACAGAATAGTGACGACTTTTCAAGTTGAATAAAAAAGATGCGTTGGGATATGAATACAACCGAGTTTGTTATGGATTTTAGGTTTTAGTGATGGTATGGATTCGTGTATGTTTGTTTGTTTTTCGTATTGATACTGTTTGAGTTGGTCGGTTAACGGATTTACTTGACAATGTTTTCGTGGTTGATTCTTTGAATATGGTAAGATGGTAAGATGTCGAGACGTAATACTATTTCGTTAACTCAATTACAACAAAACATAACCAGCATTCAAATAATCCGTAAGCTACAAGTGGATTTAAAACTTGATGCTGTTTTGTGGTTAACTCAAGTCAGTGGTCATATTTGTGTTGATTTCAGGAATGATCATGACGAGTTGGTCGGGTAAATTAGTGGTAGTAACTATGACCGTACAGAGTTGCTGACATTCAAACATCTTTTACGCTGTAATATACGGATTTTATTGTGATAAATTATTTCTCAGTTATTGTTCAGACATTCAAATCTCGTATACTCAAAATATAATATGTTTATGTCAAGTCGTATATGCACCGACTAGTAAATACTTTGTCTTCAGAATAGTAACGACCTTTACAGTTGAATAAAAAATTATCGGTCATATGAATACAACCAGGATGAATTAATTCAAGTTTGTGAGTTGTTGTGATATAATCAAGTAAGTGAAAACTAGATATTTAACACTTGTTAATGTTGTGAATAATTCTTTTGAGTATGATAAGTTGTTAAAATGTCGCTTTGGCAATTGAAAAGCCGGATCGCGAATAGAGTTGTAATGTTTCATTACTTGTTTCGAATCAATGTGTGTATAATCTCTAAATATGACTGGGTTGAAAGTTGTTAGTCATGTTTGTCAATCTATTTCAATTCAGACTATGTCAAAGTCCAAATATTTCATTTTGGATTATCTGGATTTACCTTTAGTACATCCGCGAATGGGTTTACAGTTGTTAAATTACCAAAATGATTGAATATTATCGGGTTAGAGATAGTTGGTATTGATTCTATAACTGTTAAAACAGCGGCGTGGAATGTGTGAATGATCCGATGTGGGTGAATGTTGGTGTCAGTAATATTCAGGTTACGTTCGATTCAACAGATTGCGTTAATAGGATTTGTCAAAGGATTTGAGTTGGGTCGAGTCAATACATTCAAATACGATTCAACTTGATCTGTGTAGTGAGTTACATTTCAAGTTGACAAACTAACGCATTGATTGAATATTTTCATGGATCTTATCACGCAACTAAAGTCAGCCACTATTCGAGAGGCATGAAACATATAGCGACCGCGGGCAAGTGTCAAATTGTTGGTTTTCGAATCACGGTCTGCGCTGGTACTGTTATTCATTACTTATTACTTGATAGTAACAACCATCGACACATTACACTGTAGCGATTGGGATGTATGTAATGACAAGACGCGAGAAATGGTGATGTCTTTGGTGTTATCTTGTGAGCGATCGTGGGATTTGTAACCTATTTCACCCGTTTTTGTAGTGTTGGTTTGTGAACGCGGCTATTGTTGATATTTGAATCACCGTCTACGCCGGCTCTGTGGCAAACCAATTACCAAAATATTACATTGTCAACGATCGGCATGTACGTAACAAAGAGTCGCAAGCGATGGTTATGTCTTAGGTATTATCTTGTGAGCGATCGTGGGATTTTACCAATATTTCACACCTTTTTGGAGTGTTAGTTTGTGAACGTGGATATTGTGCGACGGCTCTGTGACAAACTTATTGCGGAAATATTACCTGCGAATATTGTGCTATCGCGGTGAAGTCACGACTGTGAACAGCAGACTATTCTGTAGGTGCGAAACAGCGGTATACAAGGTGCGAAAAACCCGATCTGAAGTATTATTCAGCTAGCAATCAATAGAGAGGAAAGACTTAGAACACGGTCGGTCATTTGTCACGACTAAACTACATCATATATAATAATTTACGATATACACATTAACAAAGATTCATTCACATGACTATTTACTCGATACATATTCAACACCAGTCGAGAGATGTATATACCCGAAAGTACGAATCACGACCACATCCATAAGACGCAATAGCCGCATGTCGCCCCGTCATAAGACACAATAGCCGCTCACGACCCCCGCCATAAGACATAAAAGCCGCTCACCACCCCCAGGTTTTCCAGCCGCTCACGACCCCCGCCATAAGAAATAAGAGCCGCTCACGACCCCCGCCATAAGACGCAATAGCCGCTCACCACCCCGCCATAAGGTATAAGGAGCCGCTCACCACCCCCGGTTTTCCAGCCGCTCACCACCCCGCCATAAGCCACAACGCCAATGTGTCACCGATCTATATAACTACTCTAGGGCACTGTACCAATAGTTACAGAAGTCAGCTTTGTTAAGTTGATATTTTTCGCTGGTCCCCTCCCCACGTTTGCCCAGCCAGTATTTCTCTGCATATATGTCCACTCTGATGAAATTCAACCAGATAATTAGTTATACAATGTCGGTGGATTCATCCAAGGCTGCGTAAAAGTAGTCTACGCGGCAACGTGTTTCAGAACAGGCGATAAAAGATTGACTGATATTGATGTTACTCGTCTGGTCAGGATTGAATCAGACGATTGCATCTTCGAAATTTGTCTGGTGATGTTGTCCTTGCTGCTAAGTTCCGGAAACAGCAAATATTCGCAAAGTATGTTACGATTTTATTGAAATCACACCTTCTATATCAGATTTCTTGGGTTTAGCGATGTTCGAAGCAATTTTAAACGATGCGTCTGTAACGTCGTCGGCAATCTCAACAACCGTTCGCAGTGAGTCAAACACTCTTTAAAAGGCCTACTAAGAAGCGGGATTCTCTTGAACCAAAGTCCAGCCGAATAATGATTCAAAACAATAACAATCTGAAGTCGAGCATATATCAAGAAACGAGAGCACATTGAAGCAGTGGTTCTCAAACATTTTTTAGTCACGCCCCCCCTCTTTTTGATAGGGAAAAATTTCGTGCCCCCTTATCGTCATATAACAAAATGCAACCAGAATGCTAGCAATACAAACGGCTAGTTTGATGGCATGGAAGGTTATAGCCGTTGATCAGAGAATTCTCAAATATGAAATTCGGACTATACACAGAGAAATAACAGTGAATTAGGGATAAATTGCGCGCAGCGCGAA
The DNA here is from genome assembly GCF_051294905.1 of Botryllus schlosseri. Lineage (NCBI taxonomy): Eukaryota > Metazoa > Chordata > Ascidiacea > Stolidobranchia > Styelidae > Botryllus > Botryllus schlosseri. Next base: position 28,571,998 of record NC_137237.1, on the reverse strand, counting down.
ATTTTTTTCAGTTGACCGCACCTTCGCGCCCCCTTCAGATGCTTCACGCACCAAAGAGGGCGCGTGCCCCCAGTTTGAGAACCACTGTCTTCAAGAATGAGTAATCAAACGAAACAGAGACGGTGCGATAAAAGAGCTAAGTATCTAAATTAATTTGTAACAATACCGTGTCATTAGTAATTGCGTTTATAATGAACATTAGTAATTGCGTTTATAATGAAAGATGTCGCGGGCCATAAAATATACGTCTGCGGGCCGCGGGTTGAGAACCCCTGCCATATGTTTATGTCGGACAGCAGACATTAGAAAAAGCTACCATATCTAAATATTTCCCGGAAAACCTTGGCCTGGTCAGCGATGGGCAAGGAGTAAGCATCCCCCAATATATCTGAAGATGATGAGGGTAAGATACCAGTGTAGATTGGAGCTTACATATGTTAGCTGACTATTGCAAGTAGTATAGTAGATCGCTCTGGAGGTGGCAGGGGCTCTTATGGGCGGGGTGGTGATGTGCCTGAAAACTCGGGGTGATGATGGTACCCTTTTAGACCCCCCTTGTGGTGGTGATGTGCCATGTGTTCTTATGGGCGCGGTGATGATGGTACCCTTTCAGGTATAGGCTGTGGTGATGATGTGCCCACGGATTCTTGTGTCGTAGTGAACTAATGTTGTGGGTATAGGTTGCGGTCATGATGTGATGTTGATTATGAAGTAAATAGTCACGTGATTGATCCTTACTCAATGTGTATATCTCAAATTATTAGATATGACCGATTCGAGGTAATCCTAACGTTTACGGTGAGTGCGACTTCAATATATCGTTATTCTTATGGCTGCGGCGATGATTCGTACTTTCAGGTATAGGCTGCGGCGGTATGTAGTACTTTCAACAAAAAAGGTGTGAAATAGTTAGCTAAATCTAGGAATCACTCGCGTGGTAATATTTTGGTAATTAATTGGTCACAGAGCCGGCGTAGACGGCGATTCCAATACCAACAATAACCGCGTTCGCAAACTTGCACTTCAAAAAGGCGTGAAATAGATTATACAAATCCCGCGATCGCTGACAAGATAATGTCCCAGACATAACCATTTTTCGTGACATGGTGTTACAGCAGGGGCGGGCAACATACGGCCCGCGGGCCGGATCCGGCCCGCGAAGGGATTTTGTCCGGCCCGCGGACAGTTTTCCGTCTTACATGATAATGGCCCGCGGCCCCAGTCTTCTGAGATTCCCCACTACTTGCTTACTACGTCAAATTTTAGTGACTGCATGTGTGTTACTATGCACATGTATGCGCGGCGAGCGAAGGTGGAGCTTACGCGTCAGTTCGTCGAAGCGTGAAGACTTGCATTATCGGCATTTACGATGTACTCAACACTAATGACATTTGTGGTAATCATGGTGTTTGTCAACTATAATGGTCATTTACACCAGGCCGATATTTCTTATTTTGGATTCCGTAACGTCGACTTGTAGCATGGAAGTAGTTAGAGAAATGTGCGGAAGGTGCCCATTCGCGATTTATAAAGAACAAACAAACATTATCAAGATAATAAACAGTGTAAGAATTAGCTCATTCTCAGTTTTGCAGCAATACTCGAGGGGAATTCCCTTCTGACTGTGCGGCAATAGGGGGGACTGAGAGAAAACGAACAAAGAATCTGGATTGACCTTTGTACTGGAGTCATTCTACTTGTACTTTTCCACTCCTTACCTCGCTTGATCTCTGGACACGAGACTTGTGTATTGAGTATTTATTATATTTTCCCTCGAATAACAATGGATCGGCTTTTAATTTCAATGGTATGCACGCCGACGATACGCTCGGCTGGGCAAAGCGACGTCCACAGCCTGTGTCATACTGGACTCGTAACAACCTCGCTCGACCTCTGGCCAAGGACATGAAATTACAGCTGACTCCGGTCATACGCGACGGGGCTTGGTAATAGTTGCCTGACGACATATCGTCCTGACCTATCGTTTTGTGGTCCAATTTCGTGACGTGTCTTGGGAATAATTCCCCGTCAAACCCCCTGGCTGACTTGTCGTCCCGTGGTTGACTCGATTTCATGTACGGTGGGGCATGGGAATAATTGCCGGTGCTGACTTCGGTCGTGTACGACGGGGCTTGACCATAGTTGCCTGCCCTGACCTGTCATTCCGTGGTCCAATTTCGTGGCTCGGGAACAATAGAGCGTCAAGCTGGTTGACTTGTCGTTCCGCGGTTGATTCAATTTCGTGTACGGTGGGTCATAATTACCGGTCGTGACGTCAGTATAGTTTCTTCTGATCCATGAGATCCTGGTGCGTGTTTTAGGTGTCCATACGTTCGGCTATGTAAAGTGACGCTTGTGGTCTGTGTCTTGTGTACTGTTGTACTTGAACCCTTTTTTACTTTGTTATCGACCCAGACAGTAACGAGAAACGATCTGTTACGATTATAAATATGTATACCATTTCGAGTCATATCGAGAATGAGAATGAATGTCGTAGTAGAAATGTGTATTAGGCGACCCGACATAGATTAACTTAAATAAATTAGCATTATAAATACAATAAGTAATTGAGCAAATAGCTGATTCTCAATTTTGCTCGCATCAACATGTTAACCCCTGGTATTACGTACCTAGTAATCGGTGCAAGCAACAAATGTGGCTGTTCCATACCTATACCTCGTTCTAGCGTATTCATAAGGACAGACAGTCCCGAGTAAAACAATGTATTTATGATGGGTTCTTTTTACTGCTTCACGGTTGGTCAAGCGTAATCATCCCGGTGTCTGCAAATGATATTCAATTTACCACGGGATATTAATTTTGTATGCTGTACATGATATACAACTTGAATCGAACTGTTGGCGAACTAATGCTTTGCCCGTCTGTAACATACACATATCGATCACGAGCTCACCACGCACTTGCCGTTCGAGGGCGACTCATTTCGCTGCAGACAATCAGTTGTGTTCGCGTGTATCGTAACATATCCTCAACACTTGTTATGGCAACACCTCCACGCATATTTACAATATCATACTAAGGAACTATTGCTTCGGCAGCCACGCCCTATCGCTCGAAGTCGACAAATTTCGCTACAGACAGTCAGTTGTGTTCACGTATGTGTCGTAAATATATCCTCAACACATGCTATGCCAATACCTCCAAGCATATTTGCATCATACTTAGGGTTCTGGTTTAAATCAGGCTGATTTAAATCATCACGTGTCGACAATCGATCGAAGCCCGTCAACTGGTATTTTGAAAGCTCCCGGTATGGTGTATTATTGTGTATGGATTGTTGCGGTATTAGAATTGTGGTTACGGCTCGTTGGCGGTGCGAGGATCAGGTTTATAGTATACTATAACTACTTAGCTCGGATATTATACGACGCGCTGCTATCGGTGCTTTGTCCAAGACCTAATTCACGATAATCAATCTCGCTGTCGAAAATGACATGCGGCCGCGTAGACTGCATAGCGCCATTTTGTTTTGTGATCCATCCTGCTGTGCCGAGGATCGAAACATATCCTCAACACATGTTATGCCAACACCTCCAAGCATATTTGCAGCATCATACTACGGATATATTGACTCGGCAGAGTGTTACCGTCAGAGAATTGCTGTGTCACGCCTTCGGGCCTTGTATTTTCCGCTCGGTAACTGCGAGTACGATGTTATTTCAATTGTCCGCGAAACGAATCGGGGTAGCTCGCTTCATCGGGGTGGACTGACCTTATTTGGCTGAAACGCGCTCGGTGGTGCAATAATGGGAATGAATTGTGACAGATCATACCTGATACGATCTATAGCCTGAGGTGAGGTGTAAAGTAGAGGGGGAGATTTCGAAATCGGAATCCACTGCGACTATAGGGTTGCTAAATCAAAGTCCAAAAAATCCGGCTGGCTCGTAAAGTCCTGTTATTTCCATATGTTGTGAGGGTAAAATATAGCATAAATCCGACTCTCAGGGCCATTTGGCCGCATCCAGACTGGCTTCGCTGAAAACTGATGAAATCTGCCCCGGGTCCGGAGATGTTTCGTGACCTCCTCCGTCCAGACAAGATTGTTCTGCTGTAATATAGGTGTCGTTGTATAATAATTTACGTACAAGGAGACTTGGTATCGACCCTTTGGCGGAATTCTGTTTGGTTCGTCTGTACAGGTGTTATTAGTGCGACCAGATTTGGCACCTCGAGGAGGATATTGGTAAAAACCGTATCACACAACGAGGACAATAACTTTACCGGTCAACAATGTACGTAAATCAGCTGTGTTCAATCGAGCGTGACACAATCGATGTCAGCCATCAATCTGCGGCTTGATAAAACCCGCGTTTTCGGGTTGACAGCAACACAATGCGATCCATTCGATATCACTATCGACCCTCCTATTTTAATATAGGGTTTCCATGAGGCCTCCTTTAGGGGAGCATATGTCCTCCATTTCCCAGATATGTCACCCAATTCACCCAAATGTACTCTCTTTCTGTCAGTTTGTCCTCCTCGTTAGCTCAACATCTCCAAAAAAGCACCACGAGTAACGCAAAATGTGGGCCTAGATTACAAAAGTCGGGTACGTGGCCAAATCGGAAAAATGACGCTATGATGGTATTGTGCAGGCTATTACGTGGATACGGGGCCTGTGTAAACATGTGAATAGTAAAAGCGCTCCAAACTACCGTGAAAAAAGATCGAGCGCATTAGACCATGTCGGGGCCACCTTAGTACAGTCAAATGATCCCATGTCGTATCGAGAATAGCCGGGGCGGTGGTGGTACATCATTCTCACAAGATGTACTTTGGAATGCGTGTGAAATCGTCTTCGTCCGCTACTCGACTAAAGCAGAATATAGCTTTGAAGTACTCAAGTAGCTTTAAAAGAAATGTCGTGAAATCGCTTTCTATCCTAATGATAAAGAGTAGGCCCCCCATAAATCTATCGAGCCAAAATGTAGTTTCAAAGCAATCCAGTAATTTGTAAATCTTACGGGTTGAACGGTGTGTTCATTGACTAGAGAGAAGGAGACACGACGGTGCCTGTATAACAAGGCTGTTCTCAAACCGACATTGTCTTCGTTATTATCGGCGAGATATGGCTTTGCAGTGACATTGCGGTCGGTAAAATACATTGATTAAATACGATTTATCCCTCGTATATGGGGATCAATGGGCGAATAATGTATCGATTCAGCAATTCGGCATGCCAAGTACTTAATTTTCTCCGGCCCGCCGACCGAAGGAGTTGCCCGCCCCCCTTGTATAACACATATGTAGATGATACAATAGCGACAGCTAGCGGTTGTCAATCATCCATAAAAATACTAACCAGTAATACAGCCCTCAAGGAAAACAACAATCCGGGGAGATACGTCAAGTGTATTTCAGATACATCGTCTGTAGACCTCCAATTGCGGAGAACACTGGAGCAGCTGAAGCACTGTGTTCTGTCTAGGTCACCGAGATAAAGCTTGTTTTGCCAACTCGCCGACGGTCCGTGGTATGGGATAGCTGGGTCATTTCTCAAAGGTTCAGTACTCTCCGTATTTTGAGGTTATTGCACAATCTATCTCTAATATGCTGTAATATAGACAGGTCCAGACTTGTCTATTCACTTCCGTAGACTGACCTTTATAACACATTTTACACAATTAAATACACATGTTCAGTTTATTTGAAGTAATAACGGGCAAGCACATTAACTAATCGTCCAGAACAAGGTGTAGAGCTTCTTTCAGATCTTGGCATACTTTCTTGATATCAGAATCTTTTTTTTGATTTGCGAAGTAAAAGCAATACCAGCTTCGCATACATGAGCATATGATTGCGTATAAACCGATATTGAAGTCTTCTGAGAGCATCTTCATTATTCTCCAGTCTACACAATATTATTTTCCTCTTAGTACGTTATGTCTCTCAATCCAACAGAACAGTTGAATTGCTATTCGAAGGTATCTGATACAGACAACTGTAAACTAATTCTTTAAGTTTGTTCATCGTAGCGTAACGACCATTTTTACGAATCCATAACTGTATCATTTGATATCGTTGCTCAGTTAAGGTATAGCAATCCATGTATTGGCATTCGGCAATTTCATTGTCAGATAGCTCAAGTTTTTCACGTGCAAACCTATACCAGTTCATCGGGTCAATCCGATCCATTATGACGTATATATCACTAGCAGTAATCTTGGACATATTCGATCTATAGTGTACAGCGAATAATCATGTAATAAATATTACACGTTATATATTGCCTTGCACTCGGTTCAACTACAATAACAAATAAGGCGATCAACTTACGCAATAATGACGTAATCATATCTCAGCGTTACTGAAACCAAGCAAAGCCGCTCTCGTAATAACTAGAGTAATCAACTATACGCAATCATAATGACGTAATCATTACTGCACATGCTTGAACTGCAATACGCAATCATAATGAAGAATATATACGTATATATCAATTTCTGCAACTTTTTAATTTTGCTCGCACTGTACACGATTTCATGTAGATAAATGTTTTGATTATTAGGCACCCTTCCTTCACAAAAAATACGCATCATTTATGAGAGTAGGAATCTAAGCGTTGGCCATTACCACGCCAAGAGGTAAGAAGACATATGAAGTTTGGGCCAACATGGGCCTCATAGAAGAGTGCCAAAAAGATCGTCAGCGAGAAAACATGGGTCGAAAAGGATTGCCCTTATGTTGACCGTAAACTTCGATATAAATGTATTTGTATGGGTGTCTAAAGTGCTGGCACCGAATAATTATGTCGTGGTAATCTGGACCCCACAGGGCAACTGACATCCCACCCCGAATTATTATTTAACAGTGAAGAAATACCAATTTTGAATCGTGCGCTTCTTTTAGTTTAGTAGTCTGTGTATAGGCGAGTTCAATATCTTTTGATTACATACCGCACATGGGAAGTCGGACTGAAAGGATACAAAATTTATAGCAATATACACGCAATTATCAATATTATTGACCTAATCAATCATTAATTATACAGTCATTTCACCAGGTCCACGTGGTCGCATCTGAATGGAGACCGGATAGGTCAAAAGTGCTACATTCGGTCAAAGTGGCGAACATACCGCCTGGTTATCAAGTGTTTTTATGTATGATCGACCCCCACTGTCTAGCGAGACGAGCAGGATTTTGGTGTCTGATTAATAATGTCGTAAGAGTGTGGTAAATCCATTTACAAACTACTTTACACATTTCAAAATCCCAACACCCGAAAAGTAAGTAGCTAAAACGGTTGAAGCGGAGGTAGTCAGAAACACAACGACTCATATAGCACAGATGGACAAATCCTAATCGAGTACATCGGATAGAGTTGCATCCTTGAAATCGTTATTTCCTCAACAAATCGATACAAGAATGGATCTGCATGGGAATAAACATGAATATGTTCTGATGACACTCGTTATGGAAAGCTAAATTCGCCTGCCCCACATCCCCAACAGAACATATTGACAATTAATATCAGCCATATACTACAGAAATACCCATTTACTCGAATGGTACCATGTCTGAAATACTGTAGTGTAGGCGAATCAGCGTCTACTGATCCTGACAGTCACCGTTTAAACAGGTTTTTGCCGGGTCAACTGTGATCGGACACGGTTCATCCGCTACTTGCAGACTTATACGCGCGGGGGGTTGAAAAAAAAAATGGCTCGGATGCTATGTCAGCTCAGGGCGACAATTCGAAGTTTTAAACGATACGGTTGGTACGTAAAGCCTCGTTATTCCCGCGTATTGTGAGGGTAAAACCTTTAAGACAGTTCCACATCGAGCCGATGAAAATGCGTGCCCGAATCGTGGTCAACTCTAGTCAAGCCTAACAGCTCCAGCTATCGTCGCATGATACGGAGGGGGTCGCTAAACTTTTATAAACTAGTAAAAGTAAGTGGCTTCCTAAAGAAGGCTAGCCACATTGATAACTTGGTGCAGTGCGAGTAGACAGAATCGAGTACCCGGAAAAAAGTAGCGGCATTGCTGACGACCTCTGTGTAGTTATGGTGGCTTGTACGTCTCGCACGGTAACCGTCTTTATTGTCCCGCACCGCGACCCGTCAGCTGCTGTGTGCTATTATGTTTACAATTTATCACTCGTAATCACACCGTGTGAAACAAACCTCTGACTTCGTCAAATAAAACACGACATCTTCGAAAGGGTATTAAAATCACCCGATGCTAAAATAAGTCGTACGGTAAAATTACTAATAAGGTATGTCTCCCGGGCGCCCGTCCATGCCCCGTAACTATACGTTTCGGAAGGGTATACCGAAAGCCTCTTTACACTGTGTGATCAGACTAGATGACCTTCACGGTCTTGTCGATCATTCCCATCTAGTACCGAATACTGTGCAAAGTATATTTTCTGTACCACCATCACTGCCGTTTGTTACGTATTTTGGTTTGTTTAAAATAAAGACTCTCTCTGTGTATTTACTCGTGTGGTATTGCAACCAGCCCCTATTCGCAAATCCCCATCTTTCACCGTCAGACGATAAATGGTATTTTGTAGTATTGGTGTTATCAAAACTGTCACATAAAGTTGACCTGCTTTCATGGTGGTTTCTAATACTCGACTAGGACGAGTCGTGTCTATTGTAATATCGACTCTTTTATCTCTGCCCCCACTAAATGATTAAAACACCAACATAGAAGCCTCGGACAAACAACACAGAATTATACAGACGCGAAAAAAATATTTATTGGTACACTCATATTGAAATACGATCGGCTCACACAAAGGGAGTAGTCTCGTGTCTGTGAAGATTTGCTTGCGAACCAAAAGCTTTACCGCAAACACCGCATGGATATTTTCTCAGTCCCACGGGAGCCTGGAGGTGAGTTTCTAACCCGCATTGGTGAGGAAACAGTCTCCCACACACCTGACACGAGTATTTTCCAATTCCAAAGTGTGTTTCTAGGTGTTTTTTCAGCCCATTCTTCCCCGACAGAAGCTTACCACACACCCCACACTCGAATCTTTCTACGCCAGTATGTGTGGCCAAATGGACTTCCATGGTGTATTTTCGGGCAAAAAAACGACCACATACTTCACAATCGTACGGTTTCACCCCCGAGTGTACAGCCAAATGGGCATGTAGGTTCTGTTTGGCAAGAAACCATCGTCCGCATATCAAGCATTCATGTTCTTTAACACCAGTGTGCCATAGTAAATGACTTTTGAGGTTGCATTTTCTTGTGAATTCCCGCGCACAAATACGGCATTTATTAGACTCCATCGTACTATAAATATTTCCTGGAGGGTGAATAATAACATGAGTAAGATACAAATTCAAAGCATCCTCAGTTTGAGCGTGGACAAAGCATTTACTTATCCCCGAATCAGATAGATGCTACACTATAGAGAGTCTATACGAATAAGCCTGCATGTCTCTGAATGACTACCTCGGGTATAAAAATAGCTCGATCATTTCTCAATGTATAAAAACACTTGGTGATTCGTGATCCCCCACGCCTGGTATCTAGGGAGCACTATGCTTTATATAGATTACAGACATATAGGAAAAAATCATGCTTTATCTAGATTACACCCGTAGCAGGGAAAATTATGCTCTGTCAGCGCCTACATTAGCGGGATTCAGGGTGTCTGGGACGTTTTTGCAGGTCCCCCGTCGCGACGATCCTTTGTCGAGTTGAGATTCCCAAGTCATTCAGCGTGTTGTTTCCTAATCATATCCGCATATACCCCAAACTATTTGTTTCACTCGGTCGTTTATGGCCCCCAATTAGCAGACAAAATGGACCGTCCACAGCGCTAGACAGTTAAATTACGCCGCAGAGCTGTGAAATGCTATGCGATAAGTTCACCCGCAGTGCAAAGAGGCTTTCGGTATACCCTTCCAACGACTTATTTTAGCATCGGTTTTACCCTCACAATACGCGGGAATAACGAGGCTTTACGTACCAACCGTATCGTTTAAAACTTCGAATTGTCGCCCTGAGCTGACATAGCATCCGAGCCATTTTTTTTTTCAACCCCCCGCGCGTATAAGTCTGCAAGTAGCGGATGAACCGTGTCCGATCACAGTTGACCCGGCAAAAACCTGTTTAAACGGTGACTGTCAGGATCAGTAGACGCTGATTCGCCTACACTACAGTATTTCAGACATGGTACCATTCGAGTAAATGGGTATTTCTGTAGTATATGGCTGATATTAATTGTCAATATGTTCTGTTGGGGATGTGGGGCAGGCGAATTTAGCTTTCCATAACGAGTGTCATCAGAACATATTCATGTTTATTCCCATGCAGATCCATTCTTGTATCGATTTGTTGAGGAAATAACGATTTCAAGGATGCAACTCTATCCGATGTACTCGATTAGGATTTGTCCATCTGTGCTATATGAGTCGTTGTGTTTCAGACTACCTCCGCTTCAACCGTTTTAGCTACTTACTTTTCGGGTGTTGGGATTTTGAAATGTGTAAAGTAGTTTGTAAATGGATTTACCACACTCTTACGACATTAATAATCAGACACCAAAATCCTGCTCGTCTCGCTAGACAGTGGGGGTCGATCATACATAAAAACACTTGATAACCAGGCGGTATGTTCGCCACTTTGACCGAATGTAGCACTTTTGACCTATCCGGTCTCCATTCAGATGCGACCACGTGGACCTGGTGAAATGACTGTATAATTAATGATTGATTAGGTCAATAATATTGATAATTGCGTGTATATTGCTATAAATTTTGTATCCTCTCAGTCCGACTTCCCATGTGCGGTATGTAATCAAAAGATATTGAACTCGCCTATACACAGACTACTAAACTAAAAGAAGCGCACGATTCAAAATTGGTATTTCTTCACTGTTAAATAATAATTCGGGGTGGGATGTCAGTTGCCCTGTGGGGTCCAGATTACCACGACATAATTATTCGGTGCCAGCACTTTAGACACCCATACAAATACATTTATATCGAAGTTTACGGTCAACATAAGGGCAATCCTTTTCGACCCATGTTTTCTCGCTGACGATCTTTTTGGCACTCTTCTATGAGGCCCATGTTGGCCCAAACTTCATATGTCTTCTTACCTCTTGGCGTGGTAATGGCCAACGCTTAGATCCCTACTCTCATAAATGATGCGTATTTTTGTGAAGGAAGGGTGCCTAATAATCAAAACATTTATATACATGAAATCGTGTACAGTGCGAGCAAAATTAAAAAGTTGCAGAAATTGATATATACGTATATATTCTTCATTATGATTGCGTATTGCAGTTCAAGCATGTGCAGTAATGATTACGTCATTATGATTGCGTATAGTTGATTACTCTAGTTATTACGAGAGCGGCTTTGCTTGGTTTCAGTAACGCTGAGATATGATTACGTCATTATTGCGTAAGTTGATCGCCTTATTTGTTATTGTAGTTGAACCGAGTGCAAGGCAATATATAACGTGTAATATTTATTACATGATTATTCGCTGTACACTATAGATCGAATATGTCCAAGATTACTGCTAGTGATATATACGTCATAATGGATCGGATTGACCCGATGAACTGGTATAGGTTTGCACGTGAAAAACTTGAGCTATCTGACAATGAAATTGCCGAATGCCAATACATGGATTGCTATACCTTAACTGAGCAACGATATCAAATGATACAGTTATGGATTCGTAAAAATGGTCGTTACGCTACGATGAACAAACTTAAAGAATTAGTTTACAGTTGTCTGTATCAGATACCTTCGAATAGCAATTCAACTGTACTGTTGGATTGAGAGACATAACGTACTAAGAGGAAAATAATATTGTGTAGACTGGAGAATAATGAAGATGCTCTCAGAAGACTTCAATATCGGTTTATACGCAATCATATGCTCATGTATGCGAAGCTGGTATTGCTTTTACATCGCAAATCAAAAAAAAGATTCTGATATCAAGAAAGTATGCCAAGATCTGAAAGAAGCTCTACACCTTGTTCTGGACGATTAGTTAATGTGCTTGCCCGTTATTACTTCAAATAAACTGAACATGTGTATTTAATTGTGTAAAATGTGTTATAAAGGTCAGTCTACGGAAGTGAATAGACAAGTCTGGACCTGTCTATATTACAGCATATTAGAGATAGATTGTGCAATAACCTCAAAATACGGAGAGTACTGAACCTTTGAGAAATGACCCAGCTATCCCATACCACGGACGGTCGGCGAGTTGGCAAAACAAGCTTTATCTCGGTGACCTAGACAGAACACAGTGCTTCAGCTGCTCCAGTGTTCTCCGCAATTGGAGGTCTACAGACGATGTATCTGAAATACACTTGACGTATCTCCCCGGATTGTTGTTTTCCTTGAGGGCTGTATTACTGGTTAGTATTTTTATGGATGATTGACAACCGCTAGCTGTCGCTATTGTATCATCTACATATGTGTTATACAAGGGGGGCGGGCAACTCCTTCGGTCGGCGGGCCGGAGAAAATTAAGTACTTGGCATGCCGAATTGCTGAATCGATACATTATTCGCCCATTGATCCCCATATACGAGGGATAAATCGTATTTAATCAATGTATTTTACCGACCGCAATGTCACTGCAAAGCCATATCTCGCCGATAATAACGAAGACAATGTCGGTTTGAGAACAGCCTTGTTATACAGGCACCGTCGTGTCTCCTTCTCTCTAGTCAATGAACACACCGTTCAACCCGTAAGATTTACAAATTACTGGATTGCTTTGAAACTACATTTTGGCTCGATAGATTTATGGGGGGCCTACTCTTTATCATTAGGATAGAAAGCGATTTCACGACATTTCTTTTAAAGCTACTTGAGTACTTCAAAGCTATATTCTGCTTTAGTCGAGTAGCGGACGAAGACGATTTCACACGCATTCCAAAGTACATCTTGTGAGAATGATGTACCACCACCGCCCCGGCTATTCTCGATACGACATGGGATCATTTGACTGTACTAAGGTGGCCCCGACATGGTCTAATGCGCTCGATCTTTTTTCACGGTAGTTTGGAGCGCTTTTACTATTCACATGTTTACACAGGCCCCCGTATCCACGTAATAGCCTGCACAATACCATCATAGCGTCATTTTTCCGATTTGGCCACGTACCCGACTTTTGTAATCTAGGCCCACATTTTGCGTTACTCGTGGTGCTTTTTTGGAGATGTTGAGCTAACAAGGAGGACAAACTGACAGAAAGAGAGTACATTTGGGTGAATTGGGTGACATATCTGGGAAATGGAGGACATATGCTCCCCTAAAGGAGGCCTCATGGTAACCCTATATTAAAATAGGAGGGTCGATAGTGATATCGAATGGATCGCATTGTGTTGCTGTCAACCCGAAAACGCGGGTTTTATCAAGCCGCAGATTGATGGCTGACATCGATTGTGTCACGCTCGATTGAACACAGCTGATTTACGTACATTGTTGACCGGTAAAGTTATTGTCCTCGTTGTGTGATACGGTTTTTACCAATATCCTTCTCGAGGTGCCAAATCTGGTCGCACTAATAACACCTGTACAGACGAACCAAACAGAATTCCGCCAAAGGGTCGATACCAAGTCTCCTTGTACGTAAATTATTATACAACGACACCTATATTACAGCAGAACAATCTTGTCTGGACGGAGGAGGTCACGAAACATCTCCGGACCCGGGGCAGATTTCATCAGTTTTCAGCGAAGCCAGTCTGGATGCGGCCAAATGGCCCTGAGAGTCGGATTTATGCTATATTTTACCCTCACAACATATGGAAATAACAGGACTTTACGAGCCAGCCGGATTTTTTGGACTTTGATTTAGCAACCCTATAGTCGCAGTGGATTCCGATTTCGAAATCTCCCCCTCTACTTTACACCTCACCTCAGGCTATAGATCGTATCAGGTATGATCTGTCACAATTCATTCCCATTATTGCACCACCGAGCGCGTTTCAGCCAAATAAGGTCAGTCCACCCCGATGAAGCGAGCTACCCCGATTCGTTTCGCGGACAATTGAAATAACATCGTACTCGCAGTTACCGAGCGGAAAATACAAGGCCCGAAGGCGTGACACAGCAATTCTCTGACGGTAACACTCTGCCGAGTCAATATATCCGTAGTATGATGCTGCAAATATGCTTGGAGGTGTTGGCATAACATGTGTTGAGGATATGTTTCGATCCTCGGCACAGCAGGATGGATCACAAAACAAAATGGCGCTATGCAGTCTACGCGGCCGCATGTCATTTTCGACAGCGAGATTGATTATCGTGAATTAGGTCTTGGACAAAGCACCGATAGCAGCGCGTCGTATAATATCCGAGCTAAGTAGTTATAGTATACTATAAACCTGATCCTCGCACCGCCAACGAGCCGTAACCACAATTCTAATACCGCAACAATCCATACACAATAATACACCATACCGGGAGCTTTCAAAATACCAGTTGACGGGCTTCGATCGATTGTCGACACGTGATGATTTAAATCAGCCTGATTTAAACCAGAACCCTAAGTATGATGCAAATATGCTTGGAGGTATTGGCATAGCATGTGTTGAGGATATATTTACGACACATACGTGAACACAACTGACTGTCTGTAGCGAAATTTGTCGACTTCGAGCGATAGGGCGTGGCTGCCGAAGCAATAGTTCCTTAGTATGATATTGTAAATATGCGTGGAGGTGTTGCCATAACAAGTGTTGAGGATATGTTACGATACACGCGAACACAACTGATTGTCTGCAGCGAAATGAGTCGCCCTCGAACTGCAAGTGCGTGGTGAGCTCGTGATCGATATGTGTATGTTACAGACGGGCAAAGCATTAGTTCGCCAACAGTTCGATTCAAGTTGTATATCATGTACAGCATACAAAATTAATATCCCGTGGTAAATTGAATATCATTTGCAGACACCGGGATGATTACGCTTGACCAACCGTGAAGGAGTAAAAAGAACCCATCATAAATACATTGTTTTACTCGGGACTGTCTGTCCTTATGAATACGCTAGAACGAGGTATAGGTATGGAACAGCCACATTTGTTGCTTGCGCCGATTACTAGGTACGTAATACCAGGGGTTAACATGTTGATGCGAGCAAAATTGAGAATCAGCTATTTGCTCAATTACTTATTGTATTTATAATGCTAATTTATTTAAGTTAATCTATGTCGGGTCGCCTAATACACATTTCTACTACGACATTCATTCTCATTCTCGATATGACTCGAAATGGTATACATATTTATAATCGTAACAGATCGTTTCTCGTTACTGTCTGGGTCGATAACAAAGTAAAAAAGGGTTCAAGTACAACAGTACACAAGACACAGACCACAAGCGTCACTTTACATAGCCGAACGTATGGACACCTAAAACACGCACCAGGATCTCATGGATCAGAAGAAACTATACTGACGTCACGACCGGTAATTATGACCCACCGTACACGAAATTGAATCAATCGCGGAACGACAAGTCAACCAGCTTGACGCTCTATTGTTCCCGAGCCACGAAATTGGACCACGGAATGACAGGTCAGGGCCGGCAACTATGGTCAAGCCCCGTCGTACACGACCGAAGTCAGCACCGGCAATTATTCCCATGCCCCACCGTACATGAAATCGAGTCAACCACGGGACGACAAGTCAGCCAGGGGGTTTGACGGGGAATTATTCCCAAGACACGTCACGAAATTGGACCACAAAACGATAGGTCAGGACGATATGTCGTCAGGCAACTATTACCAAGCCCCGTCGCGTATGACCGGAGTCAGCTGTAATTTCATGTCCTTGACCAGAGGTCGAGCGAGGTTGTTACGAGTCCAGTATGACACAGGCTGTGGACGTCGCTTTGCCCAGCCGAGCGTATCGTCGGCGTGCATACCATTGAAATTAAAAGCCGATCCATTGTTATTCGAGGGAAAATATAATAAATACTCAATACACAAGTCTCGTGTCCAGAGATCAAGCGAGGTAAGGAGTGGAAAAGTACAAGTAGAATGACTCCAGTACAAAGGTCAATCCAGATTCTTTGTTCGTTTTCTCTCAGTCCCCCCTATTGCCGCACAGTCAGAAGGGAATTCCCCTCGAGTATTGCTGCAAAACTGAGAATGAGCTAATTCTTACACTGTTTATTATCTTGATAATGTTTGTTTGTTCTTTATAAATCGCGAATGGGCACCTTCCGCACATTTCTCTAACTACTCATGGAACACTTCCTGGCTTTTGTAACACACCGCTTATACCAGGGGTTGCCAACTCAAAACGGGTCGCGGGCCACTGTCAAATTCCGTAAAGGCCGTGGGCGGGATAAAATAGGCCACACAGTTGAACAACCACGCTATCTCGTCACATACTAGACCAGTGGTTCTCAACCGGGGGTTCGCGGACCTCCGGGGTCCGCGAAACCTCTAAATTTGTAAAGTGATTGCAAACCTGATTCTTATTTTTAAATAGGAAAAGCATGAGACAGTTTAGTTTCAAAATTGCTCAAACTTTAGGACCCACATCATTAAAATGTTCGTCCGAGATCAAATATCCGGCAGTGATTACTCATTTTATTGTCAAATTACCAATAGCCTGCCGACGCAAACATATTGCTGTTTAGAGATGTTTTGGTGGGGTTTGTGGAAAAATGAAATGTTGGAGATGGCATTTTGGATTTGGAGTTATCAGTCTCAGCAAATTAGTGGAGTTGCCAGTCTCAGCATATTAGTAAACAGTCGTTTGAAATAGAAACTCCTGAAATTTTTTCCCAATCTGTCCCAATGAAGGAATTGGAACCTCATCACGAAATCCATTGTGTCCTGAGATATAACCACTAAATAACTTCAATATGAGATGCAAGATAGAAATTACCAGACTGGACGTGATATGTACAGCAAAAACTCACACCAAAAGCTGTCGTCGGAAGCGTTACGCGTTATTATTATATTCGCCACCAATATATATTTGCGAAAATGGATTTTCGGCGCTTGCTCATATTTAATCGAAAACGCGGATTTTCAAGACAATAAATACAGCTGAAAATAAAAGTCTACCCAATTTCTACATATAGTATGACGTTATTTTCAAGAAAAGTCATTGTGTGGATGTTTATCACTAGACACAAGACAGGAGACAGATAACGGTTGCGCGATAATTGATCTAATTTTGAACGAAAACTTGCGGGGGTCCGTGGCGGTCCAAAAGGAGTCCGCAAAGACAAAAAGGTTGAGAACCACTGTACTAAACCCTAATGAATTGATGTCTCGGTAAATTTGGGGTACTGGGCTTATCGAACGCCTTGAAATCTTAATTAAGGATTGCACCGTGTGTTGATTGGTCAGAGATAAGCAGACATGGTGGTGCCTGTATGACAATGCTGTTCTCAAATCCACATTGTCTTCGTCATTATTGGCGAGAAATCGCTTTGAAGTTACATGGCTGTCGTTAAAATACATTCATTATATACGATTTATTCCTTGTATATTTGGATAAATGGGCGAATAATGTATCGATTCAGCGATCCGGCCCGCCAAGTACTCAATTTTCCTATATCCGGCCCGCCGACTGGAGAAGTTGCCCGCCCCTGGTATAGGTGGATAATTACGCGATTATTGTATCGATTTTGTATTCTGGCTCGCCAAGTACTTCATTTTCCCCAATCAGGCCCGCCGACCGTAGAAGTTGCCCGCCCCTGTGTTACAGGCATGCCGATCGCTCACAAGGTAATATTTCGGTAATTAGTTTGTCGCAGAACCGTCGCAGACGATAATTCGAAAACCAACAACTTGACACTTTCTGGTGGTCGCTATATGTTTTGACACTTCAGAACAGTGGTTGACTTTAGTTGCGTGATAAGAATCATGAGAATATTCAATCAATGTGTTAATTTGTCGACTTGAAATGAAACTCACTACACCGCTCAAGTTGATTCGTATCTGAATGTTTCAATTCGGTACCACTCTAATCCTTTGAGAAATCCTTTTAACGCGATCTGTTGAATCGAACGTAACCTGAATATTACGCCAACATTCAGCCGCATCGGATTATTCACACAGTCCGCACCGCTATTTTCACACCTATAGAATCAATACCAACTATGTCAGTGGTTCTCAACCTTTTTGTCTTCGCGGACCCCTTTCGGACCGTCACGGACCCCGCGGACCCCCACGAAGTTTTAGTTCAAATTTAGCTCAATTGTCGTGCAATCGTCATCTGTCGCGTGCAAATGATAACTAATAGCCTTAGTGATAAACATCAACAAAAAGTCTTTTCTTGAAAATAAGACCGTACTATTCATATAGAAATTGGGTTGACTTCTCTTATTTCAAAGCGAATTCTGCAACTGTATTTCTTGAAATAAGTGTCTTGAAAATCCGCGCTTTCGATTTGACATGAACGAGTGCCGAAAATTAATTTCCTCAAATATAGATGGTGGCGAATGAAATAATAACGCGGAACGCGTCCGACGACACATTTGGGTATGATCGCAACAAATATGGCACCAAAATGAACAAACAATTTTTTTTTATCTATAGCAGCTTATCTTGAAATTATTATTATTGGAAAATCGTTATCTATCACAGTGTTGGAGGTTTACCTAGGCTCCTCCTCGACCCCTAATCCGCGCAGGCGGTGTCTTTCAGAAGCCTAGACGTGGGCCGTGCTATAAGTCGGCTGTTACGGAACAAAAATGAAGAATATCGGCCTGGTGTAAATGACCATAATAGTCGACAAACACCATGAATGAATACCTCAAAACAAACAAACAAACAGGAGAAAATGGATTGTTGTAAACATTTCGAAGTCGCCTTTATTGACCTTACTCATCCAACTTTTCTTTCCCACAATCCCCAACAAAAATCTCTAAACATCAAAATGTTTTTATCAGTGGGCAATTTAGCAGTTAAAATGATCTGTACAGTAGGATATTTCATCTCAGACAACCATTCTGTTGATTTGAGCTCTGGAGTTTTACTAGTAATGAATCGAAACTTCTTCGCGATTTTCAGAATTAAAAAAATACAAATTAGGTTATCAAATATTTTAGGGCTTCGCGGACCCCCTGAAAATGCTTCGCGGACCCCCAGGGGTCCGCGGACCCCCGGTTGAGAACCGCTGAACTATGTCTTTACCGATGATATTCAATCATTTTGTTAATTTCTCAACTTGAAATCAAATTCCTAATGAGTAATCAGAGCAAATTAACATTCCACAAAACATGACAAATCTCGAAATTTTTGGTCGCGCTACGCGGCGACGTTTGCTACATATGTTTTCTTAAATGTAGCAGGTTACTTAATTCATATAAAATGGACTGCGCGTACTTTTAGATCGCCAATTTTCCGTCAAAACACCACCGTCACGCTTGCTAGGGTTATTTTCAACAAAATGTTTTGAGCTATAGGTATTATATCCTGCAGCGCACAGCGTGTCGATATCGAAGGAAACACTGTTTATCACTTTTAAGAGTGAGAACCCCTTGTACATAAAATATGCTTTGAAGCTTTGTGCACGAAAGGAATAACTAAATATACTTGTATTTGAGAGCTACAAAATTAAATCGTCAAAATATTTTCTTCATCGTATCATAAAGGATGACACTCTCAAGTGTTGTGGTCCACAACCTAACATTAACGTTTATTAATATGAGTTGCTTGGTTCGGAATTTCTTCATGGTAAAATTATTAACTGGGTACAGTACTATAGATTCAAATTGAGCAGATATATGCATCCCATTCTTAATTAACTTACTTAGTCACACAAAGCACTAAAACGAAATCCAATACCATCAATTTCCCCGTATTGCCAATCGCAGATGTGAATTCGGGATGCGTACATCCGGTTCGAACCACAGGGTATGAGACCAACGTTCCGTCTGAGCTGCGCACGTGCGCAAATGCGCAGTGCTGAAACGGTCTCCGCGCACAGAAAATCTAGGCTGCGCACAAAAAATCCGAAGTGATGACTTTTTTTTTAGTCGTTGCGCACTGTTGTCCAAGGGACCGCGCAGGCACGCAGATTTCTGAGAAATTAGAGGGAACATTGTCAGAGGCAAATACTGCTATCGCTGAAGTCTGAAACCGAGGTACAAGTGCCGTCCGCAAATGTAGATATTGCGCTCCGTGAAGAAACGAGAATTTGCAATCACGTGCGCCTCACGTAAGAGATTTTTCTTTTAAGGCTGCTGCACACTGGCTTTGCGACACGACTAAAACAGGTAATTCCCCGATCATGTCGCGCTCACGATAGCGGTAGCTGCGTTCCGCTGCACACTGGGACACCGAGTCGTAACGTAGGCCTATCTGTTCTGTACCAGCTTAATGATTTCGTAACAGTATAGGTTCTTGGTTATTACTATTGTAGAACACATCAAGATACTTCCTGTGACACAAGTACACATATGTGTCTTCTATGTGTACTGACAGCATTTTGCTGATGCTCCGAATTTTGATAAGGAATACACCATAATGCCACTAAGATATTGGGGAGACCGGGGACAATTGTAACACTTTTTGGATTTTCCAACATGACGTGTTGTTCTCATGGAAATTTCATTTCCAAAGTTTTATATAAAGAAGCCAACAACTCGATAGTCTATATAAAAACTAAAATGGAACTCAATCAACACTCAATCATGGAAATTTTGGGTCGCGAAAATCGCCGCTCAAATGTTACAATCGCCCCGTACCCAGGGGCAATTGTACCACCCATGCGGGGCAATTACAATAGTGTTATTTATAAGTAAAAACAAACGAAATGAACAACGAAAACGCGACCACAACTTGCATTATTGCATTTAACTAAAGAAATAGAAGTTTGAACGCTTCCAGGCTACGCCCCATAGCATTTTGTCATTTGAATACAATATCACCCTTCGTACCTTCTTCATGAGCTCAAAGTCTACAAGAACCACATTCATTCCATCATCTCCCTACACAGATTAGACATCTTCTACCAAGGTGCTGTTGTTCAACGTGCACAATGGGTTGGACATTGGATCACCTGCGAAGGTGCGAAACCGACCTGGCTAAAATATTTTGGTTGAATGGGTCGATGATAGTGTAGCAAAACGAGGACACAACATTTTGTGGAGTCAAAGCTAATGGCATTCTCCTGTTCTGTACAAAATTAAAATAAATTCTTCACAACAAATGACAAAATATAATTGGGCCATGCTGAGAGTCAGGGGATGAGGATTCTGTCATGGACAAGTTCTTAAGTGACCACTGAAGGTTGACACACCAAGAGTTGATCAACATGAGAAAGGGTGGTAGAATCATGGAAATAACCGAACCGTAAGATTCACATCACCTCTGCTGTATGACCGTTCCGACAGATAATCATGTTAGAATTGGTATGGCAAGGTATTATTTGTTCTGGTATTGAACTTCTGGCTGTTTCAAGATTCATCTGCAGTACATAAATGGTTATACCAACATAAGAACAAAGATATTCAGCATTGAAAAGATATTTTAACGGGGCAAAAATAACAGAGTGTTACGTTTGCCCCTGACACGCTCGACCATGATTAGTGTCTCAGTATGGTACCTTTCCGGCGATGCAAGTCCTAGTTTTTCCATCATCACGGTAGACGGTGATAACATTGTTCCAGCTACATATATTACGTTGTAACCACTTTAGGTATTATTCGTCCGAACAAATTATTCCAGATCAGAAAATTTTTACTCAAGTGTGCAAAATTCAGTTTTTTTCAAATTATTTCAGAGTATCGCGTCGTATCTCATCGTAACTTCAGACATGTTAGGAGAGATAACTACCACATTCGCACACAAAATATCAAGGCGATTTATCCACCCTACTAGCGGTGAGGTCGATTGTTACATTTGCCCCTAGTTACATTTGTCCCCGGTCTCCCCCTCAAATTCGAAAACTCAGTTTATTATTTCAACTCAAGACGCAGATGCACAATATACAGTACCCAAGATACAAATAATATAAACAAGAAGGTGTCTATTATCGTTGAAACGCCCTGACATAGTTCATCAATCAGATATCTTTATAAATATATAGGCCTACTCTTCTTGGCCTACCGGTACTTTCGTAATGTCAAGCATGTCAGTGGCATTGGCGGGCTAGCGGTCATGTTCTCTGTTATTCATCTTTTATTGTGAACATATAGTAATTTAATTATCAAATATATCTTCATTTCGTTCATCCATCTTTAAGTTATCAACTTGAGGTTGAATCATTCTTTTTCTGGGCTTGTTGGATATCATACAGCGCTTGAGCCTTCACCGTGACCCAAGATAAATTACGCATCTGGTACACGAGAATGTTAAATTAGGAAGTTGAACGATTAGAAAAGATTGCAACAGCATCGTCGAAATAAGAGCGCGTGCGTATTTTCTACTGCGACTGAGCCCGCAACTCGCGACAAAGTTTGGAATTAGTCGGCGAGTAGGGCTGGGCAAAATCGAGTACCTGAGTGATTCGGTTCTGAATCACGTAATATGCTTCGAGTCGAGTCGAGTAATCGAGTATCACTCATTATGACGTCATACCATAATATTATATGTCAAAGTCTACCTTTCATGCGATCACAAAGAATAAAGTGCCTGTTATCCATCACAATAAAGATTCTTTGGTATTTTTTCGACCATACCGATTTCATTGCACTTGGTGACAATGTTGTGGCATGATCATGACTTCGGAAATGTGCTATTTCCATCAACGTTCATAGCTTTGTACTATATGCAGGGTTGCCATACCGTCCTTATTTCTAAGATTTGTCCTTATTTTGAAAGGCTTCGTCTTAGAAAACTCGACTGTCGTTATTTTTAAGAAATGTCCTTATTTTCGACTTGTGTCCTTATTTTGTCTTATTTTCAACCACTACTGAACTTTGGTCGTTTTCCTCTGGTATCTGTTTGTTTGTTTTATTCATGGTGTTTGTCGACTGCTGTGGTCATTTACACCAGGCCAATTTTCCTCATTTTATGCCGTCGCTGCCGACTTGTAGCACGGCCCACTTCTAGGCTTTTTATAAGACACCGATTACCAGACATGGGGTGATTACTTCATGAATGTAATCGATTGCGATTACGATTACTTCTGAACGACGCGATTACGATTATGATTACAGCAAAATCAGGAAGTAGTCGATTACGATTACGATTACATTGGAAAAGTAATCACGATTACATTTATTTTGCATCTTAGAAGCTATGTTGGAAGACAATATATGGATTACGCTGGCAATGAAAAATTCGAGGCTGATTGTGGGAGTTCCACGGCCACGAGCGGAATAAAATTTATTTTCGTAATCAGTGCAGAGTCAGCTTTCGATTGATACTCGTGTTACCAAATTTAATGCTCGGCAAGCCGGTCCAAACTGACCGTCAAATTGCCTGTAGCCAAATGGAAAGTGTGACGTGATACAATTTCACTGAGGTGTGAGATTTGCTTGTGTCGACACCATATAGGACACTATGGTAATAGTATGGTCCCGTGCGCGGTACGCGTGAGCGATACTGATATCATTTCAATAGCGCAATCTTTTCTGGGAATGGCGAAATAACATGGTTTGACAAAGTTATAAATAACAATGAGCTAGCTCGAAGTTAATTTGCGAGAAACTAACGTATAGTCTTTTCCGCGTGGCATGAGCATCGCGTAAGATTTTCGGTGCAATTAAATGCCGTGACTTTTCGAAGTCATCACTTCCGTCAGGCGAATCTGATCACGTATGGTGAGATATGATAATATGCAGAATATGCAAGTACAACCACCAATATTGTTTAAAACATCTATCCCTTTGCAAACGTTGATCGGGAAATGCTACAACTGTGCACTGAAGGGCGTTGAATTACATCAGCTTCTGAGCAGCACAAATTTTGGGTTTGTTCGATTCGTTTGAACAGGAATCTTCCGTCGATAAGGTCATACACTGATATTGTTCTTGCTTCAGTCAGACTTGAATATTCGTATCATTATATCTGACTCTATGTCTTGATAGTAATGAGCGCATATTGCCGGTATCAAGACGTCACATCAGTGTTTTAACGCGGTAGGCCTACATCGATCGCTTTATTGATTTGAAGTGCGTTCTCGTGCGTGTATGTCGTTTATTAGTAATCTATAGCAGCCTATGTCACCATTTACACGGATTTATTGTGACGTCACAGACGATCGCACAAAATTCCGATTCGCCGTCTATAGTACTTGCGGTTACAGACATCCATTTGTGTCGCTACAAGTGTTCTGGCTATAGCTGTTTGCTTGTGTGGCCAACGTTGAGTGAATATTCGCTAATTCTGCACTGTTTATACTGACCGCTTTTAATAATGGCAAAACGAATGGGTAGTTTCTCATCTCCTCACCAAGCCAAATTAGCAAAAAAGTGCGATTCGTTTAACATAGGGTTACCATATTTTTGTTTCACAAATTCCGGACGCTCTTCAGCGCCCACTAGCGGATTTCAAAATGAGATGTTAGCACATTGTCGATCAATATGACGTCACACCAGCAACGCTTTGTCTATCGACTAAAGGTGGTCACGATCCGGTATAGGAGTATGTGGTTGTGTATTGTAAGTTGTAATCAGGGCCGAAGCCACATTTTTTCAGCTCCTCCCGCCCAAATAAACACTGATCTCGCCCCTCCCCCCCCCGTAGGGTATTCGATGCAACTTCTGGGGGCTTACTATATGCATCTAGTCGTTGAATGATTTGAATGAGTTGTGTCAATATTATTGGTTCTTCCACACATTACTGTATAATTCTGATCCTCTCTCCGCCCACATGATCAGAGTTAGCGGTAGAGCTGGTAGGAGAGGGTGACTTCGAAAATGCAAGGAGCGTAATTGTACATCGTTAAGTCATGTTCATGTCACGCCGATAAGAATATTTATCAGCATAATGCCGGTGCGCTCTGCACCACTGAGCTATATAAACACCGCACATCCGGTGGTTTCCAACCTTTAATGGTCGCTACTCCATTTCCAATTTGAAAATGTGCCGTGGCCCAGCTCAACATTTGATGAGCTGATTACTAATTAAATGTCAGCACATTTGCCCAGACTTAGTCACGGCCTATTTGGGAAGCTAATTACGTTCGCTTCAATATCTTCGCGAAACCCAGAATAAAGGCAAACTACCCTCAGGTTTAGAACCGCCATCTTTGAATAAAGCTTCCAAACGGCCTGCCCTAAACCGACTCTATGAATATACCGTCATCTTGTAATTGCGATTACAATCAGACTTCTTTTTGTAAATGAACGTCATTTTATATTTATTTTTGATCGCCATTTTTGCGAGGGTGGTAGTCTTCTTACCCTTTGTGGACTGAATATATTCTCTATGATTGGAAAAATTATTTCTATGCGTAACTTTAATTGTTTTGCCTCAACTTAGACATTGGTCAACAAAACTTTAATTTTTTTTTCATTATTTATTATTTTAAATGTTTGTCGCAAATTTGCGACGTCAGGCTTTCGCGACAAAAAATCGAAACAAAACAGGGCAGTTTTGACAATTGAAATTATTGTTGAAAATAAGCAAAACAGTTAGAGTTTTTGTTCAGGCACAGATGTACATGACATTTGACACATTTTATAGCCGATTGCTCTTTGCAGGTTTGTCTCTTGTATCTCTGCCTGGTGTCCACGGCAGGCGTGTGACCCACTTGGTCACGTTTGGGTGGGCTTTATTGGTCCTCTTTTCCTTGTCTTATGATACTCCTGCTGGATACAGAGGGATGGCCACCCTCTTTTTCTCCGGTCACTAATTTTCCATATTTTACCAGGTATTCTGCATATAATTTGGAAGCAAGCAGACCTTTTTGCTTCTATTTCGGAAATTGCAGAAAATCCCAGTCCCGCCTGTACAGCAACTAACTATTGACGACACATGAAAGTACAATTACATGTGATATTTTTTTGAGCGGATACATGTTCTGTAATAAGCCAAATAGGCATCCAGAAGATCAACCTCACCCATAAATGAATTGTACTGTTCGATAATGAATGGGTAGTCCACCTGTGAGCGTTACTTCGTCTCCTGTGCCATCTTTTAATTTTCCTAACATGATTTGCTTCGACAAAGATACTGGCCAATAGCACACTGCGATTGTCATACCACTTTACTGCCTGAATACTAACGCCGTCCAGAGAAACTTCCATTACTTCAAATCTCCCTCTCCTTCTTGTCCTGCTGTCAGTGCCAATACTGAATTGTCAGCCAGACAGTCTGTTTGATCGCACAGTTCCTACTGCATAAAATCACCTTATGCGGGATGAACAATGAGCAAGAAAGATTTGATTTGCTTCCATCGATTTTGGGACATGATATCAGAAACTTTATCATATCTAGTATCATTGGCCCAGTACATATAGGATCTTCGCATTTTTACGATAGACATATGCATGCAACATCCCAAGAATTTTTCAAAATCATCTCTGGTCATGTGTATTGCCTTCGTTGGATTAGTTTGAACAGCAAATAAATTGCTCTCATTAACAATCCTGTCCAGCAATTCCGCTCCAACAAGATATTCGAAATATGTGTGCGGAGAAGAAATAGAGTAGTCACTGTCGAGCAATTCTGCCTTCCACATAGGAAATTAGTAGCAAGGGATCTTTTCACCTTGAATTGTTTTCCAGATAGATTTTCGTTGCGGTTCATGCGGTCTACATACAATATGACCCGGTGTTTTTCCTTTTTCAACTTTTGAAAAAACGATTGAGGAATCTTCATCAGATTCATCGGGTGAAGAGGATTCATCCGAGCTCATTTATCACATGGTAGCAGAAGTTGCTGCAGTAGAACGTTCTTCATCGTCAGAATCACTGCCACCATCTGTAATGCCTTTCCAGTGTAACGTCGCTTGATGAGTGATTTTTTTTCCATAAAAACATCTGGTGTCCATTTCTGCAGCAGCATATTCTGATTGAAATTATCGATAATATTTGCTATCTGTTTAGCATGGGGAAGCGAGTGGCGCAGTGTACTAATCGACACCGTCACGACACCAATGGTCCTTGGTTCGAGCCTCGGCTCTACCATGTTTCTATGTGTCGGAGGTTATCTGGGCTCCTCATCGCCGATCCCGCTGTACTAACAGCGTGTTGAAAAGCCCAGACACAGAGCAAGCCGCGCTCTCATGAAGTCGGCAGCCGAGAACCGAAGACGGACGCATGCGAGAGAAAAAGAGTGGAAGAGTGAATGCACTGGTTGAAAGTCGTCCAATGAGAAAAGCACTGCATGATGTTAAAGAAAAATGAACTGTACTGTAAAATTGAAGTGTACCCATATCTGTGTCGTGACGCACAAGGCCTAAACGGCGAAAAGCGTCACTGTATAATACCTCTGTAATAATAATAATAATCTGTTTAGCACTATTCTATCATCATTGGTTTATTAGCAATTTTTATCAGTTCAATACACCACAAAAATGCGATACAATGAAAGGACAGGAAGGTGTCGAAGCGACTTGAAGTATAGTCTATGGAATCAGAAACCCACCTTGGCTTAGTTAGACGATGTAAAGAGGAGGCATGCACACTGAATTCTAGTAGTTAGTTTATACATATTCCTTGTCTTTATGCACTGTATCAAGGCACTTTCTTGACTCGTGAAGTTGGTGAATCTATTCCCCACTTTCCTCACGTAAATAGCTATTCAATATGGAAATATTTCAGTAGTAGGAATGTTGTCAGAGTTTACCAACAAAAGGCCAATGATGCAAATTCGCATCACTCCTCATTTTCAACATTGCCAAGTAAAATAACACATTATTGATCCAAAACACTTCTGGCTATGTTATTTCTGGTGTAAAGAATCCTATACATATTTTTATAAAGAATATACTCACCAAATCCTTCGACCGCGAAGCAGCAAAGAACGTGGGTCCACCGACTTCACTTAGACATGCCAATGCAATAAACAACGTCCGGGACACCCACCTTGCACTCCAAACACTCTATTTTAAAAGGCGCTAAAGGTAAGTTCGGAATGTGTACTATCTGCGACGGCCGTCGTGGCTGTGTCAAGTATGGGTAAAGTCGGTATAAAATGATGTAATTCGCTATGTACCGAATTAGTTACGCTAGTCCACAAAGGATTAAAACCAATATTCCTGATACTAAATCGCGCGCAGCGCGAAGAAAAATTTCATGTAGCATAAATCTGTCCAAAAATAATCTTGTTTATGATTTATAAAAAAAAATTAGCTTACTTCAAGTCTTCAAAATTCTGGACATTTAGGCGTATTTTAGAAATTCCTACCGGACGCAGTTTTTACAGTGAAATTCCGGAAAAGTCCGGGAATTTCCGGACGTAGGGCAACCCTAGTTTAACATAGCTGTTGTCGGGGCATGTGAAAACGGAAGAAAAAAACTGTGAAATTAGGTGAGAATTTTTATTTTTCGAGCGATAAAGGTGTGCTTTGCAAAATATGTAGAGAAGCAAAATATGCAAAAGAATAGCATTCATTTTCTTCAGAAAGCCACCGCACTCGAACTGTAGCCAAAACACCCTCAAAATATGCACCACAGAACACGTGCGATATCCATGATGTCGAGGTTTATCGCAATTGCGGGTGAATGCTTCTTAGCCCTTTGCGACACCACAAAGTAGCACGTGTGCTATAGTGCATATCCCAAAAATATTTCAGCAGAAGCCCAAACGCGACGGCGTTCTGAGAAAAAAATGCCCTCAATGGCTTAACTTCAAGTCGAGACCACATCATGTTTAGAGCGTAGTTCCCCATCGTCACTCATAATGTGATTATCCGGTGTAATGCAATAAATCTAAATGTAAATGCTGTATTTTGATTCTATCAATGAATCATGTGACTCGGATGGATACACGCACGTCTGGTGTTACGCACAGTACCGTAACTGCCGCACCCCAAACCCCCCAATTGGGCGGCCCGAGCTCGAAGGGGAACCAAAATTATTTTGTGAATAAACATAAATCATGAAGTAATTTTTTGGAAATTTATGCAACTTTTTCAAAGAAGAAATAACAATTTTAAGTCGTGTACGTTTCAGTTTAGTACGTTTGGACGATTTCAATATCTTTTGAGACGTCAGATAGGAGGACACGAAAGAGCATCATGTACCGAAGTCATTACCAGCGGGTACGCCCGAAGATATTTGATTATTATTTAGGGGTCCTACCTTTTCCAACACACCTTATTCGATCAACTCTACCGGTAAATCTGGTAACGTGAGCAGAGAGAGCATAAAAATTGATAGCATTATATATGCAATTCCCGATCATATTGACCGATTCAATCATGAATTATATAAATTTTTCGCGCTTCGCGCGCCCAGGCTATACACCCACTAAGCGGACACCCAATATAGATGAAAAGTAGCGGCAAAAAGCGTAAGGCCCGAAGGGGGGTCTGGGGGGGGAGGATGCCCTCCAGAAATTAGGCTTATCACCATATGGGGGGCCGGGTTGCGCACTGTTGTCTATGGGCCCGCGCAGTGAGTTGGCGTGTTTGCGCAGACTCGTCAAAAATTAGAGGGAACATTGTATGAGACCGTACCCGATTGTTGTTATAACAACCTAGATTTGACCCTGAATATACCTCATATAATTATTATATGGTTAATTATTGCTGAGTTGTCCTCGAGCGCGATTAATACTTAAGTCCCGAAAAGAGCCACTGGATTTGACCTCTTATCAGTACCGGAACTGCTGCAACCCAAACCCAATATCGCGAGGGGTGAGGGGTGAGCTCGAAGGGTGCCCTAAATTATTTCAGTGAATGAACATAAATTACTCATCATGTTTTGACGACTCCTCCACGAAAAAAAATAATTAAAAATGATTATGTAAATTAGAAATAGGCATTTCGGCGTCGGCCATTACCACGCCAAGATGCGCGAACACATATTAAGTTCCTGCCAATATGGGACTCCGAGAAGTGTGCCAAAAAGATTGTCAGCGAGAAAACCTTTGCCGAAGAGGATTGCCCTTATGTTGACCGTAAACTTCGATGTATATAAGTCTAATTGTCCATAGACGCTTAAAAAGGCACTGCACTCTAAAAATGATGTGGTGTCAAATTTAAGGGCAAAACGAAAAAATAATTTTGGCCGCGGCCATTTTGTGTAAAGTTCGATCTCTGCGTGACTGCTGGAGCGTGAAACACCTGTGGAAATTTCAATAAATTGCAGCTCCATTAAGGATATGTCCTACTACCACATCATCATCTACTGTGAAGCCATTTTTCCTTCGCGCCCCAAATATCGCTCCGCTGAGCCCAGCGCCTCCTATATCGCCCACTGAGCGTTTGCGCCCCTTTCAAAATCGCCAGAGCCCCTTGGGGGGCGCTGGAGGCCAGGCCAAGAACCACTGGTGTACTACTGTACACTATACCGGTTCCCTGCTGTGCAAATGCCATCTGATCTAATGGGGAATTAATATAGATGTATAATTTGTATATTAACGAATCCACAATTCACAAGAATGATACAACGAAAGTAGTGCCGAGTGTGTCTCATTATTATGAATGTAAAATTATAGCATTTTTGTAGTGCATACGCCGGTACAGTACTGCGACAATACCCATTGGCAGGCCGTGTTATTTTTGGCATATGCCAAAACTGCCAAAAATAACTTATTTTTGGCATTTTTCGATTTTTATTTTTGGCAGTTTTGGCATCGTCCTCTAGATAGATAGTTTCAGCCTCGAATTAGTCACAAAAACGCTTTATTTGGGCTAGTTTTTCAAAAGACACCACAAAATGTGCTGCATCCACGTATAATCAGTGTCAACAAACAATAAGAAGAAGAAAAAACCTAACGATTTCATAGGGTAATAATATCGAACGAAACCACAAAATGTGCAGTATCCATCGGACTCGGCGCAATAAGCAAAAAAAAAAAAAAAAAAAGCCTAACAAACACGCTCAACAGCTGATTGTTACAGGTGTTGAATAGACTTAAATCGTTAGCACTGTAACAGTGCTTCCAAACTCAGGTTAGCTAGGTTTCTCCTAAATTCATTTCTCGCCCAGCGAATCTTGGAAATATCGGCTTCAACAGTAGCCATTGAAGGAAAGAATGTTGCCAGTCATCCACAAAAGGTTTTCAGAGCTTCAAAATCTTTGGAGGGCCGAACTGGCTTCCATGCATCATGAAAAGAGATCACTTCGCCAGTGTCATCGATCTCATCGCGGAAAAAATTTTCTTCCCGATCCTTTTCCAGGAGTTTCCTGTGTTGTCTCTCAACACATTCTATTTAGTAGCCCGACTATCATTTCTCCTTCAGTCTACCGATATATTTTCGGAGGACTTTTGTCACTTCAGGTGGCTTTAATATTACCAACTCGCATGGAAGAGTCCTGGGAAAGTTAGCTTGTTTAAGAACATTGGCGCAACAAGACTGTAAGGCAAAACGAGACTATGCAGCTCAGAAATAGCCAGACAATTTGTTGCGTCACAATGTTCAACTCGATCACAATGCAAAAATCGTTGTTGATTTTGGGGGTTCCAGCTCCATGAGCAGAATATAATTTATATTCTAATAATCAATACTGCGGCAGCATCTCATTGATACCCGTTTTGTCAAATTTAGTGCTCGACAAGCCGGTCAAAAATGGTCGTAAAATTGCTTTTGGACAAATGGAAAGTATGACGTAAACCAAATGCAGCCAGCCGTTCAATCACGCTGTGCCCACACCATTTAGGACACCATGCTTTCACCCCTAATGGGTGGGCTGGACTCAGATTAAGAAACCTGCCTTTCACAAACGCTCTTCTCGCTTGTAACGCGGTCCAGTTAACACAACACCATGAACGAAATACACTATTTGGCAGGCCGTGTTATTTTTGGCATATGCCAAAAATTGCTTATTTTTGGCATTTTCAAATTTTTATTTTTGGCAGTTTTGGCATCTGGCTCCTGAAATGCCAAAAATAACACGGCCTGCCCATTGGCCAACGACGTATTCGATGGCTGTAACTTATTTCGGATAATTTATTGTAGAGGCCTGTTTCTAATATTCATGGTGAATTTGAGTGTGTCCTTGAGAATCTTCATTGTTCAATCGTAGCTAGTTTCAGATGATAAGACATAAGCATAGCACGGCACAGTAGCCTATATGTAGCGTACAACGGAGCCTCGACCAGTATGGTGATTATACAAATTACAAATACATACATATGTTGCAAATGTCATTGAGAGTCCGTGCTGTTGTATCATATGGATTGTGGAAGCAAAGTGAGTGACATATCATAGATTTTTCACGTACTACATGAAGAATTGGAGCTACAATATGGAGGTCGCGTCGAGCAAGTGCGGCGGTGAAGACCAGGGCTTTGGAGACGGAGCCGGAGCAAGGAGCCGGAGACACAGAGCCGTACATTTTCAGCGGAGCCGGAGCTGGAACCGGAGATCTATATAAAATTCAAATGGAGCCGGAGCCGGAGCCGAAGCCGGTTGTTTGAACTTTGAAGTGTAGCTCCGGCTCCGATGTATTCCATGAGATGTTATGCTATTATTTTTGGCTGAATTCACATAATTATACGGTAATCGTTCACAAAATTCTGAATTGTTGCCTCCTTGGCTCCACCTTTTCTAACCATGTTCATATATGGGCGCCAAATCTAGGTGGGCTAGATATGCCGCGGCCTACTCTGTAATCACTGTATTGTGGGTATTCGTCATACCAGCAATTTTTCACTTCAGCATATCACCAATGGCCCTGTGCGATTCGAAAAAGAATCATCACTACACATTTCACAAAACGGGACTGTTGCCTATGTGGGCTGAGCAATTTAACTAATTAGTCCTCAGACTAAGATATATATGCGACGCCAGAGAATAAAAACGTGACCTTGCTGCACATGTCGATTTGAAAGGTCGCGCAATGACACTTTTGAGCATGTAGTTCAATTTGTTACTGACACGGTGCATTGTACACTTATACAGTGCAAATCGCTGAATTAAGTTGCCAAGTAGTTATGCAAGGCCAGATCCAGACACTATTTATGTGTTTATTCGATTCGCTAGAAGGCAGGGTTGTAACCAAGTCACAAGGCTCCGAGTCAAAAGTAGGGCTGGGCACAATGATTCGAGTACTCGAATCTAATTCGAGTAATCATTTTAATGATTCGAGTCGAGTAGTAAAAGACGATTTTTTAGAGTACTGAAATTATATGCTCCTCACAACTGCAAGTTAATTTATCAAACAGACTTATAATTTCTATACTAATTTCACTGCTAACGCCTTGAAACTTTGATTGTGCGTTTCCTAGCATACGAGATGTATAGTTCAAGCTACGAATGCTACTGGAAATAGCACATTTTCGAAGTCATGATCATCCCACAACATTGTTACCAAGTGCAATGAAATCGGTATGGTCGAAAAATACCGAAGTATCTTTAATATCTGATGGATGACAGGCATTATATTCTTTGTGGTCGCATAAAAGGTACATATTTGAACTTTGACACATTACAATCTGTTATGACGTCATGACGAGTGATACTCGATTACTCGACTCGACTCGAAGCATATTCAGTGATTCGGAATCGAATCACTCAGGTACTCGATTTTGCCCAGCCCTAGTCACAAGTCAATCTCACTTTTTTAGTTTTGACTCAAGTCAGGTCGAGTCGTTTTCAATTCGCCACCGAGTCAAGTCCGAGTCCACGTCATTGACCAGAGGTTCGAGTCCGAGTCATGGTATTATGACTCTAGTCCGAGTCCAAGTCATTGTGTTGACTCCTCAGTTTCCAGATAAAGTCTTGTTAAACCCACTGTTATAACTCTGTTTTGTGATATCGAATGGTTGGCATTTATAATATAGCCTACTAATTTTCCTCACTTTCAATAGTTTCTTGTCGCATTTTTAAGTACCAGTACCAATGGACCATTAATTCTTAACCTTGTCTCCAGCGCCCCCCAGGGAGAGATTTTGATTTTGAAGGGGGCGGAGGAAACGCTCAGGGGGTGAAATGGGGGGCGGTGGGCTCAGGGGGCGTATGGGGGGCCCTGAATGAAAAGGGCTCCGCAGTACATGGTGTACGCTAGAAAAGACGTATGATTAAATAGTAGAACAATAGTTCTTCATATCCCTGAGTTCTCATTGCAAACTAACACTCAACAAAATCTGTCAAATCACGTTTTTCATTGTGATCATCGCGAAATATCTACCGACCATGTTTCCATGAATACTGTGGTTTATTTTAATTCATGTAAAAGGAATTAGGCATACTTTTGGATTCCCCGTTGTAACTCTCCCGTCACGCTAGCTACTCCAAGTCGTTTCGACGCCTTACTATCTTTTCAATGTAGGGCAGTTTTGTGGTGTTTTGAAATGATGAGTTTATTAATAAATTGATACTTATACCGATAGCTCGGGTTATTTTCCACAAAATGTTTTGAACTAGGTATTGTATCCTGCAGCGCACTACTTGTCGAAATTGAAAAGGCATTGTAGGCTACTGTGCAACTTTTGAGAGTGATGTCCCTTGTATATTAATAATGATTGGAAAATTTTCGGCTAAATTGATTAACTAAATATACTTGTATTTAAGAGCTATAAAATTAATTTGTCACAATATTTCTCCATCGTATCATAAAGGATGATACTGCTTAGTGTTGTTACCCCAATTCATGTTAGAGTTAAGAGCTTGGTACAGTACTAAATTTAATGTGAGCAAATCTCTACCACATTCTCAGTTGACTTAGCAGTCACACAAAGCAATAAACAAAGCCAATACAATTAACTTCCCCGTATTGCCAATCGCAGAGAAGAATTTCGGATGTGTACATCAATCTCGAACCAAATGCTATAAGCCCGTAGGCCTTACCCGATGATTGTTATAATACCAGCCTGGATTTATGATTCATAAAAATAGCTCATACAATTTGACCGTTAATTAGTCGAGTGTTCTAACAGTGAAGTCTCAACTCGATACCGGACTTCGGCCACTTACCCAGTTTTTTACTGCAGTCCCTAAAATAGGGGGCGCCAGACCCAAGCAATTTTTGAAAGGGGGCGCTGGAGAAACAAAGGTTAAGAACCACTGCAATAGGCGAACTCCCAATAGGGTGCTTGTAATCAGGGCCGTAACAGCACTTCGTCAGGCCCCCCCAAAACGTTGGCCGTGGGCCCCCTCAGAGGGTGATAAACCTAACTTCTGAGGGGCTTCGCCCCCCAGACCCCCCTTTGGCTGTCCGCTTTTTGACGCTATTTCACATCTGCATTGGGGGATCGTTTGGTGAATCAGCTTTTGCCGCCTAGACGCGCGAAGCGCGAAAAATTTCAGTAAATCATGATTGAATCAGGCAATATGATCGGGAATTACATATATATTGCTATCAATTTTGATCCTCTCCCTGCTCACGTAATCAGATTTACCGGTAGAGCTGAGCGAGGTATGTTTTAAAACGTAGGACCGCCCAATAATAATTAGACAACTTCGGGCGTATACCCATTGGCAGGAACTAAACAGCACTTCGTCAGCCTCGCCCCCCCACAAAAACTTGGGTTTGGGGGTCTCATAGGGTGATAAACCGACCCCCTCATCACAGTGTTCGCTTATGCCACGAAATTAGCTGCACTGCTTAGTGAGCCAGCTCGAAGCGCGAAAATTTTCGATAATTCATGATACAATCGGTCAATAAGATCGGGAATTGCTAATATATTGCTATCAATATCTTGTCCTCTCTGCTCACGTTATCAGATTTACCTGAAACTGTAGGGCCCGTAAATAATAATTAAACATCTTCGGACGGACCCGTTGGTATGACTTCGTTACATGATTTTATTTCGTGACCTCCTGGCTGCTATATCAAAAATATAGAATCGCTCAAACGTACTAAACTAAAAGACGCACACGATTTCAAATTGGTATTTCTTCACAGGCATATATTTTTTTCCTGCTGGATGGTATTTGTCTTCTGAGGTTCAGATTGCCAAGACAGGAAGCAACATATGGCGCCAGTCATTTAGGCGCCTATGGACAATTAAACCTATTATTTTGTATAGGCCTATATAACGAAGTTTTCGGTCTGCATAAGGGCAGTCTGTTTCGGCCAAGCTTTTCGTGCTGCCGATCGTTCTGGCACACTTCTTGGAGTCGCATGTAATAAGTCCTAAATCGTTATATATCTTGGTGCGTAGTGGCGTATTAATGGCCAACGCCGATATGTCCATTTCTATAAATCTTGCGTGTTTTTTCTTGGGGGAAGAGTACCAAATAATCAAGACATTTGGCAACTTTAAATCGCGCGCAGCGCGAAAAATTTTGGAAAATATTGCATAAATTTTCAAAAAATACTCTATAATTTATGCTAATTCACGAAATAATTTGGGGCCCCCTTCGAGCTCGGGCCCCCCCCCAATTGGGGGGTTTGGGGTGCGGCAGTTACGGTGCTGCTTGTAATTTACTACTCTTCGAAATTACAATGAAACGTAATCGCCGTCTGAGTCTCGAATCATATGACTTGGTTCGAGTCATGTGTAATGACTCGGGCCCAAGTCTAGTCAATACACATATTGACTCGAGTCGAGTCGAGTCATTTCCTTATTTTGAGAAAATGACTCGAGTCAAGTCGAGTCATCAGAAAACCGTGACTCGAGTCATTACAACCCTGCTTGGTGGGGAACCTTCTTTATTCCAGTAAACTTGATCGACACCGGACGGATTGGCAACGAGCGCACCAATATCGAATATTCAAACCGTTGGGTGTTTAGTAGGAAGCGGATGTGTAATGATAAGGTCGCAACACGCGCTCATATAGCTCTTGCTGCAGTTACACTTGAATAATCACCCCAGATTGAATTCGAGTGTATGACTTCTTGATATTAACGAACGCAGTACCGGTATTTAAATGCCCAGTCAGTGCTTTAATGCTGTACAGTAGGGTTGTTCAGATTTGAAAAATTGTCCGGAAACTTCGTTCGCCGTATTCCAAATGATAGTTTACTATATAAAAACACTTTTCTACGCGATTTTGGTCATCTTCATCTTGATCTTCCTTCAACTCAAAGTCCACAAAGATCCACGGGGCAATTCTCCTAAATACTGGATCTGCAGTGTTGACCATGTCACAGGTTTATTGCTTTGTGACGTTATCAGTTGAAAACGGCCGCGTGGAGATGAGATTTTGCAATGAAATATATATGTTTTCAAGATTGTACAGTACTTAAATGCAGTCCTATTAAGGCCATTTGCATCTCCATTTTGCTCTGCACAACCTGTCTATTATGTTCATGGGAAGCATGTATTGGTTGCATGGTAGACATCGAATTGTTTTGAATCGTACATTGAAGAAGATCCGTTGGGTTGCAATTCGAGAACAAATGCGAATATTTCCTGCTAGTTTTCAGCCAGAAGATATTATTTAAAGGTATGTAATGTCAGTAATACTTTTCCAAACTTCAAATCATAGGTAAAATACCGAGTTATCTTATTTTATTGTAGTATGGTGGATTGGTGTACTGCACATACCCTCTCGACGTCGGATCATCAATTACCCATCATTGCTGATCGTTGTGCGCGAATCTGTCTGGATTTTGATTATTTAAAGAAGACCTTCGTTAGATACATGCCGCCTTTTTACCTGACAAGTGCTGCCGCCTTTTTACCTGAAAATTGCTGCCGCCTTTTTACATGACGAGTGCCGCCGCCTTTTTATCTGACGATCGACCGTCGCTGTACGACCAACGCTGTTTATCTTATCCGATGTTTTACCGTCAGTCCGCTGATGTTTTCTGTCCTACAATAAAGTGCTAGCCAACGTACCCGCCGACTCGCTGTTGCGGACCCTATAGGGAACGCGACGTAGTCTATATACTCAGACAGCGTGCCGAAGCGCGCCATAGTAGACTGCAATTTAGTTGAAGAATGTGTGAAACAATGCATCTACACAATGTTCTGCGCTTGCCTTATAGGTATTCTTGTTCTAATCTATACTTTGGCAACCTAAACTAACTTCCAACTTAGAAGAACACAGACCTGCGTTGTGGCAGTCTTATGGCAATTTTCTTTTAGATATAGCAAATACTGTAGAACCTGATCTAGAGTAGGTGCCTTGGAGTGACTAATACGTTCAGATGAATATCCGACCAAATAGGGACCAGAATATCAGACCAAATAGTGAGCAGACTTGAATCTTGTTCAGGATGGGTCCAGAAAAACCCTTCTCCGCTTTGTTTCACACAATCTTCTTCAACCTAATTGCAGTCTACCATAAAACAAGATAACTCGGAATTTTACAGATTATTTAAAGTTCAGAAAAGTATTACTGACATTAAATACCAGTATATAATATCTTCAGGCTGAAAACTAGCAGAAAATATCTGCATTTGTTCTCGACTTGCAACCCAACGGCGCTTCTTCAATGTACGATTCAAAACAAGTCGATGTCTATTGTCTACCGTGCAACCAAGACATGCTTCCCATTCACATGATAGACAGGTTGTGCAGAGCAAAACTGAGATGCATGTGGCCTCTATAGGACTGCATTTAAGTACAATTTTAAAAACATATTTATTTTATTGCAAAATCCTATCTCCAAACTGCCGTTTTCATCTGATAACGTCACAAAGCAATAAACCGGTGACATAGTCAACCATACATACCACGTATAGGAAGGAGAATTGCCCAGTGGATCTTTGGGGGCTGTGAGGGGAAGGAAGGTCAGGATGAAGATGACCAAAATCGCGTATAAAAGTGTTTTTATATACTAAACTATCATTTGGAATACGGCGAACGCAGTTTCCGGACAATTTTTCAAATCTGAACAACCCTACTGTACAGTGTACAGTACACCAGTTGTATCAAACATGTGGCTCGCGGGCCGCATCCGGCTCGCGACACAATTCTGAGGAAATTACGGAATGTTTATATTATCTGGCAGATGTGTAACAAATGTTCAAGTTTTTTTTATACTTGATACTTCCATTAAATAATCCCTCAAGACAGCAAATGTCGAACATCTTCAATGTCCATGACCAGTGACCACACACCCTACGCTGCTTCCCACTGGACAAAATTAAAAATATCTGTAGTGTAGTTCAGTTGCTTGGGTCGAACAAATGACTAAGAAAGACTGCAAGTCCTATTCCTTGAATACTTGACTAAGTACATGTAGATAGACATAAGCTATTTGACTACTTCCCAAATTTCGTTTCTGACGAATGTTTACTAGTAGCGAGAGTGTGTGTGCTTGTAATCAGTATAGTGTGTAATGAGAAAATTAGTAAGTTACATGCCGTATTAGTTGCCGACTCATACACAAGAGCTACACCAAGATTGTTTTATCTACATTTTATTGATACAGGATTGGATCTATGTCATCGTTGAATGATTCATACAGATAAGGGCATTAGAGAGTCCATGCTATAAAACATGAAAAAGGAAGGATATTTCGAAAGGCATTCTTCCATGTTAATTGCATAAAGAATACTTTTGTGTCACAATGAAACAACTTTGTATGCCATCGTTAATCAGATGTTTACACATGCCTAATGGTTATTGATAGTCATTTAACCGTCACTGGGACATCTAATTTTTGAAGTAAATTGGTAATACCGTTGGAGTCGGGTCAGAGTCGGAGTTATCTTGAAAAACTAGTCGGAGTCAGAGCCGGAATCAGAGTCGGTATATGAATATGTGTGGACGTGGAGTCGGAGTTGGATTCGGTATAATGAAAACGCCTGGAGTCGGAGTCAGATTTTGGAGTCGGTAGTAAAATCTAGCGACTCTACAGCCTTGCTTGTATGTGAATCCGAGCCTGTACTGCTGTACTCCAACCTGATGGTCAAAATTGTCTGTGTAGAACAGGGATGGGCAAACTTTTAAGCTCGCGGGCCGCATTCAACATCTGAATCCATTCGCGGGCCGCACTATATAAAATGGGACTATAAACCAAAACGCAATATTGGTATTTGATTATATAGTGAGGACATGGAGATAATATATGTGCTTATTTGAAACAAACCAATCATTGCTTTGGTGATATCGTACACGCGTCAGAAAGAGAGTGGCGAGATTTCATAGTCTGGTCGAGCTCAATAACCAATTTGTCAAAACTATAGAGATGAAAGTCGGTTGTCCCGATTCTTAGAACAGGATTGAAATTTAAATCTGTGAGCAGCGATCTGTTCATAGATTTACTAATTTCTCTTTTGGTTCAGTTCCAGGACACACAATGCTCACAGAATCATAACCATAGTAGCTTCAAACACGCTTTTACTATGTGTAGATAAAATATAAATGCCCCAATTCTACGCATACAGAGAACGAATCTACCTAAGATACGTGCGAATCGTTTTTTATAAGCACATCACTAAAATAAATAAAACTGGAGTGGCCAATCTGAAATTCTACTCGTGATCCGAATTATGTCAATCTCGTTTAGGATATCTGTGATGTTTAGCAGTTGAAACCTTTCAAACTGTGTGGGCCTTGAGTTCAAGCTGTCACGCCAGAAATTAAACATCAAAAATAATATAGGAAGTATTTACCTTACAACAGTGGTTCTCAAACTTATTAAGATACGCCCCCTCCCCCTTATAATGATGAAAGATTTCGCGACCCCTCACCACCATATCACAAGACGCAACAAGGTTGCTAGCAAACCTAACGGATAGTTTGATAGCATGGAAGGTTACGACTATGGATGAGAGATTTTTAAATGTGAAATTCAAACTAAATACAGAGCAAGAATCATGAAATTGTTGGTAAATCGCGCGGAGCGCGAACATTTTTTTCAGTTGAGCTCAGCTTCGCGCCCACTTCTGATGCTTTTACGCTTCCAAATTTGAGAACCACTGCATTTTATCAATATTTAAAAAAACTTTCTTTAGACTCTCGCGGGCCGCACAGAACGGTGTAGGGCCGTAGTTTGCTCACCCCTGGTGTAGAGGCATGTTTGAGGCGGGTGGGATCAGACTATATAGTTTATATGAAAGGTCGGATCGACCATTCCTATTTAGTACCGTATCCAGTACGTGCCTATTTTCTGTACCACTGTTATTGCTGCCAGTTTGTTGGGTATTTCGGTTGAATAAAAATAAATACTTTCTCTCTCTCTCTCTCTCTCTCTCTCTCTGTCATAACCCATTTCAGAACTATTTCAGTCCTTCATAGAACACCCGAAGGTACGAAGCAAATATATCACGTTGCTTTGAATTACATGATGTATTTTTTCTATTCTTAATCACATCCGATGATTGCGCCGGTTTGAGATATTAAATCAAGACTGCATTCTTCCTACTGAAAGGAGTTTGCCGCATTCCCGTCGTTACGATGTTGCTGGATGATATCCCTCAGCATGGCTGTGAATAGGATATAGCGAAAATGATGGATTTGCATTATCTTTAGGAACAATATGGAATAATACCTGAAATATCTTCATGCCTCTCATGTTCGTGCTCCTCGTGCTTTCCCTCTTCGTCTCTACAAAGTAAGCAAACAGTGATCCTCGTAAATTAGGTGGACACATTGACATCTGGAATGCGCAAAAGTATTAAGCCAATGTCCCGAAACTCGCGTGCCTTTAATATGATAATGCCTCAATGATGAAAATTATGAGTTTCTAAGACGATGTAGCACAATCTCTTCCAGTCTGATAACAGAACAAGGCAAATAACATGTCACAGAGCTCCCTCTGATTTTAGTTTCAACTTCTGGTTTACCAGAATGCGCCGACGATCCCTCGGTTGGTCGTCAGTGACCTATACCAAATCATATTGACGGTGACTATATCTGGTGCGAGGAATAGATGAGGCATCTAAGGTAATGTACGAGATGTTTCGACCGATACAATCTTTGTACAATGGTACAATTCACATATTTATATATCGTTGAATCTTACCTCCTACTCGCAGGACGCCAGTGAAAATGAACATCTTCATGCCTCTCACCCTCGTGCTCCTCCGGCTTTTCATGTTCGCCAGGCTCTCCCGCTTCATCCCTGCAAAGTAAGCAAACATTAACCCTAGTAAATTAAGTGGACATTAATAGCACCTATGGAAAATGGAAAAGTATTTTGCCAATGTCACGAATCACTGCGACTCGATTGAAGTAATAGTGTCATAATAAGAATTAAGATCGTAAGTGCGGGGAGTCAGGTCAATCGTTTCCGGCCTTATAACGAAACGGAGTAAATAAAGCGTCACACAGCGCCTATTCATTTTGCTTTCAACTTCCGCTCGATCTTGCAATCGCATATGGGTTATGTCGGAACGTGAGGGTCGCTTATTAGTGAATTTAAACGACCGACCAATATTGATGATGTCATAAATCTGTTATATGGAATGGAATAGGCGTTTGGAGCAATGTGCGAGGCGTTTCCAAAGATCAATTATGATAGAAGATATGTATATTGATAAATCTTACCCAATATGAAAGTGAACATGAAACCATGCATGGCTCGATGTCACCATAGCCAGCACCAGAAAAGTTGCAAGTACTAGTCCCCTCATATCGTCAGTTATTTTTCAAATTCAAATCTCCTATCTGTATGCGTGATAAAACAATGGAGTTGTCTTGGAGATAGAGGGATAAATGAGATAATTGACACTGTCGTGTATGTACACCGTGCAGGTGAAATGTATAGGGCCGGCATAGTCCACTCCATAAGAAATGCTGACAGTAAACTATGTTGATGACCGATAAACTTGAAGAACATGAACATCGACTAATGACGAATTTAGCATTTGGACAAGTTTGAAGTATAAGTAGAAATATCTGCATGCCACTTCAAACCGAGTGACTGAGTACAACGACAGCTTCTGAGATTATTGAAAGAATATAAAACGAACGTCTACCACAAATTATTGAGTTATCATTGAATACTCAGTTCAGCTATGTATCACATAGCCAAACCTTTATTCAAACTATTGCTATTACACACATTGCTACTGCGCACATTTTTTACCATACACAGCAGTCGAATAAAACAGACGAGTGAAATTCGTTGTAAGATGCCGCCTTATATTCTAATATTAAGGAAATATGTACCATTAGATTCCATATGTTAGTCATTACATTAAAAACGAAGTAGACAATAGGGCTTTTGTATTATTTTGCCAACCGGATTTTAGGAGCTTGTTTAACAGTAGGCGGATAACGATTATTGCGTTGTATCTAAGTAACCAAGACACTTCGTTGTACAATACGGAATTCAATAGTATATTAATATTGTAATAAAGCGGGGTATTTTGGGCTGACACACATCGGGGGTAATTGTTAGCAACTAGTAGATAATTGGAAGAACATTATTTATCAAAAACTGTATCACCCAATATGACGTCATAAGCATAAAATTTCGAAATATGAAGTGATCGCTTTACTTCAGTGTACTACTTTCACTTGGTACACGAAGTACTGCTGTTGGCACAAACTATGTTGGCGTGTTTTGATAAAAACCGACTTCAAGTCATACATATGAAAGTGCGAACGGCTTCTCCTTTTCCTGACGACGCGAAACCTGTCATCTCGATAATTTTTCGCGCAAACAGAATATATCATGATAGTTTTAACTGTGTCGTAACACTCACTGAGCGCAGAAATCAATTGCTTTTGGAAGCAGGTGGAAATAGGACGAATCCATGATAGATGGATAAAGACGTCTTTAGTTGTTCGTTCGGTAGGCTCTGTTGACTTTTTTTTATTTGAATTGCGGTATTTTCTCTCGATGCAGCGACATATTCAAGTAAGATATTGCGGATGCCGTCAAGCTCTAAATTCCGTATGTTATCCGTACGGTGCCCATGAGGTTTATTTTTCTTCGTCTAGGTCAGGGGTGGCAATTATTTTCCTCGGTGGGCCGAATGAGAAGTAGAAAATACGTTGGTGGGCAACACAGAATAGCTTCACGGGTCGCATTTGGCCCGCGGGTCACACTTTGCCCAGGTCTGGTCTAGGTAAATGAATTCTAGCGTAAGAGTTTGTCTGTCAATGTTGGTTTCCTGAAGATACATGGTTCAAATTTGTGGGTTTAATGCTGTGCGAGAGTAGGCTGTAGCAGGATCAAATATTACTAAATATTTTTGATCCCATATCTATCGCAGATCAA
Organism: Botryllus schlosseri; assembly: GCF_051294905.1. Lineage (NCBI taxonomy): Eukaryota > Metazoa > Chordata > Ascidiacea > Stolidobranchia > Styelidae > Botryllus > Botryllus schlosseri. The sequence goes on along the minus strand of NC_137237.1, from coordinate 28,527,986 downwards.
TTTGCTTTCACTTATCACGCGAGGTGAATTTCGTGTATAGTTTGGTACAGTGGTTATTAACCCTTTTCACCTCGTTGCGACCTTTGAAAGTGAAAAATAGTTCGCGGCACACTAGCACAGTAGTTCTAAGCTTTTTTTTGGCCTACAGCACCGGCAAACTAACAGAATATTTAGCAGCAACCACAGTCGTACAGAGATCGTCTCTGATCGAAGTACTTCTACCTTTTCGGAGTAGTCAAGTAAGCTTTGCTCTGCTTCAAAGAAATGAGGGCATCTTTTATCTCTGCGGACATGTCACAAATACGTCTACGACCGGTATCATCGTTTTCAATTCTTCCTCAGCTTTGGTCCCAGACATTTTGTCAAAATTTTAGTGCAGGCCGTATGAAGAACTTTCTCCGCTTCCGTGTGAGGTTTTGAATTTTCAGCAATTACCTCATGCTACCACATAACTTGCCTGCTGCGATCTCGTTTAAACTTCGGGCTGCGCTTAATTTCCAAAGATTTGCTTGACATTAAAGTCTGCACACAACCACATTGTCGATGTAATTAACCGTCGCGTCAAAGAGGCCAATCACGATCGCCACTAACAAATACGGAGGCGTAGAGGCGTATACTAGAATGCCGAAAGCATTTCCACGCATATCGTGTAATATCACGTGTGAGGATAGTAATACCTCAATAGTGCTACTGGTAGAGCCACCCGCATTTCAATTATAGTTACAACAAACCGGGATAATACCCTCAACAGGCGGGGAAATTTGTTAACTGATATGAATTAATAAATTTTACTTCTCAATTCTCAAATTCGTCGCCTGTAACGTAACGTTGCGCCCCGAGCCTACATTTTACCGGCGGTGCCGGCACGATACGTAACAATCGCAATGTGGATGCCTGGATGAGTATGTTTGTAATTTGAACTTGTAAACGTGAACATGATCATGACTTCTTAAGGAGTTCATTTCTCGCTTGTGATTAGGAAGACAACGAGGATTTGAAAACTGCATTGTCACACAGGCATCTCCATCACTGCTCTTCTCTGCGATCAATATACGTATTGTGCAAAACCGAATTTAGCCTGCAAGGCACGCAATATGTCGGGTAAAGCGAATAGCGGGGGATATTGATTGCGGGCATGAGAGCAATTTTGATTTGTCAAATGTACAAACTTCACATCGAGCCCGATTTAGATTATTGAGCGTTTGCTATAGATTAGAATTATTTTTGCACATAATTTCAAAAATTCGAAGAAATCTCCGGCGCAGTGGTTCTCAAACTGGGGGGGCGTGGAAGCATCAGAAGGCGGGCGCGAAGCAGCGGTCGACCGAATTTTTTTCGCACTGCGCGTGATTTACGTCTTAATCATATACTTGTTACTCTATATATAGTTCGAATTTCATATTTTTCTTATCAACAGTCTTAACCTTCCATGCCATGAAACTATCTGAAACTAGAATTTCGACAAGCCTCTATGCCAGTGGTTCCCAACCTTTTTCGATGGCAGGGCCAAATTTAGAATTTCAGAGTACGACCGGGGCCGCACGAATACCAGGGCAATGAAAGGAACCCAAAATAGTCACCAAAATATGAAAATTGGAATTGTTCCGATCATTCGATTGACGCCATTGGCCATTGTGTTGCCGCGCTCCCGTTGTTCAGAACAATCAACCTTTGCTGGCTATTTCGGAGTAGTTTTATTGCTCTGGCGAGATTTCAATTCGTATTTTAGGAATCAGTGCGACACTTGCTTTCGATAAACACCGACATATCAAATTATTCGGACGCTTGGGTCGCGAGCTATAGGACTACCAATTATGCTGCTTTCTGTCGGCTTATCAGTACGCATCTCGGCGTATTCAATCGTGAGTCACTTGTTGCACATCTATCCGTAAATTAGTTATCAATACTCAGGGCCGTAACAGCACTTCGTCAGCCCCCCCCCCAAAAAACGTTTCTCTTGGGCCCCCCATAGGGTGATAAACCGAATCTCGAAGCCCCCAGACCCCCTCAGGCTAGATGGTTGTTCACCGCAATTCATGATCTAAATCGGTGTCCGTTTCAGGCAGCTTCTCTCGACAAGTCGCGCGAAGCGCGAAAAATTTATAGAATTCATGATTGAATCGGTCAATATAATCGAGAATTGCATATATATTGGTTTCAATTTTTATCCTCTCTCTGCTCACGTAATCAGATTGACCGGTTGAGCCGAGTGAGTTGTCTTTGAAAAGGTAGGACCGCTCAATATAATAATTAAACATCTTCGGCCGTATACCCGGTGGCAGGAACGAAACAGCACTTCGTCAGGCCCCCCAGAACACTTGGGTCTTGAGCTTCCATAGGGTCATAAACCGACCCCCCGTGCCGTTGTTCGCTTCTGCCACGAAATCAGGCTCCCCGTTTAGTGAGCCAGCGCGGAGCGCGAAAATTTTCGAAAATTCAAAATAAAATAGATCAATAAGATGGTTACTTGTCCTCTCTGCTCACGTAATGAGATTTACGGGTAGAGCTGAGTGATGTGTCTTGGAAACTGTAGGGCCCGAAAATAATAATTAAACATATTCGGACGGGCGGACCCGTTGGTACGACTTCGTTACACGATGTTATTTGTTATTTCGTGACCCGAATGATGCACATCGGGTTCTGCACCATTGGTCAGAATGTGCATACGATACTACTCTATGGATCAACAGGCATTCCATCTGAGCTAGTGCATATAACAGGGGGACTCTTAACATGGCAGCACGTGATGTACCGGTACGGTCGTATGGCCGCGTACAGTGAAAGTAATGTAGTGCATTACATCATTCCTATTCAACCCTCGTAACCAACTTTTCAGCTAGATATTCGAGACACAATAATGTAATTTTGTACCACGGTTCAAACGAAATTGATGACTGAAGTTTACAACCTCTCTCTTATAAGATATTGACTTGACGAATAATTTATGAATCACCACCGTCACGTCTCAATGATACTTTGTAACGACTTATTCCAATCCTTCGAATGGAATAAAGACAATAAATTGGTACAAATTTATTGGTAAACTCGGACCTGTAGGACACGCTTCAATAAACTGACTTTTAGTGCACAGCGCCTAAATTAATGCATGGTGGTTTTTGTGACAACGGCGGAATTGTAATGTATTTATTTGGCAGATAGAATGATATTTTTACTGAAAAATTACCACGACACTGGAATATAAAGTAGGTTACATTGTTCGTTTTTGCGCATAATGTGTAAAGGCGTGCATTGATTCGGCCTCAGTGGCATATACGTCGGTCTTAATTTTAGTCCGACCCTAATGTTGCTATTCCACCGTGGTCGTCTCCGCAGTGCTATTTCCAGGAAGAACACCGAGTGTAAAAGCATTTCTAATTGTTATTGTCGAACCTCCATTGGGGTAGCCAATGTTAAACATCAAAATAATATTATATTTCCTTGTAGAATAATTCACAGTTTTCCTTGAGCTAGTCTCATGGAACCGAGGAGGCTAAGACACACGCAACTCTATACATATGACAAGTGATAACGCGCCTCGCTTGTACATCATTGGCTGCAGGCAATTAGGCGCGGTCCATAGTTGACCTGGGAATGTTGTGATGATACGCTGTGTTAAATGGCATATACTCACGAAAGGTTAGGCTTCGAAATCAAAAGTCCGTCTTTCCGAGATGCCGATTCTATGTGCAATATTTATAATCAGGATTAGGTAGTTACACTGATTCTCAATAACTGTTCGTTATAATGTTTTCGTTTAGTGGGAAAATCTACTTTAGGGGTTTTGTTCATTTAACACTCTTGATACACAGTTCATTTTGTCCACCAGTAACCCATAGTATGTGTAGACTGTAGTTAGATGTGTAATGTAGTCGATTTTAGTTCTTGTGACTCTGAGAAAATTTTGGGCTCCTCAAAGGCTTCCAGGTTGCCGTAAGCGTACTCCGTAAGCGTATAATTTCTGAATAAGACATCCGCGATCTCGCATCTACGATACTGTACAACCTAATGGGAATCGTCCTATAAGATTTGAAAAAAAATCTTGTGAATGGAAAACGCCACAATTTCGTTTATCATGATACATTAGTCACGATTCATATCATATCCGTTACAGATTTTATTCTATACCACAGCTTTACTAATCCGGAAGGTATTCTGTATTGAAATCAATTTATTATGAATGCACTGAACGACGCATTGTAAAAATTACACACCGAAGAATATAGATACTCGTAAGAGCATATCCTATGAGACAAAACACAGTTCTAAATGAAACGCCTCACATCACAATGCCCTACTCATGTTCCATAGCGGTATTCGATTACAGGATATTAAATGCATACATTGGAGAGTGAGTACAGGTTGCACTGCATTCTCCAGAAAATGAACAATAGCGACAATCAAATCCGCTGGAAATCCACCGGGATTTGTATGAACGCAGCGATACCAGATTGTATTGTATGGTTTTGATAAGGTATAGGACAGTGGTGCTTATAGTCAGGGCATGGTATATGGTATGGAATGGAATGGAAATTTTCCATACTCCATACCCACCCCAATCGCTCCATACCATACTTGGCAATTTTTCATACCATACTTAGCAATCTTCTTTGAATTACAATGCGGTTAATCTTCGTTGAATTACAATGCGGTTATGTCAAATGGACATTGCGTGATGATAATCGTACCAAAGCGCAGAAAATTATTTACAAGTTCAACAAATTGATCAAAATGTTCGTGTAACTTCTACATTGTCAGAGTCTACGGTTTTTACAACTCCATTGGTAGTTTACGGAGTGGAAGTCACGACAATCGAAATGCAAGTTGTAACACGACAGCGGTCGAATATCATTCGTTTTTATGATATTTAGATTGAAAAATTATTATTAATATTATTTTCCTTCATATGCGCGATGCGCAACTTTGTTGTCTTCAAATAAATATCGTCCGGGGTGGGTGAGTCATGAATCACAATTCGAGATAGGAACCATAGACAGTGAGCGATTTTCTGAGGTATGCAATCAACTTGACAAATCGAAAGTAGGATCAAAGTCATGATTCTGGCAAAACTGTCAAAGTATGGAAAAAGTATGGAAGTATGGAAAAAGCATTACATACCATGGGAAATCTCCATACCATACCATACTTGCATTTTTCCATATTCCATACCGAAATTTCGTTCAATGCCATACCATACCATACCATGCCCTGCTTATATAGCCTTATTATGCTTTGCGCTCCACGACAATGCCACAATGGCAATTTCGACAGTTCAATGCATTTTCAATGGCGACTTTTCTTACACTTCCTCTTCAACGAATCAGTCATTCATCATTCATCGGATCTTTGCTGCAACTTTTAAGCTCATTATACTTTCTGGGCTTTTTAAGTCGCTGCAATTGCAGTGAGGTCGGCGATAAGAAAAGTGATACCGATTGAACTTCTTCGCGACTTCTAATGATTCTATCCCCTAGCTTTCCACAAATTACTAGTAAAATTCTGCTACGCATATATACCTTCAACATGATTTCCGTGCCCTAACATTGGTCAAAATTTCGTTCAGCCTAACATTCAATTTACGTACTCTATACTCGTACCTGCTGGTAAATGAGAATGATTTTACATAGCATATAGTAAGGGCGTGGATTAGTGACCAAACGTAATGTTCGTCAAGTTCAATTAAATGATCAAATCAATTGTGGCCCTCATATCTTTGTAGCCATTAACCTTGACAACTTCAATTCTGGCATTGTCGGTGTTGCATTAGAACAGGGGTGGACAATTATTTTCCTCCGCGGTCCAAATGAGAAGTAAAAAATACGTTGGCGGGCCGAATGAAAAAATTTAGCTAAATTTTCCAGCGTGTTTTAATTTCATTTCTCAGCCAAGTGCTTGCCGATGATGATGTAATTTCATTTCTAAATTACATTGTTAATAAATGATGCTTAATGAATGTGTTGATGTTAGGTAAAGAGAAAGTGACGGTTATTAAAAAAATATTTATTAGCCGTCATGATTCGAAACAATGTTAACATGATACATTTCTAACTCTCTTTAAACCCCTAACCACGTTCTTCTATTAAGATTCTAAAACTGTTGTTCTCAAACTTTTTTAGGCACGCCTCCCTTTATGATAGTGAAATATTTCGCGCCCCTTATCAAGATATATCGCAAAATATTAAATAGTGCGATGTGAATGCTAGCAATCCCAACGGATAGTTGGTTGGCATGGAACGTTATGGCTGTTGATGAGAGAATTCTGAAAGATAAAAGTCGGACAAAACACAGAGCAACAAGTATAAACCGGGGGTAAATCGCGCGGAGCGCGAAAAAAATATTATTAAACTGCGGCTTCGCACGCCCCTTCAGATGCTTTCCCGCCCCCCTCACTTCTAGAACCACTGCACTGAAATGTATATGCGATAGTAAAAACTTATTGTCTCGGTCGCTGCCTTCCGAGCAGTGTGCAGCTTATATAGCCTTGATGTTGAGCGAAGCTTGCTGTTTTTCTGAAATTCGCCTTCCTTTTACTAAGTGCTTCGTGTTTTTGTCATAAGACCCACATTAATTAAAATCCTTAATCTCGACGACATCCTCGGCAAAAACTAAAAGGACGGGATTTCCCCTGACTCCAGTATACAAATATTTAGTGCTCTGGACCTTCTTTGAATTTCAGTTTTAGGCTTTCTTTTTTTGACATCTATTTTGGGTGATAGATATAATGAGTGATATAGTAATGGCGAGTACTGTTTGACTTGTTTTACGAATTAGGGACTTGGAAACGTATCACGTAGCAATTTGAAACACATACCGTATAATGCGAAATGTGACAATGGCAACAAAGAAGGTTAAAACTCAACTATATGGAAAGAGTGATTTCTTGTGACTTTAATTGCTACTCAAATGTGCCGTGGCCCAGCTCAACATTTGATGAGCTGATTACTAATTAAATGTCAGCACATTTGCCCAGACTTAGTCACGGCCTATTTGGGAAGCTAATTACGTTCGCTTCAATATCTTCGCGAAACCCAGAATAAAGGCAAACTACCCTCAGGTTTAGAACCGCCATCTTTGAATAAAGCTTCCAAACGGCCTGCCCTAAACCGACTCTATGAATATACCGTCATCTTGTAATTGCGATTACAATCAGACTTATTTTTGTAAATGAACGTCATTTTATATTTATTTTTGATCGCCATTTTTGCGAGGGTGGTAGTCTTCTTACCCTTTGTGGACTGAATATATTCTCTATGATTGGAAAAATTATTTCTATGCGTAACTTTAATTGTTTTGCCTCAACTTAGACATTGGTCAACAAAACTTTAATTTTTTTTTCATTATTTATTATTTTAAATGTTTGTCGCAAATTTGCGACGTCAGGCTTTCGCGACAAAAAATCGAAACAAAACAGGGCAGTTTTGACAATTGAAATTATTGTTGAAAATAAGCAAAACAGTTAGAGTTTTTGTTCAGGCACAGATGTACATGACATTTGACACATTTTATAGCCGATTGTTCTTTGCAGGTTTGTCTCTTGTATCTCTGCCTGGTGTCCACGGCAGGCGTGTGACCCACTTGGTCACGTTTGGGTGGGCTTTATTGGTCCTCTTTTCCTTGTCTTATGATACTCCTGCTGGATACAGAGGGATGGCCACCCTCTTTTTCTCCGGTCACTAATTTTCCATATTTTACCAGGTATTCTGCATATAATTTGGAAGCAAGCAGACCTTTTTGCTTCTATTTCGGAAATTGCAGAAAATCCCAGTCCCGCCTGTACAGCAACTAACTATTGACGACACATGAAAGTACAATTACATGTGATCTTTTTTTGACCGGATACATGTTCTGTAATAAGCCAAATAGGTATCCAGAAGATCAACCCCACCCATAAATGAATTGTACTGTTCGATAATGAATGGGTAGTCCACCTGTGAGCGTTACTTCGTCTCCTGTGCCATCTTTTAATTTTCCTAACATGATTTGCTTCGACAAAGGTACTGGCCAATAGCACACTGCGATTGTCATACCACTTTACTGCCTGAATACTAACGCCGTCCAGAGAAACTTCCATTACTTCAAATCTCCCTCTCCTTCTTGTCCTGCTGTCAGTGCCAATACTGAATTGTCAGCCAGACAGTCTGTTTGATCGCACAGTTCCTACTGCAAAAATCACCTTATGCGGGATGAACAATGAGCAAGAAAGATTTGATTTGCTTCCATCGATTTTGGGACATGATATCAGAAACTTTATAGTAGTAGGAATGTTGTCAGAGTTTACCAACAAAAGGCCAATGATGCAAATTAGCATCACTCCTCATTTTCAACATTGCCAAGTAAAATAACACATTATTGATCCAAAACACTTCTGGCTATGTTATTTCTGGTGTAAAGAATCCTATACATATTTTTATAAACGAATATACTCACCAAATCCTTCGACCGCGAAGCAGCAAAGAACGTGGGTCCACCGATTTCACTTAGACATGCCAATGCAATAAACAACGTCCGGGACACCCACCTTGCACTCCAAACACTCTATTTTAAAAGGCGCTAAAGGTAAGTTCGGAATGTGTACTATCTGCGACGGCCGTCGTGGCTGTGTCAAGTATGCGTAAAGTCGGTATAAAATGATGTAATTCGCTATGTACCGAATTTGTTACGCTAGTCCACAAAGGATTAAAACCAATATTCCTGATACTAAATCGCGCGCAGCGCGAAGAAAAATTTCATGTAGCATAAATCTGTCCAAAAATAATCTTGTTTATGATTTATAAAAAAAAATTAGCTTACTTCAAGTCTTCAAAATTCCGGACATTTAGGCGTATTTTAGAAATTCCTACCGGACGCAGTTTTTACAGTGAAATTACGGAAAAGTCCGGGAAATTTCGGACATATGGCAACCCTAGTTTAACATAGCTGTTGTCGGGGCATGTGAAAACGGAAGAAAAAAACTGTGAAATTAGGTGAGAATGTTTATTTTTCGAGCGATAAAGGTGTGCTCTGCAAAATATGTAGAGAAGCAAAATATGCAAAAGAATAGCATTCATTTTCTTCAGAAAGCCACCGCACTCGAACTGTAGCCAAAACACCCTCAAAATATGCACCACAGAACACGTGCGATATCCATGATGTCGAGGTTTATCGCAATTGCGGGTGAATGCTTCTTAGCCCTTTGCGACACCACAAAGTAGCACGTGTGCTATGGTGCATATCCCAAAAATATTTAAGCAGAAGCCCAAACGCGACGGCGTTCTGAGAAAAAAATGCCCTCAATGGCTTAACTTCAAGTCCAGACCACATCATGTTTAGAGCGTAGTTCCCCATCGTCACTCATAATGTGATTATCTGGTGTAATGCAATAAATCTAAATGTAAATGCTGTATTTTGATTCAATCAATGAATCATGTGACTCGAATGGATACACGCACGTCTGGTGTTACGCACAGGACCGTAACTGCCGCACCCCAAACCCCCCAATTGGGCGGCCCGAGCTCGAAGGGGAACCAAAATTATTTTGTGAATAAACATAAATCATGAAGTAATTTTTTGGAAATTTATGCAACTTTTTCAAAGAAGAAATAACAATTTGAAGTCGTGTACGTCTCAGTTTAGTACGTTTGGACGATTTCAATATCTTTTGACACGTCAGATAGGAGGACACGAAAGAGCATCATGTACCGAAGTCATTACCATCGGGTACGCCCGAAGATATTTGATTATTATTTAGGGGTCCTACCTTTTCCAACACACCTTATTCGATCAACTCTACCGGTAAATCTGGTAACGTGAGCAGAGAGAGGATAAAAATTGATAGCATTATGTATGCAATTCCCGATCATATTGACCGATTCAATCATGAATTATATAAATTTTTCGCGCTTCGCGCGCCCAGGCTATACACCCACTAAGCGGACACCCAATATAGATGAAAAGTAGCGGCAAAAAGCGTAAGGTCCGAAGGGGGGTCTGGGGGGGAGGATGCCCCCAGAAATTAGGCTTATCACCATATGGGGGGGCCGAGTTGCGCACTGTTGTCTATGGGCCTGCGCAGTGAGTTGGCGTGTTTGCGCAGACTCGTCAAAAATTAGAGGGAACATTGTATGAGACCGTACCCGATTGTTGTTATAACAACCTAGATTTGACCCTGAATATAGGCCTACCTCATATAATTATTATATGGTTAATTATTGCTGAGTTGTCCTCGAGCGCGATTAATACTTAAGTCCCGAAAAGAGCCACTGGATTTGACCTCTTACCAGTACCGGAACTGCTGCAACCCAAACCCAATATCGCGAGGGGTGAGGGGTGAGCTCGAAGGGTGCCCTAAATTATTTCAGTGAATGAACATAAATTACTCATCATGTTTTGACGACTCCTCCACGAAAAAAACACGCATGATTATGTAAATTAGAAATAGGCATTTCGGCGTCGGCCATTACCACGCCAAGATGCGCGAACACATATGAAGTTCCTGCCAATATGGGACTCCGAGAAGTGTGCCAAAAAGATTGTCAGCGAGAAAACCTTTGCCGAAGAGGATTGCCCTAATGTTGACCGTAAATTTCGATGTATATAAGTCAATTGTCCATAGACGCTTAAAAAGGCACTGCACTCTAAAAATAATTTTGGCCGCGGCCATTTTGTGTAAAGTTCGATCTCTGCGTGACTGCTGGAGCGTGAAACACCTGTGGAAATTTCAATAAATTGCAGCTCCATTAAGGATATGTCCTACTACCACATCATCATCTACTGTGAAGCCATTTTTCCATCGCGCCCCAAATATCACTCTCCTTAGCCCAGCGCCCCCTATATCGCCCACTGAGCGTTTCCGCCCCTTTCAAAATCGCCAGAGCCCCTTGGGGGGCGCTGGAGGCCAGGTCAAGAACCACTGGTGTACACTAGGGTTGTTCAAAATTTGGAAAATGTTTGGGATTCTGCGTGTCCATCGCTTATTCTGTAGATTATTGTTAAAAAACAATAATGGGCTTGAAAAAAGCTCGCAGGAAAGCCGGTAATATTTGTCTAAATGCGTTTGAAAGTAGCCGTCGGCGAGTGGGCGGGGAATCAATGAAGTGGGCGGGCAAAGAGAAGCGATTAATCCTGATTGGTTGAAGCCGGTAATAATAAAGCTAATGATTGGCTGAAAGACCGACTTTGTGAACACTGCTGGTAACGATTTTTGCGTGCTGTGTGCAGTCGTTTCTGTTGGTGGCTTTACAGACATGATATATTGCCTTTGTTAATGTTGTCATCAAGAGTCCATAGTACAACATTGCAACCGCCTAAGTTAATATCTACCTGCAGAATGTGTATAAGTGCTATGTATTGCACAGGTGCTCTCGCTAGTTGAGATACGAATAAACTAGATGCATGCATCTTGCTACCTTCAACCTTTCCAAAAGTTACTGACAGTGAGTGAAACTCAAAAATTTACCACCAGGAGTCAACATCTCAGTAGTACTTGTTAGTTGTTATGACTAGTCGACGTCTCACCAGTGTTGGGATCAAGTCACTACCTTCGAGTCACGAGTCATTTCGAGTCATTGCACATTTTGACTCGAGTCAAGTCAAGTCAATCGATTTTCGAAGGTGACTCGAGTCAAGTCACTCGATTTTTGGAGGAGACTCGAGTCAAGTCGAGTCAAGTCAAGTCAAGTCACGAGTCAAGTCACAATTCAAGTCAAGTTGCCTTTTAGAAGTATGAGGCATGATTACGTCATTGCATTTTGCTAGCTGTCTGAAATACAGATTAAGTGATCATAGATTTTGAACCGACGAACGAATATGGAGTTAAATATACACGCAAGAAGGCGCTCTATCGCTCATACATGCACGTATAACTGCTAAACTACGTAAGTCATTGCATAGCCTCAGTTTATATAGTTACCAGCCAAAATAGAGAAAAAGAAACGACTTGATAAGATGCAATACATTACCCATTTACAAATTGATATGATACAATTCGAGCCTGCGCCAATGATTGAAGACTATATAAACTATATTCGAATTCAATTTCAATAAAACAAGAGCTTTGGTTAGGGTAAGAAGTAAGAACAGAGAACAGAAATTTTGCTATTAAATTACTCTACTATACTAGTTTACGACAACGTAAGCTGTGAGCTTCGATCACTTCGTTTGCGGTCAATTTATTTGTGAGAGAACAATAGAGGCTCAGTGAAATGCACGATCATTGAATGATTGCTCGCGAACAATCCGAACATATGCAAGACACAGTGATTTGTGAATTTTATCGACTCCGATTACTTGATGACTTGAAATTGACTCGTTAATTTTGCTCCGAGTCACGAGTCAATCCACATTTCTGATTCGCCGAGTTAAGTCAAGTCAAGTCATTTTAGCAAAATGACTCGAGTCAAGTCAAGTCATACGAAAAAGGTGACTCGAGTCAAGTCATGACTCGAGTCATCCCAACACTGCGTCTCACCCATAAACGAACGCATATTACACTTTTTATTCACAACTGAATGAAGGCGAAAAGCACTATTTACAAAAGACAATAAAAAAGTACGTTGCAGATCAGTGTTGCATTGTCAGGCACAAGTTGCAGATTACAGGCTTTTGATTAGAGTTGACTTCCTGCTGTCTCCAACTGTCTTCTTATGCTGTTCCACAGCTTGAAGCAGACTGTCTCTTTGTTGTTCATTGTCAGTCAAGATTGCAGCATAGTCTGTGCTTAGCTTTACACCTCGTTCTGCGGCATCATTAACGACTTTGACAGAACTGATGTAGGAGCTCATTCTGGTGTAGGAATCTGATAAGTGCCAAACATCAACCGGTTGAGCTAGCCACGCCCCAGAGCATTCAAAAACATCAAATATGTACCACGACTGTGGCCCAATAAAATCAGACAAAGTAGTGTCCTTGTTGATGTGTACAGTTGCATTAAACGAGGGCGGGCCTCTCCTGAAACTTGAAGTTCGCTCTACCTGCAGGAGCGTCTTTGCCATATTTTCTCGGGTTTCATTGCTTTCACTCGGCGAAAACAAGGCATATACAGCGGTTTCCTCCACGATATACCAGTCATGCTTTAAAAGCTTTTGTGAAGCAGCTTTGGAAACTTGTTCATCATGTTCCTTGTAACTCAACATGTCCTGGATGAATCTCAAGTCATTACCGGCTGCATCACGACCGATGCTGGAAGCAACCCAGGCAGGGATATAAAAGAGAACTAAAAATAAATTGAAGCGATGCAGCAGTTCCACTTCTTCAGATAATTTGTAATGTTAACTGATCAGCCCACATAAACATCTTCTGAGCATACAGAATTGTGCCCATCCACCTTGCATGGTGTGTTGCACCAGGTTTGTGATGATGTATATCTCCATCTGCACCGAGAAGAGCAAGAGCATTAGTCACACATTGTTTGTAGTCATCCCGTGTGAAGAAATCTTTTCTGGCGAGTAGTAGCTTGAAGGTCTCAACTGTCATTGCTGCTCGTTCTTTAAAGCATATAGGAATAGTCAGAGTCTTGAATTGCTGTTTTCTGTCAAGACTGCTCCAGCTCTTCTTAAGGTGGGCAAACCATGTGTTCTCTGGTCCGGTTGTTGCTTTTCCAAATAAACATTTCCAGACGTCTTTGACTACTAGCTCATACACATGGTGCCGACACGCATGGTAAAAAACCTTCTTTCCTAGAAGGTCCTCAAGGATCACAACTTGAGTCGTGTGAAACGTTTGCAACAGTTTGATCTGCAATGGCTGCTATTTTCTTTTTGAGGTCTTTAGCCAGAATTTTGTCTCTTCCCAACATTATTGACTGGCGAGATTGCCGTTGGTCTTCATAAAATGCAATGTCTTCAAGCTTTCTTTCATGTGATAGATAAATGTCATTTTGTATTGTTGTTATGGCATCTCTACTTCCAATATCCCGCAGCTTGTCCAAATTATCGGTGAATTTTCTCCTCTTACCCTTGGGATCACTTTCCTGTTTCGGATTCTTCTTCAGATCACGCCATCTTTCGTGCAGGTTTTGAAGTGATCGCACCACATGTGATTTCTGCATTGTCGCAATTCTCGCCATTTTCCACACTGTCATTACATCATCCACCACCACAATACATAGTTCATGAGTAGGGGTTGACTGAGGACAATGCTCTTTCAGATGCAGCAAGTAACTCATTACTTCTCGTATAGTAGGTAATCTCGAGCCACAGATGTAATCGCAAGTATATCCGACCAAGTACTGCTCAGATTTGGATCCTGTTCTTCGCTGCGGCATGTGTGCAATCTTTCGCCGTTTTGCCTCTGCCATGACTGCACTATTGTTGCTCCAAATCATAAACTACTGCTATCGACTCTGAAGCATTCAAAGAACACGTGTTACAGTACTACTAATGACTCATCAACCCACAACGCGCTTGTACAGAACCACAACCGTTACTAACAGACTCTACCTCAGCAAAACAGACTTTCAATTTAGTAAAGCGAAGCTCCCGAATCCAAGTCAGCTGTTGCAGTAATCAGTGAAGCTTAGCCGATTACCCAATCAAGAACCGTGGTTTCGTGATTGCCCGCCTCTGCTGTCGGTTGCCCGCCCACTCTTCGACAACGACTTTCAAACGCATTTAGACAAATGTTAGCGGCTTTCCTGCGAGCTTCTTTCAAGCCCGTTATTGTTTTTAACAATAATCTACAGAAAAAGCGATGGACACGCATAATTCCAAACATTTTCCTAATTTTGAACAACCCTAGTGTACACTATACCGGTACCCTGCTGTGCAAATGCCATCTGATCTAATGAGGAATTAATATAGATGTATAATTTGTATATTAACGAATCCACAATTCACAAGAATGATACAACGAAAGTAGTGCCGAGTGTGTCTCATTATTATGAATGTAAAATGATAGCATTTTTGTAGTGCATACGCCGGTACAGTACTGCGACAATACCCATTGGCCAACGACGTATTGGATGGCTGTAACTTATTTCGGATAATTTATTGTAGAGGCCTGTTTCTAATATTCATGGTGAATTTGAGTGTGTCCTTGAGAATCTTCATTGTTCAATCGTAGCTAGTTTCAGATGATAATTAAGACATAAGCATAGCACGGCACAGTAGCCTATATGTAGCGTACAACGGAGCCTCGACCAGTATGGTGATTATACAAATTACAAATACATACATATGTTGCAAATGTCATTGAGAGTCCGTGCTGTTGTATCATATGGATTGTGGAAGCAAAGTGAGTGACATATCATAGATTTTTCACGTACTACATAAAGAATTGGAGCTACAATATGGAGGTCGCGTCGAGCAAGTGCGGCGGTGAAGACCAGGGCTTTGGAGACGGAGCCGGAGCAAGGAGCCGGAGTCACAGAGCCGTACATTTTCAGCGTAGCCGGAGCTGGAACCGAAGATCTATATAAAATTCAAATGGAGCCGGAGCCGGAGCCGGAGCTGAAGCCGGTTGTTTGAACTTTGAAGTGTAGCTCCGGCTCCGATGTATTCCATGAGATGTTATGCTACTATTTTTGGCTGAATTCACATAATTATACGGTAATCGTTCACAAAATTCTGAATTGTTGCCTCCTTGGCTCCACCTTTTCTAACCATGTTCATATATGGGCGCCAAATCTAGGTGGGCTAGATATGCCGCGGCCTACTCTGTAATCAGTGTATTGTGGGTATTCGTCATACCAGCAATTTTTCACTTCAGCATATCACCAATGGCCTTGTGCGATTCGAAAAAGATTCATCACTACACATTTCACAAAACGGGACTGTTGCCTATGTGAGCCGAGCAATTTAACTAATTAGTCCTCAGACGAAGATATATATGCGACGCCAGAGAATAAAAACGTGACCTTGCTGCACATGTCGATTTGAAAGGTCGCGCAATGACACTTTTGGGCATGTAGTTCAATTTGTTACTGACACGGTGCATTGTACACTTATACAGTGCACGGCGCTGAATTAAGTTGCCAAGTAGTTATGCAAGGCCAGATTCAGACACTATTTATGTGTTTATTCCATTCGCTAGATGGCAGGGTTGTAACCAAGTCACAAGGCTCCGAGTCAAAAGTAGGGCTGGGCACAATGATTCGAGTACTCGAATCTAATTCGAGTAATCATTTTAATGATTCGAGTCGAGTAGTAAAAGACGATTTTTTAGAGTACTGAAATTATATGCTCCTCACAACTGCAAGTTAATTTATCAAACAGACTTATAATTTTGATATTAATTTCACTGCTAACGCCTTGAAACTTTGATTGTGCGTTTCCTAGCATACGAGATGTATAGTTCAAGCTACGAATGCTACTGGAAATAGCACATTTTCGAAGTCATGATCATCCCACAACATTGTTATCAAGTGCAATGAAATCGGTATGGTCGAAAAATACCGAAGTATCTTTAATATGTGATGGATGACAGGCATTATATTCTTTGTGGTCGCATAAAAGGTACATATTTGAACTTTGACACATTACAATCTGTTATGACGTCATGACGAGTGATACTCGATTACTCGACTCGACTCTAAGCATATTCAGTGATTCGGAATCGAATCACTCAGGTACTCGATTTTGCCCGGCCCTAGTCACAAGTCAATCTCACTTTTTTAGTTTTGACTCAAGTCAGGTCGAGTCGTTTTCAATTCGCCACCGAGTCAAGTCCGAGTCCACGTCATCGACCAGAGGTTCGAGTCCGAGTCATGGTATTATGACTCTAGTCCGAGTCCAAGTCATTGTGTTGACTCCTCAGTTTCCAGATAAAGTCTTGTTAAACCCACTGTTATAACTCTGTTTTGTGATATCGAATGGTTGGCATTTATAATATAGCCTACTAATTTTCCTCACTTTCAATAGTTTCTTGTCGCATATTTAAGTACCAGTACCAATGGACCATTAATTCTTAACCTTGTCTCCAGCGCCCCCCAGGGAGAGATTTTGATTTTGAAGGGGGCGGAAACGCTCAGGGGGTGAAATGGGGGGCGGTGGGCTCAGGGGGCGTATGGGGGGCCCTGAATGAAAAGGGCTCCGCAGTACATGGTGTACGCTAGAAAAGACGTATGATTAAATAGTAGAACAATAGTTCTTCATATCCCTGAATTCTCATTGCAAACTAACACTCAACAAAATCTGTCAAATCACGTTTTTCTTTGTGATCATCGCGAAATATCTACCGACCATGTTTCCATGAATGCTGTGGTTTATTTTAATTCATGTAAAAGGAATTAGGCATACTTTTGGATTCCCCGTTGTAACTCTCCCGTCACGCCAGCTACTCCAAGTCGTTTCGACGCCTTACTATCTTTTCAATGTAGGGCAGTTTTGTGGTGTTTTGAAATGATGAGTTTATTAATAAATTGATACTTATACCGATAGCTCGGGTTATTTTCCACAAAATGTTTTGAACTAGGTATTGTATCCTGCAGCGCACTACTTGTCGAAATTGAAAAGGCATTGTAGGCTACTGTGCAACTTTTGAGAGTGATGTCCCTTGTATATTAATAATGATTGGAAAATTTTCGGCTAAATTGATTAACTAAATATACTTGTATTTGAGAGCTATAAAATTAAATTGTCACAATATTTCTCCATCGTATCATAAAGGATGATACTGCTTAGTGTTGTTACCCCAATTCATGTTAGAGTTAAGAGCTTGGTACAGTACTAAATTTAATGTGAGCAAATCTCTACCACATTCTCAGTTGACTTAGCAGTCACACAAAGCAATAAACAAAACCAATACAATTAACTTCCCCGTATTGCCAATCGCAGAGGAGAATTTCGGATGTGTACATCAATCTCGAACCAAATGCTATAAGCCCGTAGGCCTTACCCGATGATTGTTATAACACCAACCTGGATTTATGATTCATGAAAATAGCTCATACAATTTGACCGTTAATTAGTCGAGTGTTCTAACAGTGAAGTCTCAACTCGATACCGGACTTCGGCCACTTACCCAGTTTTTTACTGCAGTCCCTAAAATAGGGGGCGCCAGACCCAAGCAATTTTTGAAAGGGGGCGCTGGAGAAACCAACCAACCAACCACTGCAATAGACGAACTCCCAATAGGGTGCTTGTAATTTACTACTCTTCGAAATAACAATGAAACGTAATCGCCGTCTGAGTCTCGAATCATATGACTTGGTTCGAGTCATGTGTAATGACTCGGGCCCAAGTCTAGTCAATGCACATATTGACTCGAGTCGAGTCGAGTCATTTCCTTATTTTGAGAAAATGACTCGAGTCAAGTCGAGTCATCAGAAAACCGTGACTCGAGTCATTACAACCCTGCTTGGTGGAGAACCTTCTTTATTCCAGTAAACTTGATCGACACCGGACGGATTGGCAACGAGCGCACCAATATCGAATATTCAAACCGTTAGGTGTTTAGTAGAAAGCGGATGTGTAATGACAAGGTCGCAACACGCGCTCTTGCTGCAGTTACACTTGAATAATCACCCCAGATTGAATTCGAGTGTATGACTTGATATTAACGAACGCAGTACCGGTATTTAAATGCCCAGTCAGTGCTTTAATGCTGTACAGTAGGGTTGTTCAGATTTGAAAAATTGTCCAGAAACTTCGTTCGCCGTATTTCAAATGATAGTTTACTATATAAAAACACTTTTCTACGCGATTTTGGTCATCTTCATCTTGATCTTCCTTCAACTCAAAGTCCACAAAGATCCACGGGGCAATTCTCCTAAATACTGGATCTGCAGTGTTGACCATGTCACAGGTTTATTGCTTTGTGACGTTATCAGTTGAAAACGGCCGCGTGGAGATGAGATTTTGCAATGAAATAGATATGTTTTCAAGATTGTACAGTACTTAAATGCAGTCCTATTAAGGCCATTTGCATCTCCATTTTGCTCTGCACAACCTGTCTATTATGTTCATGGGAAGCATGTATTGGTTGCACGGTAGACATCGAATTGTTTTGAATCGTACATTGAAGAAGATGCGTTGGGTTGCAATTCGAGAACAAATGCGAATATTTCCTGCTAGTTTTCAGCCAGAAGATATTATTTAAAGGTATGTAATGTCAGTAATACTTTTCCAAACTTCAAATCATAGGTAAAATACCGAGTTATCTTATTTTATTGTAGTATGGTGGATTGGTGTACTGCACATACCCTCTCGACGCCGGATCATCAATTACCCATCATTGCTGATCGTTGTGCGCGAATCTGTCTGGATTTTGACTATTTAAAGAAGACCTTCGTTAGATACATGCCGCCTTTTTACCTGACAAGTGCTGCCGCCTTTTTACCTGAAAAGTGCTGCCGCCTTTTTACATGACGAGTGCCGCCGCCTTTTTATCTGACGATCGACCGTCGCTGTACGACCAACGCTGTTTATCTTATCCGATGTTTTACCGTCAGTCCGCTGATGTTTTCTGTCGTACAATAAAGTGCTAGCCAACGTACCCGCCGACTCGCTGTTGCGGACCCTAGAGGGAACGCGACGTAGTCTATACTCAGACAGCGTGCCGAAGCGCGCCATAGTAGACTGCAATTCAGTTGAAGAATGTGTGAAACAATGCATCTACACAATGTTCTGCGCTTGCCTTATAGGTATTCTTGTTCTAATCTATACTTTGGCAATCTAAACTAACTTCTAACTTAGAAGAACACAGACCTGCGTTGTGGCAGTCTTATGGCAATTTTCTTTTAGATATAGCAAATACTGTAGAACCTGATCTAGAGTAGGTGCCTTGGAGTGACTAATACGTTCAGATGAATATCCGACCAAATAGGGACCAGAATACCAGACCAAATAGTGAGCAGACTTGAATCTTGTTCAGGATGGGTCCAGAAAAACCCTTCTCCGCTTTGTTTCACACAATCTTCTTCAACCTAGGCCCTTTTCAGACCGGGGTTCCGGGAATAACATTTCTCGAAAATGTTTACCGGAACCCCTCTATGTGAGCATAACACTGGTGTTTCGGGGCGGTATGAACGCGCTTATTTTCGGAGATTTTTACGGGACCGACCGAGTATGAACACGAATGGCGCAGCTGGGTTCCCGGAACGCTGTCAATCAAACTTTTAGTTACGGTAACGCGCTGTTCATTCAGGCTGCTTGTATTTCGAGGTCAGCTACGTGCGGCATTTTGGTCTTCTTGTGTAATGGTGTTGGGAATGCATTATTCTTGGATTTATATTCTGTAAGCTCACAATACCTAGTCACTGACTACTAGCTTCTTTTTTGTGAGGTTTTGTAAACAGAGCAGCACGGCTAAAAAGGTAGAACACCATCTCCAAATGATGCAGTATTGGGTGAGTTGCCTGAAAACTTTAGGACTTCAACACTAATTTGGTAGGTGATCTTAACCCTTACCAAATTTGTTACATCAAAGGCAAGTTTCTAACTACGGATATGCTGTGCGTAGGTTAGTCACCGTGGTATACGCATACTGAAAAGGGGATTCAGTAACATCTGCCTTGATAGTGGCAGCAGAGAATGATGTACCTAGCTCTGAATCACTAACCAAAATTGAAATTGTACCAACGGGCTGGTAAACCATCGTACATCATCCAAGCCATAATTTGGTTTTACCCTATGCCTTCATGTTCTTGTTGCAACCAAGTCATTCCTTTGTTATGTTAGGCAAGTGTAACTTAATCTGATCATTTCGCAGGTCTATATAGATGGAGGATACTGATGAAAATGGTGGAACTGTGCAAGTGTGCATTAAGTTATAGTTTCTCTCATGAATAAAATGAAACAGCACAAACACATCTGGTTAAGCTAGAGCATTGTTTATTGAGAAAGTCACACAGGGCATTTCCGACGTCTGGGCCAGCGATACTTGGATCACCACCAGGTCTTGTCTTCATTGCGTATACCATCCTCTGTATCATTCTGCCCTTAGTGGATTGCAGTTTCTGAGCAAAGCCGAACACCGCGCCTTCAGTCGACTAAAATCTTTCAACCTTCAAGTGTGCTTTGCTAAGTTTCTGAAAAAGCAATTGTGAATTTTAAGGGTAGCAGAAAGGAAATTTATATTACATATTTGAAACTAGCTTTAGCTTATGCTCTGTGTTTCAGGGAAAAGGCTTCATGAGCCGGGGCTGAAAGGGATAGGCTGCGTCATCAGTTATGTAGGCTAGTACGCAACCCTCTGGCTCCCAATCATGAAGTCATCCTGAAAAACTTGAATGCAGCAAATGCATGTTTGGTACAAATGTTGCTGTGGTAATTTTCTATCCACCCACAGCGTTCAGACTTGTACAAAGTACTGGAATTCCGAAATGCGCAATTTTAACTACAACTCAATTTTTTAAACTAGCAACTAGAACAGGGGTGGCCAACCTTTTCAGCCAAATTGCCACATTCGATTGACGAACTATTTTGCGGGCCACTTTTGAAGTGATAAATTAATAATAAAATATCGATATCGAAAGCTTCGTCCAACATGCGGCAATCATTTTGAGCCAAGGCTTCAAAGTCGACGGTGTTTCTGAGAGCACAAACGCAAGGTCGCATATGTTCAAGGACACTTTGCCTTGTAACCGAGAATATTGTTAGACTCAATCTGATACATTAGGCGTTCTTTCATTTTCACAAAGGGGTAACAATATTAAAGCAAGAAATCGAGTGACAACATGTTGCGCTAACCGTGTAGAAAATTTTTACTTTTGATAAATCTATCCCAAAGTATTCTGCTTTATTGTAGTGTACGAAGATCTACCAAAATGTGACTGGCTCATAGATCTACCAATGCGTCGGAACTGATATTTCAGTCATCACATCTCAAGTGTTGCGGCCAGACTAATCAAGTTTTTGATTGGCCTTGCAAATACACAATCTGTGCAATGCATTTTTGATAATACTACTAATTTCGAAAATTCACTCGCGGGCCACGGGTTGGCCGGCCCTGAACTAGAACTATCAACTTTTCAAAATCTGCAATTAGAACTAGAACTACTCACTTTCAAATATCCGCAACTAGAACCAGAAACTATTCACTTTTTCAAATCCCCAACTAGAACTACTTAGTTTTAGTAACTAAAAGTAACTAAATGAGTAGGTTGATGTACATGTCTGACTACACTACAAAAATATACAAATTTGGGTTTTGGTAACTAAAAGTAACTAAATGAGTAGGTTGATGTACATGTCTGACTACACTACAAAAATATACAAATTTGGTCTCATTAAAATAAGTGAGCAGGGTTGTAACCAAGTCACAAGTCGATCCCACTTCAATAGTTTTGACTAAATCAAAGTCGAGTCATTTTCAATTTACCACCGAGTCAAATCCGAGTCCAACTCATCGAGCAGAGCGCTGAGTTCGATTCATGGTTCTATGACTCGAGTCAAGTCATTATGTTGACTGCTCAGTTTCCAGTTTTGAGTCTATTTTCCATCAATTTGGGTCTTACTTTTGAGACAGAAAGTAGCCTACTTGGCAAGAACAATTGGTCTTTCAGACTTCTTTTTCTGACATAATGATTCAAGACCAAATTTGTCTGACCTTTTTGCAGTGGTATGCTACGCAAAAACTGGCTGACATTCCGCCATGACAAATATAGAAATATTACTATGCACTAGGGCTGGGCAAAATTGAGTACCTGAATGATTCGATTCTGAATCACTTATTACGCTTCGAGTCGAGTATCATCATGATGACATCACAACACAATGTACCATGACAAAAATTCAAATGTGTAGGCTACTTTTTATGCCACCATAAAGAACATAACACCTATTGTCCGTCACATTAAAGATACTTTAATGTTTTTTCGACCATACCGTTTTCATTGCACTGCTTGACAGTGTTATATGGGATGGTCATGACTTCGGAAATGTGTTATTTCCAGCAACGTTCGTAGCTTTGCACTATATCTCGTATGTTGCGACACGGCCAATCAAGGTTTCAAGGTTTACTCAGTGGTAAAGTTTATCAAAACTATGGTATAATTCTCGTTAGTAAATCAACTTTCAGTATAATTTCAGTAACCTACTCGAAAAGGATTACCAGTGAACCCAGCCCTCGGTAAACCCAGCCTTACAAACCCAGCCCTCGGTGAACTCGGCCCCCGGGAACTTTTGTAATTAAGTGTGTTAACAAGTATTATTATGAATTATTAAACTAATAATGTTATTATCAACTGATTTGGCGATCTTGTAAGGAGGTCAGGGCATGCGTAGATCACGCAGTCATGGCGTGATCAGATCACGTGATCACGATTGCGCAAGCGCGGCCTCACAAACTCGGCCCTCGGTGAACCCGGCCCTCGGGAAATTTTGTATTCACCGGCAACCCTAATATCCCCCTCCCCCAACCCTAATATCCCACCCCCGGCAACCCTAATATCCCACCTCCGGCAACCCAAATATCCCACCTCCGACAACCCTAATATCCCCCTCCCCCAACCCTAATATCCCACCTCCGGCAACCCTAATATCCCACGTCCCCCAACCCTAATATCCCACCTCCACCAACCCTAATATCCCGCCTCCCCCAACCCTAATATCCCCCCTCCCCCAACCCTAATATCCCACCTCCCCCAACCCTAATATCCCACCTCCCACCACCGTCGCGTTATCTCCCTCGATTAACTCAATCCGTGAATACAAAATTTCCCGAGGGCCGAGTTCACCGAGGGCTGGGTTTACCGAGGGCTGGGTTTACCGAGGGCTGGGTTCACCGGCAACCCTCGAAAAGAAGTATTTTACTACTCGCCTCGAATCAATTATGTTAATACTCGATTCAGATTCGAGTATTCGAATCATTGTGGCTAGCCCTACTAGGCACCAGCAATTTTTATTAAAATCAACTTGTGACAGTTGCATTCTTAAAATACATATGTTTACCTGGATCTATAAACGATTGGCTTCATTGGCTAGCCGCCAAAGAGCGACAGCTACTCAGCAAGCAAGAGAAATTGAGTTCGTGTAATTTGCTTGCTGCTTTTCGTTATGGTCTCGAAGCTCGTCGCAGAGTATACCAAATGTTTCTCTCACGAATTTCTCGATTTCCCTGGTTTCTCTGTACAGTGTACATAAGATTAGATTTACCCAAACCATTATACAGCAATCACAAAGATAAACTGACTTTGTCGTACCTCGTAGGCTCGTACGCAGATGTGATCGCCTGATCGGTGGTTCTTTTCATCCCAGGACTCTATCCTCTTTGCTGGCTTTCAGTTTCTGCTCTCAGCTTCGGTTGATAATATACAAGTCAGGAACATACTCGGGCTCTATTACTGATACAGATATTGAGTATAGAGTCCCATGCACTTCGAGAAGGCATATCCGCAACATCCCATAGCTAAAAGTTGGAGCCAACTTCTCCGCATCTCACGTATATGCCTCTCCCACATTGTTTTCCACAAGCATATTACAACTGGAACACCCCACAGACATGGTTTCGTAACTATCAACAGTTACGGAGAATCGCGTTCATACTGGCCATAATTTCCCGCGAATTTACCGAAAACACGACCTGTGTGAACAAAAGTTCGCGGTAACTCTAAATAGGTATGAACGCGTCCTTTTTCCGGAACTGTTCCGGTAATTTTTTCTCTA
Source organism: Botryllus schlosseri (assembly GCF_051294905.1). Lineage (NCBI taxonomy): Eukaryota > Metazoa > Chordata > Ascidiacea > Stolidobranchia > Styelidae > Botryllus > Botryllus schlosseri. The sequence goes on along the minus strand of NC_137237.1, from coordinate 28,503,471 downwards.
TGTGAACATCGCCTGTTTCGGAACTTGTTCCCGAAAGAGTTTCGTAAATCCGGTATGAAAAGGGCCCTAATTGCAGTCTACCATAAAACAAGATAACTCGGAATTTTACAGATTATTTGAAGTTCAGAAAAGTATTACTGACATTAAATACCAGTATATAATATCTTCAGGCTGAAAACTAGCAGAAAATATCTGCATTTGTTCTCGACTTGCAACCCAACGGCGCTTCTTCAATGTACGATTCAAAACAAGTCGATGTCTATTGTCTACCGTGCAACCAAGACATGCTTCCCATTCACATGATAGACAGGTTGTGCAGAGCAAAACTGAGATGCATGTGGCCTAGGGTTGTCCAAAATTTGAAAAATTTCGAAAATGCTGCGTTGTAATGTCTTATTCTATAGATTATTGATTAAAAACATCAACAAGCCTGAAAGAAGCTCTCAGGAACGTCGTTAAGATTTCTTACAAAGCGTTTGAAAGTAGCCGTCTGCATGTGGGCGGGGAATCGATGAAGTGGGCGGGCAATCACGAACCTAGAATTTTGATTGGTTGGAACCTGTAATAATAAGCTACTGATTGGCTGAAATACTGATTTTGTGATCATTGCTGGTCACGATTTCGTTCTACTCTGTTGTGTTGGTTTGCAGCCATTTCTGTTCGTGGCATTGGCGATATGGTAAATTGACGTTGTTAATGCTGCCATCGACAACAGCATAACGATCCAGTAATATATTTTCTACCTGAACACTGTGTATAACAGTTTTGTTACTTCTTGCACAGGAGCTTGGCCAATTAAGATAAGAATGAACTAGATGCATGCATCGTGCTACCTTCGAGCCTTCTAAAACATACCAGTTGACAACGACTGTAACTCATAAATTGCAAACCAGTAGTCAATTTCTCCTTATGGCTTGTTATGGTAAGTCGACGTCTCTCTCTAAAACGATCGCATATTACACTTTTTATTCAAGATTTAACAAAGGCAAAAATGCTATTTACAAAAGGCATCATTAAAAAGTATATCGCAGGGTCAGTGTTGCAGATCACTGGCCTTTGATAAGAGTAGACTTCCTGCTGTCTCCAAAAATCTTCCTATGCTGTTCCACAGCTTGAAGCAAACTGTCTCTTTGCTGTTCATTGTCAGTCAAGATTGCAGCATAGTCTGTGCTTAGCTTGACACCTCTTTCTGCGGCATCATTAACGACTTTGACAGAACTAACGTAGCAATTCATTTTATTGAATGAATCTGAAAAGTGCCAATCATCAACCGGTTGACGCAGCCAATCCCCAGAGCATTCAAAAACTTCAAATATGTACCACGACTGGGGCCCAATAAGGTCAGACAACGTACTGTCCTTGTTGATCTGTATAGTTGCATTCAATGAGGGTGGGCCCCTTCAGAAACTGGAAGTTCGCTCTACTTGCAGGAGCGCCTTTGCCATATTTTCCCGGGTTTCCTTGCTTTCCGTCGGTGAAAACAAGGCGTATACAGCGGTTTCCTCAACAATATACCAGTCGTGCTTCAAAAGCTTTCGTGAAGCAGCTGTGGAAACTTGCTCATCATATTCCTTATAACTCAACATGTGCTGAACGAATCTCAAGTCATTACCAGCTGCATCACGACCAATGCTTGAATCCACCCACGCAGGGATATAAAAGAGAACCAAAAATAAATTGAAGCGGCGCAGCAGTTCAACTTCTTCAGATTTGTAATCTAATTGGTCGGCCCACATGAACATCTTTTGAGCATACAGAATTGTACCCATCCATCTCGCATGGTGTGCTGCACCAGGTTTGTGATGACGTATATCTTCATCTGCACCGAGAAGAGCAAGAGCATTAGTCACACATTGCTTGTAGTCATCCCGTGTGAAAAAATCTTTTCTGTTCAACAGTAGCTTGAACTTATCAACTATCATTGCAGCTCGTTCAGCAAAACATAGAGGAATAGTCAGAGTCTTGAATTGCTGTTCCCTGTCAAGACTGCTCCAGTTCCTTTTAAGGTGGGCAAACCATGCATTCTCTGGTCCAGTTGTGGCCTTTCCAAATAAAGATTTCCAAACGTCTTTCACTACCAGCTCATACACATGGTGCCGACATGCATGGTAGAACACCTTCCTTCCTAGAAGGTCTTCAAGAATCTTTGCCGCACCCTTCTTCCAGCCGCTGTTGCTTGCTGTAGTGTCAAAAACCAAAGCTGTTACAGCATCTTTTATATTCCAACTTTCAATTATGTTGAAAGTGGTTTCTGCTTGCGTCTGACCTGCAGCATTTTGCATCTTTTGAATGCCAAGTAGTTTTCCTTCTGAGTATTGAGGATGACAAGATAGGACAATTGACAGAGCCTCATACCGATTTCCTAATCTATCCTCTTGTGAGCTTTCCATCCCAATGAATAGCAACATGTTGAGGTTTATTTTCTGCAAATTTTTCTGAAATATCCTTGGAAATTTCAAGACGATTTGTTTCCCTGGCTCTCTTTGTCGAAGATCTTGACAGAGAGAACATTGCTATGTCACCGCCACAAGCCGTAATAAATGCTCCGATCAGCATTGTTGCCTTGTTGTCTGTTATTTGCAATCGATCCAGAGCTTGGGACACATGGGTATTATTCATAATATTTTTAGGTGCCATCAGCTTAATGGCTGTCGAGGTGCCAAGACCAACATCAGCATCATAATCAGAACTTGAACTCAAACTATCACCCTCTTTTGAAGATGAAGAAGATGCTAAAACAACATAGTCATCACTTGAGTCATGTTGAATGTTTTTAACAGTTCTATCCGCCATGGTTGCTGTTTTCTTTTCGATGTCTTTAGCGAGAATCTTGTCTCTTCCCAACATTATGCATTTGCGAGATTGCTGTTGATCTTCATAGAATGCAATGTCTTCGAGCTTTCTATCATGTGATAGATAAATGTCATTTTGTATTATTGCTATCGCATCTGTACTTCCAATATCCCACAACTTGTCCAAATCTTCCGTGAATTTTTTCCTCTTACCCTTGGGATCACTTTCCCGTTTCATGGTCGCCTTCAGAAAAATATATTTTTTGTTCAGTTTTTCAAGTAATTTCACCGCATTTCCTTTAAGTATTGTGGCAATTCTCGCCATTTGCCACACTGTCATGACATGATGAACCACCACATTACATAGCTCACGAGTAGGGGTTGACTGAGGGCAATGGTCTTTCAGATGCAGAAAGTAACTCATTACTTCTCGCAAGGTTGGTAATCTCGAGCCACAGATGTAATCGCAAGCATATCCGACCAAGTAATGCTCAGATCGAGATCTTGTTCTTCTCTGTGGCAAGTGCACAGTCTTCCGCCGTTTTGCCTCTGCCATGACAGTAATATTTTTGCCTTCTATCATAAATTACAGCTACGCCTAAAACATTTAAGTAACAAGTGTTACATTACGACTATTAACTCACCAACCCACAATGCCCTTGTACATAACCACAACCACTACTAACAAAATCGACCTCATCAGAACAGAAAATGCTGCTGCAACTAAAACATTGAGCAAGGATCAAGTGTTGCATTACAACTATTGATGCATCAACCCACAATGCGCTTTACAAATTCCCGTCTCTACTAACAGACTCGACCTCCACAAAACAGAAACTACTGCTACAACTGATACATTCGAAGAACCACTGTTACATTACTACTATTGACTCATCAAACCACAACACGCTTTTACAGTATTACAGCCGTCACCAACAGACTCAGCAGCAGCAAAACCTACTCCTTCTGTCAAACACGGTGAAGCACCCAAATCAGAGCTGACAGCCGCCGTCATCATTGAAGCATAACCGATTACCCAATCAAGAATCGTGGTTTCGTCATTGCCCGCCTAGTTGCAATTTCGCCGTCGGTGGCCCGCCCACTCTTTGGCAGCTACTTTCAAACGCTTTGTAAGAAATCTTAACGACGTTCCTGAGAGCTTCTTTCAGGCTTGTTGATGTTTTTAATCAATAATCTATAGAATAAGACATTACAACGCAGCATTTTCGAAATTTTTCAAATTTTGGACAACCCTACTGGCCTCTATAGGACTGCATTTAAGTACAATTTTAAAAACATATTTATTTTATTGCAAAATCCTATCTCCAAACTGCCGTTTTCATCTGATAACGTCACAAAGCAATAAACCGGTGACATAGTCAACCATACATACCACGTATAGTAAGGAGAATTGCCCAGTGGATCTTTGGGGGCTGTGAGGGGAAGGAAGGTCAGGATGAAGATGACCAAAATCGCGTATAAAAGTGTTTTTATATACTAAACTATCATTTGGAATACGGCGAACGCAGTTTCCGGACAATTTTTCAAATCTGAACAACCCTACTGTACAGTGTACAGTACACCAGTTGTATCAAACATGTGGCTCGCGGGCCGCATCCGGCTCGCGACACAATTCTGAGGAAATTACGGAATGTTTATATTATCTGGCAGATGTGTAACTAATGTTCAAGTTTTTTTTTATACTTGATACTTCCATTAAATAATCCCTCAAGACAGCAAATGTCGAACATCTTCAATGTCCATGGCCACACACCCTACGCTGCTTCCCACTGGACAAAATTAAAAATATCTGTAGTGTAGTTCAGTTGCTTGGGTCGAACAAATGACTAAGAAAGACTGCAAGTCCTATTCCTTGAATACTTGACTAAGTGCATGTAGATAGACATAAGCTATTTGACTACTTCCCAAATTTCGTTTCTGACGAATGTTTACTAGTAGCGAGAGTGTGTGTGCTTGTAATCAGTATAGTGTGTAATGAGAAAATTAGTAAGTTACATGCCGTATTAGTTGCCGACTCATACACAAGAGCTACACCAAGATTGTTTTATCTACATTTTATTGATACAGGATTGGATCTATGTCATCGTTGAATGATTCATACAGATAAGGGCATTAGAGAGTCCATGTTATAAAACATGAAAAAGGAAGGATATTTTGAAAGGCATTCTTTCATGTTAATTGCATAAAGAATACTTTTGTGTCACAATAAAACAACTTTGTATGCCATCGTTAATCATATGTTTGCACATGCCTAATGGTTATTGATAGTCATTTAACCGTCACTGCGACATCTAATTTTTGAAGTAAATTGGTAATACCGTTGGAGTCGGGTCAGAGTCGGAGTTATCTTGAAAAACTAGTCGGAGTCAGAGCCGGAATCAGAGTCGGTATATTGAATATGTGTGGACGTGGAGTCGGAGTTGGAATCGGTATAATGAAAACGCCTGGAGTCGGAGTCGGATTTTGGAGTCGGTAGTAAAATCTAGCGACTCTACAGCCTTGCTTGTATGTGAATCCGAGCCTGTACTGCTGTACTCCAACCTGATGGTCAAAATTGTCTGTGTAGAGCAGAGATGGGAAAACTTTTAAGCTCACGGGCCGCATTCAACATCTGAATCCATTCGCGGGCCGCACTATATAAAATGAGACTATAAACCAAAACGCAATATTGGTATTTGATTATATAGTGAGGACATGGAGATAATATATGTGCTTAATTGAAACAAACCAAACATTGCTTTGGTGATATCGTACACGCGTCAGAAAGATAGTGGCGAGATTTCATAGTCTGGTCGAGCTCAATAACCAATTTGTCAAAACTATAGAGATGAAAGTCGGTTGTCCCGATTCTTAGAACAGGATTGAAATTTAAATCTGTGAGCAGCGATCTGTTCATACATTTACTAATTTCTCTTTTGGTTCAGTTCCAGGACACACAATGCTCACAGAATCATAACCATGGTAGCTTCAAACACGCTTTTACTATGTGTAGATAAAATATAAATGCCCCAATTCTACGCATACAGAAAACGAATCTACCTAAGATACGCGCGAATCGTTTTTTATAAGCACATCACTAAAATAAATAAAGCTGGAGTGGCCAATCTGAAATTCTACTCGTGATCCGAATTATGTCAATCTCGTTTAGGATATCTGTGATGTTTAGCAGTTGAAACCTTTCAAACTGTGTGGGCCTTGAGATCAAGCTGTCACGCCAGAAATTAAACATCAAAAATAATATAGGAAGTATTTGCCTTAGAACAGTGGTTCTCAAACTTATTAAGATACGCCCCCTCCCCCTGTAATGATGAAAGATTTCGCGACCCCTCACCGTCATATCACAAAATGCAACAAGGTTGCTAGCAAACCTAACGGATAGTTTGATGGCATGGAAGGTTACGACTATGGATGAGAGATTTTTAAATGTGAAATTCAAACTAAATACAGAGCAAGAATCATGAAATTGTTGGTAAATCGCGCGGAGCGCGAACATTTTTTTCAGTTGAGCTCAGCTTTGCGCCCCACTTCTGATGCTTTTACGCTCCCAAGTTTGAGAACCACTGCATTTTATCAATATTTAAAAAAAACTTTTTTTAGACTCTCGCGGGCCGCACAGAACGGTGTTGCGGGCCGCATGCGGCCCGCGGGCCGTAGTTTGCCCACCCCTGGTGTAGAGGGATGTTTGAGGCGGGTGGGATCAGACTATATAGTTTATATGAAAGGTCGGATCGACCATTCCTATTTAATACCGTATCCAGTACGTGCCTATTTTCTGTACCACTGTTATTGCTGCCAGTTTGTTGGGTATTTCGGTTGGATGAAAATAAATACTTTCTCTCTCTCTCTGTCATAACCCATTTCAGAAATATTTCAGTCCTTCATAGAACACCCGAAGGTAGGAAGCAAATATATCACGTTGCTTTGAATTACATGATGTATTTTTTCTATTCTTAATCACATCCGATGATTGCGCCGGTTTGAGATATTAAATCAAGACTGCATTCTTCCTACTGAAAGGAGTTTGCCGCATTCCCGTCGTTACGATGTTGCTGGATGATATCCCTCAGCATGGCTGTGAATAGGGTATAGCGAAAATGATGGATTTGCATTATCTTTAGAAACAATATGGAATAATACCTGAAATATCTTCATGCCTCTCATGTTCGTGCTCCTCGTGCTTTCCCTCTTCATCTCTGCAAAGTAAGCAAACATTGACCCTCGTAAATTAGGTGGACACATTGGCATCTGGAATGCGCAAAAGTATTAAGCCATTGTCCCGAAACTCGCGTGCCTTTAATATGATAATGCCTCAATGATGAAAATTATGAGTTTCTAAGACGAGGTAGCACAATCTCTTCCAGTCTGATAACAGAACAAGGCAAATAACATGTCACAGAGCTCCCTCTGATTTTAGTTTCAACTTCTGGTTTACCAGAATGCGCTGACGATCCCTCGGTTGGTCGTCAGCGACCTATACCAAATCATATTGACGGTGACTATATCTGGTGCGAGGAATAGATGAGGCATCTAAGGTAATGTACGAGATGTTTCGACCGATACAATCTTTGTACAATGGTACAATTCAAATATTTATATATCGTTGAATCTTACCTCCTACTCGCAGGACGCCAGTGAAAATGAACATCTTCATGCCTCTCACCCTCGTGCTCCTCCGGCTTTTCATGTTCGCCAGGCTCTCCTGCTTCATCCCTGCAAAGTAAGCAAACATTAACCCTAGTAAATTAAGTGGACATTAATAGCACCTATGGAAAGTGGAAAAGTATTTTGCCAATGTCACGAATCACTGCGACTCGATTGAAGTAATAGTGTCTTAATAAGAATTAAGATCGTAAGTGCGGGGAGTCAGGTCAATCTTTTCCGGCCTTATAACGAAGCGGAGTAAATAAAGCGTAACATAGCGCCTATTCATTTTGCTTTCAACTTCCGCTCGATCTTGCAATCGCATATGGGTTATGTCGGAACGTGAGGGTCGCTTGTTAGTGAATTTAAACGACCGACCAATATTGATGATGTCATAAATCTGTTATATGGAATGGAGTAGGCGTTTGGAGCAATGTGCGAGGCGTTTCCAAAGATCAATTATGATAGAAGATATGTATATTGATAAATCTTACCCAAAATGAAAGTGAACATGAAGCCATGCATGGCTCGATGTCACCATAGCCAGCACCAGAAAAGTTGCAAGTACTAGTCCCCTCATATCGTCAGTTATTTTTCAAATTCAAATCTCCTATCTGTATGCGTGATAAAACAATGGAGTTGTCTTGGAGATAGAGGGATGAATGAGATAATTGACACTGTCGTGTATGTACACGGTGCAGGTGAAATGTATAGGACCGGCATAGTCCACTCCATAAGAAATGCTGACAGTAAACTATGTTGATGACCGATAAACTTGAAGAACATGAACATCGACTAATGACGAATTTAGCATTTGGACAAGTTTGAAGTATAAGTAGAAATATCTGCATGCCACTTCAAACCGAGTGACAGAGTACAACGACAGCTTCTGAGATTATTGAAAGAATATAAAACGAACGTCTACCAGAAATTATTGAGTTATCATTGAATACTCAGTTCAGCTATATATCACATAGCCAAACCTTTATTCAAACTATTGCTATTACACACATTGCTACTGCGCACATTTTTACCATACACAGCAGTCGAATAAAACAGACGAGTGAAATTCGTTGTAAGATGCCGCCTTATATTCTAATATTAAGGAAATATGTACCATTAGATTCCATATGTTAGTCATTACATTGAAAACGAAGTAGACAATAGGGCTTTTGTATTATTTTGCCAACCGGATTTTAGGAGCTTGTTTAACAGTAGGCGGATAACGATTATTGCGTTGTATCTAAGTAACCAAGACACTTCGTTCTACAATACCGAATTCAATAGTATATTCATATTGTAATAAAGCGGGGTATTTTGGGATGACACACATCGGGGGTAATTGTTAGCACCCAATATGACGTCATAAGCATAAAATTTCGAAATATGAAGTGATCGCTTTACTTCAGTGTACTACTTTCACTTGATACACGAAGTACTGCTGTTGGCACAAACTATGTTGGCGTGTTTTGATAAAAACAGACTTCAAGTCATACATATGAAAGTGCGAACGGCTTCTCCTTTTCCTGACGACGCGAAACCTGTCATCTCGATAATTTTTCGCGCAAACAGAATATATCATGATAGTTTTAACTGTGTCGTAACACTCACTGACCGCAGAAATCAATTGCTTTTGGAAGCAGGTGGAAATAGGACGAATCCATGATAGATGGATAAAGACGTCTTTAGTTGTTCGTTCGGTAGGCTCTGTTGACTTTTTTTATTTGAATTGCGGTATTTTCTCTCGATGCAGCGACATATTCAAGTAAGATATTGCGGATGCCGTCAAGCTCTAAACTCCGTATGTTATCCGTACGGTGCCCATGAGGTTTATTTTTCTTCGTCTAGGTCAGGGGTGGCAATTATTTTCCTCCGTGGGCCGAATGAGAAGTAGAAAATACGTTGGTGGGCAACACAGAATAGCTTCACGGGTCGCATTTGGCCCGCGGGCCACACTTTGCCCAGGTCTGGTCTAGGTAAATGAATTCTAGCGTAAGAGTTTGTCTGTCAATGTTGGTTTCCTGAAGATACATGGTTCAAATTTGTGGGTTTAATGCTGTGCGAGGGTAGGCTGTAGCAGGATCAAATATTACTAAATATTTTTGATCCCATATCTATCGCAGATCAATTTGCTTTTACTGACCACGCGAGGTGAATTTCGTGTATAGTTTGGTACAGTGGTTATTAACCCTTTTCACCTCGTTGCGACCTTTGAAAGTGAAAAATAGTTCGCGGCACAATAGCACAGTAGTTCTAAGCATTTTTCGGCCTACAGCACCGGCAAACTAACAGAATATTTAGCAGCAACCACAGTCGTACAGAGATCGTCTCTGATCGAAGTACTTCTACCTTTTCGGAGCAGTCAAGTAAGCTTTGCTCTGCTTCAAAGAAATGAGGGCATCTTTTATCTCTGCGGGCATGTCACAAATACGTCTACGACCGGTATCATTTGACATTGGAATCGTTTTCAATTCTTCCTCAGCTTTGGTCCCAGACATTTTGTCAAAATTTTAGTGCAGGCCGGATGAAGAACTTTCTCCGCTTCCGTGTGAGGTTTTGAATTTTCAGCAATTACCTCATGCTACCACATAACTTGCCTGCTGCGATCTCGTTTAAACTTCGGGCTGCGCTTAATTTCAAAAGATTTGCTTGACATTAAAGTCTGCACACGACCACATTGTCGATGTAATTAACCGTGGCGTCAAAGAGGCCAATCACGATCGCCACTAACAAATACGGAGGCGTAGAGGCGTATACTAGAATGCCGAAAGCATTTCCACGCATATCGTGTAATATCACGTGTGAGGATAGTAATACCTCAATAGTGCTACTGGCAGAGCCACCCGCATTTCAATTATAGTTCCAACAAACGGGGATAATACCCTCAACAGGCGGGGAAATTTGTTAACTGATATGAATTAATAAATTTTACTTCTCAATTCTCAAATTCGTCGCCTGTAACGTAACGTTGCGCCCCGAGCCTACATTTTACCGGCGGTGCCGGCACGATACGTAACAATCGCAATGTGGATGCCTGGATGAGTATGTTTGTAATTCGAACTTGTAAACGTGAACATGAACATGACTTCTTAAGGAGTTCATTTCTCGCTTGTGATTAGGAAGACAACGAGGATTTGAAAACTGCATTGTCACACAGGCATCTCCATCACTGCTCTTCTCTGCGATCAATCTACGTATTGTGCAAAACCGAATTCAGCCTGCAAGGCACGCAATATGTCGGGTAAAGCGAATAGCGGGGGATATTGATTGCGGGCATGAGAGCAATTTTGATTTGCAAAAAATGTACAAACTTCGCCCGATTTAGATTATTGAGCGTTTGCTATAGATTAGAATTATTTTTGCACATAATTTCAAAAATTCGAAGAAATCTCCGGCGCAGTGGTTCTCAAACTGGGGGGCGTGGAAGCATCAGAAGGCGGGCGCGAAGCAGCGGTCGACCGAATTTTTTTCGCACTGCGCGTGATTTACGTCTTAATCATATACTTGTTACTCTATATCAGGGGTCACCAACACGCGGCCCGCGGGCCGCATGCGGCCCGCGAGGTCCTATTTTGCGGCCCGCGACCTGATTTGAAAAATTTCAGAAAAACGCCTAGTAAATCATTTTGAAACGCTGAAATGGATTTCAGTTGAAACATAATGTTGTTGTTTTTCAAAGTAAGCAATTCTATGTGCCCAATATCACTATTACTCACTAGTTGATACGGCTTCGGCATGGTAATATCATTCCATGGATGAAGAATTTGCTGGTACGAATGGGCATATTGCCTTGACGTGCAATGGCCCACCACTGCCAAGACAGAGACGCTTGAAAAACGACTTCGGGCTCTCCAAAAGACCATGCTTTACGATGAAATAGTTGTCTAGCAAGTAGACTACCGTGTCTAGCTAACCCCAATATTGATTCTTTAATCCAAGGGTGGCCAATCTGCGGCAGTAGAAGGGAAATTATGCGGCTGTAGACAATTTTAATAACTACCCTAAGTTTTCGAAGATATCCCCCTGCATCAGCTATATCGGTGAATCTGATCACATTGGCCGACAAAGGATAAATATTTTATAGTAATATGTGAAACTATACTAATATTTATTGACGAAATTCACTCATGAACATGAAAATTTTCCGCGCTTCGCGCGACTAGAGAACGGTTTACTGTGGCTCTTTACAACATAACTGTTAACGATTTCGGTGCGCATAGTAAGCCGATATGCGCAGATAGATTAGTTCGGAGTGTACCGGCAATGGACATGGACAGTTTAACGTGGATATTTGGCCCCAGCTAGTTTATTACGACTAACCACCGGTATGCGGCCGCAGGCTACATGAGTAATCGAAATGCGGCCGTGAATAGCAAAAATGTTAGCCACCTCTGTTTTAGCGGCTACAGAGTGTTGTCAGGTATCGTGTACAGCTCATAGTTCAAAATATAATGAAATTGATCATCATGATACTCTTTGCTGTATTTGTGTTTGTTCAATAAAATAAAAAATCTCTTTTGAGGTGACTATAGCCGTCGCCCATGTTAGAGAGCACAGCATTGTAATAACGTAGAGTTATCAAACGATGGTTGTTGAGCTAAAGAGATTGTAGATCTCTATAGTTGAACTGCGCTGCTTACTTTTATCTCGATATTGATGTCATGCGGCCCGCGGCCTCTAGGAATTTGGAAAAGTGGCCCGCGACCTATTTTGAGTTGGCGACCCCTGCTCTATATATAGTTCGAATTTCATATTTTTCTCATCAACAGTCTTAACCTTCCATGCCATGAAACTATCTGAAACTAGAATTTCGACAAGCCTCTATATGCCTATGGCCTTCTGAAATCGTTCGCAAAAATTGTTCAGGTAGAGCAAATGAATTCATCAGTTTATCCATAACTGAGATTGAATTAAAATATCAGATGTAATTGAAGATCCTTCCCTTCGATTGTGTAACGTCAGTTGGGATTCCGAAGGCCAAATGAGGTCTTTCCGTTCCATGTATAAAAATATATTCTTACATTCGCATTCGGTATGTACATAACTGACAAACAAAAGTAAATTGCTTGCATTCTTCTGTAGAAATCTTTTGTAATGATTTGAGATGGAAGCGGATTGAATATTAACTATAAAATGGTATCATGTTCGGCATTGCGAAAATATAGGAGTCAATCCGAAGCACGACAATATCGCTTCACGATAAAAGACTCAAATTTCGTCATTGGCCCTAGAGATAAAATCCGAATGATGCACATCGGGTTCTGCACCATTGGTCAGAATGTGCATACGATACTACTCTATGGATCAACAGGCAATCCATCTGAGCTAGTGCATATAACAGGGGGACTCTTAACATGGCAGCACGTGATGTACCGGTATGGTCGTATGGCCGCGTACAGTGAAAGTAATGTAGTGTATTACATCATTCCTATTCAACCCTCGTAACCAACTTTTCAGCTAGATATTCGAGACACATTATTGTAATTTTGTACCACGGTTCAAACGAAATTGATGACTGAAGTTTACAACCTCTCTCTTATAAGATATTGACTTGACGAATAATTTATGAGTCACCACCGTCACGTCTCAATGATACTTTGTAACGACTCATTCCAATCCTTCGAATGGAATAAAGACAATAAATTGGTACAAATTTATTGGTAACGTCGGACCTGAAAGACACGCTTCAATATACTGACTTTTAGTGCACAGCGCCTAAATTAATGCATGGTGGTTTTTGTGACAACGGCGGAATTGTCATGTATTTATTTGGCAGATAGAATGATATTTTTACTGAAAAATTACCACGACACTGAAATATAAAGTAGGTTACATTGTTCATTTTTGCGCATAATGTGTAAAGGCGTGCATTGATTCGGCCTCAGTGGCATATACGTCGGTCTTAATTTTAGTCCGACCCTAATGTTACTATTCCACCGTGGTCGTCTCCGCAGTGCTATTTCCAGGAAGAGCACCGAGTGTAAAAGCATTTCTAATTGTTATTGTCGAACCTCCATTGGGGTAGCCAATGTTAAACATCAAAATAACATTGTATTTCCTTGTAGAATAATTCACAGTTTTCCTTGAGCTAGTCTCATGGAATCGAGGAGGTTAAGACACACGCAACTCTATACATATGATAAGTGATAACGCGCCTCGCTTGTACATCATTGGCTGCAGGCAATTAGGCGCGGTCCATAGTTGACCTGTGAATGTTGTGATGATACGCTGTGTTAAATGGCATATACTCACGAAAGGTTAGGCTTCGAAATCAAAAGTCCGTCTTTCTGAGATGCCGATTCTATGTGCAATATTTATAATCAGGATTAGGTAGTTACACTGATTTTCAATAACTGTTCGTTATAATGTTTTCGTTTAGTGGGAAAATCTACTTTAGGGGTTTTGTTCATTTAACACTCTTGATACACAGTTCATTTTGTCCACCAGTAACCCATAGTATGTGTAGACTGTAGTTAGATGTGTAATGTAGTCGATTTTAGTTCTTGTGACTCTGAGAAAATTTTGGGCTCCTCAAAGGCTTCCAGGTTGCCGTAAGCGTACTCCGTAAGCATTTAATTTCTGAATAAGACATCCGCGATCTCGCATCTACGATACTGTACAACCTAATGGGAATCGTCTTATAAGATTTGAAAAAAAATCTTGTGAATGGAAAACGCCACAATTTCGTTTATCATGATACATTATTCACGATTCATATCATATCCGTTACAGATTTTATTCTATACCACAGCTTTACTAATTCGGAAGGTATTCTGTATTGAAATCAATTTATTATGAATGCACTGAACGACGCATTGTAAAAATTACACACCGAAGAATATAGATACTCGTAAGAGCATATCCTATGAGACAAAACACAGTCCTAAATGAAACGCCTCACATCACAATGCCCTACTCATGTTCCATAGCGGTATTCGATTACAGGATATTAAATGCATACATTGGAGAGTGAGTACAGGTTGCACTGCATTCTCCAGAAAATGAACAATAGCGACAATCAAATCCGCTGGAAATCCACCGGGATTTGTATGAACGCAGCGATACCAGATTGTATTGTATGGTTTTGATAAGGTATAGGACAGTGGTGCTTATAGTCAGGGCATGGTATATGGTATGGAATGGAATGGAAATTTTCCATACTCCATACCCACCCCAATCGCTCCATACCATACTTGGCAATTTTCCATACCATACTTAGCAATCTTCTTTGAAATACAATGCGGTTATGTCAAATGGACATTGCGTGATGATAATCGTACCAAAGCGCAGAAAATTATTTACAAGTTCAACAAATTGATCAAAATGTTCATGTAACTTTTACATTGTCAGAGTCTACGATTTTACAACTCCATAGGTAGTTTACGGAGTGGAAGTCACGATAAACGAAATGCAAGTTGTAACACGAAAGCGGTCGAATATTATTCGTTTTTATGATATTTAGATTGAAAAATTATTATTAATATTATTTTCCTTCATATGCGCGTTGCGCAACTTTGTTGTCTTCAAATAAATATCGTCCAGGGTGGGTGAGTCATGAATCACAATTTGAGATATGAACATAGACAGTGAGCGATTTTCTGAGGTATGCAATGAACTTGACAAATCGAAAGTAGGATCAAAGTCATGATTCTGGCAACACTGTCAAAGTATGGAAAAAGTATGGAAGGATGGAAAAAGCATTACATATCATGGGAAATCTCCATACCATACCATACTTGCATTTTTCCATATTCCATACCGAAATTTCGTTCAATGCCATACCATACCATACCATGCCCTGCTTATATAGCCTTATTATGCTTTGCGCTCCACGACAATGCCACAATGGCAATTTCGAGAGTTCAATGCATTCTCAATGGCGACTTTTCTTACACTTCCTCTTCAACGAATCAGTCATCCATCATTCATCGGATCTTTGCTGCAACTTTTAAGCTCATTATACTTTCTGGGCTTTTTAAATCGCTGCAATTGCAGTGAGGTCGGCGATAAGGAAAGTGATACCGAATTGAGTCCCAATTCAACGTATGTTGCCGTATTGACTTTAGCTAGAGAAGTCTTATAGAAGTGACCTAACTTCTTCGCGACTTCTAATGATTGTATCCCCTAGCTTTCCACAAATTACTAGTAAAATTCTGCTACGCATATATACCTTCAACATGATTTCCGTGCCCTAACATTGGTCAAAATTTCGTTCAGCCTAACATTAGGCTTACCATATTTCGGAAATGAAAAAAGAGGACACTTTTTCAAAAATTTCAGTCAAGCATAACCGGAGAAGAATTCTCAAAAACAGTAAATTTCACCCGCTTCATGATCGGTTGACTAACAAAAAAATAAAAAAAAAAAAAAAAAAGGTCATCACTTCCACTCAGAGCTCAAAAACACGTTTTTCACTCCACATTACCAGGTGGATGACTAAAAAAAAAAAAAAAAAAAAAAAAAAAGGTCTTCATTTCCACTCAGAGCTGAAATCACCACTTTTCCCTCCGAAATACCCGCCGGAGCTTCACTTCTGCGCTAATTTGCGGCATATCACTCGCAATTTCCTAAATTTTCGAAAAAGAGGACAAAATCTCAAAAAAGAGGACAAAAGGGCGTCCTCCGAGGACACTTTCAAGAAAGTCAAAAAAGAGGACAAATCCTCTTAAAAGAGGACGTATGGTAAGCCTACCTAACATTCAATTTACGTACTCTATACTCGTACCTGCTGGTAAATGAGAATAATTTTACATAGCATATAGTAAGGGCGTGGATTAGTGACCCACCGTAATGTTCGTCAAGTTCAATTAAATGATCAAATCAATTGTGGCCCTCATATCTTTGTAGCCATTAACCTTGACAACTTCAATTCGGGCATTGTCGGCGTTGCATTAGAACAGGGGTGGACAATTATTTTCCTCCGCGGTCCAAATGAGAAGTAAAAAATACGTTGGCGGGCCGAGTGAAAAAATTTAGCTAAATTTTTCAGCGTGTTTTAATTTCATTTCTCAGCCAAGTGCTTGCTGATGATGATGTAATTTCATTTCTAAATTACATTGTTAATAAATGATGCTTAATGAATGTGTTGATGTTAATAACTGATGCTTAATGAATGTGTTGATGTTAGGTAAAGAGAAAGTGACGGTTATTAAAAAAATATTTATTAGCCGTCATGATTCGAAACAATGTTAACATGATACATTTCTAACTCTCTTTAAACCCCTAACCACGTTCTTCTATTAAGATTCTAAAACAGTTGTTCTCAAACTTTTTTAGGCACGCCTCCCTTTATGATAGTAAATATTTCGCGCCCCTTATCAAGATATATCGCAAAATATTAAATAGTGCGATCAGAATGATAGCAATCCCAACGGATAGTTGGTTGGCATGGAAGGTTATGGCTGTTGATGAGAGAATTCTGAAAGATAAAAGTCGGACAAAACACAGAGCAACAAGTATAAGCCGGGGGTAAATCGCGCTGAGCGCGAAAAAATATCATTAAACTGCGGCTTCGCACGCCCCTTCAGATGCTTTCCCGCCCCCCCCCCACTTCTAGAACCACTGCACTGAAATGTATATGCGATAGTAAAAACTTATTGTCTCGGTCGCTGCCTTCCGAGCAGTGTGCAGCTTATATAGCCTTGATGTTGAGCGAAGCTTGCTGTTTTTCTGAAATTCGCCTTCCTTTTACTAAGTGCTTCGTGTTTTTGTCATAAGACCCACATTAATTAAAATCCTTAATCTCGACGACATCCTCGGCAAAAGCTAAAAGGACGGGTTTTCCCCTGACTCCAGTATACAAATATTTATTGCTCTGGACCTTCTTTGAATTTCAGTTTTAGGCTTTCTTTTTTTGACATCTATTTTGGGTGATAGATATAATGAGTGATATAGTAATGGCGAGTACTGTTTGACTTGTTTTACGAATTAGGGACTTGGAAACGTATCACGTAGCAATTTGAAACACATACCGTATAATGCGAAATGTGACAATGGCAACAAAGAAGGTTTGAACTCAACTATACGGAAAGAGTGATTTCTTGTGACTTTAATTGCTACTCAAACTTTGCCACATTGCCGTTATTTTTAATCTGGAATACGCATGTGAGGTACGTAGGCAGCGTAATCGTGACATATTAATGAACAGGCTTCAAAGTAATCGAATTTCCTGCTCAGTGGATACAGCCTATGGTTTTAGTCATTCAAAAAGCAAGTTTTATGTTTTGAATTCCAAATAACCTTTCGCGGGCCACACAGAATAGCTTCGCGGGCAGCACTTTGCCTAGGTCTGCATTAGAACCTAAGCAGTTGAGAGTCGCTTTGTGTTTGTTTGTTTGTTTGTTTTCGGGTATTCATGGTGTTTGTCAACTACTATGGTCATTAACACCAGACCGATATTCTTCTTATTTTCCGTAACTGCCGACTTATAGCACGGCCAACCTCTAGGCTTTTGTAAGACACCGCTGACGCGGATGAGGTGGCGAGGAGGAGCCTAGGTAAACCTCCAACACTTAGGTATCGGAATTCGGAAGTCGACCTTGGTCGGACTCGAACCCGCACCCATTGGTGTTGCAGCCGCGGATTATACCGCTGCGCTATCTCGCCACATAGAGTCGCTTTGTGGTAATTTGCTTTATTCGATATTCAATATACAAAAAAAAAATACAAAAAAAGTGCGAATGGAACTCAAAAAGGTTCAAAAGCACTGCTTCAGACCACTAGTTTCGAATAAAGCAAATTACCACATAGAGAGTCGCTTTGTGGTAATTTGCTTTATTCGAAACTAGTGGTCTGAAGCAGTGCTTTTGAACCTTTTTGAGTTCCATTCGCACTTTTTTTGTATAATGAATATCATTCGAACAAACTAACTTAAATTTGTTATACAGAAATATGATGACGATACTTAACAACATTTTGTTCAGATGTGCAACAAATTGGCTTCTATGTAGCTCAAGCTATCAAGTGTCTCATTGAAAAGGAAACTTTTTCGCTCGTTTTGATTTCAACTATATTTCACTAAAACCTTTCTCGGCGACACAAGTTGTTGGGTTTTGTACAAGAATGTCTACTATTGCTTGGATGGCCAGATCTTGAAATCTGTTCTGCACTCCTATCCAAAATACGGCGTATTTTTCACGAGTGAAAAATGATTGCTGGCAGAAATCATTTTTGAGAGCTGACACAAAGGTACCAGTGGTTCCAGTTTGTCGAAACAGTGAAAACCCACATGTTTGTGTTGAGGCTTTTACCGTATGTCTTGGAAAATAAGGTCCAAAACGATCAATGAGAGTAGGCACATCATAGAGATTGCTACCTTATGATACGTTGCTCCGACTTGTGTTCTGTTTTTTTTTCGATTTCCAATTTTCTGTCTCGCGAGTAAACGAGAAGAGCAAATAAACTCACGATACTGTGTGATCTGCTTTTTAGCTCAATCTAACTTGAGAACTCATAACAGTTCAATAACGGTAAATCAGCTTTTTAGACTACCACCAAAATCTGAGTTTTAGTGGCATCTCGCGACCCGAGCCTCTCCCATGAAAAGGAATTCATTATCATTATTAGAGTAGTATGCTACGATTTTACGGACATGTATGACAGACAGAACGCGCACAGCACAATTCTACACTACCCAGCTCTACAAAACATGTCTGGCGCACGCAATTTCGAATTAGTTGGAAATAAATTCCTCTGCGTGTCGCAGTTGTACTACTGTAACCAGGGCCGTAATAGCACTTCGTCAGGCCCCCCAAAAAACTTTGGTCTTGGGCCCCCCATAGGGTTATAGGCCGAACTTCTGGAGTTATCTTCTCTCTGCTCACGTAATCAGATTTACCGGTAGAGCTGAGTGAGGTGTGTTTGAAAAGGTAGGACGACTCAATAATAATTAAACATCTTCGGGCGTATACCCATTGGCAGGAACGAAACAGTACCTCGTCAGGCCCCCAAAAACGTGGGTCTTGGGCCCCCATAGGGTGTAAAACGACCCCCCATCACGTTGTTCGTGTTTGTCACGAAATCATCTGCACTGTATTATGAGGCAGCGCGAAGCGCGAAAATTTTCGATCATTTATGATAAAATCGGTCAATCAGATCGGCGATTGCAAATATATTATGCTATCAATTTATTGTCCTCTCTACTCACGTAATTAGATTCACCGGTAGAGCCGAGTGAAGTGTCTTGAAAACGGGAGGGGCCGTAAATAATAATTAAACATCTTCGGCGGGCGGACCCGTTGATATGACTTCGTTACATGATGTTATTTCGTGACTTCCAGTCTGCTATAACAAAAAATATACAATCGCCCAAACGTGAGCTTCTACACTAAGAGACAGACACGATTTCAAATTGGTATTTCTTCACTGGCATAAAACTTTTCCCTGCGGGATGGTATTTGTCTTGTGAGGCTCAGATTGCAAAGACAGCAACATTCGGCGCCAGTCATTTAGGCGCCTATGGACAATTAAACCTATATGTATTTTGTATATATAACGAAATCTTCGGTCAGCATAAGGGCATAGACCTTTTCGGCCAAGGTTTTCTCGCTGCCGATCGTTCTGGCACACTTCTTGGAGTCGCATGTTATATGGCCCAAAACTTGATTGTATGTCTGGGTAGGTCGTGGCGCGGTAATGGCCCAATACCCAATAATAAAGACAAATGGCCACTTGAATTCGCGCGCAGCGCGAAAAAATTTCGAAAAAAATGCGTAAATTGTCAAAGAAATACTCTATGATTTATGCTAATTCACGAAATAATTTTGGGCCCCCTTTGAGCTCGGGCTTGGGGTGCGGCAGTTACGGTGCTGACTGTAACTACTGTCTACCAGTGGCGGCTCGTGACAATATCGGGTGGTGGGGCAAGGGGTGCATGCGACGTTACTAGTCTAAATGACGTCACAATAGTGTATTACGACGTGAAAATGTGACTTCGTGGTCGTCACACAGTTTGGATGGTGAATAGATATTAGGCATGGTTAACTAGGCTTACGCATTTCAAATTTTATTAATATATTCATGACAGAAATATATTAAAACCCGAAGCTTTTCGAGCTGACACTCTTCAAATTATTCGGAAGAAAATATGAAGTACAGTAGTTCATACCTGCATATTTTAACGTTTGTATCAGTAGGCGTATTGCACGCGGCGTGATTTCATAGTTGCAAGGTGTTCAATGACCAATTCATTGATATCTGGAATACCCATAATGGCAGCGCTGAGAATCCTGAGCACGTCTACTATAACTCATCGAGCCTTATCTTTACACATCCCGATTCTAAGAGAAGTCTCGATGCGTTTTAATGTGCTGAAACCACGCTTGGATTCTTCGTATGAAATCGGAGTGGCCAATATGATATTAAAAAAGCCAGTTACTGCAGCAAAGTTGATAGAAAGCGATTTTTCAACTATAGGAATTTTGAAAGTTCACCACTGGTTTCTACTTCGAAAAAAAGATGCATTGGAATATAAGCCAGTCAACTCTAACCGAGTAATGTCGACGATCGGGTAATATCGAGACACCGTTTGCAGTAGAGACCACATGATTCAGATCACGATACCCAATTTTGTTCCAACTAGATAAACTGCCTCTGGCACCAGCATTGTAAAAGTGTATAACAAGGCGTCCTTATTCTCCCTTATACCTCAGCCCTTCATTTTTATCGAAATATGTTGGGAAACAGGTAAGAGTGCGCTTTCCTCCCGCGTGCAATTAGATCGAAGGACAATTTTTAGGCTGATAAGGACCGTGTCTCTTTACCTCTAATTATTGCTCTGAAGGAAACTGCATAAACGGCGTAAGGATCAGAAATTCAACACGATTCATGTTCGCAATTGACCGCTGGCTAACAATCTGCAGACATAAGACTATAACCTATACAGCAGGGGTCGCCAACTCAAAATAGGTCGCGGGCCACTTTTCCAAATTCCTGGAGGCCGCGGGCCGCATGACATCAATATCGATATAAAAGTAGGCAACGCAGTTCAACAACCACGTCTGATAACTCTACGTTATTACAACGCTGTGCTTTCTAACATAGGCGACGGTTATAGTCACCACAAAAGAACTAATATTTTATTGAACAAACACAAATACAACAAAAAGTATCATGATCATCAATGTCATTATATTTTGGACTATGAGCTGTACACGATACCTGACAATGACAACACTCTTTAGCCGCTAAAACAGGGGTGGCCAACATTTTTGTAATTCACGGCCGCATTTCGCGTACTCATGTAGCCTGCGGCCGCATACCGGTGGTTAGTCGTGATAAACTAGCTGGGGCCAAATACCCACGTTATCATGTCCATGTCCATTGCCGGTACACTCCGAACTAATCTATATGCACATATCGGCTTACTATGCGCACCAAATCGTTAGTAGTTATGTTGTAAAGAGCCACAGATAACCAATCTGTAGTCGCGCGAAGCGCGAAAAATTTTACATGTTCATGAGTGAATTTCGTCAATAAATATTAGTATAGTTTCACATATTACTATAAAATATTTATCCTTTCTCGGCCAATGTGATCAGATTCCCAGATACAGCTGATGCAGGGGGTATCTGCGAAAACTTAGGGTTGTTATTACAAGTGTCGACAGCCGCATAATTTTCCTTCTACTGCTGCAGATTGGCCACCCATGGATTGAAGAATCAATATTGGGGTTAGCTATACACGGTAGGCCTACTTGCTAGACAACTATCTCCTCGTAAAGCATGGTCTTTTGGAGCGCCCGAAGTCGTTTTGCAGGCGTCTCGGTCTTGGCAGTGGTGGGCCATTGCACGTCAAGGCAATATGCCCATTCGTACCAGCAAATTCTTCATCCATGGAATGATATTACCATGCCGAAGCCGTATCAACTAGTGAGTAATAGTGATAGTGGGCACATAGAATGGCTCACTTTGTAAAACAACAACATTATGTTTCAACTGAAATCAATTTTAGCGTTTCAACATGATTTACTAAGCGTTTTTCTGAATTTTTTCAAATCAGGTCGCGGGCCGCAAAATAGGACCTCGCGGGCCGCATGCGGCCCGCGGGCCGCGTGTTGGAGACCCCTGCTATACAGCCTAACCGCAAAGGTCAACGAGTTCAGACACAAACGCCATTGTTATCTCATAGATTGGACCTGCCATATTGAATCCAACACATCATTTTAAATTTGAAGAAGTAAGACGAAAGCAGCCTCGGAATTTCGGTCTTGGAACAACATAGGAGATTTTGGCCTTGAAACTGGAGACTGTGACATAGGCTAACACAAATGGCTTACTGTCTAGAAGCCTGCTGCTAAATCGGCATTTGAAAATATATTACCGAATAAATACGTGAATGAAAGCTGTAAACTTAATACACTGTTACATGACATCATCGAGAAGTAGCCTCATGACCCTTTTCGGTATGGTACTGTCAAAATTAATACGAACAGCCTGTTCGGAACAGACCAACACCGAATTTTGCGTAAAATTTACTGAGGAAAAGGCTGATCAAGTGATCAGATCAGCTGTTAGCCCTCATCGAAAACGAAATAGCTTTCGCGCATGACAGGGGGTTGTAAGCAAATGGCTTGAAGACCACAATTTCACGGTGAAATTGACATTGGAGAATATAAAATAAAAGTAAGTATTTGAATGCAAAACGAGAATGTTAGGAAACCGTTTCATGATATCATCGTCTCATCACCTATCTCAGTATGGAACACAGTTAACGTTACCGGCTTTTGCGTGAAATCCGCAATGCGTTGGGTAGGCTTAGTGTCAGATCGGCGCACATCTCTACCATACTCGACCTCGATAACGAAATTACTGCCCTAATCATTGAGTGTCAACCTTGAGACTTGGCACAGCGTGCGATACTAAAATCAATACAAGCCGTGCAAAAGCTCATGACGGATCTAGGTAAGGAGCATCGTTAAAATCGATAGAGACAAATACCGGCTTTGCGTAAAATCTGTTAGCGATAAATGACGAGTCAGCTCTCACTCGACTAAGGAAAATAAATTACCACTAACACAGTTCAGTGACAAACTTAAAACTTGGTACAGCGTTCGATACTAACATTAAGACTTACCGTGCCAAATGTCATTACCGATCTCGATATGGAACATCGTCAAAATCAATGGACACCAATACCGGCTTATGAGTAAAATCTGTTTGCGATACATGACGGATCAGCACACACTCAATTTCGGAAACGGAATTACTGCCCTAATCTGTACCAACCCTGAAACTTCGGGCAGTGTTAAATAGCCTACCACCATCACGACAGAACACACCAAGTTTCAAGAATTATCATGGTGTGAAACACCATCAAAATGGACCTATACCAGCAAAGACCGACTCCACGCATATGACGGGGGCAACGAGGCTATGTTGCCCTACCTGCTCGGTAATTTTATGAATAGGAGAGAGCAAATCATTGTTTCTTTATTGTAAGCGGCTTTGAGATAATAGACAGTGAAAGCTTGTTTTGAGCGCTACCGGAGCATGCCCCGCCTAGCCATTCTCAATGCGAAAACGCGAAGAGAATTCGATTTTCGCAGAGACTTCGCTATATATGGGCATTTACAAGCGAAAGCACAATGCGATTTGCGTTGGGATGTCGGTATATATTGATTGCTGTGCGTCTATAAAGGATAAATTATTGTTATTGAACCGAATTTTAGGTGGGGCAATGCCCCAGTTGCCCTATAGGACGAGCCGCCACTGCTGTCTACTCATATTGCAAGAACGGGACTATTCCATGCCAACAACGGAGCATATCCATACATCGAAAGGTATTGCCATCCAGCATCGGTCAATTTTTGGCCAAGGTTTTGTCCCCGCTCATGTTTTTAGCACCGCATTTATAAGCGGTTTGTTGGCCAAAACTTTACGTTTTCATGTGCCCACCAGACGCAGAAGTGGTTGGCCTCGAAATGAATGTGACTCATAGGCCTGAACTCGCTCGTTGTTCACCCCTACACTTGTTCATCTCAACTGTCTTCGAACATGTTTTCCATAAAAACCAGTCGGACAAATCTTATCATGAACTCTCATGATAAAGCCATATTTTCAGCGTGTCTCTCTTATGGGCTACAGTACCCAACACCTTGTATATGTTAAAACTATCAGAGGATTTTTTGCAATAAATTCAATAAATATTACATACATATTATCAGATAGCTCTGGCACCGTGTTGGAACCAAAATTATACCCCTTGCGGTCCATACTTTAATAGCCCTTGAAGGGGTAAAAATTTGCGCCAAGTAACTTGCGAATGTGAGTCTGTAATGATGATATTTAGTATTTACTACTATCCTCGGGGCTCGCGCTAATCGAACAGTTATTACGAAAATATGAGGATTGTTTAGCGAAACAAAGCAGAAAGTCATGATTTCCATTCGTACTCGTCCGGATTTTCATTCGCCCCATTCGCACCACCTCAACGTGGTTAATAATACATAATAACGGTAACAACGTCATTAACGTTGTAACATCACCCATAGGCATGTAGTCATGCAGTCACCTGGAATTCCAGTTTTATGTTGTTCCAACTACAATCAGAGGTGGTCAAAGTAGTCAAGAAATCTACTCAAGTAGAAGTAGAAGTAGCGACGGAAAAATCTACTCAAGTACGAGTAGAAGTACTTCTTCCATAAGCAACCTAAAACTACTTGAAGTACAGGTAGAATTGACTGACTTTAAAAGTACTCAAGTAAGTAAGTAGTTATGAAAACGATCCTAATTCGTTCACATGGATTGTAAAAAGGTGCAAATTGAGTTATGCGATAGGTGACGAGCTTGATTCATATTGATGCATACCAGTAGGTATGCAATTTTCGATAGCATATGTATTCGTCCACATCATGGGATGAAAATGATAGTATTGATATGGAAATGTGATGCTAATCCTGTGTTTTCTCGAACAGCACGTTTTAGAAAATAGCATGGTATGACGCCATTCCCCATATTACAAGGCCCGTAGTTTAGTCGAAAAACAATACGGAGAAGTCTTATAGGATACGGTGTGAACACTTTGCACGATTAGTAAACGTAAATAAAAAATATAGTGGACCGTAAAAATGCCATATTGTGTAACTTTATTTCCAGAAATTAAAGGCATTACTACACTTGCTTTTATACCTCAACATGTATGTTATCCAGACAAAAGAACTGATAATAATTATAACTCAAAGTATATGATACTGGGAATTGAAAGTGAAATATAAATACTACTTCTGAAAGCAGAACATGTATTTCATGTTTTTAGTCCAGAAAGTTTCAAAGGTGGTATGCTAAATAGCTCTGAAACTAAAAAATATCAGAGTCTACTTTCCCAGATTTGGACACGCCATGGACATGCTAGATGACGATATGACAAGTAAATGCTAGATTGCGAAACATCAGTTTCAAACGTAATGATGACCCATATATACTGTGATGAATTATTTGATATGGACGAAGGGCGACATTGTGGTGTGAACGAAACAACGCCAACCCTCTACCTAAATTATATTCACCGATACTTTCGTGAAATCATATTGGTTACTCCGTATCCAGCACTGCGCGCGAGGCGCGACGAAAATTCTGGACTTTATAAACTTTTATGAAAATTATATGTTGATACTCCGTGAAAATGGCCCCGAAATTCCTCAGGCTATCTTCCTGATTGGAAGATTGAACTACTTCTACTTGACAAACTGAAAATAGCGAAAAGTAAGTTAGTAGATCACAAAATATTACGAAGTAGAAGTAGAAGTACCGAAAATCAGATCTACTTGAGTAAGTACCAGAAGTAGAGGAAAACCACTTGAGTGCTTCGAAAAAGTAGGAGTACTTCGTTACTGACCACCTCTGACTACAATACCTGGTATTCTATTGCAAGCCTTTTCCGACTTGATATAAAATCGTAAAACATAACTTTTTGTTTTATAGTATGAAAGTAATGAAAATTCTAATGAATAAATTTATTAATATATACTAAAAATTGCCAGAATAGTTTCTTTACATTTGAGACTTATCTAACTTATATACCTAATTTTTAGTTGTTTTCCCAAAAAAACCTTTCTTGTTATGTTGGAGGTTTTTTCTTTATAATTTCCAGCAATCATTAAGTACTATCAGGATACTCCTTTTCAGGTTTTTCTGCTACTTTTTCGGCAAGTCATGTTGAAGATTTTTCCGACTACATGCTCACCAATCTGTATTTACGATTGGAACAGAGTCTACATTATACAAAAACAATTCCAAATAGTTTCCTTCTATAGTGTCTACACTCGAATCTTTGGCTTTGGCATAATTATTGTCAGGATTGTCAGCTCAATTTTCGACAGAGATTTATTTAAATAGGTAGTTTGATAATATATGTGTCAACTTCCAAAAAGAGTCAAATATTGAAAACGAAAGGATAAGGGGCAAAACAATATTTTGGGGGACCAACTGCCTCTAAAAAGAGACAAATTTATGGAATTTGACACCGAAAGGGCCAATCTGACAACCCTGGATCATCAACGTGTTGGCCTGGAACATCGAGAACTCAACCATGCGCAAGGCCACAGAGCAAAAATACATCGACCGATTTAATACGTTCCATCAAGGGCTACGATTGAGCAATTGAGCTGTCGAATCGATTTCACATGAACATTTGATACGGAACAATGTTGCCTAGAAATTAACAATGAACTTGATAATTATCTATATATAGTAAGGCACGTTCAATTCCGCATGGTCCATGGTTCTCACGATTCTTATATTTTATTGCAGGCTAATGCTTGCAAAAACTGCACAGTTTGGGTTCTGGCCATTGTCGAATTCAGGAAACAATCCCGTAACCCTTACCTTAGCCCCAACACCCGAAACCGAAAAAACATAGGTATCCGGCTGATTACAATTCCCAGCACAAGATACTGACCGCTATCTGAGTCATATCATTCCGAGATAAAATTCATAATAGGGTTACCATATACGTCCTCATTTAAGAGGATTTGTCCTCCTTTTTCGGGAAATCAACAATGTCCCCCGAGGACACCGAAATGTCCTCCAGTGGTTTCCAACCTGCGGTCCATGATCTTTTTTAAATTGATGTCCCCGAGGAAAACCGATTGACGGAGGGCGACTTAAGTCCTAAGTGGGACAGACGCAACTCCTGCTATAAACCTCTGGACCTCGTCCCATGCTGTGCAGATGTAAAGGGATGGTCGTCAGCCTATCTTGCCTATAGTTATATATTTTCCCCACATTTTCTAGTATCTATATTCTGGTATTATGTCAATTGTTTACTCAATTTTATAGCAACAGAAGATACAACATTTGTTCTTTTGTTCAACAACAACAACAAAAACAATTTGACACAGTACAGTAGTTGAGTAGCATAATTAATAAAATAGTCAATAGTTTTATCAAAGGTTAGGAACCACTGCTTTACAGCTTTCACAATCCGGTGGTTGTACACTGTACACTGTACACTGTACACTGTGCAGGTACAACTAAAAACGCCTTAAATGATGCGAAATCAGGAATCTGGACACTCGAGAGGGTCTTTCGGGAGTCGATTTGAAAAAATGACCTTTTTTTAGTCAGCCCAACAATATTTCGTGTAAAGATTTTGTAAAGTACAATAATTGAGAATCGGGTGCTCCTTTGGCTATTTTTAATTATTTTCTTTATTCACAGTAGAACTGGTAAATACACACAGCATAATCCGGGAAGCAACCTGCCCCAAAGGAAAATGGCGAGATTGAAGTAAATTTTTAAAATTTCAGTAATACAGTCAAACTGGTATTCCTATGCAATACATGGAGAAGTCAGATTACAAAATTGCAGTAGATGAAGAATTGGCAAGGGTTACAGAGCAGAGGTAGAGATGATTGAAATTAAAGAATCGAAATTACAGAAATCATCCTGTGATTCACAAGTGTAATTTTAGTCCAGTGGTGCATTCAAGGCCTTCCGAAGAATATGCACAGTGCCCAATAACATGATCTTTTGGATCATGTCGAATCGAACGTTACCCGGATATGTCTCATTAGTTTTTTTGCTTACGACCTCTGTAGCGCCAATGACTATCGTAACAATGTTTATTTTGCATCGCCACATTTTCTCGCATTCCATTTTGAGGTCTGCGTATTTCGATTGTTTTTCTGATTCTTTTTGCAGTATATTGTGATCAGCTGGGACAGCCAGTTGAATGAACAAGCATTCTCTTGTCTTTTTTAGTTCGATTATCATATCCGGGCGGTTGCTCCTGATTTCGCGGTCAGTTATAACTGCTACATCCCACATAAATTTTACTTGGTCGTCTTCTGTCACTGGTGCTGAGCTGTAGTCATACCAATTTTTTGTCGAAGTGTTGATGTTAAAATGTTTGCATAATTCAAGATGAATGTAGTGACCAATCATATTGTGTCTCCATGTGTATTCGGTAGCTGCAAGTGCACCGCAGCCGGACATGAGATGAGCTACAGTTTCATTTTGGTTGTGGCACATTCTGCATTTGCCGTCCGTGTTTTGCTTCAGAATTCTTTTGCGATAGTATTTTGTAGGAAGCGATTGATCTTGTGCTGCGAAAATTAATCCTTCGCTTGCCGGTTTCAGGCCAGAGCTGGATAGCCAGGTCCACGAAAGCTCGTCTACATGGGGCTGTGAAGTTAACTTCTTGTGCTGTCCATTAAATATTATTATTAATATTATTAATATTGTAAAAATCTAGGGGCATCAGGTATCATCTATAAAAGACTCGTGCGTCACGGTTTGACATGACCATCTAGCCTACTACAAAATACTATGGAAATTGGTTGAGCGTGGACAATACGGATCATTATTATAGGAATATAAAACAAGATCGCAAAGTCGGCTACACGGGCTCAAATAGTTTAAGCAAAAGTAAGAGCTAACGTTGCGAATCGAAAAGTTACGATTGTGACAGGATTCATGAGTAACTCACGTTGCAAATCATATTTCGGACAGTTGAGAATAAGAAAGTGGTCGACAGTTTGGGGAATACCCAGCAAACACAGAACCGTAAAAAAACCTTTCGGGATGGTTTCGAATGGTTATTTTAGGGTTTCGATTTTTATGTTTCAGAGGTATGTTTAAAAAACGTAGGAAAAATGATCTTGAGGATCAAATTATTCTGTATGAATTCCAATTTGGTGGTAAGTATTCTGATGTGGGAAGCTATTTGGAACCTGTAGATACCGTTGCGTTTTGATAGAGTGCTGCCATCAGTATAAATTCGTGTTACTTGGTCGAAAACCTTATTTTCTGATTTACCGTCATCATTATATACAGCCTATATTCATTGTCTCGTGAGTCTCGTCTGTTTCGCTAGCTGAGCATGAGTTCCAGTTTTATTCCGAGTAAATATAACTAAATAAGTCGAATGGGTGCACTTAACTGTACGTGGTTATCCGAGCGTGACTTCTAGATTATTCTGGAAATTTGAACCGCGCTTCGCGCTTCGTTCGCGGGATGACTGTTTCGGAATGTGGTTGTAGTTGTGTATGTTAAATTCTGGAAGCTGGAATTGCGACTGGTACCGGATGTGGGTAAAAACTAGGTGTACGGTACATAGTTGAGCGAGTAATATGCTATTTTGAAGGAATACCCTGTAGTTTATGACTCCGAGAGCTGTTTGACTTGCTGCAAACAGTTCGAAAATTGGCGCTTTTTCGATATACGCCCCAGATCGAAACAGTGTTCCCCATGACACCAAAAAATGTTTCACATGAACACAATAAAATTTATAAACGTCAAAATAAATTGTTTTTTGCCTTTGTTGTGGAAGGGGGATATTATGGTTGGAGGAGAGGGGGATATTATGACTGGGGAGGGAGGATTTTAGGGTTGAGTAGAGGGGGATATTAGAGTTGGAGAGGGGGGATATTAGGGTTCGAGAAATGATGGATATTAGGGTTGGGAAAGAGGGATATTAGGATTGGAGGAGAGGGGGATATTAGATTTGAGGAGGGGGATATTAGAGTTGGGGGATGGGTTTAGGGTTAGGGTTAGAGCTGGGTTAGGAAATGAGGATATTAGGGTTGGAGGAGAGGGGGATATTAGGGTTAGGAGATGGGTTTAGAGTTAGGGTTAGAGCTGGGTTGGGGTTAGGAAATGGGGATATTAGGGTTGGAGGAGAGGGGGATATTAGTTAGAGCTGGGTTGGGGTTAGAGCTGTGTTAGGGTTAGGGCAACCCAAGAATAGGTTTGGAGTGCGGGACACGATATTCCACACTCTCCCGACCATAATATCCCCAACCCTAATCTTGGGATACCCTAACACCAACTTTGACCCTAACCCACCTCCAACCCTAATATCCCCCTTCCCCAGCTTTAATCCTGGAATACCCTAACACAACCCTAATTTCCACCTACCCCCAACCATAATCTGCCCCAACCCTGATATCCCTAACCCCAACTTTGACCACATCCAACCCTAATATCCGTCTCTCCACAGGCAAAAAACAATTTATTTTGACGTTTATAAAATTTGATCGTGTTCATGGGAAACACTTGCTGGTTACATGTGAAACACTGTTTCGATCTGGGGCGTATATCGAAGAAGCGCCCGAAAATTACGCCTATTTCGGTGGCTGTAATAATAATAATACAAGCATTTTCAGCTATTTATAACATTATAATGTAGCATGTTATCAGGGACAATCACCGTACCGGACTGCATACTATATGGGTTGCTCAATGGCTTGGTCGTCTGCAGTTATCCACGTAAGTTTCTAAAATTATGCTTATATGAGTCATTTTCGTATCATATTATGATAACATACCGTAACATGTAGGAGATTATATGACACGGCCTACTGGGTATAATCTTAGCGCTGGCGACCAGCTGTACCAACTACTTTTTCACTGATTCCTAAAAGACTAATTAAAATCTCGTCCGGGCACTGAAACCCCCTAAAATCTCCCACAAAGTTGGAAATTTTCATTTTACTGAACAATAGGGGCGCCCGAGCTGAATGCCGATTAACATTTGGTACGCACGGTACCGATTGTGACGCCATGCCATTGAGCGTCTCGGCGAAGTCAAGCCGTGCTCCCGGTGAGGCCGTGCTCCCGGTGAGGCCGTGACCCTCTGAGTATGTTGCTAGAGATTGATGTGATGCCAATATACGTCCTATTCGAGTAGTTTTAGTATTTCGCGTCGTAGCGCATTTACAAATTTGAGAATACAAATGATAGCACTGAAGCCAACGCATATTGTAGAATTTACTATCAAGGTATCAACATCAACGTGTACTTATTTGAAGCTAGCTGGCCAATTTACAAAACAATTATATAGTTCCATTCGGGTCTTGATGGTTCCTAAATTTTATTTGAATTGGCAATATTGGAACGTAGTTTTAGGTGTTGCAACCAATGTTCCCTGTAAGCTGCTCAAGTGTGCAATTGCGACATGCTGACACCGTATCTGGGCACAGAAAATTTAAGCTGCGCACAAAACATCAAAGTGATGACCTTTTTTTAGTCGCTACGCACTGTTGTCCAAGTTAAGTGCGTGCAGACTCTTGAAAAATTGGAAGGAACATTGGTTGCAGCTACTTTGAGTTGGTTGCATCGCATCAATCGCTGTAAACGCGAATACGTCCTAAAATGCAAGTAGCCTACTTTCATATTTTTTGTCGCGCATATAAAAATTTGGACAAATAGAAATGAGAACACACCAGTTATTCTCTGCAATTAACCGACTGATTAACAAAACGGCTCATTCTCATAATTCATTCAGCTAAGTCCTAAACGGCATCCCAACCAAATTAAAAATGGCATAAACAGTGGTGTGTGATCTAAGTGGTTTTTGGCTGCCATGTTTTGATCGGCGTCGCAGATATCGCAAATGTATGATTTCAAACTGCCGAACATCCCAATTATAGGTACAATTTATCTATCTATGATGCACTATAAACACTGTTTCGTTAATTAGCCTGTTATGCGCAGAGAACACCTAGTGTGTTATCGCACTGGTGTCTCATTCACATTAGAACTATGTTATAATATTGTCAGTTCCGATGAAATTTATGACCCACAAAGAGCCGAATGGATTCATCTGCCATGTGCAAGGAAGTACGCATCTATATCGAATTCCGCAGTGATATGCGTAGGTAGGCTGCATTTGTATAATCAAAATTCGTGGATGCGCGATGATGCGAAATGCAAAAACTACTCGACGTATTCGGGTCACATTGAATTATTCATGGGGAACACAGCTCGACTTTGCCGAGACGCTTGTTGGCGTCACAGTCAAAAAGAGACTTTATTCGACTATTGCCTACGGGCGATACAATTGTTAGAAACAATGTAGATTCGGACATTGAGGGTTATTTTCGGGGGGTTCCAGTGGCCGGACCAAATTTTAATTTATATTTTTGAAATCAATGTGACAGTAGCTTTCGATTGAGACCGGTTAAACAAAATTTTGAGCTCGAGTTGCCAGCGCTAAGATTACCACCTACTGCTTTCGATTTCAGAAACAGCAGCACTGATTTTTTTCGGAAGAGCAAGCAGATGCGTAAGAGCTGGCAAAATTGGTAAACTTCTTGACCGGAAAGTGAATTGAACTGTTCTACAAAAAGATTGTACCGCAGGTATGAGGCTGAATATTTCTAATACTTCTGAGACTTATGGCTAGCAAAACATGATATACAATTGCAGTTTAAAGTTCATCCAACGCAGAAGCAACTTCCCACTTGGCAGACCGGACTGTCACAATATCACACTGAGACGATCGCAAAAGTGGATTTACATACTTTCGTAGTATTCCCTCGGTATGTCTAGAATTTTTAACCGGACTGACTTTGATAATTATAATGATATCAAAAACTCAATCTCAAACCAAGTATCAATGTTTGATTCGTGGATGTGAAGCAATAACTGCAACTGCTGTACCCAGAATCCCTCAATAGGGTTCTTTAGAGTAATGAGGTATCTTCAGTAACTTGAGACTATATTTTCATGCTTTGCGGGGATAGTTATGTGCACTAGATTCATTTTAATATTCTGAAAACAATGTGGGGGTCGAATATCCGCATTTTAGTTTCATGACCAAAAGTATTTAAGAACCCCTGTAGATACGATACCGCCATATTGTATATTTTGACTCGCGTCAAGTCAGGTTAATCGATTTTCGAAGGTGACTCGATACGGTACAGACATTTGCTATTCTCATGTCCTTAATAAGAATGGACCATGATTTGCAACTTGATGCGATGTCCGAGTTTTCTCGAATTTAGTCATTTTAATCTAATTTGTATACAAACTGTAGCTATAATTCTAATTTAAATCTAATTTGCAGACAACTGCTGTGTAGCTATAATCCTTATTCTACTCTGATTCGGAAATATATCTAACTGTAATTCCAATCTAATCAGGAAAAGCTAAAATATTTCTAATTGTCCAAGTCTTTTTGTGAAGTCCTTGTCGGGTATGATCGTTGCACTTGAATAATTCTGTTTGTATATTATGATTTCAGATAGCTGGATTCAGCTCAGTTGGAGGCGACACAATTGGCCAATCTGTCAGATCCATCATGTAAAAGGTCGCTACTGCCCGTGTGTGGAGCAGTTACAGCCGTGTTGGAAAATCTGGGAAGGAGGCTTTTAACAAGCTCGCGTTGTACAAGATCATATATAGTGAGCAACATTTATGTTTACCTTCGAACCTATCTATATGTGTTCAGTAGCCTACCTTACACCCCATGTAAATGTTGAGCTAGCTCAGTGGTTCTCGAACTTTTTTGACAAGCTACCTTGACAATAGCTAAAATTTTCCCCACCACCCCTTTATCGTCATATCAAAAATATTAAAACGAGCAGCCAGAATATTAGCGACCCCAACACATTGTTTGGCGGCATGCAGGGTATTCTGGCTACACTATGTTACCAGCCTGAACTATCGCGTCTCCAGCAGGACTGTCGTGTGTGCGCAGCGTGTGCGAATGTTAGCCTGACCGCGGACTTTAGGCTGTTGATGACTAAAATATCAGTTCCGACATGTTGGCGTAGCCAGGAGCCATCTTTGTATATGACCATAAAGTAGAACAGGGGTTCTCAACCCGCGGCCCGCAGACGTATATTTTGTGGCCCGCGACATCTTTCATTATAAACGCAATTACTAATGACACGGTAGGCTATTGTTACTAATTAATTTAGATACTTAGCTCTTTTATCGCACCGTCTCTGTTTCGTTTGATTACTCATTCTTGAAGACAGTGGTTCTCAAACTGGGGGCACGCGCCCTCTTTGGTGCGTGAAGCATCTGAAGGGGGCGCGAAGGTGCGGTCAACTGAAAAAAATTTCGCGCTGCGCGCAATTTATCCCTAATTCACTGTTATTTCTCTGTGTATAGTCCGAATTTCATATTTGAGAATTCTCTGATCAACGGCTATAACCTTACATGCCATCAAACTAGCCGTTTGTATTGCTAGCATTCTGGTTGCATTTTGTTATATGACGATAGGGGGGGCACGAAATTTTTCCCTATCAAAAAGGGGGGGGCGTGACTAAAAAATGTTTGAGAACCACTGCTTCAATGTGCTCTCGTTTCTTGATATATGCTCGACTTCAGATTGTTATTGTTTTGAATCATTATTCGGCTGGACTCTGGTTCAAGAGAATCCCGCTTCTTAGTAGGCCTACACTTTTAAAGAGTGTTTGACTCACTGCGAACGGTTGTTGAGATTGCCGACGACGTTACAGACGCATCGTTTAAAATTGCTTCGAATATCGCTAAACCCAAGAAATCTGATATAGAAGGTGTGATTTCAATAAAATCGTAACATACTTTGCGAATATTTGCTGTTTCCGGAACTTAGCAGCAAGGACAACATCACCAGACAAATTTCGAAGATGCAATCGTCTGATTCAATCCTGACCAGACGAGTAATATCAATATCAGTCAATCTTTTATCGCCTGTTCTGAAACACGTTGCCGCGTAGACTACTTTTACGCAGCCTTGGATGAATCCACCGACATTGTATAACTAATTATCTGGTTGAATTTCATCAGAGTGGACATATATGCAGAGAAATACTGGCTGGGCAAACGTGGGGAGGGGACCAGCGAAAAATATCAACTTGACAAAGCTGACTTCTGTAACTATTGGTACAGTGCCCCAGGCATGAACGGAAAGGAGAAATGTTGATTGTTTTGCTCAGAAATGCCCCAAACCCCAGATTTCTTCTCATATCACTCAGAGCTCAATGTGATAATGGTCTCTGTAACGCAAAAGTTATAGTAATTTTATACTTGCTCGCCCACGCATTGGAACAAAGAGTTCGGCTCTCTGGTGGAAGGATTTGAAGTTGCATATACCGACTTGACAACGAATGTAATGCACGCTTCATGAAGGGATTTACACGCGCCGCTAGAAGATACATATTCTCACAAGCAGCAGCTGCAAACTCACGAACGCTGTTCATTATTATTTTACAATGCATAGAAATGTACTAAATGCCGGTATACGACTGGTAAATCGGCTACAATTGCCTAAATTTAATAGTAGCCCATGAATGCAAGGTAACATAGTTCTGCGGCCCGCAGCGTCTTTTGCTGTCGAAATGCGGCCCGTTATACAAGGAAAGTTGAGAACCCCTGAAGTAGAATATCTCGTAAAGGATTTATTTGTCTTGATATTTTTTTAGCGCTGCGCTCGATTTATTGCCAATCGATTTCTTGCTTTTAGTATTGGTGTCTCCTCCTGAAACGTCTTATTTACGGAATTGATATTAGCTATATTGGCAAATATGCGAGAACGTGTCGTCCGACATACGACTTCGCGTCTGCACTCGCGAAAAGATCGTCGGCGATGAAACCTTTGCACGAAGTGATAGACGCACTTTCACTGAACTCTTCGATATTGATACGTCCAAGCGTTGATTAATCATGTCCTGGCCAAATGAGCCCAGCAGTTTACAGCGTCGACCCACAATATATGCAACTAACAATGTTTTATTGACCTAATTCTTTCATTAACTTTAATAATATTTTCGCGCTTTGCGCGACTAGGACATGTTTTCATGACATAATTGTTAACGATTTTGATGTGTGGTAATATGAGTCCTTTTTTACCGTTACCTATAATCCGGTTCGTTCCTATCGAACGACTAAAAAAGCACATCAACATTCAAGTGGCCCACGCAATGGTTTGGAAATCTCATGTGGCCCGTTGGCCGAAAAGGTTGGCCACCCCTGATGTACGGTATCAATAAATTTTTGTCAATCATTATTCAATCGATTAACCAATTCAGTGTCATGGTTCAGTTATTCAAATGTAATACGATGTAATGTTATTCAACAGAATGTTATGTAATTTAACATTGCAAGTCTATTATGGTTAGTGCAGGGGTGGCCAATCGTTTTCAAAAGTCTATTATGGTTTGTGCAGGGGTGGCCAACCTTTTCAAATTTTTTCAAAGTTCACGAAACAATTAGGTCAATGAAATAATGTTAGTTGCATATATTGTGGGCCGTCGCTGTATACCGCTGGGCTTATTTGACCAGGACATGATTAATCAACGCTTGGACATATCAATATCGAAGAGTTCAGTGAAAGCGCGTCTATCACTTTGTGCAAAGGTTTCATCGCCGACGATCTCTTCG
Source organism: Botryllus schlosseri (assembly GCF_051294905.1). Lineage (NCBI taxonomy): Eukaryota > Metazoa > Chordata > Ascidiacea > Stolidobranchia > Styelidae > Botryllus > Botryllus schlosseri. The sequence continues at coordinate 28,466,426 of NC_137237.1, read as the reverse complement.
CGAGTGCAGGCGCGAAGTCGGATGTCGGACGACACGTTCTCGCATTCCATTTTGCTGGGTAAAAGACGGATTAATCGGTCATTTATCTTCAATCAAATAATATAAAGTTAAATATAAATGCAAAAGGCGTTTTATCACTCACACGTAGAACTGCTAATAGCATATGTGAGTAACTTTATAGCTACACGCTACGTTCTATTATCAGCCGAAACAGAGGATCGAATACGAAGCCTCGAGAAGTTGCAATAAATTGATAAGGGACAATATACTACCCTTCCGTGAGAATAGGGACGCATAGACAATATTCGTTCGATTTAAATTATACAGGAGAGTTGGTAAAAGATAGCACCGCGCAATTTAACCACTGTGCTGTCTGAGAAACAATGATACCTTGCTAACAGAATAAACTACTACTACGACGACAACGCAAGCATAAGCTGTGACCGTTTCGTTTGCGGTCAATTAAATTATGATGTAACAACAGGATCAGTGAAAGGTGCGATCAGTGAATGGCTGTTTGCTCTCACAAGTAATACCGACATATCGCAAAAAATCCGAACGTACATAAGATATAGGGTGATTTAATTGACACCGTTTACTTGATTACTTGAAATTGACTCGTGAATTTTACTCCGAGTCACGAGTCAATCCATATATCTCGAGCGCCGAGTCGAGTCAAGTCATTTTTGCAAAGTGACTCGAGTCATCCCAACACTGCGTAGTACTAAGAGCTATCTAAACAGGATCGAGCATGTCTTTAACATTCAATGTTGTTGTTTCTCTGTAGGGTTCTATGGGGAAAAAGGCAGAAAGCAGCGTCTTATCCTCGTCATCAGAAGATGAAGAAGACACATAATCAGTTGGCTTGATTATTTTTTCATTCGCTTCTTCGACATCGTTTCGTTCTGAATTATTTTCTTTGAGTTTTGTTGACACTGTTTTCTGTATGAATTATAAGTTCATCAAAGGCAATGTGTACTGTGATACGTGTATGTGTCCGCAGCCACCCTCAGGTATGCCTAAATATGGGAATACAGGGATGTTAGTATCTCAGGATGTTTTTCTGACCATCGATTGTACGTTCTAAAGCATTGTAGATACACAGTTTTATCTACGTTTTATTAACGATCCCGATTTGCGTGAAGAACGCGTTAAAACGCGTCGACACAAAAACCGACTTAAAACTATCCTGCTAGTCTTTAATATGAACCAAATAAAAACGTTTTTTTAACCTCAATGGGCTGTTTCGTGTTTGCTGGGTAGTGCAACGATGACAGAACGAGTTATCCGAACATCCGCAATTCTAAATAAATGAGCATTTAGCGCACAGTGACCGGAGCGCAGGCATTATATCTTGAAATAGCCGATTTTCCTGCATTAAGGCGACTTTTGTTGCACCGCAACCATGGAAACGTTTAAAATGCATCCCTTTATTGTCACATGCATGCAGTTCCTGCCAGAGAGTCCGCAAATATAATGGCGTACAAGTGACTTCGCGTCTCCGATGGACATTGGACACCTCAAGAATTTGATGATTCGGGACATACGATGCCGCTGATTTTGCATTTTTCTCTGCAATTTCGTTGTCAGGGATGCCTTTGTGACTGGGAATCCATCCCCTAAGGTTATTTCTATCCCTGTTCTAGTAACCTGATCGAGAAAGGGGGAAAACTTGAAGATATCTGTCGACGCAGTAACTGAATGTATATATATATCTAACTAACTAAGACATCTCAGATTTTGAATTTGTGTGTTTCCGGCTGTATCATTTCTAGTAGCAAGCGGAATCACGCCAGCTTCAAAAATAGAATGCGATCACAGTCTATATTTTATACAATATAAATACTGACGCTTTTTGTGGCCATAGATACGAAGGAAAAGTCTGGAATTAATCACAGTAGTTGACTTCGGTATTTGCGATCCCGATTGATATATATAATCATTAAGAAATGGTCAGTAAGGAAGGATTTATTTCATGAAGTACTTGAGTAAGATTTGCCTACTTTCAGTACTTTCTCAAGTGGTCATGTTTTCAGAACACTTCCACTGGAAGTTGCTTCAGGCACACGCTATTTTGTAAGGTAGAAAGTAATTTTGGGGTTGGTTTTCATGAATTTTTTCAATGAAATTGTCGAAACGACCATGACAAAATAGCCGCTGTATCACGGTAGTTAAATATATCATTACAAATAATCGTGTTTATCAGCACTGTAAATAGTCATTGAGGGTTAGTTGTAAGCATGCATTTGGTAATTTCGAAACTATATAACCTGGAATTCGATTGACCACTGAAAGTATGTGACGCCTCGACAAAATCTACTATTAATAATAAATCCACTAAAGGTTCTTATTTAGATACTTTAAAGGCGTTTTTATTTCTGCTATACAAAGGTTTGGAATGTGTTGGAAATTGCTACTTTCACTTGTAATTGAATGGACGCGCACGGTTTTACTTCGACTTGAGTAGCGGTGAAGACTGCTTTAACTACTCTAAATTATTCCAGGTGACAAATTACATTGCCATTTCGTCTAGCTAGCTGTGAACCCACATTTTACTTATGCCTGCTGTAAGTGGGTGGGAATGCTCGGATTCAACAGTGTCAAAGTGACCTCAAATTTTTAAGTTTTTTGGTGAGTAGCGTAGCAAGGGTAAACAACATTTCAACTGTTTTCTGCTCCACGCATACTCCGAATAATGGATACTACCACTGTGGTGGTATAGCCTACTAGGCAGACATCATCGTGAACGGAAAGACAAAAGCACTTTCCAATGGAAGTCTTATCAAACTGACGAAATCGATTCAGATCTTTGCCAATTCCGTTAGTCGTGTCAAAAATTAGGATTTATCAATTCAAATAAGCAAACACGTAAGCACTCAGGTACATTTGTAGAGCTTCTTGGAGGTACAGAAATTCAATATACAATTGAATAGTATCTTCATGTAGAAATGAACCCGAATATTTTCGGCTGACACTCGTCAGGGGTAATCGTCAGCAACTAGTAGAGAATTGGAAAGAACATTGTATATCAACAATCGTATCACAAATATGACGTCACCAGCATGAAATTTCGAATGAGAGAGCGTTCAATGTACTATTTTTAGGTGTTACACGAACTCCTTTTGTTGACAGAGTTTTGGTTGGTGTATTTTGATAAAAGTCGACTCCAAGGCAAATAAATGGAATTGTGAACGGCCCCGCCCAACGATTCGAAATCGGTCGTCTCGATAATTATTCGCACAAATCGGATTATCTAACAGATGTTTGCCGATGGCAGAATTAATGGCCTTTGATCGATCAGCATCAATCTTAGCGGATGAGTTAAGGGTGAGCTTTTCACTGAGCGAGGTACATTTGTACATATTCAATATACATTGATATCGGCATGGATTGTCGATGTACCTCAAGTGCCCTCATCGATCTTTTGCGTTAGCTGACTGTGACGTCACTGAACTTCACTGTTGTGGGGATTATAGATAACTACTTGGTCAATATGCCAAATATAAATTCAAACATAGTTTGCAATGAGCAATATGACGTCACGTCATGTCATTGGTTTGTGTTAACGTTCGTGCTTAGAGAAAAGTTTTGTACATGGTCGTGTTCACACGAACCAGAACCTTTCAAGAGTTGTATATATGTTTATTGTATTCAATTCTTTCGTTACTTTGTTTATTATTGTTGCCTATTACTCCGTTGATGTTCCAGCCTCCCATTGTTCGATCTGTTTTCAATTTATTCATGACAGGAGACTCGACTTGTAGTCCACCAATGCAGCCGACTAGATCAGTGGTTCTTAACCTGGGGGTAATTACCCCCAAAGGGATAATTTACCAATTTGTGGGGGGTAATTCAGGCTTTTCTTTATATACTTATTACGTTGCACTGAAATATCTTCAGTCGTAAATCAGTCGTAAATATGAATGTAGGCTAACGTAGACTTTTGTAAGTTTGTTTACATTTCGCTTCTACACAATATACCTTCTGTGACATCATAGTAGGCTTACCATTAGTGATTATTAATGACAGGGCCAACTGTACTATTGTAAGCTGTTGTATTGTAGTACTATAGATTACTAACCTACGGATAGATTCGCAGGTCCCGTCGTTACGCTCCGGCAAGCAATTACACTTGTTCCTGAGCGATCTAAAAGCAGCATATTTGGTGGTGTTATAACTTGCGACCCGAGGGGTGAAATTTAATGAAACTGGTCCTAATTGAGAGCTACTGTCGCACTGATTCTGAGAATACAAATTAAAATCTTGTCGGGGAAAGGGAACCACGTCAAAACATCCCTTGAAATATGAAAATCGGCATTGTTCTGAACAATCGCTTGATGAAATTGCAATTGATACGTTCATCGTGTTCATCGTGTTCATCGTGTTCATCGTGTTCATCGTGAAATTGCAATTGATACGTTCATCGTGTTCATCGTGTTCATCGGTGGTGCCATTGTTGGAACAATGCCGATTTTCGGATTTTGAGGGCTGTTTTGAGGTGGTTCCATATCCCCGTCAAGATTTTAATTTGTATTTTTGGAATCAGTGCGGCAGTAGCTCTCGATTAAGACCAGTTTCATTAAATTTCAGCACTCGGGTCGCGAACTATAACACCACCAATTATGCTGCTTTTAGATTGTTCAGCAACAAGTGTAACTGCTTGCCGGAGCGTAACGACGGGACCTGCGTATCTATCCGTAGTACGTAGTAGTAGTACTGTACTGTTAGTATTGCAAGCTGTAGTGTTCCAGTCTAGTCAGTATAATCAAGTCTGACATCATCAAATGCCTCCGAAGAAGCGAAGTTACAACGAAGCTTTTCTAAAGTTAGGATTTACGAGTGTTAGTGAAGGTCCCCTTGAAAAACCACAATGCATGATTTGTCTCAAAGTGTTGTCTCAAGAAAGTATGAAACCGAGCAAGCTCAAGCAGCAACTTCTATCTCGTCATGGTGAATTGGCAGGAAAGACAGTCGAGTTTTTTGAGCGAAAATCGGAGCATTTGAAAAATGTTCGCCTTGATTCCAGTGGAATGGGGGCACAGCAAAACAATGCAGTATTAGAGGCGTCGTATCGCATTGCCTTACGAATTGCAAAAGAAAAGAAACCGCACACAATTGGCGAGGAGCTGATAAAGCCCCGTCTCATAGAATCAACTACTTTGGTGCTAGGAAAGCAGCAGTCAAACAAGTTAAAAGAAATTTCACTTTCAAACGACACAATCAAGAGTCATATTCTTGAAATGAGTGAAGATATTTTACTGCAAGTAGTGGAATATTTGAGATCCAGCCCGATATTTTCTTTACAATTGGATGGATCCACAGATGTTTCTTACGCTCGCATATCTCTGGAAACAGCATAAAAGAGCAATATTTATTTTCGGAACATCTTCAAACCACTTGCAAGGGAGAAGATATCTTTAAAATTGTGAAAGTGTTTTTTTTTTTAAACACAAACCTGATTGGAAACGACTTGTCGGTATCTGTACAGATGGTGCTCCGTCGATTATTGGTTACAAATCTGGTTTCAAAGGATTAATAAACAATATTGCGCCTCATGTATCATTCACACATTGTTTGATTCATCGCTTTGCTTTAGCTATGAAAACTCTACCACCAGGGCTTCGAGAAGTGTTGCAAGATGTGGTTAAAATTGTAAATCACATTTGTGCAAATGCAACAACACCGAGAATATTTGCTGCTCTTTGTGAAGAATTTGGAGCTGATTATAAAGTTCTGCTGTTACACACCGAGGTAAGGTGGTCATCGCGCGGAAAAGTCCTGAATCGTTTGCTCCAGCTACGAGAAGAAGTGACTACGTTACTCGAGCAGGAACTGGGCACGAAATGAAAATATTTATACAACCAAATGAAAAACAACTGTTTCTTGTTTAAGGTGGCTTTCTTGGCTGATTTTCTTTTTTGGAAGTAAACGCCCTAAATTTGATGCTACAAGGAGGTCGTCAGTATGGTTGCACACAACTCAAGACAACGTAGCTGCTTTCAAAAGCAAAATGCAATTTTATGAAAGAATGATACAAAAAGGCGACACTTGCATGTTTACAAATTTGACCGTGCTTTTGCAGTCTGATCCAAATATGAATTGCGACTTTACTCAGGCTATTGCTAGCCATCTGAATGCAATTGTTACCGCTCTTGAAAAGTACTATCCTGGAATGGAAGGACGACATAAGAACTTGTGGATTAGTAAGCCATTTTCGATCGAAGAGGGATGCATCTGCGATGACGACATGTCAGCTAAAATAGAGTTTCTTGGACTGCGTAAAGATTCAAATCTCAAAATCAACTTCACAAGGGAAGATATTGGAGACTTTTGGGTTGGGCTTCAAAATGAATATTCAATCCTTTCCAGAAGAGCATTAAGCTTTTTGATTCAATTTCCTTCCACTTATTGCTGTGAAGTAGGATTTTCTGCAATGGTGTCTATCAAAACGAAATATCGAAACAAACTTGCGATTGACAATGACATGAGATGAGATGCTGTCTATCCTCCACTTTGCCGAGATTTGACCACTTGATAGCACGGAAACAGTATCAGCCTTCCAATTGCATTGATTACTTTTGAAAGGCTTCTGAGTGTATATCATGGCGTCATCTTTGTGTTGTTTTACGAATAAATGATTGTCATCCGTAATTTGTTGTCTTTTAAAAATGGGGGTAATTGAACTCCGTCATTTACTTCTCGGGGGTAACGACACGAAAAAGGTTAAGAACCACTGGACTAGATGATCCGTGGGAGTCCCTGAGGATCGTATTGCCGCACCTTGTATTATCTTTTGATTGCAATTCTATTCAGCAAAACTGTCTCTACCTCTCTGTCGGTCAGTGTGCGCAGTGCGCACCATCCCTATTTCAAACCTATCTTATAAGGAGGTATTTTTCTTTGTGGCGGCCCCAGCTACTATCACACAACTGATATTTACTGGATAAATTTCTGAATTTCTGCATAGCAGCGATGATACATTGCCCATCGGTGTCAAGGTCATAATGATGACAGTTATTCGCATGCAGTAGCTATTTCGTTCGCGATCACGCTGATAATGGAATTAACCAGATCCAAAACCCTAATGAAGAAGGAATCGAATAATAACAGCTTGAGGGGCTCAGAATGCCTCGCGAAGTAGAATATTCAGGGACTTGGTAATCTGACTCCAAATCAAGATCATTTCATACTTCTCCGTGAAGTTTGCTGTCAAAGAGTCAGCGTCGACGAAACCTTGCCCCAAAATTTCTCGCAGAATGGCCAAAACTATCGATATTGATGTCATCGGGCGCTGAAACTACCGGGTCCAAATAGTCTTTAACCAGCAATTTGAGCCCCACAGGGTCATTGTATGAATAATGCACCCACTACCCATTGAAGAAATGCGAATATTGGAAACGCGGGACGCTTTGAATAGGTTAGTTGCTGAACGTTGTGCACATTTTCAGGTCAAAAGCGGAACCATTTATCACTTAATAGCATCCAAAAGCCATTGGTAAACGGATCTATCCGACAACCAAAACACACTGCACGGGCATTCGTTGTATTGTTTATATATCGAATACGCAATAGCTTTATTATAAGCTGCTAATCTTCGGGACAATGATATCACCATCATCATTTCCAGTCTTCGATTATTTTGATCCAATCGAAATCAACAAAGTTCAATGTAATAGGCCTACCCACAACAGAATGCGATGTAATAAACAGATAGGAAAATGTTGAAATGAACAAGTAGCCTGCGTTCTATCAATCTCAGATGTCACTCGGCCTATTGGTTGTACTAGTATTATTGTCCGATGAAATATCGTTCGATCATGATCACGACTCTTTCTTTTCCTGCTTAATACATTTTCTTATTCGTTCTTCGGCGAGTCTTCGTCTGAGCCTACTTGTAAAGACGCCGTAAGAACAGGGGCGCAAGACAGGGGGAGCCCGACACTTGTAATTGTGATTCGAAAGAACCTCTCGAATCGTAATCTCTCAAGCCTATGGAGCCTACCGGTCATGGTTCGGACAACACAGGTATTTTGTTATGTTATGAACCCTCCTTGCAAGCGATGAAAGCATTTACTTTTCACCAAGATATATTCGTTAACGAAATTAAACACTGAAAAATTGGGAATCCGCGAAGCAATCGCATATTTCTAATTAAGAATAATGAGCCATGATGTAACGTCAAATCTACGTGGCTACGAGTCCATATCTGGAGTCTGTACCGAACCTGTACAGCTGTAATATAGCCGAAAGGTCGATATCGACATTCCCATTTCAGAATTTTTTCAGTCCTTCACTGAAAACCCAGGTTGCAACGCAAATAAATCACGCCTCTATGAATGATGTGATATATTTTGCTTTTCCTAATCACGACCGATGATTGCGTAATGCGCCTGTTTCAAATATTTTCAACTGAGATTGTATTCTTCCTACTGAAAGCAGTTTGCCGCATTCCCGTCCTTACGTTGTTACTGGACAATATCCCTCAGCAGGTTTGTGGATAGGTCGAGGCGAAAATGCTGGCTTTGCATTATCCTTAGGAACATTATGAAATAATACGTCTAATATCATCATGCCTCTCATATTCGTGCTCCTCGGGATTTCCCTCTTCATCTCTACAACAAACATTACCCTCCCAAAGAGGTGGACTAAAGGGAATCTGGAATGCGCAAAAGTATTTCGTCAAAGTCACGGAACGTATGTGGCGGCTATCTTAATGTACAAGTACAGTCAGAGGTGGTCAGTAACGAAGTACTTCTACTTTTTGGAAGTACTTGTAGTTTTCCTCTACTTCTGGTACTTACTCAAGTAGATCTGATTTTCTCTACTTCTTCTTCGTAATATTTTGTGATCTACTTACTTACTTTTCGCTATTTTCAGTTTGTAAAGTAGAAGTAGTTTATTCCCCAATACGAAAGATAGCCTGAGGAATTTCGGGGCTGTTTTCACGGAGTATCAACATTTAATATTCAGAAAAGTCAAGTAAATCCCTGAAATTTGGTTGCGCTTCGCGCACAGTAGTTGTGATGGAGTGACATAAATGTTTTCACGAAAGTATCAGTGAAAATAATTTACGTACCGGATTGCTTATGGTTCCGCTCACACCGCATTGTCGTCCATATCAAATATTTCATCACAGTAAATATGATCCACCATAACGTTTGAAACTACCGTTTCGCAATCTAGCAATTACCTATCCTATCGTTATCTAGCAGCCAATGACGTGTAATGCTAATCTGGAAAATCCGGCTTATTGAAACGTTACACCTGTTTTAGCAGATCACCTTTGAAGCTTTATGGACAAAGACATGAAATAGATTTTCCGCTTTATAGAATTGGTATTTGTATTCCTCTTTCAATTCCGAGTATGATACTCAGAGTATCATACTTTGAGTTCTAATTACTTTCAATTCATTTTTCTGCAGAACATACATGTTGACGCATAAAAGCAAGTGAAGTAATACCTCTATTTTCCGAAAATAAAGCTACACTAAATATAAGTTATTAACGTATACTAATCGCGCGAAGTGTTGAAGCCGTATCCGATACAACTTTTCCGTATTGCTCTTCGCCTAAACTTGAGGCCTTATAATATTGGGTAGGGTGTCATGCCATGATATTCTCTAAAACGGGGTCATCTAGTAAACAAAGGGTTAGTATCGCATTTTCATATCAATATTATAATTTGCATGATGCGAAAGAATGCTTATTCCGTCGTAAAATGATACCTCCGGGGATGCAGTAATATGAATCAAGCTCTCTACACCTTCTGCATAGCTCAATTTGCAGCTATTGACAGTCCATGCGAAAGAATTAAGACTGTTTTCAAAACTACTTACTTACTTGAGTAGATTTAAAGTCAGTCAATTCTACTTCTACTTCAAGTAGTTTTAGGTGGCTTATGGAAGAAGTACTTCTACTCGTACTTGAGTAGATTTTTTCGTCGCTACTTCTACTTCTACTTGAGTAGCATTCTAGGCTACTTTGACCACCTCTGAGTACAGTAGTACACGATGCCTAGCGACGACTCGGGTCACATATGCTAAAGTGCAAATTGATGTTTTAAACGTCGGCAAATGTTTCAGCTGGGGCAATCAAATAGTAGGCTATAATATTCCCATAAAATCTATATCTTCCGTTGCTTTGCCAACAATTACGACGAGGACTTGCAAGGGAATATAAGCTTACGTCTTAACGGTCTAAGCCAGACCGAACAATGTATTCGGCGTGTGAGTATTGAGAAGTTGATATTGAGCAGAGTGTTAAACGAGTTTCTATACTGGCTGCCGATATTACCCCATTAACAAGTTATACAGCAGTAGCCAACACCCCAATTGCGCGGATTTTATTTTTATTATACAATAAACATATGAAGTCAAGATTGACCCCGCACACCTGCTAGATTTTTTACATCAGACAACGATATCAATTCCATTGATTCGTCGAATGAGCATCATTCGCTGACTATACATGTAGTGTATTTCGCTTTTAATGTTGTGTCATTGCGGGTCAAGCTCACAGCAGAGAGTCACTAAATATTCACAAACGGAAAGCTGGTTATTTCGAGCAAACTTTTGTAACAAAGTAAGTAAAATGTTTGAGATTATACGATTGCTCGTTTAGTGTTGATTTTTTTATGCTGTCAGGGCCATGCATAGAGTAGCCCGTAGTTGAAATGCAATAAATTTCAACCGAAGATGTTATAATGAAGTGAAAATTGTAATATATGAAAAAGGTTCAAAGTGCTGAACCTACCAAGGTTCGTTTGTGAACGTGAACCTCTAAATTCCAGAGGTTCACACACAAAACGCACACACCATCCCAAATATATATATATCAATGGTTTCGGTCAACATGCGGCGGTCATTTTTGCCTAGGTTTTGTTTGGTTACACCGGGGCCTACGATACTTGGTACGTAGTATCGTAGGCCCTGGTTACACACTTCGCGAAGTCGCATGTTGGCCGAATCTTCAAAAGTATTCGTGTGTCGCGGAACGGTAATGATCGGCAATGAAATGCCAATTTTTTTTTATAAATGATGCGTCATTTTTTCTCGGGTAGCTCATATTAAAAGGTGAACATTCAAGTACAGTAAATTGCGCATCGCGCGAAGAAAATCTCGAAGTTGTACGAATTTTGGGTATCCTGTGTGTCAAGAGTGTTAAAAGAACAAAACACTCAAAGTAGATTTTCACACAAAACGAAAACATTATAACGAATAGTCATTGCAAATCAGTGTAACTATCTAATCCTGATAATAAATATATTAGATATAGAACAGGCATTTCAGATGGACGGACTTTCGATTCCGTAGCGAACCTTTGCTGCGTACGCTATTTCAAACGACGTATCATCAGTGTTGGGATCAAGTCACTACCTTCGAGTCACGAGTCATTTCGAGTCATTGCACATTTTGACTCGAGTCAAGTCAAGTCAATCGATTTTCAAATGTGACTCGAGTCAAGTCAAGTCACTCCATTTTTAGAGGTGACTCGAGTCAAGTCGAGTCAAGTCAAGTCAAGTCACGAGTCAAGTCACAATTCAAGTCAAGTTGCCTTTTCGAAGTATGAAGCATGATAGCGTCATTGCATTTTGCTAGCTGTCTGATATACAGATTGAGTGTTCATTGATTTTGAACCGATGAAGGCATATAGAGTTAAATATACATGCAAGAAGGCGCTGTATCGATTACATATAAGTACAACTGCTAAACCTCAGTTTATAGTTACCAGCCAAGATAGAGAATAGACACGAATTGATAAGATGCAATACATTGCGCATTTACAAATAGATATGATACAATTCGAGCCAGCGCCAATGGCTGAGGACTATATAAGCTATATTCGAATTCAGTTTCAATAAAACAATAGGTTTGGTTAAGGTAAAAACAGAGAACAAAATTTACTTTACTATACTAGATTACAACAACGTAAGCTGTAAGTTTCGATCAATTCGTTTGTGGTCAATTCATTTGTGAGAGAGCAATGGATGCTCAGTAAAACGCACGATCATTAAATGATTGGTCGCTCTCACGGGTTACACCAACGTTTGGCGAACAATACGAACATATGCAAGATGCAGTGATTTTGATCAAAGCCGATTACTTGATGACTTGAAATTGACTCGTCAATTTTGCTCCGAGTCACGAGTCAATCCACATTTCTGACAGGCCGAGTCAAGTCAAGTCAAGTCATTTTAGCAAAGTGACTCGAGTCAAGTCAAGTCATACGAAAAAGGTGACTCGAGTCTGACTCGAGTCAAGTCATGACTCGAGTCATCCCAACACTGCGTATCATCACAACATTTAGAATTCGACTATGGATCGCGCTTAATTGCCTGCAGCCAATGATGTACAAGACAGGCACGTTATCGCCCATAGGGGTTGTAACCAAGTCACAAGTCTCCGAGTCACAAGTCAATCTCACTTTTATAGTTTTGACTCGAGTCAACTCAAGTCATTTTCAATTCGTCACCGAGTCAAGTCCGAGTCCAAGTCATCGATCAGAGGTTCGAGTCCGAGTCATGGTATTATGACTCGAGTCCGAGTCCAAGTCATTGTGTTGACTGCTCAGTTTCCAGTTGAAGTCTTGTTAAACCCACGGTTATAACTCTGTTTGGTGATATCGAATGGTTCGCATTTATAATATAATAATTTTCCTCATTTTTATTAGTTTCTGGTCGCATTTTCAAAAACCAGTACCAATAGATAAAATCCCGAAAGGGCGTTTACTCCACTATTCTTCGGAATTACAATGAAATGTCGGTCTTGGCCGTCTGAGTCTCGAGTCATATGACTTAGTTCTAGTCATGCGCAACGACTCGAGTCGAGTCGAGTCATTTAAGTGTTTTGAGAAAATGGCTCGAGTCAAGTCGAAGGCCGAATCAAGGCACACCTTTGCAACGATTTACAAGTACACAAAGATGAACAATGTAGCCTGCTTTATATTTCAGTATCGCGGTAACATTTCTGTGAAAATATCAGACTATCTGCTTAATAAAGACATTCCCATTCCGCCGTTATCACAATACCACCATGAGTTAATTTATGCACTCTGCACTGACACCCAGTTCACTGAAGCGTGTCGGGCAGACCCTCAGTTGACATCAAATTCGTACCTATTTACAGTCTTCATTCCATTCGAAGGGTTTGAATAAGTCAATGAAAAGAATTATTGAGCCGCCAACGTCCATAAAAGTGAGGTCGTAAATTTCAGTCATCTAAGCTATTAGATTTATCAGCACATGTGGATCACACTCGGAGAAAAGGTCGCCCTTGACTCATCCCCTGAAGCTTGATTCAAAACAGGAGAGGGCGTTGCATTCTGCCAATGGCAATAATTTGTTGGATAATTTCGTTTGTGCCAAAAAATATTGAGACGACAGATGTCGCGTCGTCCAGAGAAGGAGAAGCCGTTCACACTTTTATTTATGTGCATTGGAGTCGGCTTTTATCAAAATACGCCAACATAGTTTGCGCCAACAGAAAGAGTTCGCGTACCATCAAAAAATCGTACATTGAAGTAAAGCCCATGACGTCCTCTTGGGTGATGCGATTGTGGATGTACAATGTTCTTTTCAACTGTACTAGTTGCTAAAGCTCATCCCTGAGGCTTGGCGAGTGTCTGCCGAAAATATTCGGGTTTATTTCAATATGAATATACTATTGAATCCTAATCTTATACAGTATTGTATAACGAAGTGGTTAGGTTACACTTGCATACAGCGCAATAACCGTTTTCCGCCTTATGTTAGGCATCTCCTGAAATCCGGTTGGCAAAATGATACAAAAGCCCTCATTTAAAATTCGTTTTCAATGCAATGACTAATGTATTATATTTAATAGTATTTTTCCCCTCATGTTATAATATAAGGCGGCATCCTATACAACGAATTTTACTTGTCTGTTGTAATCGTATGATAAAATAAGTGTGCGGTGTTTGTTTTAGTGCGATAGCATAACTTCAAATGGAGGTTTGGGTATGTACTATATAGCTGAGTTGAGGATATCCATGATAATTCAATAGTTTCAGGAAAACGTTCACTTTATATTCTTTCAATAATTATAGAAGGCATAGGTTTCTTGAAACATGAAATCTGACTTCTCAGAAGCTGTCGTTGTACTCTTGCAGTTGGTTTGAAGTGATATGCAGATGTTTTTAGTTATACTTCAAACTTGTCCTAGTGCTAAATTCTTCATTAGTCGATGTTCATGTTCCTCAATGTTATCGGCCATCAACATATAATTTACTGCCAGCATTTCTTACACAGCGGACTATGCCGGGCCTAGATTACACTAGCACGGCGTATACACTAGGGTTGCATTTAAAACAAAAATCAATTAAAAACAAACATGTTTAAAACAAGGCCCTTATTTAAAACATTTTTTATTGTTTTTTTTTGTTTGTTTTTTCAAAGACATGACGTCATGAATATTCAAGTATGACATCATAATGGATCGACATTGACAATTGAAGTTATAGGGTAAATAATAAATATAGCTACATTGACGAAATATATGTACTATAACTGTTGAACCGGATATTTTGAGTGTTACAACCATCCCATATCGATCGATATACTTCGGCTCAATCGGGTGGTAATTGTCCGTAGGCTCATATAACATGCTTTTCGGAAAGTATTTACACAATTATGGCATAATTTGGCAGTGTTTTAAAACACCATTTCTTTTAAATGCAACCCTAGTATACACGGTGTCACTTATTTCATTTGTCCCTCTATCTCTAAGTGAACCTAATTGTTTTTTCACGCATACAGACAAGAGATCTGAATCAGATAACTGATAATATGAGGCGACTAGTACTTGCAACGTTTCTGGTGCTGGCTATGGTGGCATCAAGCCATGCATGGTTTCATGTTCACATTCATTGTGGGTAAGATTTACCAATATATATATTTTGTATTATTGATCTTTTCGGGCACAGCTCTAAACGCATACTCGATTGCATGTAGCACGTATACTTCGCCATCAAAATCAGTCGGTCTTTTAAATTCACTATCGACCGACCCCACGTTCCGACATAACCTATATGCGATTGTGTGATCGACCGGAAGTTTCAAGCAAAATCACGAGTCGCTCTGTGACGCTTTATTAAATCCGTTTCTTTATGAGGCCTAGGAAGATTGACCTAACTTTCCGCACTTACGATTTTGATTCTTATTAGGACACCATTACTTTACTTGAGTCACAGTGGTTCGTGACATGAGCAAAATAGTTTTTCAATTTCCCGGTGTCATTGATGCCCACATCATTTGTCAGCGTTAATGTTTGCTTACTTTGTAGGGATGAAGAGGGAGAGCCCGGCGAGCATGAAAAGTCCGAGGAGCATGGGCGTGAATGGCATGAAGATGTTCATGCACACCTGAACCTTCCACGTACGAAGTAAGATTCAATAATATATATATATATATGAATTATACGAGTGCATGGATTGTATCTCTCGAAGCATCTCGTATATTATCCTGAATGCCTAATCTAGGGATATCATACGTCCTCCTTTAGGAGGATTTGCCTTCCTTTTTCAAGAGATGTCTTCCCGTCACCCGAATGTCTTACTTTTTGGCAATTCGACCAACTTTCTATCTTAAAATACCACAACAGACCACGAATTACGCAAAATGTGGATCATATTGACGACAGACGGGTATTTCGAGAGTCAAGTTCGAAATAGGACCTCTCGTTTCATTTTTAGTCAACCCGCGTCATATAAGCTATATACTGGCAAATCTTAGTCCAGCCGAAAAAACGACCTATTTTTCAGTCATGCCAACGGCATCAGCTATATTGATTCGAAAATCACTCGTTTTTTCGTTCGCTGTAGTAGTGTTGGGATGACTCGAGTCATGACTTGACTCGAGTCAGACTCGAGTCACCTTTTTCGCATGACTTGACTTGACTCGAGTCACTTTGCTAAAATGACTCGACTTGACTTGACTCGGCGTATCAGAAATGTGGATTGACTCGTGACTCGGAGCAAAATTCACGAGTCAATTTCAAGTCATCAACTAATCGGTGTCGTTAAAAATCACTGTATCTTGCATATGTTCGGATTGTTCGCAAAACGCTGGTGTAACCCGTGAGAGCGACCAATCATTCAATGATCGTGCGTTTCACCGAGCCTCGATTGTTCTCTCACAAGTAAATTGACCGCAAACGAAGTGATCGAAGCTTACAGCTTACGCTGTTGTAATTCTAGTAGTAAAGTAATAAAATCGCAAAATGTATATTTCCGTTATCTGTTCTTACCTTAACTAAAGAAATTGTTTTATTGAAATTGACTTCGAATATAGTTTAGTCCTCAGCCATTGGCGCAGGCTCGAATTGTATCATATCTACTTGTAAATGGGTAATGTATAGAATCTTATCAATTCGTTTCTCCATTCTCTATTCCGGCTGGTAACTATAAACTGTGGCTATGCAATTACGTAGTTTAACAGTTCTACGTATATGTGAGTGGTACAGCGCCTTCGTGTGTGTATAATTAACTCTATATTCGGTCATCCGTTCGGAATCAATACACACTCAAACTGTATTTCAGACAGCTAGCAAATTGCAATGACGTAAATCATGCCTCATACATACTTCGAAAAGGCAACTTGACTTGAAATGTGACTTGACTCGTGACTTGACTTGACTTGACTCGACTTGACTCGAGTCACCTCCAAAAATCGAGTGACTTGACTTGACTCGAGTCACCTTTGAAAATCGATTGACTTGACTTGACTCGAGTTAAAATGTGCAATGACTCGAAATGACTCGTGACTCGAAGGTAGTGACTTGATCCCAACACTGCGCTGTAGTAACTGTTGTAGCCTCTGAAACGTGTCATTTACGGATCTCGAAATTTGGTAACCCTACCTAATCTATTCTACACACAGATATTAGTGCGGAGCGGATCGACAAATTTTCTGGTCCTACTCCGATCCTATTTTCAAAGCTCTGGTCCTACTCCGGTCCGACTCCTAGGACGGATTTTAAAAATGACCGTGATCCGATAAACTTCAATAATAATCATGCACTCACCGGATAGTTATTGGATATTGATTGAAACAATGCAAACAGGAAATTAAAAACTCCAAGATCAGGCTAACCCTTGTCTTAAGTAATTATGCCAACTTGAACTTAGCATGTGGTTTATTTCCATGATCGTTTCACCGTAGATATTAGTTCGAGGGTTGAAGAGAATAAGGCTGCCCTATTCTATGTAATAAGTAGGGCTGGGCAAAATCGAATACCTGAGTGATTCGATTCTGAATCACGTATTATGCTTCGAGTCGAGTCGAGTATTCGAGTATCACACATTATGACGTCACAGCAAAATGTAGTATGTCAAAGTTCGAATATGTACCTTTTATGCCCCCGCAAAGAATATTTTGCCTGATATCCATCACATTGAAGATACTTCGGTATTTCTCCGACCCTACCGCTTTCATTGCACTTTGTGACAATGTCGTGGGAGAATCATGACTTCGGAAATGTTTTTTTTCAGTAACCTTAGTAGCTTTGCCCTATGTTCCGTATGCTCCGATACGGCAAATCAAGGTTCCAAGGCTTCCGCAGTGGAAAATAGTATCAAAACCATAATTCTCGTTGATAACATAACTTTCAGTAGCGAGGAGCGTATAATTTCAGTACTCGAAAAAATCGTCTTTTGCTACTCGACTCGAATCATGAAAATAATTACTCGATTCAGATTCGAGTACTCGAATCATTGTGCCCAGCCGTAGTAATAAGTACTGATCCGGCTTCGATCCGACTCCGGGCGCATCAGAAAAAGTACTGATCCGGCTCCGACCAGCTCCGGCCAAAAAGTGAGAAAATCCGGCAGGGTATCCAATCCGGCTCCGGTCCATGCTCGGCCCTACAAGATATACGTCACTGTCAATATTGTTTCGTAGCTTAGGTCACTACCGACAAACCCTCGCGTTCCGAGGTAACATGAGCGCATGCTGGTAGAACAGAAGTCGAATGCAAAAACGGCTCTGTGACATATTATAGCTTGATTATGTTATCAGGCTGAAAGATAATGTTCTACCTCCTCTCTGAAACTCATGATTTTGATCATTAAGACATTATCACTTTACCCAAGTCCGTGACATTGACAAAATAGTCATGCGCATTCCAGATGCTATTGTGTCTACCTCTTCGATAAAGTTAATGTTTGTGTACTTTGTAGGGATGAGGAGGGGAAGCCCGAGCAATACAAACATCAGAGGCATGAAGATATCACAGGTATTATCTCACAATGCTCCTAAAGATAATGCAAAGCCACCATTTTCGCTTTAACCTGTTCACAGCCCTGCTGAGAGATATCATCCAGCAACAACGTAACGACAGGAATGCGGCAAACTACTTTCAGTAGGAAGAATGCTGTCTCAATTGATTATTTGAAACATGCGCAATCATCGGACGTGATTAGGAAAAGAAAAAATATATGACATAATTCAAAGCACCGTAATATATTTGCCTTTTAACTTCGTGTTTTCTATGAAAGACTTCAAAATTTATGAAATGGATCTTGTCGATTTCGACCATTAGGTTGCAGTACAGCAGCACAGATTCAGTGCAAATACTGACTCGTAGTAAATGTAGATTTGACTTGACATCGCCCGATAATAGTAGCACGCGTGCAAATTCAAGGCTTGCTGTCCGTATATATAAATATAATTGCTTCGTGGATGCACAATTTTGCAGTGTTCAGCTTCGCTGAAGAATATAATGGGTGAAAGAGTATAGACTATAAATGCTTCCATCGCTGGCAAGGAGGGTACATAACATAACAAAATACCAGTGTTGTCTGAGCCCTGACCCGTAGGTTTTATGGCAGGGGCTGGCAACTTCTTCAGTCGGCGGGTTGGACATAGAAGAATGTAGTACTTGGCGGGCCGGGATGTAGGCCGAGTTGGATCTGGGATTGACACAACGTAGGCTACTTGGTCATTTCAACACTCTCCTATAGTCCTATCAGTGTTGGGATCAAGCCACTACCTACGTTCGAGTCATTGCACATTTTGACTCGAGTCAAGTCCAGTCAATCTATTTTCAAATGTGACTCGAGTCAAGTCAAGTCACTCGATTTTTTGAAGTGACTCGAGTCAAGTCGAGTCAAGTCAAGTCAAGTCACGAGTCAAGTCACAATTCAAGTCAAGTTGGCTTTTCGCAGTATGAGACATGATTACGTCATTGCAATTTGCCAGCTGTCTGAACTACAGATTGAGTGGTCATTGACTCCAAACCGATGAACGAATATAGAGTTAAATATAAACGCAAGAAGGCGCTGCATCGCTTACATATACGTAGAAATGTTTCGTAATTGCATAGCCTCAGTTTATAGTTACCAGCCAAAATAGAGAATAGAGAAACAAATTGATAAGTTGCAATACATTACCCATTTACAAAAAGACATGATAGAATTCGAGCCTGCGCCAATGGTAGAGCTTCAGAATTATATAAACTATATTCGAATTCAATTTCAAAAAAACATTAGGTTTAGTTAAGGTAAGAACAGAGAACAGAAATAAACATTTCGCTATACTTTACTACTAGAGTTACGACAACGTAAACTGTACGCTTCGATCACTACGTTTGTGGTCAATTTATTTGTGAGAGAACAATCGAACAATACATGATCATTGAATGATTGGTCGCTCTCACGAGTTACACCAGCGTTTCGCGAACAATCCGAACATATGCAAGATACAGTGATTTTTATCGATATCGATTACTTGATGACTTGAAATTGACTCGTGAATTTTGCTCCGAGTCACGAGTCAATCCACATTTCTGATACGCCGAGTCAAGTCAAGTCAAGTCATTTTAGCGAAGTGACTCGAGTCAAG
This sequence comes from Botryllus schlosseri, assembly GCF_051294905.1. Lineage (NCBI taxonomy): Eukaryota > Metazoa > Chordata > Ascidiacea > Stolidobranchia > Styelidae > Botryllus > Botryllus schlosseri. Next base: position 28,446,571 of record NC_137237.1, on the reverse strand, counting down.
TCAAGTCATGCGAAAAATGTGACTCGAGTCTGACTCGAGTCAAGTCATGACTCGAGTCATCCCAACACTGAGTCCTATCTGTTAATTACATCACATTGTGTCTTGCGTTATGGGTCAAATCCGACCGTGATGCAATTCAGACCGGGGCCGCGAAAAGTTACTTGGAATATAGAACATAAAACGTATGTGAATGGTAAAAGGTGGAGTAAAACCATAGGTTCTAAAACTAAAGCGGGAAAAGGGGGCACTTTAAAAGGTGCTTATTTGTGTACCGTGGTTACGTAGTTACGTAAGACGCATGTATAATAATCAAGATCCAAAATAGTTTGCATAAAATATAGTCCAAAACTTGTTTGTTGCCGATGTTACAATACGAATTATACACGATATGTGCCCAAATGTTTTTGTGATACGATCCCAAATTCTTAATTGGTGAGACAAGCACTTATCATCACAAATAAACGATGAACGTGTAGGCCTATGTAAGAAAAGATCGCCCAGTTTCAGGAGTACAATCGAGTCAGCATTATAACATAAGGTCAGTTGGCTGACTCTGAGAGGAGGCGATCTACGGCAGCTTCGCTAGCAAACTTTCCGTGTCTCAATAGAAAAACGAGTCTGGTAATTAGGGCATGGCATGGTATGGTATGGTATGGTATGGTATGAAAGTATGGTATGGAATGACATTTCGGTATGGAATATCGAGTATGGAAGTTCCCAAGTATGGTATGGAAGTGTTTCATACTTTCATACTTTCATACTTTTCCCATACTTTGACAGTTTTGCCACGACCATGACAAGAATCCTACTTTCGATTTGTCAAATTGATTGCATACCTCAGAAAATCGCTCACTGGCAATGTTCATATCTCAAATTGCAATTCTTGACTCACCCACCCCGGTCGACATCTATTTGAAGACAAAGTTGCACAATGCGCATGTGAAGGAAAATATACTTATTCCAATTTGAATCCGCTTTGGTCGGATGATCTATTTGACAGAACTATATCAGTGTGATTCAAAATATGTAAGTTGTCTTGGAGAGACTGTACGATATGCCGGCCTCCAACACGCATTGTAACTTCATGAAATCTGATTATCTCTGATAAAAGAATGGACTGGACACCCTGATGTTGGCTATAGCCAGACTCGTTACAGATGTATGATATATTTATTTCTTAACGAGTTATAATAGCGTGCGAAAGTGTATCTTATAGTGGCTTATACCTACCATACGCATAAGTTCGTCAACACCAGGAAGTTTATCTTACCTATGCATTATTCCGCATTTACGCATGTAAGTTGATTGCCACCTCGCTACATTCGAAAGATTTCGAGTCCTTTCTATTATTCTGTAGGCTTACATACACATTTTACGGAGGTGCAGCACTGCATGTACGATACGGTTACCAGTTCACTGCTCAGTGCTCATTGGCTGTGTTCCGTGCTGTTCAATTCCGGGGGTCTTAATCTTCGCCAATAGCAAGTCTTTACATAAGTAAGTATTCCCGAAATTTAACGTAGGGAGCAATTTTAAAGGGTGGGAATAGAGATTTCAGGTTGTGGGTAATGAAGAAAAACAGATTAGGAAACACTCTTCTAATTTTAAAATACCTTTTGTAATTTGTAGATGATGTTACTGTTAGCAGTGCGTTACTACACCAGATCAACATTCCATGAAATTCTGTGTGATTTCAAAATAATCCCGTGTGTAAACTGTATGTATTTTACGTTCCGTCCTCCATGATTAGGCAGCCTGCATCGCTGACGTCATATGATATAATAAAGAAACTGGGCATGTCATTGGTGCATCAGGGCTGTTAAATGGATAATTTCATCAAAAATAATTAGAATATTAAAGCCGGAACACACCAAAAAGAGAATTTTACTTGAGAAGTTGGCCAAATTGCGAAGTATGGAAAAAGTACCAAATATGGCATGGAAGAATGTTGCTATGGTATGGAAAATTGTCAGGTAGGGTGTAGAACGATTGGGGCGGGTATGGAGTATGGTATTTCCAATCCCATTCCATGCCATACCATGGCCTGCTGGAAAATAATGTGATTAAAACAGTAGATTTTCACGATGCACAGTCGATCACAGCAGATAAGTATAATTCGTTGTAGGATGCCGCTCTATATTCTAATTTGAACGAAATATATACTATTAAATTTAATATATTAGTCATTGCATTGAAAACAAATTATTCAAGAGGACTTTTGTATCATATTGCCAACAGGATTTCAGGATCTTGTCAAACATTAGGCAGATAACGATTACTTCGTTGTATGTTAGTGTAACCAGGCCCCTTCGTTCCACAATACTGTAGGATTCAGCAGTCCTAGTAAATTCATATTGAAATAAACCCGAACATTTTCGACTGATACTCGTCAGGTGTAATCGTCAGCAACCGGTAGAGAGTTCGAAAAAACATTTTATATCTACAATCATATCACCAAATATGTCATCGGCATAAAATTTGGAATAATCGATTCTGTACTTCAATGTCTTATTTTTAGATGGTATACGAACCAGACATGGGGTGATTACTTCGTGAATGTAATCGATTGCGATTACGATTACTTCTGAATAACCCGATTACGATTACGATTACAGCGAAATCAGAAAGTAGTCGATTTCGATTACGATTACATTGGAAAAGTAATCACGATTACTCACGATTACATTTATTTTGCATCTTAGAAGTTATATTGGAAGACAATGTATGGATTGCGCTGAAAAGGCCTGATGAGAACAACCTTCTTTAAAAAAAGATGCGACATTTGCTTGTCACGTCATAAAGTAACCATTGCCCATTTTATATTGGACGATTTATCGCACCCAGCGATTTGCATTCTTGCTAGGTCCACACACAACTGCCGAACCCCAAATTTCCTAATAGGGTGGGGAGCGAGCTCGAAGCGGACTCAAAAGTATTTCGTAAATCAACGCAAATTATAGACTATTTTCGAGAGGTTTCATGAACTTGAAAATTGTCTACGAGCATCGCGATTTAAATGTCTCTAGATAAATTGATTTTGAAATACATAGCCTATGTCTCCTCCTCAAGAAAAAAAGCATGCATAATATATAGTAACAGGCATTTAGGTGCCAGTCAATACCGCGCCACGACACACCGAAAGACAGTCCGCGGCTGCAACACCAATGGGTGCGGGTTCGATTCCAACCGAGGTCGACTTCACAATTCCGATACCTAGGCCCCTACTCGCCACTTCATCCGCAAGCGGTGTCTTACTAAAAGCCTAGAGGTGGGCCGTGCTATAAGTCGGCAGTTACGGAAAATAATGAAGAATATCGGCCTGGTGTAAATGACCATAGTAGTTGAGAAACACCATGAATACCACAAAACAAACACACCAAAAGACTATGCAGTTTCGATCAACATGCGAATCCACAAAGTGTGATACTAATGAAAGACATTGGTCGAAACTTGGGGTATGTGTCCATTGTCAAGAGCCGCTATGGGTGGGCGTGACTAATAGTCCGGTCCTTCTAATCTGAGCCCACAATGCAAATGCCACCCGGGCAACAACAGAGCATTAAAGACATGGCAATTTGTGTGTGCATCTCACGCAAGTATTTCTTTTAGTCTGCTGCGTTCTGGCCACAACAATATCTTTTGATTTTAAAACAGACCAGAGGTCACGAATTGACAACATACCCTAAAGTAATTATTACAAGATACCAGATGTAATAATTATAAATTACGTGCTCCCAGTTCTTCGGGTAAATCTGACCATCGGGGGCTGAGAGAGGATTAAAAATGAATAGTAATATAATGCAAATACCAATATTATTGACGAAATTAAATCTTCATCTTGAAAATTAACTACCCTATGGGGGCCCAAGACCAACGTTTGGAGTGGGGGACGATTTGCTGTTTTTGTCCTGATTCTAGCTACAAGCCCCGCTAACATTGTATATAAGCCGATGGCTATGGCGGCAGGTCCAAACGTTGAGTAAAGAATTGTGAAATAACGATTGGCGCCCGTTTTAAGCAGAATCTTATGAGAATAAGCGAAAATGAACATAAAATTCTGCCTTCAACTTAATACAAATAATGTAATGCAAGCGGCCACCAGCTGTCGATTTTCAATGCTTTGTCATGGAAACCGTAATGTTTTATTTGACGAGTAGGCTACAAAATTTTAAACCTTTGTCCGGTGTACGTTCGTATTACATAGGCCTACTGCCCGCCAAGCAGCAACGGTCCAGCTGCGTTTAACCAAGCAAAACCAAACATCAAAACAAAAGTTACTATTTTAAACTAGGCAGAGTGGTGATTAATTATCCTGCTGCGAGGTAATGGCGTCTGGAATGCATTGATAACCTGATATACAGCACGGTGAGTGTTCTTACAATCACACTAATGTACATCGAATATCTATTCACTATGTGTGAATAGCTGGCTGGATACTTCTTACGCAATGACGAGCAAAGCTAATAGACCACTTCTGACGTAATAATGATCAGAGGCGTTTGAAAATCTGACGTTTGTACTATCACTAACTGGTATAATACCTCCTATTTGTTCACGAAAGTTCAGTTTATGTCATATAGTCTTGTAGAAATATAAAGTAATCGCTCTTTCACAAAGAAATCGATTAAATATGGGAAGTAGTCGATTACGATTACGATTACTTTGGAATTTTCTCGAATGTAATCGATTGCGATTACGATTACTTGAAAATGCTGTAATCGTCGTAATCGATTACGATTACTAATCGCGATTACCCCATGTCTGATACGAACTCCTTCTGTTTGCACAAACTATGTTGGCGTATTTTGATAAAAGCTGACTCTAAGGCACACAAATTAAAGTGTAAACGGCCTCTCTAGAACGGCGACACGTCTGCCACCTCGATAATTTTTCGCACAAACATAAATATCCAACACTTATACCAGAAGGTAGTCTAGTAACCGACCGTGGCGCACCAGTCCCTTCTGGGAGATAAGCGCCACTACCACTTTTTACAATACTTATAAATGTTATAATATTCCAGCTCTGGACTGAAACCGGCAAACGAAGGGTTCATTTTCACATCACAAGAGCAATCGCTTCGTACAAAGTATACTATCGCAAAAGAATTCTGAAGCAGAACACAGACGGAAAATGCAGAATTTGCCGCAACCAAAATTAAACTGTAGCTCATAACATGGCTGTGGCGCCCTTGCAGCCACCGAATACACATTAAGACACAACAAGATCGGTCACTACATCCATCTTGAATTACGGAAACACTTTAACATCACCACTTCGGCAAAAAATTGGTATGATTACAGTGCAGCACCAGTGACAGAAAGCGACCAAGTAAACATTATGTGTGGTGCACCAGTTATAATTGACCGCGAAATCAGGGGCAACCGCCGGATATGATAATCAAACTAAAAAAGAGGATTGAATGCTCATTCAATGAACTGGCCGTCCCATCTGATCAAAACATACTGCAAAAGGCATCAGAAAAACAAGTAAAATACGCAGACCTCAAATCGAATGTGAAAAAATGTGGCGATGGAAAAATAAAGATGTACCGATAGTCATTGGCGCTACAGGGGTCCTAAGCAAAAAAACTCATGAGACATATCCAACAGATTCCGTGAAACGTTCGATTCGACATGATCTTAAATACAACGTTATTGAGCACTGTGCATATTCTTCGGAAGGCCTTGAATTCACCACTGGACTAAAATTAAACTTGTGCGCGTAAATCATAGCATAATTTCTGTAATTTGGATTCTTCATTTTTATTCATCTCTACCTCTGCAACCCTTGCCAATTCTTCATCTACGGCAATTATGTAATCTGACTTCTTCATGTATTGCACAGGAATTATAATTTGACAGTATTACTGATTTTTTTCCAATTTACTTCAATCTCGCCATTTTCCTTGTGGGTAGGTTGCCCCCCGGATTACAGGTATATTTACCAGTTTTAGTGTGTGTGAATAAATGATATAATAGATAATAAAAGATCACGTTATTGGGCACTGTGCATATTCTTCGGAAGGCCTTGAGTGCGCCACTGGACTAAAATTACACTTGTGAATCACAGGATGATTTCTGTAATTTCGATTCTTTAATTTCAATCATCTCTACCTCTGCTCTGTAACCCTTGTCAATTCTTCATGTACTGCAATTCTGTAATCTGACCTCTTCATGTATTGCATAGGAACAACAATTTGTCTGTATTGCTGAAATTTTAAAAATTTACTCCAATCTCGCCATTTTCCTTTGGGGACAGGTTGCTCTCGGATTGTATGTGTATTTACCAGTTTTACTTTGAATAAAGAAAAAAAATAATCCAACAAATGTTTGCCAATGGCTGAATTTAACGCCTTTGCCTGTTCTGATTCAAACTCCAGGTAACGAGTCAAAGGCGCCCTTTCTCACTGGGGATATACTGCTTTATGCAGTTCTCCAACGTTTGTGTGGTTCTTTCCACGTAGCGGCACTTCTATTCATACTTTGTTGAGCAGCAGAAAGAACTGCTTAACGTGTTGCGAGGAGCAGTTGAATTGCCCAAAAAATCATGTTGGTCTTGACTGTGTCGTAACACTTATATTGGCAGCAGAAATCAATTGCTTTCAAAAGCGGATGGGAATATGACCAATACATGGCAGTGTTGGGATGACTCGAGTCATGACTTCACTCGAGTCAACTTTTTCGTATGATTTGACTTGTCTCGAGTCACTTTTCAAAAATAACTCGACTTGACTTGATTCGGCCCTTCACAAATGTGGATTGACTCGTGACTCGAAGAAAAATTTACAAGTCAATTTCAAGTCATCAAGTGCACAGTGTCGATTAAATCACCGAATCCTAAGTATGTTTTGATTGTTCGCGATACGCCGGTATCACCAGTGAGAGCAACCAGCCATTCCCTGATTGAACTTCTCAGTGGACCTCCATTGTTACATCACAAATAAACCGACCGCGAACGAAATGATCACAGCTCACGTTGTTACTTGTTACGTTGTCGTAAGTAGTAGATTAAGCCAATACCAACGTAGCACTGTTTCTTAGAAGGGTTGGTGCTTACTTTGCGCAATGCTGCTCTTTACCAACCCTCTTGCATAGTTTGAATCGAACGAATATAGGTAATTAATGCTTTTTGTATTCTCATGGATGTGTAGATGGGTGGTGTGGTGTACCATATCAATTTGCATCAACTTCTCGAGGCTTCTTATTCGATCCTCTAGTTTGACTGATAATACCAAACTGTAGCATGCAGCTATATACATTTACTCGGATAATTTATTAGCAGTTCTGGGTGCGCTTGAGCGATACAACACACTTTGCATGTATATTGAACTTTATATTCGCTGTTTTACACAATATAAATGGCCAATAAATCTGTCTTCACACAACTAGCCATATTTAATGACTTCGAATCATTACTCATACTTCGAAAATTCAATTAGACTTGAATTGTGACTTGACTCGTGACTTGACTTGACTTGACTTGACTTGACTTGACTTGACTTGACTTGACTTGACTTGACTTGACTTGACTTGACTTGACTTGAATTGACTTGAATTGACTTGACTTGACTTGACTTGACTTGACTTGACTTGACTCGAGTCACCCCCAAACAGCGAGTGACTTGACTTGACTCGAGTCACTTTCGAAAATCGTTTGACTTGACTTGAGTCAAAATGTGCAATGACTCGATATGACTCGTGACTCGAAGGTAGTGACTTGATCCCAACACTGAATGGTAGATAGATATAAACGCCTTTAGTTGTTCGTTTGGTTGGCTATGTCGACTTTTATAAGTTTAATTGCATTAATTTTCTCTCGGTGCAGCGGTCGATGACACATTCAAGTACGATTTTGTGAATGTTGTAAAACTCTAAACTCTGTTTGTTGCCCGAACAGATCATCAACGCCCCATGCACGTGGATGCCAATGAGGTTGATTTTTCTGCATCCAGTACTAAATTAATTCCAGCGTAGGTATTGGCCGGTGAATGTTGGTTTCTTGAAGATGAATGGTCCAAATTTTTAGGTTTAATACTGTACGAGTGTAGGCTGTAGCAGGACTAAATATTTAATAATTATTTTTGAACCCGTATTAATCACAGACAAATTTACTGATCACGAGGGGTGAATTTTACATATAGTTTAGTTGGACGTGCACCAGATTATCTAGATGTAGTGGTCAGAAAATGGGATGGTTGTTTGTAGTTGCTGTATACTATTAGCGGAAGAATCAGCCTATGTCACCCTGTCGTAGGCAAGCCATAAATACGAGCGTGACAAATTTATAGTGTTCAATAGTGAAATAACATTGACTTCAATAGTGAAGTAGCCTACATTAATGAAATCATTTGAGTATTTGCTTCCTAAGATATTTACAGAGGCGGCGGAAAAGTGAGATGTGTCATCCAGAGACGCTTGAATTTCGAAAAGCCTCTCTGGTCTTCTGAAATCGTTTGCAAACATTGTTCTGACAGAGCAAATGAATTCATCAGTCTATCCATAACTGACAGATGAATTAAAATACCAGATGTAATTGACAAGCCCTCCCTTCGGGTGTGTAACGTGAATAGGGATTCAGAAAGTCAAATGAGGTCTTTCCGCTTCATGTATAAAGAGATATTCTTAAATTCGCATTCGGTATATACATAACTTATCAACTCAATTAAGTTGCTTGCATTCTTTTGTGGAAATCTCGTGTAATTTGAGCTGATGCGACTATAGGGAGCGGATTGAACATCAACTATATTATGCTATCATGTGACAGGTTATTTATTAAAGGTTAAGAACCGCTGGTTTGGAATTTGTTGCATTTTACCATAGAGACGAATCTTTATACGATTCCTGAATGAGACATTCGCGATCACGCATGTATGATACTGTTCACCCTAATGGAAATCGTCCCATATGTTTTGAAATAAAATCTTGTGAATGGAAAACACCACAATTTCGTTTATCATGATACATTATTCACGATTCATATCATATCCGTTACAGAATTAATTTCTATACCTCAACTTTACAAGTCCGGAAGGTATTCTGTATTGAAATCAATTTATCATGAATACACTGAACGACACTGTAAAAACCATACAGCGAATGATATAGATACTCGTAAGAGCATATCCTGCGTGACAAAACACAGTCCTAAATGAAACGCCGCACATCACAATGCCCCACTCATGCTTCATATAGCGGTATGCAATTACAGGATATTGAATACATACATCGGAGAGTGAGTACATACCGCACTGCATTCTCCAGACAATGCACAATAGCGATTAACAACTCCGCTGGAAATCCGCCTAGATTTGAATTAATGCAGCGATAGGGATTTGATTCTTACCGTATTTGCCGTATTGACTTTTTCAGTCAGAGAAGTCTTCTCGCAGTGACGTAACTGCTTCGCGACTTCTAATGATTGTATGGCCTATCTTCCATAAATTACTAGTAAGATTCTGCTATATGCGTATACCTCCAACGTGGATTTCTGCACCCAAACATTGGTGAAAATTCCGTTGAGCCTAATATGCAATTTACGCACTCTATTTGTACCTGCCGGTAAATGGAAATTATTTTACATAGCATATAGTAAGGGGTGGATTAGTGGGCCACCGTGATGATCATCAAGTTCGACCATTAAATGATCAACTCAATTCTGACGCTCATATATTTGTAGCCATTCACCTTTACAACTTCAATTCTGGCATTGTCAGCGTTGCATCAGATCCTAAGCACTTGAGAGTCGCTTTGTGGTAATTTTCTTTTTTCGAAACTAGTATGGTCAGAAGAAATAGTCTGTATTGCATGTCAGAGATTTTCATAACTCCAGTCAATTGTGACGCCATAGTGGATTGACATTGACGATTTGAAATATAGGGGAAATGTAGCTCATTTGACGAAATATCTATGTATTATAGCTGTTGAATGACTATCTTAAGGTTTTCAACCATCCCGTTTGGTATTCGTCGGTTATATCGGGTGGTAATCGTCCGTAGGCTCATACAACATGTTTTTCGGAAAGTATTTACACGATTATTGCATACCAACTTTTAAAAAAATTTTAAGGCATTTGTTTAAAACACTGTTAAGAACCTGTTTTCAACAAAGTTTTTGTTTCAAATGCAACACTATATATATATCCCTGACGTGTGTATATGGAGGGGAGCTTCTCGGGCAGCTGAATCCTTTTTCACCAGGTCTGTTCATTGATGAAACTATATATGTCTCTTTATTTGACATAGTGACAAATTCAATCAGTAGATTCGATGGATAACGCATCACGTGATATTCCGGTATTCAAGTTAAAAGATTCAGACTTTTTTATTCTTTTGCTCGCTCTGCGAAACGAAATACAGTCAAATCAGATTGTTTCGAACACCGGATAACCCGAACAATGGCTTCTTCATTCGATCAAAATACCGTTTCAGCCCATGCTGCATGGCTTAATACAATACTATTCTATTCGTATATGGGTGTGCTAGACACTAGACCAGGAATCACTAACGCAGTGCTGGCGGGAACCAGTTCGCCCGTAAGGAATAGCCAAGCCACCTTTGGTGGCAGTACCAAATGTGTAACTGCGAGCTTTGAAGGCCCAAGTGGAGAAGGATTACATGTGCACAGCAGTAGCTAGAACATAGGTCAGTTTGTTTGTTTGTTCGTTTGATATTCATGGTGTTTCGACTACATTGGTCATTTCACACCAGGCCGATACTCTTTTTATTTTTTATTCCGTATTTACCGACTTGTAGCACGGCCTACTTCTAGGCTTTTGTCACCGCTTAGGTGGATCATGGAGCTTTGAAGGTCGAGTGGAGAAGAATTGCGTGTGATAAGCAGTCGAACACGGGTCAGTCGTAAGTAACACGAGAACGCTCTTTTAGGTCGGGGGCGTTACTCGCCTGCACCTTCCGCGAAGTCCGAACGGGAATCTCGTTAATATCCCCGAGCCTCGGCGCATACATTTGCGCTTCGGCTGCGACTACGCAACTGAACTTGGAGTCGCTGGCGTGAGTCCCAGGAAGAGTTATCTTTATTTGGTAATGATCACGAAGCCTGTCCTGTTCAATGCTCCTAATGTCAAAGTGAAGAAATTGAATTATAGGCGTGTGAACGTCGGGAGTAACATTTAGCCCTTCGAATTATCGGTGTATAAGCTCTTGGTTTCAAAAAGGTTGGGGAGACCGGCACTAGTATACACAATGTATATTATATATAGTCTGGATCCATTTGGTATCGACTTACTGTACGATACAACTAACCTGAAGGTATATAACGGACTCTTTTGCATTTTTCGATCAAGGCCAATTAGGCTACTGCAGTAGCCTACATCGCACTGTACTTCAATTATCACGGAACAGCACAGTATTTCAATGCTTTTTGGTCTTCCTTTATCATGGGCTAGCAAATATTTTTTCAACGGGCCAAATGAGAACCCGATAATACATTGGCGGGTCGAGACAAAAGTTTAAACTATTCTATGACGTGCTAATCTCTAATAATTTATAATTTATACACAATTTCCAAATTTAAAGCACTTAAATACATTGCTAACACAAACTGCTGAGTGGATATGGATTAATAGTAATGAGTATAGGGCGATTTTTTTACCTAAAAAACGGAAGATGTAGACCTAAAATATCAAAATCTTGACATTTTTGACCGTAAAAAACTTAATTTTGACAAAATTTCGACCTAACGTATGCAAATTAGGTGTTTTCTTACATAATATTAGATTTGTACTACTGACCTTCATTTGTGGTTGGAACTGTCTGTCCTTACAAAGTAATTTGGCCTGAAAACACTTATTCGACTCAAAAACTGACCAATTTTTACATGAAAAAACTTTATTTTACCGAAATCTGGCCCTATGAAGAAATCCAATAGTTAGGCTACATCACGTACTATGGTAGAAATAATTAAAATTTGTTGTAGTATAACGAAATATACATTCCTACATTCTCGGGTAGGAAGTGTCTGTCCTTACCAGGTAGCTTGCCAAGAATGGGGAAAGAAAGTTCAACAGCAGCAGTTGTTGGCTGACGACACTGAAGTTGCGCGTACACTGCTGGTGACACACCGTGTTGCTTCATTCTGGCAATGGTGTCTACATCACAATTTTTCATCATGCGATTCTTGATATAAGAACCATGCAATGCCCACGCAGTCTTGCTTCAGTTAGGATATTGCGGTACGCTGAGCATAACACCATGTCAACCTATTTGTTTCATTTGGATGTTTATGATTCACAATGAGCAGACAATGGGTCGTCTACAACGGTGGGCCTATAAACAGGGTTGCCATCAACATGGACCCAAAAATAAGGACAGTCCAAAATTAGATTAGGATTAAAAATATTTTTTTGTGCATTACGAAGCCGTGGCATATCACACTTCATACTTTTTGCCAGAAACAATCTGCTCCGGCAATTCCTTGTTATTAGAAGGTGCTTCATGGATCTCACGACAGCTCAGGTCTAGGTTTGCCTTTACTTGTAGCTGGGGTGTGACTGCCATTTCACTAAGTTGTAATTAGAGGCGTCAACCGAGAAGGAAAAAGGCTGTACACCAAGTTCAGAAGAAAAAGAACATTTTGAGCGTATGGAGCAAGAACACCAGTAACAATGCTTGTAGTCCTAGTCTTGGCCGAAGCAAACTTCTTTGCGATGTTGGAATCGGGGAATATTACTTTGAACAATTGCGATGTGCAATCGTTAGTGATGAATGATTGCTGGTGTTTGACAGTATTGGGATGCTCAGGTACCGTCAGCAGAAGCTGTCATGTAGTCTGTGGTCGTTGGTGCTGATCGACTTGTCAAAAAACATATTCATCGCCTGGCTCGAACTAATCATTATGACACACTTCTTGGTTTTTTTGGGTATCAATGTGAGTTGAAATGGCGGTATTTTCGATGGCGTCCAGGTTAATGTCACAATTGCAGATATTGCAATGTGCGAAGCACTCGCCCTTCAAGCTTCGTTTGATACCTTTGAATTTTCTCTCATAGTCGTCACGAAAAATGTTTTTACGTTAGCTCATTTTGACTAATCAGATTTAGCCTTATTAAGAGCTAAAACTGTATGTGCAATATAAATTTATAAATGATTTATAGCTTTGCTACTTTTACCAAGTGTCGACTGCACTGCACCCTTTTTCACTACGCAATAAATGCTGCCTTACCCACAGCTTATTCTGATGTAGACTAAACAGCAGAAACCTGGTACTGCTGTTTACTGCCAAAATGACGCCCGCTGCAGGTAGAGCCGAACCTGTTATACCACTCACTACCCTAGCTATCTCACTACTTATAAGTCAGATCCCGTGGTGTGTACGCAAAGGGAGTTTCTTTCATTTATAGTGTCGAAGCATAACAAAGCATAATTTTAGAATATTATGCCACACAGATACCGAAGGAAAACTATCGAAGTTCTATAGTTCTTGAAAATAAGACAAAATAAGGACGCAAGTCGAAAACAAGGACATTTCTTAGAAATAAGGACTGTTGAGTTTTTTAAGACCTGGACCCTCAAAATAAGGACAAATCTTAGAAATAAGGACGGTATGGCAACCGTGATTATAAAGAAGGATACAAGCTATAAAATGTCAAATGATAAGTCTACCGACAGTGCAAAATCTACGATACAAACGAAATACAGGTTGTAAAACAATTTCGACTTTATAAACAATTTTGACATTTTTCAACCTAACGCTACAATTTTGACTGAATTTTGACTTTTTTTGACATGTCAAAATAAAATTGCCCTAGTAATGAGTAAGTGAGGGATAATATTAAAAATTTATATTCAGTCTGTGTAATTATTCAAAACAATGATAGGGATTGAAAAATATTGTTTTAATGATAATAATCCACATACACTTTTTTCTATTAAGACACGAACATTTGGCTAGCGAGTCTTCCTCCTCTCAGATTCAGCCAACAGTCCGTCTGTCATAATACCGACTCATTCGAAAGGGTGCACGAAGATCGAAACGCAACACGCATCCTCCATCTCGCATTACGGTTTTGAGGATCCGCGTCATCGGAGAGGGTAGTGTAACGACTCTACAAAGCGCGCTCATCTGATTGTTGATTGTTTGATCACCAATTCGTGAATGCTTCCGCTGCCTTTTCAATGCCCGCATGTTACTGTGATTTCTTGACAGTTATTACATCCCTCTCAATAAACGGAACTCTCGCTTCAACGTCGCTTTACGACTAATGTCAACAATAGGGATGGTGTGAATGTGAAGTTCACGTTCGCGTTCTGTGTGTGAACCTCAGAAATTTAAAGGTTCACGTTCACAAACGAACCTTGGTCGATTTTGCACTGTGAACTTTTTTCATATATTACAATTTTCACTTCATTCTAACATCTTTGGTGGAAATTTATTGCATTTCAACTGCGGGACACTATATGTGCATGTCACTGGCAACATGAAAAAATCATCACTGAACGAGCATGCAATTTGACAATCTCCAAAATTTTACTTGCTTTGTTACAGAAGTTTGCTCGAATATTTAGTGACTCACTGCTGTGAGCTTGACCCGCAATCACACAACATCAAGAGCGAAATTCAGTACATGTATGTAGCAGTGTTGGGATGACTCAAGTCATGACTTTTTCGTATGACTTGACTTGACTCGAGTCACTTTGCTAAAATGACTTAACTTGACTTGACTCGGCGTATCAGAAATGTGGATTGACTCGTGACTCGGAGCAAAATTGACGAGTCAATTTCAAGTCATCAAGTAAAAATCACCTCATCTTGCATCTTGCATTTTGTTCGGATTGTTCGCCAAACTTTTGTGTAATTCATGAGAGCGACCGATCATTAAATGATCGTGCGTTTTACTGAGCTCCCAATATTCTATCACAAACGAAGTGATCGAAGCTACAGCTTACGTTGTCGTAAACTAGTATAAAAGTAATTTAATAGCAAAATATATATTTGTGTTCTCTGTTCTTACCTTAACCGAACCTCTTGTTTTATTGAAATTGTAATCGAATATAGTTTATATACTCCTCAACCATTGGCGCTGACTCGAATTGTATCATATCAATATGTATAAATGGGTATACTGTATTGCATCTTCTCAATTCGTTTCTCAACTCTCTCTATCTTGGCTGGTAACTATAAAATGAGGCTATGCAATTACTTACGTAGTTCAACAGTTCTACGTTTATGTGAGCGATGCAACCCCTTATTGCAAGTATATTCAACTCTATATACGTTCATCGGTTCAGAATAAATGACCAATCAATCTGTTATTCAGACACCTAGCGAAGTGCAATGACGTAATCATGCTTCATACTTCTAGAAGGCAACTTGACTTGAATTTTGACTTGACTCGTGACTTGACTTGACTTGACTCGACTTGACTCGAGTCACCTCCAAAAATCGACTGACTTGACTTGACTCGAGTCACCTTCGAAAATCGATTGACTTGACTTGACTCGAGTCAAAATGTGCAGTGACTCGAAATGACTCGTGACTCGAAGGTAGTGACTTGATCCCAACACTGGTATGTAGTCAGCGAATGATGCTTATTCAACCAATCAAAGAAGCTGATATCGCTGTCTGATGTAGCAACACTCAAACGCCGAATACATCGTCCGGTCTGCTAGACCGGTCAGACGTAAGCTTATATTCCCTAGCAAGTCCCCGTCGAAATTGTTGACAGAGCGACGGAAGATATCGATTTTATGGAATTATTGTATCATTTGATTGCCCCAGTTTGGCGACGTTTAAAACGTCAATATGTACTTTAGAATTGTGGCATTATGTGGCCCGATCGTCGCTAGGTATCGTGTACATTATTATAGGCTATCACTTCACTGAAATGTAAGGTTGGAATTAGCAATATGACGTCACGTGACGTCATGAGGTTCACTCTTGCATTCACACAGAACCTTCCAAAAAGGTTCGTGTTCACACGAACCTGAACCTTTCAGAGGTTCACACCATCCCTAGTCAACATTAATGAACTGTTTCTGTAGTGTAGTGAAGTATAGTATTTAGTAGGGATGGTGTTAACGTGACGTTCACGTTCGCGTTCTGTGTGTGAACTTCAGAATTTAGAGGTTAGCGTTCATTAACGATCCTTGGTAGGTTCTGCACTGTGAGCCTTTTTCCTTCATTACGATTTTTAAGTCATTATAAAATCTTTGGGTTAAATTCTTCGCATTTCGACTTCGGACCAATCTCTGCATGGCGCTAGCAGCATAAAAATATATTCAACACTAAACGCGCCATGCCAATTTCAAAAATTTAACTTGCTTTGGTACATAGTTTGCTCGAAATATTCAGCCTACCCTTTGTGAATATTTAGTGACTCTCTGCTGTGAGCTTGACCCGCAATCTCACAACATTAAAAGCAAAATACACTATTTAGAGTCAGCGAACTGTGCTTATTCAATTAGTCACTCAAATTAACATGAAGAATAGCCTACATCGCTGTAAAAAATCTAAGAGACGAAATCCGTGTGGTTGAGTAGTTGGCTACTGCATAACTTTAATAGAAGTACAGTAGTAGTATAGAATTTCGTTTTACACTCTGATCACTATCAATCTAGCGATAGTCAGAATCCGAATACATTATTGTCCGGTCTAGCCTAAATCGTTGCGATGGGAGGAGGTGTCTGTCAGATAGTCTGCGATGGTATTTACAGCAAGTCCGTATGTTACGGATAGCAGCTTACAAAATACTTAACTGGCAGTAGCTGATACGAACGCGTCCTGAGTGAGATCTTGACAGACAGTTCAATAGACGACAATATTGCCTTTTCCAGATATATTGTACGGATGGTGCGTGTTTCAAGCAGTAGGTTATACAGCGTACATGAGTCTCTCTGAGTCAATATACGATATGCACTATGTTATATACCAGCGATAAGTCACGTGATGGGGTACTGTTCCGTAACGGATAGCAAAGAGAGGGAGCCAGTGCTCTACACCGGTAAGGTGCAAGCTAATAAGTGTTGGCAAAGCGACGGAAGATATTTATTTTATGGGATTAATATAGCTTTTGATTGTTCCAGTTGATGCATTTGGTGATCTTTAAAAAGTCAGAATGCACTACAGCATTGGCGAATAATATGGCCGGAGTCGGTGCTGTGGGTATCGTGTATGTAGCCTACAGTGCCTACATTACTGAAATGTACGGTTATAATTAGCAATATGACGTCACATGACGTCATCGGATCGTCTTCACGGTCGCGTTCACACATAACAGGGGCAGCCAACCCGTGGCCCGTGAGAAGCTTTTGTGGCCCACGAGGTAAGTCTTCAAATCAGTTATAACGAAGGCCATTTTTTTACCTAAAAAACGAAAGATTTTGACCTAAAAAAATCAAAATTTTGATCTTTTTTGAATTAAAAAAATTGATTTTGACCAAATTTTGACCTAATGTATGCAAATTAGGTGTTTTCGCACATTGTGTTAAAATTGTACTATACTTGTCTTCATTTCTGGTTGGAACTGTCTGTCCTCAAGAAGTAGTTTGGCCTGAAAAAACGTTTTTGACTTAAAAACTGGCCAATTTTTTCATGAAAAACTTATTTTTAACGAAATCTGGCCCTATGAAGAATTCCAGTAGCTACATCACGCAATATGGTAGACATAATTAAAATTTGTTGTAGTGCAACGAAAGATACTTTCCCACATTCTCTGGTAGAAAGTGTCTGTCCTTACTTAGTAGATTGCCTAGAATGGAGCAGCAGCTGTTGGCTGACAAGACTGAAGTTATGCGTACAGCAGTGTTGGGATCAAGTCACTACCTTCGAGTCACGAGTCATCTCGAGTCATTGCAAATTTTGACTCGAGTCAAGTTAATTCACTCGATTTTTGGAGGTGACTCGAGTCAAGTCGAGTCAAGTCAAGTCAAGTCACGAGTCAAGTCACAATTCAAGTTAATTGAATTTTCGAAGTATGAGTGATCATTTAATTAAAGTCATAACATTTTGCCAGCTGTATGAATGATCGCTTAATTAGCCATTTATCTTGAATCTAATAAGGAATATAAAGATAAATATACATGCAAAAAAGGCGTTGTATCGCACGTGCACACGTGGAACTGCTAATGAAATACGTGAGTAACTGTATAGTTTACCTGCTACAGTTTGGTATGATCAGCCAAAATAAAGGATCAAATACGAAGCCCCGAGAAATTTCATCAAAATGGTACAATACACTCCCCATCGACACATCCGTGAGAACATAAACGCATAAACTATATTCATTCGCTTTAAGTCATACATGCGGGTTGATAAATGTAAGCATTGAGCGGACTAAGAAACAAAGATACGTTGCAATTAATCTACTACTACTACGGCAACGTAAGCTGAGATCATTTCGTTTGCGGTCAATTTATTTGTGATCTAACAATGGAGGACTAGTAAAACTTACAATAAGTGGTTGCTCTCGCGAGTGTCACCGGCGTATCGCGAATAGTCCGAATATAGATATGATGCAGTGATTTAGTCGACACCATTTACTTATCGATGACTTGAAAGTGACTCGTAAATTTTGCTTCGAGTCACGAGTCAATCCGCATTTTTGAAGCGTCGAGTCAAGTCAAGTCAAGTCATTTTTGCAAAGGGACTCGAGTCAAGTCAAGTCATACGAAAAAGTTGACTCGAGTCTGACTCGAGTCAAGTCATGACTCGAGTCATCCCAACACTGGCGTACAGTGCTGGTGACTCACCGTGTTGCTTTATTCTGACAATGTTGTCTACCTCTAGATCACAATTTCTCATCATGCGCTTAGCATTTCGCATGATTTATTGTCGCTCTGTTTCTTGCATTTAGTATTGGAGCTTCCTCTTGAAAATTATAAATACGCGTAATTTACAGAATTAAGTCTAACTATGTTCGCAATTTGGAGATAACTTGTCGTCCAACAGGCGACTTTGCTCGTGCGCTCGCAACGAGATCGTCGGCGATGAAACATTTGCACAAAATGATAGAGGCATGCTCAGCGTAACCTTCGATATTGCTATGTATAATCTTCGAATAATCCTGTCCTTGCGAAATGAGCCCAGTGGTATACAGAGGCAACCCCCAATACATGCAAATAACACATTTATTGATCGAATTCATTCGTTACCGTTGAAAAAATTTCACGCTTGGCGCAACCAGGACATGAATGCACACTGCACAGTTGCACACAGAGTTTTCATGACATAATTGTTATCAATTTTAAAGCGTAGTAATATAAGTCTTGTTTTCAACGTTACCTAATTTGGTTCGCTCCAATCGGACGTCTAAAAAAGGTCATCAACATTCAAGTCGCCCGCGCGGTCAATCATTCGTAATAAATCTCATGTGGCCCTTTGGCCAAAAAGGTTGACCACTTCTGACACAGAACCTTTCCAAAAAGTTCGCGTTGACATGAACCAGATCCTTTAAGGGGTTTGCACGATCCCCAGGATTTGGTGATTCACCAACGAGCCGGAATAAAGCGAACGCAATATTTAGCTACTTTTTCATTCGCTTACGTGGTTACTACAGACATTCGGATGAATTCTGTCAATACTATTGGTTCTTCTGTAAATCACTGTTAAATTATTATCCTCTCTCCACCCATGCGACCAGAGTTGGCTGTAGAGATCGTGAAGGTGATGACTGTGAAAATGCATTCCACGTTATTCGATATCATATGATTAATTGGGGGGGTTGGGGTGCAGTAGTTGTGTTTCTAGTTCGTAGCGCCTTGTCTTCAAACACTTTGCTTCTCACTTCCACGTCTCATAGCTTAGGAAACCCTGAACTAGATTAAGCCAAACCCTATTGCTGTTCCTTGTAAAAGATAGTAAACGAGTTGCAGACATGTTTAAGGTATATAACTTTGGCGAGCTCAAAATGTTCATTACCTAGAAAAAGATGGGAGAATTTCATTTCCTCCCGGACGCAGTTTAAACACCAAAATTGCGGACATGTCCGGCAAAATCCGGACGTATGGCAATTGCTACCTTATACTAGGCCTACTCTGTTTTGTGTCAGGTAGGCTACTGCATCGCCTTATGTGGTGCAGACAAACGATATTTTCTGTTGAAAACGACCTGAGATTGCACTGCACACATAAGAAACAGTGACCAACAGACGATATGATTTGCATTCCAAATCTATTAGAGAATTTTCCAATCCATGATGGATTTAAATATACTGGTCCAATGATTTTTGGCTCTGAAATCATTCAGCTTTCTGTCGATTGTGAAGTTCACAAAGTAATCCTGGTAGCCGTTGGACTTTTAAATTATGATAAACCTCGTGACGTTATGAATTATGCTCATTGTCGAAATTCTACTGGACATATCACTATATTATTATGGATGTAGATAACAGAATGACGCTTTTGAGTTATCTATGTGAGATGAGATCAAAAATGGTCTAGGTTGGTCGCTGGACGCCGGTGGAAAATAGTTTTTACAATGCGAAGATTTCCGAACCATACTGCAAAATGGGTGCGAAAGCTCGGACCTGACGGTGTTAAAGTGACCTCAAGTGTATTTGAAGTAGCGTCGCCATGAGTGACAACATTCCAATTGCTTACTACTTCATGCGTACTCTGAATAATGACTACTACAGCGGCAGTATTTTATTCAAACAGCAGCTTGGACGAAAATACAGAAGCGCTTTGCAATAGAAGTCATACCGAACTAATAAAGCAAATCCATTTCTTTGCTAATTCCGTCAAGCGGGATCAAAGATTAAAATTTATCTATGCAAATGAGCATTCATGTAGACACCCAGGTACATGTGTGTGTAAATATGCAGTAGGCCTATACTTTGATGTAGACAGGGATTGTTAATGTAGGTGTAGCTCAAGTGCCCTCATCGATCTTTTATATTAACTGACTGTGATGTTACTGAACGTCACTGTTGTTGCGATTATATTATATTATATATTAATTATAGGTAACTACTTTTTCCACCTGCTAAATATAAATGTACACAGAGTTTGTAATCGGCAATATGACGTGATGTTATTGGTTTGTGTTTACGTTCATGCTGAGAGAGGACATTTTGTGTAAAGCTCGTGTTCACACGAACCAAACCTTTCCAGACTTGTATATATATTTATTGAATTTAAGTATTTCGTTGCTTAGTTTAATATTGTTGCCTGTTACTCTGTTGATGTTGCAACCTCCCACCGTTCGATCTGTTCTCAATTTAGTCATGACGCAACACTCGATTTAATATAGCATAAACGCTGTTGTACTCCACCAATGCAGCTGACTGGATCGTGTCGCTTCACCTTGTAATATAATTTCGATTGCAAAACTATTCAATAAAACTGTATCAGCCTCTCTATCTGTCTCTCGCACCATCCTTTGCGGTGCACTCCCATATTATCAGCAGATATTCGTCATCTACTATCAAACAAGAGATAATTATTGAAAAGTAGATATCTGAAGTCTAGATATCCCTGAGAAGAACCACTCGAGTCGCTGTCTCTCGTGCCCGCGGAGCCTACGGAACAGGGTTCGGATAACACTGCTATTTTATTTACGTTATGAACCCTCCTTGCAGGAGATGAGAGCGTCTACTTTTTCGCCAAGTATATTCTTCGACGAAGCTGAACACTGAAAAATTGAGAATTCGCGAAGCAATCGTATATATTTTATATAAGGCCAATGAGCCTAGAACTCGCACGTCCTGTGATCGGGCTATGTTACGCCAAATCTGCAATCGGTATCTGCACCGAGCGGGTAGTGCTGTAATCTAGCCTAATGGTCAAAATCGACATAACCATTGCAGAAATTTTTAAATCCTTCATAGAAAATCCAAAGTTCAAAGTCAAATATATAGCCTAACGCTGCTTTGAATGATGTGATATATTTTGCTTTTCTTAATCACGGCCGCTGATTGCGCATGTTTCAAATATTCAATTGAGATAGCATTCTTCCTACGGAAAGTAGTTTGCCGCATTCCCGTCGTTACGTTGTTGCTGGACGATATCCTTTATCAGGGCTGTGAGTAGGTTAAAGCGAGAATGGTGGCTTTGCAATAGCAACATTATGCAATGATACCTGTAATATCTTCATTCGTTTCATGTTCGTGCTCCTCGGGCTTTCCCTCTTCATCTCTACAAAGTAAGCAAACATTGACCCTCGTAAATGAGGTGCGCACATTGTCATCTGGAAGCGCAAAAGTATTTTGTCAATGTCACGAAATGGAGGAGGAGGAAGAGGTAAGACAATCTATTACATCCCAATAGTAGAGCGAGGCAAATATTATGTTACAGAGCCCTTCTCATTTTGTTTTCATCTTATGTTCTACCCGCATGCGCTTATACGTTACCTCCGAACGCGAGGGTTGGTCGTCAGTGACCTAATCTACCAAACAACATTGACGGTGACGTCTATCTTTTGTGTGGAGTAGATCAGGCATTCATGATAATGTACGACATGTTTCGACAGACACAATGCATACAATCGTCTACAAATTATATATTTAGATATCGCTAAATCTTACTTTCTACGCGCAGGGTTCAGGTGCTCATGAACATCTTCATGCCATTCACGCCCGTGCTCTTCGGACTTTTCATGCTCGCCGGGCTCTCCGGCTTCATCCCTACAAAGTAAGCAAACAGTAACGCTGGATAATGATGTGGACATTAATGGCACCGGGAAATCGAAAACGTATTTGGACAATGTCACGAACCACTGTGACTCGAGTAAAGTAATGATGTATCAATAATAATCGAAATCGTAAGTGCGGAAAGTTGGTTCAATCTTACCCGCCCTTATAAGGAAACAGAGTAAACGAAGCGAGACAAAGCGCATCGGGATTTTGCTTGAAAATTCCGGTCGATCTTGCGATCGCATGACGCATACAGGTTATGTCGGAACGTGGGGCAGGTCGTTAGTGAATTTAAACGACCGACCAATATTGATGGTGACGTATATGTGCTATATGTAATAGAGTAGCCTAGGCCAGTGGTTCTCAAACTGGAAGGCGCGCCCCATTGGGGCGCGTGAAAGCATCTGAAGAGGGGAGGGGCGAAGCTGCGAACTTGAAAAATTTTCGCACTCGGCGCGATTTACCTCTAATTCATAGTTATTGCTGTGTGTACTGTCCTAATTTCATATTTTAGAACTCTCTCATCAACAGTCATAACCTCCCATGCCATCAAACTATCCGTTGGGATTACCAGCATTCTCGTTGCATTTTGTGATATGACGATAAGGGGGGGCGCGAAATTTTTCTCTATCATAATGGGGGGCGTGTCCAAAAAATTTTGAGAACCACTGTCCTAGGCGTTTAGAGCAATGAGATCAATTTATCAAGCAATTTATCAAGCAATTTAGATCAATTATACAAGCCATATATATGTGTTGATAAATCTTACCAACAATTGTGAAGGTGAACGTGAAACCATGCATGACTCGATGTCACCATAGCCAGCACAAGAAACGTTGCAAGTACTAGTCCCCTCATATCATCAGTTAGGCCTATCTGATTCAAATCTCTTGTGGGTATGCGTGATAAAACAATGAAGTTGTCTACACGTTAGAGGGATAAATGAAATAAGTGACACCGTGTATATTGTTTAGGCTACCCCGTTCAAGTGTAACGTAGGACCGGCATAGTCCACTGTGTAAAAAATGCAGGCAGTAAACTATGTTTATGGTCCGTAGTCTTGAAGAATATGAACATCGTATAATGACGAATTTAACCTTGGACAAGTTTGGAGTATAGCTAAAAGTATCTGCATATCACTTCAAACCAACTGACGAAGTATAACGACAGCTTCTGAGAAGTCAGAAATCATGTTTCAAGTATCCCGTTCCTTAATTATTGAAAGAATGTTAACCGACGTTTTCCAGAAATTAATGAGTTATTATCATGAACATTGAACATACTTAACTCATGCAGGTATATATCACATATAGACAAACCTTACATCGAAGTAATGCTATTATACTTATAACAAACACCGCGCACATTTTACCATACACGCAGTCGATTACAACAGACAAGTAAAATTCGTTGTAGGATACCGCCTTATATTCAAATATGAAGGAAATATATACTATTAAATTCGATATATTAGTCATTGCATTGAAAGCGAATAACACAATGGGCTTTTGTATCAATTTGCCAACCGGATTTCAGGAGATGCATAACATTAGGCACATAACGATTATTACGTGGTATGCAAGTGTAACCAAACCACTTTGTTATACAATACTGTAGGATTCAATAGTATATTCATATTGAAATGAGCCGGCATATTTTCCGCTGACTCTCGTCAAGGGAAATCGATACCAACGAACAATCGATGCCAAGTGATCGCTTTACTTCAATGTACTGTTTTTCAGAGGTGGTCAGTAACGATAAGTAGGCTACTTCTACATTTTCGTTTTTATCTACCGTTGCGCAATCTGGCAAGTACCCATCATATCATAATATAGCAGCCCATGGACAAAATATTTACTGGATTTCTTGCGACAAAAAACTTTGCGACAATGGGCCTTGATCAGGAAAATGTACCAATCTCAATTGGTTTCATGTTAAGATAAGGAATGAATGACATTGGCTTCTCTGGAAATCTGTAACTTGCGTGGATTATACTCTAGCAGAGTAGTGGCAGGGACACAGCATAAATACCGCATCCAATATTTTTCAATACGTATAATTTACAAAAATGAATTGAATATTATTCGCGATTGTGAAAGAACGGTATATTTATAATATCGCTTAACGGTGTCGGGGACCGTTAGGGTTCTTCAATGCAATGTGCGGGTGCTGGACTATTACACACAGGCATTTTTGGAACGGCCCTATTCGTTTCACAATGTCGAATATAACAACAGCCATATCATACGACTCTCCGAAATTCACAGCTATGTAAGCTGCCAGGATTCAATGTTTTGTGTCGAGTTATCTTTGTCGCCCCCAGTGTTCGAGATGAAGTGGGAATGCCCAAATGAAGACGTGAAGCGTTGAACAACATCGGACTGGGCAAAGTGTGGTGCCAAAAAAATCGGCGACACTAAAACTTTGGCTCAAAATGCTGTTTGGTTAAATCCTTCGATATTGATGTGTCCGATCGACGTAATGATCGGAACCGAATAATCCCGATTACTTCAAAATTTGAAATCGCGCGCTTCACACATGTTTCTTAGAATTGCGTTGCGTGCAACTGGTTGTCTGCATCTTTTCTATTTCGTATACGACCGTAAAACGTAGCATACTGACATCAAAAATGCATTATTTCGATGCTAGGCTTGGGTCGCGACATGCGAGATGCCAATAATACTCGCATTTTGGTCGCAGATTAAGTTTAAGCGCCAATGGCATTAGGGTTGTCCATAATTTGGAAAATCTCGAAAATGATTCGTATCCATGACTCATTCTATAGATTATTGATAATAAAAAAAACTCTATGAACCTGCAATAAGCTCACGGGAAAGTCGTTAAGATTTGTCTAAATGCGTTTGAAAGTAGCTGTCGTAGAGTGGCCGTATTAATGACCATAGAACGGCGAGAAGACTAGTAAACACGAAATCACGTCTCTTGATTGGTTAGTCAGCTATGCTTGAATGATCACGACCGCAGCGGCTTGCTGATTTGTGATTATGTGCTTCTACCAGTTCAAGAAGTTCGCTAACGGCAATGATTCTGTAAGCGCATTGTACGTTGGTGATTTAATAATAAAACGAGATACCTGGTTATTGAATGTTCTAGTGTTAAAGCTAGGTAACGATTGGTTTGGAGCAACAATAGCCTATTGCGGGCATTACAGAGGTGAAACAGAGAATGATTGTGAACTTATAGAACTAAGTATGGATCCGAGAAATCCCCCCAATTTTGGGAAAATTTTCGTTAAATCAATAAATATTGAAGTATTCTGGGCAGTTGAATGTAACCTAAAAAAGCTATTCGCGTTTCGTGCAATTAAGGGTGGATTGCACAGATGCCGATTGAAAAGTAATCACCGATTGCCTTAATCGGCGATAATTTAATCAGCGAGCAAGGTCACCTGGTGACTCTGTGGTACAGATACGGATTCGCCTGTGAGTTATCTTATCGCGGATTACTGACGCAAATCGACGCAAATGACGTACGTTAGCAATCAGCTGTTTTCGGTCGGTGGCGATATGAACTGTGTCGTCATAAGGGAGAGATGCGCTCTTCATAGATATGAATGTTTAGTTGATGTCATGTGCGTATAGCAGCTAACTAAACTGTTGCTACTGCACAGTGTAAGGTTATGAACGCCAGAACCCGTCAGAACAAACGTTTTGAGGTTATGAAAAGAGGTATTGTAGGAATATCGTACCAAAATCATCGTCTTATACCGGTATTGCTATGCCAGAAACTCTACTACAAATTTCGTATATTGCAGGACATTTATCTCATTACTCAGGGACATCTAGAACTAGATAGATACTTTCAGATATAATTTTATTTTCCGTCTTTTGGTGCATTAGTCATGATAGCCGCTTCACCAATGTGATTATATACAAATTGAGTTCATACACAAACATTTGCATACGATTTTGATTTCTCCAAACCTATGACAATTGACTCTGCAGGAGTGTAGAAGTAAATTTCAGCCGTTGCAAGGATCTAACTGTTGTGCAATGTGACGATTTTATCATATAATAAGTCATATGCATACATGTGCTCAAGTGCTGTACAAACAGTAATGCATTTATGTTACAATTTTGCAATGCAAGTTATCCTGCTGTTACCCAGTTGAGTAATCTTGTTTGTTGACAGCCAAACCCCACTTCAGTTTATCAAGAATTTGGTCAACCATAAAATTCAATACAACCTGTTTTATAGAGAGCTACATGAATATATTGCAATACCGACTGAGAATAACAATGGATCCATACCTCGATATTCTTGCTACCCTCCAGATGTTAGAGAGCCTAGTAGAAGAGAGAGTGCCAAGAAGGTTGGTCAAAGACACAGAAAATCCATTGGAATATACCCTGGAGGTTAGCGACACCGATAACGTGACGGCACAACCGAGCACAACTTCAGCGATGACAGATTGTTCAAAATCACTTCTCTGGAATGTCTTGAGTATTTATTTCATCTCGTGTTTGAACACAATAACCACACATTCAATTCCTCGTCAATTATTTTTATTACGAGATCCAATACCCTATGCTGTAGTCAGAATTGGACAACTGGAAAATCAGCTTTTCAAAATTAGACTATGATGATAATTATGGCTGCATATTTTTACAAATTAGAATAGAATTATAGACACGGTAGTTATTTTTCAATTAAATCAGAATAGGGATTACTGAATATGTGAAAATTTGGAAATTGAATCTACACAACTCGCTTAGTATTGTAGAGTTCTACTGTAGAATTTTCAGTGCAGTTCTTTTTCCATTTCCAGTTTCTGGTACTTGATATGCATCTGTAAGTCAAAATATTTCATTCTGATATCATGCTGCTCCTTCGCCATTTCCAGGACGCTCATTTCTGAACACCACATTTTGATCACCAACATTATAGTTAAAATATGATTTTTTTCATCAACACACCTGGCTCTCTTTTTCGAGACAATTGGCATTGAGCTTTTTGTGTTCTCTGTTTCATCTTGCATATCTGAATGTAGTAATGAATAAACTGTGGGTTGCATCACCATCATTGTATGCTAACACTTACCGGTCTGGTGTTCCATCCTGAAGTCTGTCGAAGGAACTGAAGGAAGCGTCACATCGCCATCAACAACGAGAAGGCAGCAATTTCATTTGCTGCAAGAAAACTATGGTTAACAACAGTTATATTGATTCAATAGAGCAATGTTAATGTCAATCAAAACAACCCGCAATGTTCTATTTGAAGTATCCGTGTGCCTATGTTAGTACCAACACGATTCATATCGATTTCAAATTAGTACCTCAACTTACCATCACTGTTGTGACATGAAGAACCAGGCTCTGTGTTCACATCCTCGTCGATTATGAAGGTGCAAACTGAATCTTCGGAATATGCATCTGAATAAACATTTTATTTAAAAATTTTAGTTGGAAATACATTAGAAAAGCTACTTTCAAATTATTCTTTCACGGTTTATCTTAACCTCGCGAAACACAGGAAGGATGGATGACTAAAATCATGACTTGACTCGAGTGGGAATAGGATGAATAGATTCGACTCGAGTCACTGCTTCAATATGACATACGGTATGAGAAATCCTGATTCGAAGTCAAATCTTCAAGTCAAGTTGCAAGCCTAACAATAATATGGCCAACGATACTTCTCAGGCACCTGCACTGCACAGTCTGAAAAGTGATAATAAATATACCAGTGCTATAAAAATAAATTGCAGATTGATCAAGGAGTGGTTCAGATTAGGAATTTGCCGAGCAGTGTTCCCCATGTGTCGTTTTCGTATAGCTGATGACGTGCAGCAGTCTCTGGATATGGTTAGTTTGTTGGCCATTACAAAAAGAAAATAAATCCATGTTTTTCAAGATCATCAAAATTTGTCTATTCAGTTCAAAACGAGCGTGAAAACGTGAGTATGAAGCACGCAGAGAGTCACGATTAACACAGATGGAAACAATACATCTCCTACTGCGAATTTTAAAGAATTGCCAGTAGAATTACCTATCGAAAACCTTTTCCAAGGAGTTCGTCAACTGGAGGTCCGGGCCAGTTTTGGCCCGTTCGACGCGTCGTGATGCATATATCTTTTTTGCTTTTCGTTTCAAATTTTTCAATACATTCTGGATTTGGCAAGTTGTACGGCTGCACGCGCAGGACCAGTATTCATAGCTGCATATTTCTTACTGATTACATCTCAGGCCGCATCTTTTTGTTTTGCTATCAGTCTTTTTGTCTTCCTTGGTTTCAATATATTCTTCTATCAATTCAATTATTCGAAACTTTTCCTGTCTGTTGCAATTTTCCGTCCTCGTATTTTATTTCCAAAGTATACTATCGTACAGTGTACAGTCTGTAAAAAATGTCATACCGGTAATCATAGCATAAGGTACTATCGGCTGTGGTAGGCCTACGCCCATAATATGCGCCAACAACAGTTGTAGTAGTGTCTGAGTACAATATTTTCAGCTAATACCGCAACTGCGCGTCAGAACATCCAGTTAACACCATCTCAATACCAAATACTAGTGTACATAATATAGCCAGCCCGGACCGCAGTCAACGCGAAGCACACAGCCGATTAACTTTCTAGACACCTCGCTCGGCGGATTACATTTGGCCGATTAAAATTCACCGATTAGTGGCAGATCGGTATCTGTGCCACGGAAGCCAGTCGATTACTGACGTTTAATCGGCGATTAGGGATTAATCGACATCTGTGCAATCCACCCTAAGTGTCCACACACATGTCTTGATTTTATTACCGATGTTTCGAAAAAACATTCTTCCGCAAATACCCATAGTTGAGAGAGAGAAAGATATGATATTATTTTTCGCCTGCACCATCGAGATGCTTTGACGACGGAGTTGCGATACGGCCCCATGAGGTCATTTAGTCTGCGCTCCCGTTTTTTTTCTCCTCCATGCTATCCGTAATTGCTGAGCGCCTAGTAGGATAGCTGCGGATGCCAATTTTCGAGTCTTTGGTATGACCCGGCCGGGGATCGAACCCACGACCTACCGCTCGAGAAGCCGGACGCATAACCATTACATTTTCAAGTATGAGAATACACAGTACCAGTAGATAAATTTTATAGAGTAGCCCGAGGTCGTTGAGTTGATTGAGTCCAGGGGTGTTATTGTTCAGTATGGGGGTTGGGTACTGTTAGTTCTGGCAATTTCCGTTCCAGGACACACGAAGACATAATAGAGTAGGTTACACGCGACTCTGCAAAGTGCACTCCCAAAATGATTGACGGCCCTAAAACCGATGCATGTATTCCGAAGCCTCCTTTGATATAGATTGTCGGTTGCTTAAATGGCTGGCGCCTAATGATCTTGTCCCTGCAATCAGACCCGTCCTACATGAATGCGACTGACACAGGAAAAATATCGCCACCTCCCTTTTGAAATCGCACGAGTCTGATCAAAGGAGTTTTATATTTTAATTTGGTCTGGTATGTATCAGCGATTCCAATCTTTAAAGTGGCGTCAATCTTTACCAGAGGTTACTAAATAACCGTGCTTCAACGAAGTAATTATAATAACAAAGGACACCACTCATGCACACGCGCCAATTTATTATTGATCAAATTATTTCACTTATTCGCTTCGCACGACTAGTTGGCTACTGGTATATAACTTT
Organism: Botryllus schlosseri; assembly: GCF_051294905.1. NCBI lineage: Eukaryota > Metazoa > Chordata > Ascidiacea > Stolidobranchia > Styelidae > Botryllus > Botryllus schlosseri. The sequence continues at coordinate 28,416,336 of NC_137237.1, read as the reverse complement.
TTAAAGGGGTCATATCGGTAGCAAGTACATAAACTCGTTTTACACTCTGCTCAATATCAACGTAGCAATACTCGGACGCCGAATACATTGTCCGGCTGGCCTAGACCGTTAAGGCGTAAGCTTATATTCCCTTGTAAGTCCTCCTCGAAATTGTTGACAAAGCGACGGAAGATATTGATTTTATGGGATTATTATATCATTTGATTGCCACAGTTGATATATTTGGCGACATTTATAACGTCAATATGTACTTCAGCATTGCGGATTATGTGGCCCGAGTCGTCGCTAGGAATCGTGTACATTAATATAGGCTATCACTTCACTGAAATGTAGGGTTGGAATTAGCAATATGACGTCACGTGACGTCTTGAGGTTTACGTTCGCGTTCACACAGAACCTTTCAAAAAGTATCGCGTTGACATGAACCTGAACCTTTCAGAGGTTCACTCCATCCCTATAATGAACCAATTTCATTCATTAACCATAAAAAAATTTCGCGCCTGGCGCCCTTGTTTAACCATAACTGAGAGATGAATTGAAATATCAGATTTTATTGAAAAGCATTTGGTTTATACATAACTGACCAACAAAATCAAATTGCTTGCTTTCTTCTATAGAAATCTCTTGTAATTTGAAATGGTGCGATTATAGGGAGCGGATTGAATAGATATATTACCTGTATAATGATATCATGTTCGGCATTGCGAACCTTCAAGAGTGAATCCGAAGCACAACATATCACTTCACGACAGAAGACTCAAATTTTATCATTTGCCCTAGAGATAAAATTCTAATTATATGCACATCGGGATCAACAACTTTGGTCACAACCAGTGGTGGCCCTACGATTGGGGGTACCCTGGGCGAGACTTCCGGGGGGGGCTATAATTATGTAATCGTAGCTTCTTGGGGGCGTAGCCCCCCAGAACCCCCTTCGCATACCAACTTAGTATTAGTGCGTCGTATGGAGCGGTATTATGTGTTACGTATATGAAATTATAACATGGCTTTGAAACAGGCCTAAATATAATAGCAATACAGCTGCTACAGGCTAAATAGACCACACTAATCTGGAAAGCTAGCGGCTGAAATTAGTAATAAGCCAGCACACCACGTCAAGGTTTGAGCCAGGTGCCGGATTACGTCATATCTATTATTGCATGGTTACTAGAATAGACTACATCAAAACTAAGTAGCCTACCTCTACCGCATCCAGAGACTTGGTGATTATCGGGATATGAGATACTTCTAACGAATACTGAGATTTGATTATTGACCCATCGGAACGGTATCATCTTCTTCATTGGTACACGGATTTCAACGTCTATTCACTATAACTCTTGAAAGAAAGCGCTAAAACCAAATAAGGGGACCCTTCGACCAGGGGGCCCCGGGCGACCGCCCACCTCGCCCACCCCAAAAGCCACCACTGGTCGCAACTATACTACTCCATGGATCAAAATGCAATCCGTAACTAGCAATGCATCAAAGAGGTGAAACTTAGCACGGCAACACCTCATATAACGGTATGGTCCAATAGTGACAGGGATGAACACTGTGTAGGATAAACATCCATAAAATCATCTACAATAGTGGTTGCCAGCGTTTTCTACCTTGCGGACCGGTAAAACCATCAGACAAATGTTGTGGACTGGTGAACCTTCAAATATCAAAAGTAACCCTAAATTTATTTACGACATTATGCATGCAACCTAAATGCAATACCTGAAGCTTTATTTAATGCTGCTTTTTGATATGAAATATGAATACGTGGTTCTAAGGAAGTTCCAGCAAGGAAAAGCTCTCGCATTCTTGTTAAAGACCACTAACATGATTTTCTTCTTTGAAAGAATTACGACTTGCCTGTTTGCTAAATACTAGGGTTACCATACGTCCTCCTACAGGAGTATTTGTCCTCCTTTTTCAGGATTTTGAAAACGTCCTCCGAGGACGCCGAAATGTCCTCCTTTTTGAGATTTTGTCCTCTTTTCTGAGAATTTTGGTCAGATTTACTGTGTAATTGAAGTGAGATACCGTAAATCAGCACCGAAGTAAAGCTCCGGCGGGTATTTCGGGAGCTGAGCCAGAAAGATGACCTTTTAGTCAATCGACCGCGAAGTGAGAAAAATTTACCACTTTCTCAAGATTTTTCTCCGGAATTCTGGGTTTGAAAATTTCGAAAAAGTGTCCTCATTTCCCGATTCCAAAATATGGTAGCCCTACTATATAGGCTCTATTACACTTCCAAGCAATATGTTCCGTCTAATTTTTCACGCAAACTCACCAACTCATTGGGCGGTCCCGTGAACAAGATTGCGTAACATATGTTGGTAGCCAACCACGGCTGGACTCTCGGTTTACCAGCATTTTTAAGGTCATCACTTTAACTTGATTGCCGATTTCCTCGAATTTTACAAAACTCTGACGTTCGCTGCGTCGGAATCGAGTTTTTTTATCGCATTTCAATACATTTTCTACAAAAGAGATGATGTCGCATCATCTGATTACGAATTACTGTTCGTGAAATTGTGAAATTAGTGAAAGGGTCGAGGATTTGGTCTTTCGATCATCAGATTTTTCTGTGCGCGCAGCTTACACGGAACATTGCTGCCAAGTGTTGCTTGACTGCACTGTCAGACGTTAAGGAAGTTTCTTTGAAAGGCTCCATAGTTTTCACACTTAACTTTTCCAAATTGACATGTAGGCTACCTTTTTAACCGGTTTCGGACAACAGTTGCACATTTTTTACGTACGCTACGTTCAAAGTAGACCATGAACTCCTCTTTACGACAAAGCCTCCTCATCTTCTCAATCAATATGGTGTTTTATGTCAGTAGTTATGTAGATCGCTCGTGATTTGCCTGGGGTTCTTATGGGCCCGCTGGTGAGGTGCCGCGAAACTCGTATTGGTGATGGCACCCTTTTGACCCCCCCTTCCGCTGGTGAGGTGCCATGTGTTCTTATGGGATCTCTGGTGATGGTACCCTTTCGGGTATAGGCTTCGTCGGTGATGTGCCGTGAAAACTCGTGTTGGTGATGGCACCCTTTCAGACCCCCTATCGCTCGTGATGTGCCATTGTTTCTTACGAGATCTCTGGTGATGTGTCATTGGTTCTTATGAGATCTCTGGTGAGGTGCCATGTGTTCTTATGGATGCGGTCGTGATTCGCACTTTCAGACATCTCTCGCGTGGTGTTGAATATGTACGAGTCACCAACAATAACCGCGCGGACGGAAACGTGGCTTGTTGTGAGGATTAAGCAGTGCGACCTATATTTCGAATGACCTGCGCGCTGAATTATTTCTCGTCCAGCCGCTACTATCGATTATTACACTATTCCATTCAGTGCGAAATAGTTTGATCATAAATTATGATATATGATGTCGTAGTTTAGTCGTGTCAAATGACCGATCGTGTTCTCTTTCCTCACTATTGATTGCTACCTGAATAATACTTTCGGATTATTAACACCTTCAGCAACAAATAACCGCGCTCGTAAATTAACACTTCAAAAAGTGTAAAATAGATTGCAAATCCCGCGATCGCTAACAAGATAATGTCTCGGACATAACCATTTTTAGTGACTTGGTGTTAAAGACATACCGATCACTCACAAGGTAATATTTCGGTAATTAGTTTACCACAGAGCCGGCGTAGACGGCGATTCGAATACCAACAATAACCGCGTTCACAAACTAACACTTCAAAAATGTGTGAAATAGTTTGCAAAACCCCACAATCGCTGACAAGATAATGGCACGGTGAGTGCAACAATGATATATCGTTATTCTTATGGGCGCGGCGGTGATTCGTACTTCCGGGTATAGGCTGCGAGCGACATGTCGTACTTTCAACAAAAAGGGTGTGAACTAGTTTGCTAAATTTAGGAATCACTCGCAAGGTAATATTTTGGTAATTAGTTTACACCAGAGCCGGTGTAGACGGTGATTCGAATACCGACAAATTCTCACTTATTTCTGATCCAACCCTAATCCTCTGTGAAGTTGACGCTTATTCAAAAAGGTGTGAAATAATTGTAAAAATCCTACGTCACTGACACGATAATGCATCAGACATAGCGATCTAGTTATAGTACGGTGTCGGAATCCATTCGTGAGATGTTCTAGAGGTAAATCGAGATAATCCGAAACCGAATATTTTGACTTTGGCGTAGTGTGAATTGAAATAGGATTGAAAAACATGACTACCAACTTTCCCGCAGTCCCGTTTCGATATTATACACACATTGATTTGAAACAAGTAATGTAACATTGCATCTCTATTCACGTCCCGCTTTCCGTTTGTCAAAGAGATATTTTAACATCTTACCATACTCAAAAGAATTATTCACAACATTAACAATTGTTAAAAATCTAGTTTTCACTTACTTGATTATATCACTACAACTCATAAATTTGAATTAATTCATCCTGGTTGTATTCGTATGATCGGTCTTTTTTTTATTCGATTGTAAAGGTCGTTACTATTCTGAAGACAAAGTATTTACTATATCGGTGCATACACGATTCGACTTGAACATATTATATTTTGAGTATACGACATTTGAATGTCTGAACAATAACTGAGAAATAATTTATCACAATTAAAGTCGTAAAAGATATTTGAATGTCAGCAACTCGGTAAGGTCATAGTTACTACCACATTACCTAATTTACCCGACCAACTCGTCATGATCATTCCCGAAATCAACACAAACATGACTACTGACTTGAGTCAACCACAAAACAGCATCAAGTTTTAAATCCGCTTGTAGCTTACGGCTTATTTGAATGCGGGTTATGTTTTGTTGTAATTGAGTGTACGGAAATAGTATTACGTCTCGACATCTCACCATCTTACCATCAACAAAAGAGTAAAATACACAAACCTTGTCAAGTCAATCCGTTTGTAACTCACCGAACCAAAGCAAAAAGTGTCCATACGAAAAGTAGACAAGACTACGCAAGTAATCACTACAACCCACAAACATATCAAGTTCGGTTTTAGGCATATACCACCAACTCGTCTTTTTTGTTCAACTGGAAAAGTCGTTACTATTTTGCAAGACAAAGTAATTACTACTCGATATATTTTGTAAGACAAAAGTAATTTCTACTCGGTGCAGGTGACTTGAGATTAACATAATATATTTGAGTATACGACATTTGAAAGTCTGATCAACGTAGTTTCTTACAATCGAACGCAGGTGTTATATCGAAAATTATCGTGATGTAAACATAAGGATTGTCACATCGATTTAACATATGAGATTTTGTAATGGTCTATCATGACTTGATTATTAAATTATTCGGGTTAATTAGACCCGGCGTTGTGGTAAAGGTTATTAGGACAGCAACAAACTTTTCAGTACCGTTGTTATTAACATATTGAGTTGTAAAACTATGCGTGTCTGAAATGTTCTTGAATGGAAAATTATTCCACCTTGGTACATATCACCCTGCGTATCGCGGATATCAGAAAATATTTTACAAATGTAATTGGCTCCACTAACCAAGACTAAAGATGAAACAACAATTTCCTTTGTTAAACAATAACCGGTACAATACTTTATCATCGTAATCAGCAGTGAGAATTGAAACACTTTCGCACATTATCCGGCGTCAAGATATCACACTAGGTGAATTGACATACCGCCGCTTGATTAATACCTAATCCATTCGCACCATTTCACATACTTTGATCATTACAAAAGTAAATTGGAATATGTTTGCTAGATGCATTCAATTCAGTTACAAATGTCTGTTACACAACAATCGTAATATCGAGGAAGTACTTGCTACACTGTAATTCACTTAACGTGTTTTGTATTGTTGTTCATTTGTAGTATTGATTGTTTTTGAACCCCCAAATAATAATTCCCGACATGAAACCAAACCGCCGAAAGTCGTTACCAGCACAACGAAACAATTTGTACGATGTTTGCCAAATGTATCCTATAGTTAGGTGTACTAGAATTATTTGTCTAACACATACACCGACAATGCAACCGAAAATTTTTCCGTTATCATTCGCTAAAGTAAATGTCATCACAATACTCATCAAGCTGTCATCTGTAAATCAAGATTACATCCAACTTGTAACTGTATCGTTTAACTACTGGGTTGCATCAGTTTGCTATTTTTGTCATTTAGTGACTGCTGAACATACCAAGCGATACACATTCACTTACGAAATACTGTGTTGATCGTAATTTCCATCATCGTGATAATCAAAGTACATTTGTTTCGAATTCATAACAACCGACTACTTTTCTATGACATGATAAATTTTTGACAAGTTATGCTTAGAATATTGGTACATACCGCGAAAAATAATATACCGCTAATATTGATAGTGTTACCCCATTCATCGGTATTTTTTCCGTTGTCGATTTTCAAACGAGTAAAATTTATTACTTGAGTTGTTCTGCTTACTATATTTAAATGTAAACTCGCCCGTCTTTCAACAACAAACAATGATAAAAAAGTATGCAATCAAACACAACAAGTTTTACTGTAGGACACTAATTATTATCCCAAATAACTCATTTCTTACCGAAGACATATGAAAGATATTCATGGTACACGAAAATATTCGATATTCCATGCTACGAACATACGCAATGATTGGTGACGCTTTCACACTATTTCGATTTAGTGTATCAAAAACAACAACAACAATTTCCACTCTCTTGACTTATGAAAACAACAGACGAACCTTCATTCAATATTTTGTTTGTGTCAATTAGGTACTTTGTATGTTACCCCACAACTCTTACAAAAGTACGAAGTATATTAACATCGCACTAAGTAATTAACTTTACTCGATATTCTCGCATTACGAAACTAAAGAATGGTTGGTTAGACTCTACAAACTGTTTCGATATCACAAGACCTTTATTGTCTGAATGGGTGTTCATGTATCTTAATAATCAAATAATTCAACACAGAACTAGAACTAGTACTAACAGAAACATCACAGAGTTGTTTACACAAAAGTTTGTATGTGTACAGTATGCGAATCCCATGTGTAAGTCCAGCGCAATTGTGGTATCCATCCGAGTTTAGTTAACACAAATTTATTACAACGGAGCCACGTAAACTTTCGTGAAGAAAAGCATACTCACTTCCAGAGGGTTATGTCAATACCATAGCAGTAAATCAGCTACTCCAACAAGAAAGTACATATGTTTCTAGCCACGGTCCTTACATCTTTCACATAGATCAATCTACTTTGCTAACGAAAAGTGCTGAGTCATCACATGATCGCCCTCACAACAAAACAGCTAGTAGATATTATCATTCAAAATATTCCTAACCCTTTACACACCAGTGACAAATCATACAACGAATATGTTTTGTGGGTCGAATTGTTGTTCAGTGTCAAGTCTACCTGTTGAAACGTACATTAAAACAACACAGTCACAATTCAATTAAAACCACGAATCTATTTTCATTTCGTCACATACAGAAAAATAAATTTTATTCCGCCAAAACATACTTGTAACCAATCGCTTTCATTAAACACACAACACCATAAAAGTATTTACTTTCTACAACATAGACATTCCGATGTAGTCAAGAAATATTTTTATTAATCAAAATCATCGACTTCTGTTTACGGCGTTAGTGTGTGCATGTCATACATGTGGGATCCGTATTAAAATGGACACGACACGACTGAATGTAAGGAGATAGAAGTCTATCGCATAGATTTACATGTGCTCTTCGCTACGGTTTCAAAAAACTCATCATCTCTTTTGCATTGATCGAGACCGAGCAAGTTAGTTAATGGTCATGATTGTGTTTGTCATATGCGAATGATAGGGTTACTGTCAAATCTACATACAACAACCTTCTGGCACTCATAATAGCAATTTCATTCTCTCCCTTCGTAATTGTAGACTCACGACAAGCATATTGTACAGCTCGACAGCTACTTTTAACAACACCAACGACACTAAACATACGATACCTACCCAAGTAAAATTACCATTTTCACCTGGAGGTCAGTCGTTACCTGAGTAAAAATACCATTATTCTTTGGAGATTTATCGTTTAATCAGAGTAACAAAACATTTTCACTTGGGGGTCTATCGTTTCCAAGAGTAACAAACCCCCTTTCCTTTGGAAATCTATTTTTCCCCGGGTAACAAACCTTTTTCACTTGCAAATATATTTTTCCCCCCGGGTAACAAACCTTTTTTCGCTAGGAAATATATTTTTTCCTTGAGCAACAGATCATTTTCACTTGGAAATATATTTTTTCCTTGAGCAACAGACCATTTTTACTTGGAAATATATTTTTTCCCTGAGCAACAAACCTTTTTCACTTGGAAATATATTTTTTCTCTTGGTAACAAACCTTTTTCACTTGGAAATATATTTTTTCTCTTGGTAACAAACCTTTTTCACTTGGAAATATATTTTTTCTCTTGGTACCAAACCTTTTTCACTTGGAAATATATTTTTTCTCTGGGTAACAAACCTTTTTCACTTGGAAATATATTTTTTCTCTGGGTAACAAACCTTTTTCACTTGGAAATATATTTTTTCCCTGAGCAACAAACCATTTTCACTTGGTGGGTCGTCGTTTACCTTAGTAAAAATATCATTTTCCTTTGGAGATCCGGCGTTTACCTAGTGTAACAATAAATTTTCTCTTGGTCATCTAGCTTTTCCTAGAGTAACAAAACCATTTTCATTTTGAAATCTGACAAACGCACCTGACAATTTGGTATTTGTTGTATTGACGATAGTTTGAAATAGATTACAACGAACAGTGACGGAAACATACACGGACTACCGGTTACAGAGTATACCTCCATCAGGCGTATCACATCAATATCATCGGTTAACCACATACAATATACTCTTGTACACAGAAATGTATGTTTCGGAAAATTGGACAATAGGCTTCGATAGTTCTGTGATGTCCGGGTTCGTGCTTTGGATTTTCCAGAGTCAAAATGTCTGAATAAAACACCTCCTCGACGATGGTTGGTATGTGGATAACGGTGTTCGGAAAACGGTTGGATTTATGTCACCAATCGCGATGACAATTCCAGGTCGAGTTTTCCCCCGCATGTTTACTATATTGTGTCTTTATTGGTCAATGTATGTCTCGACATTCAGTTTGAAATCGGAAACCCTGATAAAGTATGTAACCGGATCCGGATATCAACTCTGAATCGCTGAACCAATGAACAATATTCAAAGTAAACATGTTACACCCTGTGTTTCCACGAAAATATACCATCCAGACATACGTCGCGCTTGTTTACCCACAACAGTATACGCGTAAATGGAGGTGTGTGACATTGCATGCAATGTGTTGGTATACAAACATCGGGGAGTAAGCCTTCGATCCACAGACATTATCATAGCCGGTAGTTTTAATGTAGATCGAATGTCATCACACCTGATAACAATGTCATACCAATAAGCCACATTGCAATGACTCTGAGTCAATCTGAAGCAGGACATACAGACACACAAACATGGAACCGTAACATGGGTTATTCGCACGACAGTGAAAGTGAACTGTACAGCACATACCAATATTGTGATCACAGTCAAATATGCGAACCGTGCACAATCATATACCCAGGTTTTTGTTGAATATGTACGAAACCGATAAATCGATACATTTCTTTTCCTTGGACATCAATAATACAATCACCATTCAAATGCATCGCTCGAATGTGAGGTTCGTCTGGTGTAAAATCCATATCAAATAACACCAAAGTGTGCCTTCCGTGTTTTATCATTTCCACCGACGCTTCTTGTCTGTGTCGTAACAGTATGGTGCGGGGAGTTGAAAAACGGTAAATTGTAAAACGGATTGACATGACCAACCGAAACGACGTCAATAGCCTTGTGGTGATGACAGTGTCAAAATGCTACCGATACGACGAGACCAACCCGATCTCTTGTGGCGATGACCGTTTCGAAATGTTGCCGGACGAACTGGACCCTTACGATGATGTGTTTTATGATTGTGTGTGAAATCGCGAGGTAGTGTTCTATTGTGGTGTACGATTGCAGTCTTCATTCCACAGAAACATACCTTATTGGATCACAGTATCAGTCCGAGATTTTCAGAATCACTGTTCACGATATTTATCTGGAGTCGTTATGTGGGAGTAGCGACATCCTCGCATCGTGTCTGAAAGACTGATCACAATCATTTCGAGCACCGTACTTCGATAGTTCACATTGGTGAAACGCTGCAGTCTCAGCAGAAAACTTCGGTCTCGACAACACGATGGATATTGACCCATGTATCCAATTGATCTGGGACGTCTGTCCGGAGATAGGGTCATGACTATCTTGTAATGTTACAACGCGATAAAACAATCGAGTAAATCAGTGAACGGTGTCTGTATGTCCTGCTTCAGATTGACTCAGAGTCATTGCAATGTGGCTTATTGGTATGACATTGTTATCAGGTGTGATGACATTCGATCTACATTAAAACTACCGGCTATGATAATGTCTGTGGATCGAAGGCTTACTCCCCGATGTTTGTATACCAACACATTGCATGCAATGTCACACACCTCCATTTACGCGTATACTGTTGTGGGTAAACAAGCGCGACGTATGTCTGGATGGTATATTTTCGTGGAAACACAGGGTGTAACATGTTTACTTTGAATATTGTTCATTGGTTCAGCGATTCAGAGTTGATATCCGGATCCGGTTACATACTTTATCAGGGTTTCCGATTTCAAACTGAATGTCGAGACATACATTGACCAATAAAGACACAATATAGTAAACATGCGGGGGAAAACTCGACCTGGAATTGTCATCGCGATTGGTGACATAAATCCAACCGTTTTCCGAACACCGTTATCCACATACCAACCATCGTCGAGGAGGTGTTTTATTCAGACATTTTGACTCTGGAAAATCCAAAGCACGAACCCGGACATCACAGAACTATCGAAGCCTATTGTCCAATTTTCCGAAACATACATTTCTGTGTACAAGAGTATATTGTATGTGGTTAACCGATGATATTGATGTGATACGCCTGATGGAGGTATACTCTGTAACCGGTAGTCCGTGTATGTTTCCGTCACTGTTCGTTGTAATCTATTTCAAACTATCGTCAATACAACAAATACCAAATTGTCAGGTGCGTTTGTCAGATTTCAAAATGAAAATGGTTTTGTTACTCTAGGAAAAGCTAGATGACCAAGAGAAAATTTATTGTTACACTAGGTAAACGCCGGATCTCCAAAGGAAAATGATATTTTTACTAAGGTAAACGACGACCCACCAAGTGAAAATGGTTTGTTGCTCAGGGAAAAAATATATTTCCAAGTGAAAAAGGTTTGTTACCCAGAGAAAAAATATATTTCCAAGTGAAAAAGGTTTGTTACCCAGAGAAAAAATATATTTCCAAGTGAAAAAGGTTTGGTACCAAGAGAAAAAATATATTTCCAAGTGAAAAAGGTTTGTTACCAAGAGAAAAAATATATTTCCAAGTGAAAAAGGTTTGTTACCAAGAGAAAAAATATATTTCCAAGTGAAAAAGGTTTGTTGCTCAGGGAAAAAATATATTTCCAAGTAAAAATGGTCTGTTGCTCAAGGAAAAAATATATTTCCAAGTGAAAATGATCTGTTGCTCAAGGAAAAAATATATTTCCTAGCGAAAAAAGGTTTGTTACCCGGGGGGAAAAATATATTTGCAAGTGAAAAAGGTTTGTTACCCGGGGAAAAATAGATTTCCAAAGGAAAGGGGGTTTGTTACTCTTGGAAACGATAGACCCCCAAGTGAAAATGTTTTGTTACTCTGATTAAACGATAAATCTCCAAAGAATAATGGTATTTTTACTCAGGTAACGACTGACCTCCAGGTGAAAATGGTAATTTTACTTGGGTAGGTATCGTATGTTTAGTGTCGTTGGTGTTGTTAAAAGTAGCTGTCGAGCTGTACAATATGCTTGTCGTGAGTCTACAATTACGAAGGGAGAGAATGAAATTGCTATTATGAGTGCCAGAAGGTTGTTGTATGTAGATTTGACAGTAACCCTATCATTCGCATATGACAAACACAATCATGACCATTAACTAACTTGCTCGGTCTCGATCAATGCAAAAGAGATGATGAGTTTTTTGAAACCGTAGCGAAGAGCACATGTAAATCTATGCGATAGACTTCTATCTCCTTACATTCAGTCGTGTCGTGTCCATTTTAATACGGATCCCACATGTATGACATGCACACACTAACGCCGTAAACAGAAGTCGATGATTTTGATTAATAAAAATATTTCTTGACTACATCGGAATGTCTATGTTGTAGAAAGTAAATACTTTTATGGTGTTGTGTGTTTAATGAAAGCGATTGGTTACAAGTATGTTTTGGCGGAATAAAATTTATTTTTCTGTATGTGACGAAATGAAAATAGATTCGTGGTTTTAATTGAATTGTGACTGTGTTGTTTTAATGTACGTTTCAACAGGTAGACTTGACACTGAACAACAATTCGACCCACAAAACATATTCGTTGTATGATTTGTCACTGGTGTGTAAAGGGTTAGGAATATTTTGAATGATAATATCTACTAGCTGTTTTGTTGTGAGGGCGATCATGTGATGACTCAGCACTTTTCGTTAGCAAAGTAGATTGATCTATGTGAAAGATGTAAGGACCGTGGCTAGAAACATATGTACTTTCTTGTTGGAGTAGCTGATTTACTGCTATGGTATTGACATAACCCTCTGGAAGTGAGTATGCTTTTCTTCACGAAAGTTTACGTGGCTCCGTTGTAATAAATTTGTGTTAACTAAACTCGGATGGATACCACAATTGCGCTGGACTTACACATGGTATTCGCATACTGTACACATACAAACTTTTGTGTAAACAACTCTGTGATGTTTCTGTTAGTACTAGTTCTAGTTCTGTGTTGAATTATTTGATTATTAAGATACATG